>NC_048595.1:188251464-189451464 GCF_003668045.3 Cricetulus griseus | reverse complement strand
AGGAACTAATATGCAGGCATAATCAACAGAATACAAGGGATGGAAATAAAGAATCTCAGGCATTGACAATATACTAGGAGAAGTAGATTCATCTACCAAAGAAAAGGTTAAGTCCAACAAGTCCCTAACACAAAATATCCAGGAAATATGGGACACCGTGAAAAGGACAAACTTAAGAATAATAGGTATAGAAGAAGGTGAAGAAACCCAACTCCAAGGTGCAGAAAACATATTCACCAAAATCATGGAAGAAAACTTTCCCAATTTAAAGAAAGACATGCCAATGAAAGTACAAGAAGTCTATAGAACATCAAATAGAGTGGACCACAAATAAGGTTCCCTCACCACACAATAATCAAGACATCAAACATACAGAATAAAGAAAGAATATTAAGAGCAGTAAAGGATAAAAGCCAAGTAGCATACAAAGGCAAACCTATCATTATTACACCTGATTTCTCCATGGAAATTCTGAAAGCCAGAAGGTGCTGGGTAGATATTCTACCAACACTGAGATACTATGGATGCCAGCTGGAAAGACAATACCCAGCAAACCTTTCAATCACTAAGGATGGAGAAAGCAAGATATTTAATCACAAAACCAGATTTAAACAATATATATCCACTAATCCCTTCATACAGAAAGTTCTGGAAGGAAAACTCCAACCCTAGGAAGTTAACTACATTCACAAATCATAGGCTACAGATAAACCCACTTTACAAAAAGTCAAAAGAAAAAGCAGGGTAAATGCATACACAATACCACCAACAGCAGTGAAACAAAAACAAACAAGAATTAACACTGAATGGTCCTTAATTTCCCTCAATATTAATGGTCTTAACATGTCTATAAAAAGACAACCGGGCTAAAATCAGGAACAAGAAATGTAAACCTAGGAGTTATGCTAGCAATATTTAGCCTTAGTATTTTTCCATATAGAATAAAAATAAACAAAATATTTTTATCTATTAGATATGTTTTTGATAATCCCATACATATATAATGTATAATACATGCTGGTTACTATTATTCTCCATACTCTTTGAGTTCATCCCACCACCTCCTCCCTATAAGTCCCTTCCCGAAATTCATGTCTTTCTTTTGTGACCCATTTATTTTAACAAGGACCATCTGTGTCCACAGGTTTGGAAATATCCATTAGAGCCTGGTAGGGTCACTTGTAGGTACACAACTCTAGAAAGTAACTACTTTCCAATCCATCAGTAACAAATAATTTAGAAAGGAGGTATGCAAAGATCCATGAGATCTTCCTCCCATAAGTAACTAATTGTTGAGGAGCCCAGGGTTAAGTTGGCCCAATTCAGACAACCACAGCTGCTGTTTGCAATGGCTGTGTTATGCTCTGGACAACACTTTTTATAGTCCTCCTTATCTTCTACCTTACATTCTCTCCACTTCCCTTTCCTTGATATAAACTTCCTGTTTAGGAATGATCACTGAACCCTCACTTATTCTTACCCATTGATCTCTGCTTTCATTTCTGGTTATTACAAAGAGAAGCTTCTCTGATTAAAGCTGAGAGCAGCATGTTTATGGATATAGGCATAAATATCTAGAAGGCACTTTGACCTCATACCAACTTAGCTAAGTGATAGCAGTAAGTTCCTCTTAGGGACTGTGAACTTCTCAGTCTTGGATTTTGGTCAGGTTTTTAATACCAGGTTTGATTCATCATATGAGTCCTATGAAGCAGTGTCTAACCTGAGCATGGTTGGTTACAACCACCATCCCAGGATAGTTGTGCCACTATTGAGTGAGTGGCCAAGCAAAGGAAACTCATTTTAGTAGAGAGGCAACCTACAAAATAGAAGTAATTTTTTCAGCTATCTGACTAACAGAAGATTAATATCTAGAATATGCAAAGAACCAAAAGATCTAAATATTAAGAAAACAAGCAACCTTATTTAAATTCTGGGCTTTGGAACTAAACACTGAGTTTTTAAAATAAGAATTACTAATGTCTAATAAACACTTGTAAAGAAAATGTTCAACACCATTATCCATCACAGAAGTTTAAATTGCACGAAGATTTTATCTCTCCCTAACAAAAGTGACTTTAATCAAAAAAGTCAAGTTACAATAGATGCAGGTGAGGTTGTGGGGAAGGAGAAGCCTCATACACTGCTGGTGAGAGTGTAGACTAAACTGATGAACTACTATGGAAATTAGTATGAAGATTCCTCAAAAACTAGAGAAAAACCTGTTGATTGTATCCAGACAAACTACTCTTGAGCAAATACTTTAAGTTTACCATCAGAACTCAGTGGCTGTGCATTAAATTTAAAAAGTCCTGGTCTTAGTAGCTTGAAGCATTTACTCTTGTTTAAGAGAGCTCAGATACATGTATATTATGTGCCTCCGTTTTTGAAGTAGGAAATTTTATTTTGTTTCTTTCTCTGACACAAACTATTTCATTCCAAAAAAAGGGGGGTGGTGAATAAGTTTTAAAAAGTGTGCAACTTTGTTTCCTTTCTGGGGGTGAGATTCTACATGTCTATGGTTAAAAACTCAACTACTACCTTTATACATGAAATAAAAACTAAACTCTGTGATTTCTTTCAACTTTAGTTACAGGGTTAGAAAAATATATTCAGCATGGATGAGGTACTACATACATTTGTAAAGGTCCATCCTGTGCTACCCACTGTGTGGGTCAAGAAGGATGTACAGGAATACTCACCTGGCACTGTGAGTGCATTCCCTGCTCTGAAGTACCTCTCCAAAAATTTGTATTAAAAACAGACTGTCATATTGAACTTGATTACGGGTAGATTATTTTTATGATTATTATTTCGAAGCCCATCTCCAACTTGAACAATCACACTAATTTACCAGAGATAATTATGTGTGATTTTCTCCTTTAATGAAAGATAAATAATTTGGCAGTTTTGCTTCAAGTATTTTTCTATTTCAATGCTGTTCATTGTTTGATAGGGTGTCCTTTATTCTTGTATGAGTTGGTGTACTGAATGGAAGAGCTTTCTTTAGATCAATTGTGCTGCATTTCGGAATAGCCGGGCTATTCACACCACAGTCTAAGAAAAGAGAATTAAAAGCAGATATTACATTAGTTTCTGCTCACAGAGATGCAGTCCTTTGTTTATGACTTACATAACTTTCTGTGGTAGCAAAGCTTCATCAAAATTGGTACAAAAGAAATACAAAGCACATTTTTGAGAATCTAAGCATCATGGGCAAGCTTTGACTATATCAACTTTTCATTACATTTCCTTTGAATTAGGAAGTCATATTCTCAAGCTACATTGTAGGAGGAACAGTGATTTGTTGTTTCATTATGTGAGACAGTGCACGTACACTAAAATTGTAAAAGAATAAAAGCTGCATAGAAGAAGTAAATTCAGGGGCATATGGCAACAATTATCCAAATGGATTCTACCATAACCTTTCCCTCTAAATGCAGATGTAGACTGGATTCTTGACAACAAATAATATTTGCATTTTGCCTCAGTAGAACCTGAACCAAAAGACAAAATTGCATTTGTTCTCAGTCTGTATCTGTATATACTAGACCTATCCAGAAGAACTTCCTGTGGCAATAAAAAGTAAATATAAATCTTGTCCAAAAATGCAGTTAGCACTTGGAGTACAACTAGTACTAGTAAACTGAAAATTTAATCTCATTTAATTTTTATACTTAAATTTAAATAGACATGTGTTTAGCATCTGTTTTACTGGTCAGTGTAATTTTATGCTATTCTGCAGTAGGCTGACCAATCAGGCCAACTGCAGGAAGCAGAAGCTGGCTCTCAGTTTGTTCATCACCCTGAGTTTCAAGCTCTTGTGTCCTGCTTTATGGAGAAGCTTTGGAGTTAGATGGAGACAGGATATCTCCCTTTCCTCTACCATCAGAATCAGCTTGGTTTGGCAGACAAACAACATCCTGGGAAATATTTAAATCCTACCACCCTACAATACTATGAAACCCAAGTTATATTTATAATTTGTACTGTCACTTATCATTTCTTTATACCATCTCTTATACATTTAAATCTCACTTGACTATAGTCTCCTTTATAAGAGAATGGAGTAGAAATAAGAATTCTTCACCAATAGACTTTTGTACATCAAATGCAAGGAGAACCTTCTCTATTCAACTGCATAATCTTGTCTTTACTTGCCTGTCTATAATGCACAACAAAATGCGCAGCTTAATACTGTAGATATACTAGAAACAGCACAATAGAATTTGTAACTTCTCCTCATACTTGCTTTGTTCTCCGTCTCAGTATAAAACAGCACAAAACCCAGAGAGACAATATGAAACAAGGTTCTCCATCTTCTTTCCACTGTATTTCTACATATATGCCATACATCTTGTTGGTTAGGTTCTACCTTCTAATATTTCTGAAATCTTATCTCCCCTCCACAACTTTTAATTGATCTATTACAACAGCTTTCTTACTCTTCATCTCACCTTATGGCTTCCATTCTTCTCTTTAAGATCCTAACAATATTTCATTGTGGAATCACTAGTACATATGACTAGTAAGATATCCAGACCTATCTTAACTTCAATGATGGCTTTTCTTGAATACTTTGGCATAATCACAATGCTGTCCTTTGGAAACAAATGTTTATGTGTGCCTTATATCTTTTATAATTTTTTAGACTAGTATCTTAACAAAACTCATTCCTTTCATTTTTATTTTCCCTGATTACTGTCCTTACACCATTCTTTCTTCATAGTTCATGTTAGGATATAAAAGTACATTATTTCACTATTTAACTTACGTTCTTTTTTAATGTGGGTATGTTTTCCCATAAAAATATTTCTATGAGACCGTTAAACTCATGTATCTCAATCAGTCTACCACTGCTTTCATTCAGCCTTTAATAAGTGGCCAAACATGTGTTGAGTAGATCAATACAATGTGATTATGTAACTCATAACACATATACACATAGAAACATGGATGTACAGACATAGATGCTCACAGTTAAAAAATTGCTTATTGATTCTCAAACACTTCAAATACATTTATCTTATCGTATACTGGCACACTCTCAAACCCCATCAGTTTTTTTCTTGTTTAGTTTAAGAAACAAACATACCTTTAATATGGGTAACAATATTTTATACAATATAGCTTTAACTTCTCTCCCCAAGATTATTCAAAACTACACCCTATTCTCAGGTTCACCATATTTCTCTTCTTTCTGCTACTTGTACTCAACAGACTTCTTCATCAAAAATTCTTAAAAAGAACTTTTGTTATTTTTTCTCCTCTGTTTATTTTGTACAACTAATCTAGTAACCATTCCCATGCCATCATAAAAGTCCTTTCCCCACAGAAGGCTTTTGTGACCTCCCTAAGCAGGTCAAACTTCCTATTTAAGCATGATGCTCTTATGACTGAATAAATGGATGAATAGATGCTGATGGTCTTTCTAATGATTATTGGGCCTCTGAGAGCATCCAAGCACTAAAACTTTATCTTTTCTTGTGGCTGTGGCATTTCAGAGTAATTAAAACTCATATGTAGTTACACATTAGTCACATTCCCCAACTGCTAGTGATGCAGCCCTGGAGATGGAATGGGCCAGCAGGCTTCCCATGCTTTTCATCATCATAATGGTGACAGAGATGAAGTTGACATTGCAGAAGTTACCAGTGCTTATATTTACCTACTGACATTTACTGTGTTCCCCTAGGACAGCAAATAACATCATTTACTTCAGATAGCGTAAGTTTGACAAAGCACTGAACATTAAAAGGAAAAGTGCCTGTGTAGAAAGAAAACACACTGTGATCTGGCAAGAGGAAGAGATAGATGGGCTATATATAAACCTGAGTTCATCAAGCATCCAGAATGATGATTGCAACAAAGATTGACATTGGACTATACTATTTCATGTTCATTGGCATATCTTTTAAATATCATTAACAAAATATGTAAGCAAAAATTCACTGGGAAAATGGTACACTGAAAAACAGGAATATAAATTTCTTCTAGTAACAACTGGTTAAGTAAGTGAATGATCTCTAATACAAAGGGGAAACATGCATTTAAATTTGAGAAATTGTCAACAGGTTATTAAGAAACTAATAATACATCATTAAACAAACTATTCAGGCTCCATCTAGGTATCATGTGTATGAGACATATACAAAACTCACAGAGACATTAGAGCATGAGGGACGACACCATTGAGATATCTAAGTTATTAATGGGATTAGCTGGTACTCAAATTCTGCTTGTTAATTGTCCAAGACATTGTATACACACATAAAAATGCTAAGTGCCCTCAAATAAAAGGGAACCGACAGCCAAGAGTATCTTTTACACAGCTTAGATTGTGTCTGTCCTCCTTGATTGATTGAAGTTAGTTTTACCTCAGAAACAAGAGGATTCATTTTTACTTCTGTCATCATCTCTACTTGCAAATTCTCCTGTAGTGACAGGCCTGCTGTCCATTATCTAGCCAGATGGCCACCAGTCTACTCAGCCTTGCCTTTCGCTCAAACATGCCTGTCTTCACTTATAGGTGCCAGTGCTTGGTGACATATCAAAACAGTGGTCCTGACATTCCCTGAGCATCGCTTGAATTAGTCACTATAGAGAAGCCCCAGCCAAAAAAATAAAAAATAAATAAACTGTACTCAAGATTCCCAGCAGGAAAAGGCAACATGCCACATGTCCTATGAAACTCAAGAAGATAATATGGATTGGATTTGAATAAGCTAGCAGACATCATGCATTCTGAATAATAAAATGTCAGTTCCAAGCACACTCGGCTGTATTTCCATGTCTGCTTTAAAAAGAACATTTCAGAATAATGGATTTCAGTTCCAACAAGTAAACATATTAATTATTTGATGAATATTTGTTGTACAGTCACTTATGTCAGTACACTGATTTGTGAGTGAAAGGGGAACGCCAATTATAGGACTCAGCATTAAATATAACACTGTCAATATGCCACATCATGGAGGAATAGTGCTCATGTGATGAAGGGAATGTGGGGCTTCTGGAAGTAAGTAAAGCCAATGGAACCTGATGCAGATAAACATTAAAACCGTTAAAAAGAATGGATGGCCTCTAAGTGAGAAAGGCAACCAGAGAGCCTCTATATACACAGAGAGTAGACTAGAAAAGATTCAGACTGAGAGAGCAATGTCTCATCCTAACTGGGATGCTTTAAAATCTTGAGAATAAGTCCAGTAAAAGTAGGTCAAAGAGGCACCACATTTTCACATGGAACCAAGATAAATGTGTACTTGATGCTCTTCTTGGGTTCTAGCATCAGGTAGATGAGATCTGTAGCAAGCTGACATCTTGTGACATATCATTGTATATTTAGATTATCCCTTGAGGCAATGTCGACGGAGCAAGAAACATTTTAATATAAATATACATTATAGGTAGAATTTGGGCGCAACATTTTAAAGAGGTCATAAAATCTCAACATACTTATCAAGGACAAAGAAATGATTTTCCTACAGACTCAAATAATTTGGCAAGCAAAATAGGGACTCCATCAAAGATAATTGAGGCAAATGAAAGTATGTAGGTCAATCTGTTCTACTTTCTTCTTTACTGCCTGAAAATACTTCTAAAATCAACATTTATTTCCCACAAGACACATGGATGGGCACAGAGATATTATTTAAGTGATCAAAATGAAGTCATTTTCCTAAGAGAAGAACAGATGAGAAAAACAATAATTTTAATGTCATGTAATAACCTCTGCAATAAAACAGGGCATAGAGACTATATGAAAACAAACTCTAAAGTGATATATCCATGTCATAAAGAGGAACTTCAAAACTGCTAAGCGGGACCCACACTTTCTTACATAATACATATGAATTACCAGGGTCCACCAGGTAAGGAGAGCACATAGTATCTTACATAATTCTTGTGAATTACCAGTGTACAGCAGGTGACTCTACTCTGTGGCCAAGGAGCATGAGGACATAAAAGTTTTGAGAATACCTCAAGTATCCTAGAAGAAAGTAGATCAAATAGAATGCAAGCTCAGGTCCCTGATAATCTGCCCCAGGTCATTTCACAATATTTTTAAGGCAATCATAAATTATAATGAGAAAGCTAGCAGCAATCCAAGTGCTTTTTAGAAGAAAGAATTAACACAAATTGTTGAAAAGAGCAATGATGTTACTCAACCTTCCCTTACCACTCAAAATGTACTCATACTCACAAGTACAATATATTCTCTAGAAACCTAAAACAATTCACTTAAAAATTTCATATATAATTATTGCAAAAAAATCACTGTGGAATTTAATGACCATTAATTATATAGTATTACTTCACTTTGAGGAACTGAGAGGTGATTGACAGAGAAACACACACACACACAGAGACACACACACACACCCACACACACACACACAGAGAGAGAGAGAGAGAGAGAGAGAGAGAGAGAGAGAGAGCAGGATGAAAGTGAAGGAACACTCATTCCTTTGAACTGCTCAAATAGTTAGAGGGATATGCAAAGCACCTACGCACGTAATACTTAGTATATTATCTAAAATTAATAACTTAGAGGAATATTCTAAAGAATGCAAACAAATGCAGATAAGAGAAAATTTCTTAAAATAAGTGAAAGTTCACCCAACTCTATCTGCCTAGTAATTTCTGATCAAGGTTATAAATAGTGTGTAGTCATAAGAGTAAGTAGCATAAAATTTCTGCCAGGAAAAAAAAGAAAGAATTCAGCATGTAACAGTGACAGATTTTCAGTTAAATAAACAAGAAGACAGAAACACTACTGTGCAATGGTTTTTCATATAGCTGAGCAGGCTGGCTGGTGGCTCAGAGGAGAGAGAATGCTAAATATGAAACAGCCTGGGGCCTCACTGAGCTGAAATAATAGTTATTTCAGAGTAGGTCAAGCAAGAGTCAATAAAAATGAAAGCAGTAGTAGCTATTGGGTTCATAGCAGGCTAATAATGCCCTTCTGGGACAAACTTGGGTTTTGAATGGAGAGAATCAAAACTTAACTATCAAATACATTTCTGTAGACTACTAGTTCTAGAAAGATCAATTGAATAGATAAATAAGTAATCTAGTCAGCAAGATAAAATCATCCTTAATCTATAGAATGTTTTCAACACTGAATGGAAGACTCATTAACAGCAAAGAACATTTTGGTAAAAGGATGGAATGGAAAATAAGGATGCTCAGTAAATATATATTTCTGCATACCATCTCAGGCATATATATATATATATATATATATATATATATATCAGAATGTGTGTTTGACACACACACAGAGAGAGAGAGAGAGAAAGGAGAGAGAGAGAGAGAGAGAGAGAGAGAGAGAGAGAGAGAGAATGAAAACATACAGAATAATTTAATTTTCAGGCTAAAATTTGCTTCAGTTATAAGTAAGGCCTCAAATTATGCCTCATGAATAATCTATAAAACAGGAAGTAGAGAATATAAACATGTAAGTGTGGGTGTAATAATTAGAAAGCACAAGAATTAGCTTACCTCCCGTGCTTTCTTTTCTTCTTTTAAAAAATAATTTATTAGTTATTCATTTTACATTCTGTCTGCAGTGTCCTCTCCCTCCTCTCCTCCCAGTCCTTCCCCTCAAATCCACCTCTGTTCCAACCCACCAATATACTCCTTCTCTGTTTCTATTTAGAAAGAACAGGTCTCCAATGAGTATCAACAAAACATGGCATATTAAGCTGCAGTAAGCCTAAGCACCTCCCAATAAATGAATTCTATGTAGGCTGATACACATGAGGAGTAGGGTCCCAAAAGCCAGTAAAGAATCAGAAACAGTTTCTGTTCCCACTGGTAGGAGTACCACAAGAAGACAAAGCTACACAACTGTAATGCATATGCAGAGTGCCTAGGTCTGTCTCATGCAGGCTCCCTGATTGTTTGTTCAGGCTCTGTGAGCCCCTATGTGCACAAGTTACTTGATTTTATGGCTTTTCTTGTGGTATTCTTGACCTCTCTGACTCTTACAACCTTTTCTCACCTACTTCTGCCGAATTTCCCAAATTCTACCTAATATTTGGCTGTGGTTCTACATCAGTTTTGGATGACGCCATTCTGGTGAGAATTGGACTAGACATCAATCTGTGCATATAGTGGAGTATAGTTTGACATCATTTTCTCCTCCAGTCACTTTTGTTTCCATTCTCGGTCTCTGGGTCATCCAGCCTGTGAGTCCTGGGGCTCCTGGCAGTGACAGGGATGGGCTTACTCTCTTGGCATGGATTTTAGGTTAAATCCATCATTGCTTAGCAATGGGAATCATGGCATGGGCTTCCCTTTGAGTTTTCCCACTGCTAACCCATCTCAGTCCCTTGAGTGGTTAATAATTCTATAATATAAGAGTAAGTGATTCATAATTTTGTAAGCTTTCTAACAATTATACACTAAATGTTGGTTGAATAATTTCATAACTTTTTTAAAATAATGAAGTATTGCCTGGTAGAAACAAAAATAAAAGCAAGGAGACACTGCATGTATTTGGAAGAATATGCCAGCAAACCATCTTCAGGGACAGCTGGTTTTCATAGGACAAATGAATGAGTCTTTTGAGAGGAAAATGGGACATGTTCTCCAACACACACACACACACACACACACACACACACACACACACACACACACTGGTTTCTGGCTTTCCAGGAAGTTTCTTCTAAGGGAAAAACAAATGAATAAGGACAGATATGTGCAGTGATGGCAGTTGCCAACAAGTAGAGAACTTCATAAGCCTATGAATATATTATGTATATGCACAAACCCTAAAGACATACACTTGCCTATTTATTATAATATTATAAAATCTATCTCTGTAGATCACTTATCCAGAGTGGGAATTGAGCATGCATGATTACCAAAACAAAACACCTAGCAACAACAACAACAAAAATACCTTGGAAGTAAGTTGGTAAAGACATAAATTATTTACTAGTGTATTTCCATTTAGAACAGCAAATCCTTCCCTCCTGATGAGTAATATACAGAGTAAGAGAAACAAAATTATTTTTTCCATAAGATGCCTAAGATATGGCACATCAGTGTATGGCAATTTTTGTTCTATAATTATTAATATTGACTTAGTTGCATTTCCAGTTTGGGATTAAGATTCTCATGAAGTATTATTTAAAAATGACAAATTATGAACCTAAATTTAAAATAACCTTAAAGAAAATAAAATATCAAACTCATCTTGCAAACATTGCAATTGCTTCTAAATCCCAAATCTTTACTGACAAGTCAATTCCATTCCTAGCAGGTGGGCACAGAAGGTGGTGAGAGAAAGACTAGTCTTGCTGATTTACAGTAGCCTATTTAGAAAGCATTCAACTTGGCACCTAACTGACATAACAAGTGCCAGCTGTTCCTGGAACAAATCTGTGGTAGATATGTTTTTCCACCACAGCTGACCAGCATCTACCAAAGAACAGAAGCAGCAAACTTTAGAGAGTAACCACAAATGGGGCAGTAAGTGAGCAGGCACTCTTTACATTGTATACAGGGTCTAATACTTCTGTGAGAACTTACAGACGTATAAAAGATTAAGATGAAATTTCTGCTTCAAAATTAATGTGTGTGTGTGTGTGTGTGTGTGTGTGTGTGTGTGTGTGTGTGTGTGTGTGTACCTGTTTACCCATGTATATGTTGGTAGTTGAAGAGTCCATAAGAGGATGTTCTAGAGCCAGAGTAACAAACAGCAGTGAATCATCCAGTGTGGTCCTCTGCAAGAGCCATGCACACTGAACTACTAACATGTCTTTCCAGCCCAAAGAACAACACACTCTGAGTGAATAGTCAGCCTTCAGATTGGGCAAAATATCTTTACTAACTGTGCAACTAACATAATGTCAGTGTCTAGAATATATAAAAACAAAAACACAAAACAAAACAAAAAAGCTCAAACTCAAGAAAGCAAATAATTCAGTTAAAAATTGTTCAAAAATTAAACAGAGAATTCTGAGAAGGATGAAGTATAAAGAAATGATTTTTTAAATGTTAAGCCATTTGGGAATATGAATAAAAATTTCATTGATATCTCATTTTATCCTAGTCAGAATGGTTAAGACAAAACAAACAGAATAAACAAACAAAACTAATAACAAGAAATGCAGTAATAAATGTGGGAAACAATGGAATACTTATTAACTGCTGGTGGACTAAAAACAGGTACAGCCTACTATAGAAGTCAATTTGATGGTTCCTCAAAAAGGTAGACATATATTTGCCTCATTAGCCACCTATACCACTATTGGATAAATTCTCTAAGGACTCAACACCATACTTCAAACATACATGCTCAACTCATTGAAGCTCTAATTATAATACCCAGGATATGGAAATGACATAAATGCCCATCAACTGGCTGGGCAGTGGTGGCACATGCCTTTAATCCCAGCATCCAGGAGGCAGAGACTGATGTATCTCCGTGAGATACAATACAATTCAAGGCCAGCCTGGTCTACAAAACAAAAATGCCCATCAAGTGATGAATGAATAATGAAATGTGGTACATTTATGAAATGGAATTTTAGTCAGATATTAAGAAAGGTTCACTCAAGTGTGGTGACAATTAACAAAAGCTGGGCACCTGGAACACACTACACAGCTTACTGGCCGCTTAACCCACTGGAAACTGTTATTTCCTGGTGTATCAGTTGGCTTGAGCCTCTTCCAGGCAACACAGCTCATCTAAGAGTTTTATGCTTGGCTGGCCTCTGCGTTTATGTATCTATATTAAAAATAAATCCACAAATAAGAGAACACATACCATGTGTTATCCATCTTTCTGAGGCGAGCTTAATTCACTTAATACAAGTTTCTCCTTTTGCATATAGTATTCTGAAAAAATTACAAACCTCCCTGTGTGTGTGTAGTGGGGGGTGGGGTATGCACATGCCATGGTACATGGTTGGAAGCCAGGACATGTGGCAGCTTGCTGTCTCCTTCTACCATGTGAATTTGGGGGTCAGGCAAACATCTCAGCCATTTTGCTAGCTCCAGTTTACCTTTTGAGACAGCTTTTGTCCCTCCATCTGGAGCTTATCAATTCATCTAGACTGGCTAGCCAATGAGCTCCAGAGATTCTCTTGCCTTTCTGATAAGGGCTGTCCTTCTGTATGTTGCAAGTATGTGTTGCTTATATTGGTTGATGGCTAACGTTATTTTGGCCAATGGCCAGGCAGAATATAGCTAGGTGGGAAACCCAAACAAAGATACAGAGGAAGAAGGCAGAGTCAGAGAGATACCATGTAGCCTCTGAAAGGATAAGCCACAGCTTGGTGGTGATATACAGATGATTAAAAATGGGTTAATTTATAAGAGAGAAATAGCTAGTAATAAGCCTGAGCCATTGGCCAAACCATTACATTTAATATTAGCCTCTGAGTGATTGTTTCTTAAGCAGGTGTGAAGACCCATGAGTGAGAAAGGAGCCAGTCCACATCGACTAGCATTCAACTACATCTCTCCTTCCCAGCAGTGGGATAACAGGCACCTCCACACCCAGCTTCTTCACCTGAGTGATGGAATGAAACCGAGATCCTCATGAGTGCATTGCAAGCATGTTATCACCAGGCCCTCCTTTTTAGCTGAAAATTAAAAGATTACAATTTGTGTATTTACCAATTTTTGTTGTCTCTTTGTTTTTAGACACCTGGGTCACCTAAATGTGTATTAGGAACAGTGATGCATTAAAAAACTGACATATGAGAATCTCTGTGATGTCTTGACTTGGAAGTCAAGGTAAATACCAAAGGCAATAGAAAATTCTTTAAAAAGAAGCAGGAAATAAAGTGAGGGGGGAAATTATAGTAAAAAGATCTATTTCAAAGTTTGTGCCAAAGAGAAATTAAATTCCACATGGGGACTCCAATAACACTAGTTCACAAGTTCTTTATCCATTTATTTCCAGAAAAGTTAGTACTGATTTTTCCTCAATGTTGTTTTTATAGCAGAATTAAAATAATTGATGAACTATCAAGTTATCGTGTATTGCTTCTCTTGGACAACACATTCTGATCCATCAGAAAAATCCATATGCACTTACGGGTTTGGGCAAGTTCATTTGCATTGTCACCTCTTATCTGGTATTTTACTGTGGGGAAAAAAAATAACACATTACTGGAGATTTACTCTAATTGTTGTTTTGTTTTGTTTTGTTTTTTTCCTTCCTCCCTTCAGTTTTCCCACAGAACACAATGCATTTACAGAGTGGCACATGGGCTAGAGCATGCTGGAAAAATTACCTTTGCTCTTTCTACATGGCTACAGGAAAGCATTCTTTACAAGTTTATCATTGTCAGCCTTGGTTAACTAAGCTGATTTTCAGCTCTTTGGTGCTTTCTGTCCTCCACCAGAAGGACAGAAGATTTCAAAAGCAGTGTGCCAGCCATGTTCCAAGTCTGTATTGTTTGTGGTAGAATATTGCCTGGACCCACTGCGTGGTGATGGTGTTTCGCTCATTCATAGTCCATATTTTTAAATAATAATGGAGACCCAGAGCATTCATATCAAGCTCTTGTCGAGATCATACAAATTTGAGGCAGGTGTTAGATTCACACCTGCCATATGAGATGAGCCAAAATAGAAACACCTGATACATATTTATGGAAGCCATATCTATGATCACCTGGCTTTGTAACTAAGAAGTCATATGGCATTTTAAATGTGTGTATGAAGCATGCTAGACCCACAGCTATTTAAGATAATCAATTATGGAACAATAATTAAATTTAAAAAAGATAATCATTTATGTGCTTCTACATGTCGAATATGAAATAGGCATTATAAGCACTCTCAGGAATTTCAAATGTAAACTCTGCTGCAGATGTGCTAATAGTTTTGCTGAGTTACTTTATAAATGTAACTGGTATGTGTGTATGTGTGTCTTCATAGCTATTTGTTTTGAGACAAAATTTTACTCTAAGCCCAAAATAATCTGTAACTCGCTATATAATCTGGATAGCTTCAAACTCATGACTAATCTTCTAATTTAGCCTCCCAAGTATTAGAGTTCTAAATATGAGTTACCATATCTGGTGATAACTGATTTTTGATAATAAATTTGTAAATGAAATCATAAACAAAATCAATAAACTGCTACTTTATTAATTTAAAATTAAGCCAGGCATTGGTGGCACATGCCTTTAATCCCAGCACTTGTGAGGCAGAGGCAGGCAGATCTCTGTGAGTTTGAGACCAGCCTGGTCTCCAGAATGAGTGCCAGGATAGGCTCTACAGCTACACCGAGAAACCCTGTCTCAACCAAAAATAAATACATTTGCAAATATTGATTTGTAAAACTAATAAGAACACTTAAGGTGTTTATATATACATAAAGCAATATGTATATAAGCATATGAATAATAGTTACAGTACCAATACCCTTACTATATAGTGTTTATTGTTGTCATATATTTATTTAAATAATATATTTATTTATGAGGCATTTATAAAAAATAGAAATAATGTAGTAACTTTTCTGCCAGTTGAGAGTATTGTTTATTTTAAAAGAGATGGAAATAAAATTTTCATTCAAATGTATACAGAAATAATCTGGTTAAGTTTGTGGATATATATATATATATATATATATATATATATATATATATGTGTGTGTGTGTGTGTGTGTGTGTGTGTGTGTGTGTGTGTGTGTGTGTATGAATACACATATATTCATATGACAGATCTTAATTCACTCTCAACTCCTCTCAGAGTACCCTCTATAGTATGGTAGATATCCTGGTTCTCTAGTCCTCTATCTTACAGTCTTTCTCCCTCCCTCTGTAATGTTTCCTGAGGGATTGTTTTGTAAATGTATGTATTTGTGGCAGGTACCACACAATCAACTATCCATCCATTTGAATGATTTTTAGTCTTTTATGGTGTTAAATACTTCAAGCACATAACACATTTAATCATATATACTATTTAAAAAGCATTACTTTGAAATAATTATGGACATAAAGTTGTAGAACTAGTACAATGCCTGATATATGATGTCTTTTATTATTTTCAAGACCCAACCTATTATTCTGGTATATTCATTCATTTGTTTCTGATGGTGTCACTTCATTTATTGTGTCTTATACTTTTGATACTTTTAGCAATTTCTGGAAAATTATTTTCTTAGATGCTAGTTTTCCTTTACTCTATGTCTAACATCCTCCATTGCTAGTGGGAGTGCAAACTTGTACAGCCACTATGGAAATCAGTATGGCATTTTCTCGGGGAGTCTACCTCAAGATCCAGCAATTCCACTCTTAGTCATATACCCAAAGGATGGACATTTGTACCACAAGGCTATCTGTTCAACTATGTTCACAGCAGCATTATTTGTAGTAGCCAGAACCACGAAGAAACCTAGATGCCCCTCAACCAAAGAATGGATAAAGAAAGTGAGGTACATTTTACGCTGTGGTGTAATACTCAGTGGGAAATAAAAAAAAAAAAGTTGGAATCTTGAAATTCCCAGGCAAATGGATGGAGCTAGAAGAAACCATCCTGAGTGAGTTAACCCAGACACACAAGTAAAACATGGTATGTACTTTTACTCACAAGTGGATATTAGACATAGAGCAAAGAATAATCAACCTACAATCCACAAGCCCAGAGACACTAGGAAACAAAGAGGACCCTAAGAAAGACATACATGGACCTTAATAGAGGGAACCCTTATTGGCTTATCAAGAAACTAGGGAAATCTCCAGGAATTCACAAGGATGACCCCAACTAAGAATCTAAGCAATAGTGGAGAGGCCCTTCCCCTATAATGAGATTGATGACTACCTTAAATGCTATCCTACAGCATTTATTCAGGAGCTGTTGGAAGCAGAAGCAGACATCCACAGCTAAGCACTGAGTGGAACTCCTGGAATTCAGTTGTAGAGAGTGAAGAGGGATGATCAAAGGGGTCAAGACCTTGCTGGAGAAATCTACAGAAACAGCTGACCTGATCAAGTGGGAGCACACAGACCCCAGTCTTAAAACTGGGGAACCAGCATTGAACAGAACCGAATCTTCTGAATGTGGTTGTCAGTTAGGAGGCCTGGGCAGTCTATGGGACCTCTGACAGTGGAACCATTATTTATCCCTAGTGCACAAATGGCCTTTGGGGGCCTTTTCTCCATAGAAGGCTACTCTCTCTTAGCCTAGATACATGGGGAAGGGCCTAGGCCCTCCCCAAAAATGATATGACAGACTTTGATGATCCCCCAGAAGTGGTCTCACCCTCTCTGATGAGTGTATGAGGGCATGGGATGAGGAAAATGTAGGAGGAAAAGGAGGGTGTGAGGGAGAGGGAACTAGGATTAGTATGTTAAAGTAAGATTCTTTTTAATTCAAATAAGAATTAAAATAATAAATGATGCCTTCTTTTATACTTCCAAAATTTTTTGCACCTTCATTTTCTGCAGGCATATGACACTGATGATATTCCAAGTTTCTGCTTTTATTTCTTTTAGTGGAAATATTGAGCTGAAACTTGGTTGGATACAGCTCAGCTCAGCACATTCTGTTTCTCTCATGACATTATGCTCTTATTGTATTGCACTCAGATGGTGGTGTTGGTGGTGGCGTGTTTGTGTGTGTGTGTGTGTGTGTGTGTGTGTGTGTGTGTGTGTGTGTGTGTGTGTGTATGAAGCCTGATGGAAATTATTTCCTCATAGTTGGAAGGTGAAGTTCTGCTATAATGATTTTGCTATCTCGACTTCTCATGTCTGATTGTAGTACAATGCCTTGTCTTATAGAGGACACCTTGAGGCCTTGAGGAATATGCCTGTCTGCCTTCCTTGGGGTGAGGGACAAGTCTCTACTTCTCTGAATACTCCCAGCACTCTCCAAAGTTTCTGCTCACAAAAGCTATTCTTCTGCCTTAAGGTCTTGATTTTGAGTCTAACCAAAGACACTTTCCAATTGAATGTAGCATCATTGAGTTGTCAAAACTGAAAACAAATGAACTTCTTGGAATTTTCTTTTCATTTGAGACTGGCCCTCATTACATAGTTAATGCTGGTCTCAAACTCATGAGATTTCTGGTTTGTCTTCCTAAGTGCTAGGATTACAGGTGTGTTGACATGCTCTGCCTGAGTCTTTTAAAGTATTCTATTTAATTTTACTTAATAGTTGGATTCTGTATTTCTATATGATAATAATTCATAGTCTATATTAATATATCTTCCTCTGTGTCTACATGATGTTATCCTTGGAAAACCTTGCTGATATCAATGCAAAAACAAAGCTCAAGATGTAGCTTTATAGTACCATCTTGTATACTGTACAACTGGTCACATGCACATTCAGGCTAAAGGTACAGGTCATCTGCATGGCCCCTGTTTTAGTAAACTTTGCTTATGTTTTTCTTGCACTTTTACTTTCAAGATTCACTTTCTGAGTTTTTAATCATATATATATATATATATATATATATATATATATATATATATATTACTCATTACTTTTAACTGCCCTACATAAGCCTAAATTAAAGTATTCACTCATTTCTTTGACCCATCTGATGTAAACGCCACTTGACATGTTCTTGGATCCACATTGGAGTCTTTCATTGCATTCATACTTCCTTCTTCTCTGAAATGCTTTATTAAGAAAGTGATATTGATATTGATATTGATATTGATATTGATATTGATATTGATATTGACATATGGGTGTAGGGGACAGCAAGCCATGCCTATTAGAGGCTGGCTACAGGTGTGCCTGACCACGCCTGTCAGGGTGTGGTCAAGGTGAGGTCAGGATGACAAGGGAGGGGTTCTTAAATGCAACAAAGCATATGGGAGCCCTTCTCTCTGGTCTCGCTGACTTGCTACCCTGGGAACGCTCTGGCTTGCGTTTGGCTGCTGTTTATCTGAATAAAGATATCTTAACCATACAGACTACGGATTGGTTCTCCTTATATATGGGTACTTGTCTAGTAAATACACTTCTTCCTCCCAAATCCTATGGTACATGATAACACAGGTACATTTCCTCAAAGTTTGAATCCTAAATTCCTTTTCATCATTTAGTACTGAAGAATGTCAAGCAAGATACTTAAATAATTGTATTCATTTGCGGTGTTCTCTGTTGACAAATTATACTTTATCAATGACTATTTTTACTCTTTTAGCTTCATAATATATTAGATGTATCACTTAGTAGATTGAAATAGATTTGATTGGGGATTAAAATGATGCTGCATTTTGATATTAATTATGTTGAATATTTATCTGTGGTATAAGACTAAATTGAAATTCATGTTAATTTCCATATTTTCAGAAGACAACATTTTGCCAACATTTATATACGGACCACACACAAGTGAGATTTTAAGAGGTTCCAATGTAAAGTTCAACTGTGAGTGCACATTCTTTACAGCATATTCCTTATTATAATTTAACTTTAAATTATGCAGGTAATTAAATTAATCTTTCCAAATTTAATGTATCCTTAATTATCTTTGTGAGCCTCAAAAAAAGAGATGTACTAATGTACTATTTTGTGGTAAATCTTCCATTTCCTCATATAGGAAATCACTGCTTGGTTTAGTTAGCTCATTTAAGAGATTAACTCTATGTCTCACAGATAGCTAACTAGTGTGTCTATATACAGTTCCTTATGTGGTTGTAGCCACTATCGGTCATGTTCCCATAAATGTCTCAATATGAACATTCCCATACTGCAAGTAAAATGACATTGTCACACATTTCACAAATCAGACTAATAGTTTCAAGAGAAAGTAAACCATTAGGCATATTTTTAATATGAGGATTTATTTGTTTTTGGTATCTTCAGAAAATCTCAGTAACTTTTCACACTGCCAAGAAACTGGAGCTAGCCAAGAAATTATGTCTGTTAGCTTTGAGTGCTTAACAGCAAAAATCTAAAGGGAGAAATGAGACAGAAGCCTCAGAGCTCAGAAAGATACACAGAAAAATTTATCTACACTGAGATCCCAGTGGGAATACCGGTGTGAGACATGAAGGGCCATAGGCGAAAACTTACCAATAAATATTCCTATTCACAGTATATCCCCCAAAGCACACTAAATAAAAACAACTGCTAAACTCAGTTTCCAACACGCTACAGTATCCAATTGGACATCAAAATACATAGCTATGAAATATAAATGTAACTAAAGATACATAGCTATGAAATATAAATGTAACTAAAGCTGATATCCATGATAATCTCACAACCTTTAGAGAGATGTGTTATTCATATTAACATCTAACCTATACTTTAGGAACTCAATAAACAACTGAACATAACATTTAGTATTTTATTTATAATATAATATTTTATAATAATATATTTTCATCATAATATATCTCAAAAGAAGGAAAGATAATAAGAAAGGCAGAGACTTGAGAAAAATTAAATATTCATCATTGGAAAATAGTGAGTATTTATACATAGATAGAGTTACACAAGTCCTACAACAGAATTAAATCACAGTCCACAGTGCTCCTTAGACA
Source organism: Cricetulus griseus (assembly GCF_003668045.3). Classification (NCBI taxonomy): domain Eukaryota; kingdom Metazoa; phylum Chordata; class Mammalia; order Rodentia; family Cricetidae; genus Cricetulus; species Cricetulus griseus. The sequence continues at coordinate 189,430,975 of NC_048595.1, read as the reverse complement.
AAATCAGGGCTAATGAACTAAAACCATGGTAACTCAAAGCTCTATTTATATTATAGTCACTAGAATTCATTGGCTACCTTCAAGTATGGAGGCATTAAAGGTTAAATAGTTCTCAAAACTAATAAGCTAAAGTTAAAGATCATAAAAAATTAAATCACCACAAAGATAATTGTTTGTTAAGTCCTTTTGGGAAAAAAGTGGCTTTTAGTGAGTTTATTGTCAATGTACTGAAGCTTCCTAATGAGCTTATTTCATGTGACTATCATATTATGCCTCCTAGGTTAACAGTAAAAATAAGTTTTGAAAGATTAGCAGTCACATCCCTGTTTAATCTCAAGTATCTGTTCTCCAGGCATCTTCTCCCTCAAATCCTTACAGTTACAGAAATATGATAGTTTTCTATGGGGTGAGTAGATATTTTATGAGAGAGGTACCATCCTAGAAGATATAGGAGTCTTCACAAACCTTATTTTAAATTTTTGCATCCACTGCACTGTCCTGTATCAAATACGCTTTTCCTTAGCTCTTTACAGACTCTTCCTCTATGCCTAGCATCTGCATGGGTTACTCCATTATGAATTTAATGTGGACACTTTGGTTCACCCTGATCTAACTCTCATCACTTTCTCCTCTACTTTTGTACATGCAATGCCTGTTAGAGCTATACTTTCTGAACATTTCACATTTAAGTAAAAATAAGTAGAGTTGGATTAGCTCGGCAGCAACAGTGCTGTGATTCCCAGGCTGTTCAGTGTTTTCTTTAATAGTGGGTTTGATGATAGCTTAAACCTTGATCTTTGTTTGATACTGCACTCTAGGAATTGCACAGGAGGGCTAGAATTCACTTCAGGGAATATTTCTCTGAATAAATCTATGGTCCTTCATGTTGACCATTAAATATATCATCCTCCTCTATTTTGCTTCATGGATAATCTCATCTGTCTTTCTACCAATAAGATGTAAGAGAAGGGGAAAAAAATTGATTTTGTGCTGAATACAAGAGGCCAGTAATTGCTGCTCAGCCTATCATGATGTGTTCAGCTGACAGTGTTGAAGTGTGATGACAAATATGTTGAGCTCATAGACACTTGCTCAGATATCCTTTATGGTTTGAGAGTAACACAGCCATAGTGGATGGATTACTGTCCATCCACCATCTGATAAAACTTGTTGACATTTTAATCACCATATTATTGGCTTTATCTAGCTCCAAATGCATTCCCATGTGCTTTGTCCATGAGCAATGGACAAACAGCTTATTGTAGCAATGTCACCGGGGAACCCAGACACATCACTTGGAAAGTACTCAGAAGGAGCAAGATTGAAGGGTCTACCATCCATCACATTATCTCTCCTCTTCTAATTCTCCTCCTCCCTGAACTACCCTCCCTGTTTTATTCCAAATTCAGAGAACATGATAAATCCTGGTTCTCATTGGGTTGCCAATTATTCTCTAATAAGAAAAATGTTAATCAATAAGGGCTTATCTCTCCCCTGTGCTGTTGCAGACATATCAACAAAGGGAAAATGGTCTTAAGAGTCTAGAAGGATCAAGGCAGAATCTGGTACTTTGAAAACCAATACCTACCCGCCTTTTCAATGGTTCCTACATGACTAATTCCAGTTCTTCTCATCACGGAAAAGTAACTAAAATCACAAACCCAGATATTAGTGTTTTCAGAAACTGTGTGTCCACTTCTGCCTGAGATACAGGGAAGTTAGCTTAAGCATGTTTCCACCAAAGCTGCAGGGGAACTAAAGCGAATCAGGAAGACTTGAACAACAGCACAGCTCTATATTATTCCTGGACACTTTCCAGAAGCTCTACAGGGCTAGAATTAGACTAAATATCAGCCCAAATCTGCATGTCACGTAGCCAGATTACACCTCAATTTATTCCTCATGTAGAAAAACATCATTTTCACAGAGATCAAATCCAATAAAATATTCAGATAATATATTTTGAGGCAGAGCATCATGTTACCTACATGGTCTTTATTTAGGGGAAGATGAGAACACTTGATACTCCTGTCATCACATCCCACATGCTGGATTTACAGGTGTGTGCCATATTTTTTTTCAAGTTGCATACAAAGGCACATGTGTGCTGATCAGAGGAAAACTTCTGTCAGACTTCTCTTCTTCCACTATTTGGAATCCTAGTATTAAACTCAGGCCATCAGGCTTGGTGGAAGGGCCATAACCCACAGATCCACCTTACAGGAACCTTTAACCAATTAATTCTCCTGTGGAAATTTCTGGGATTTGGAGTATTTCACAAAGGCCAAAAGACCCACATATTCACGACAAACACAAAAATAGTCAGTTTTAAAGCTCTGCATAAGTATAGCTCTCATCCCTTATGAAAGAAAGTTCTTTGGCAAGAGATGGACACTGTTACAGAAATCCACAACTGTTCAAATGCAGAGGACAACTGGTTTTGGGGTACCCAACCACAAATAAGACATCTAGCACACAATCCTTACATGTTAAGTTCGGGGAACATTGTGCTAGAGTGGTGCAGAAAGATTTCAAGAGCAAGAGGACAAGAATATCTGCTTTGACATACTCTTTTCTATTAAAAAAATAATTTTTAAAAAGAGCAGACAAAGTGTGAGGTAGAAAAGGATATATCTGAAAAGAGGTCAGAGAAGTCAGGATGAATATGTACAAAATATGTTGCATAAAATTATCAAAGAATTAATAAAATATATTTAAAAATTAAAACAAAAGTTGGGCTGGTATTCAAATACTGTCAGTTTATTGTCCTCATCCTCAAATCTCCCCATCAAGGAAGCCTTGGAGATATTTTGTTTAAGCAGTTAATACTGAACTTCAAAGACTCTGTCCCTGTCAAATGTGGGATGATGCTTGACCCTAGAGAAACAGTTTATCCTTCCACAACCTCAGTCTCCTTAATAAATAGGAGATGATGAAAATCTAAAAACAGTAATCATTGTTTACTCCTCCAGCTATGAACTTAGTTGTTGCTTTTCTGAATGCAAAAATGTCTGTGCTCATTTTAGTAAATGCAGTCTCACGAGGGAAGTCTCAAGAACTTTGGAAACACTGTAATATTCCCCCCGAAATTATATCATAATGCTACAATCCTAAATCTTTGTTCATTAAACATCATAGGAGGAACAGAGTTGTGAGATTTCAAAAGTAGGAAACCAATCTAGACTTTGGATTTATTAAGTTGAGCAAGTTGTCAAACTCTATGAATCTCAAGCTCTGTACTAATTAATGATGATATTATTAGTTACTTCATAGCCACGCCCATTTAATAGCACTAAGAATATAAAATTCTAACAAAGAGTTCAGTGTATACTTAACTAATAGTTATTAATTCATTTATATGAATCCCCCAAAATAATGAAAATGATATGAAAAATGATATGCAAAGCTGTCCTTAAATCTACTAGAAATTATATTCAGGATGCCCATATTGTGTGTGTGTGTGTGTGTGTGTGTGTGTGTGTGTGTGTGTGTGTGTGTGATGCACATATACAAGTGAATGTATTGTATGTTTGGTGTATATATCCTCAAAGCTCCGAACAGTGCATAAGTTCCTGTTGGGTCAGAAAAGGAACCACAAGATACATATTTTCTGAGTGTTAACCTTGGAGAAAACTGAGGCAGGCCACTGACAACTTGAAGTCCTGCTGGACATCTCTGTATAATCCAAAAGGAGCTGTGATCTATGTTAGAACACACTTGGCCTTTTCTATAGTAAATCTTTCTGCAGTAGTCATCTCCATCCTATGCCAAAATTGCATGCTGAGATTTTGTAAGCTCTGAACCAAAAAGGTTATTCTCAGCTAGTTGTGCTCAGGGAAACTGAGGAGAGTATAAAGTAATAAAATCAAGACTCTGCCAACAAAATTACCCCCTTATTCCCTGCCATTAAGATAGTTCTGCTTTACTCTGCAGGACATAAAGAGGATTGAGTTGGATAAATCCTATTATTTATTACAACTACTATTTACAACAGAAGTAGTTTCTTGCCCACCTGCCTAGGAAAATTGGAAAATTATGAGATGATTGCTTTTGGTCATAGAAACATCAGTTTCTAGCTGGGTATGAAGCCTGAACAGCAAGCAAATTTAAGATGTGAAGGATGATGGGGACTTGGAAGTTGATAGAACAAAATACTAAAGCTGTAAGTTTCTATTACTTATGTTGAAACTAATAGAAAGATGGTCATTAGTAGCAATGCATGTTGCACACTTGGAAGATCTAGCTACAGATACCTCACTAGAAATTAAACTCAAAAAGGGCAAGAGTTTTATCACAATTCACTGGAAGTACAAATTCCTCATTTTCACACAGAGGTACTGAAAATCAGAATAAATGTAATCCTTTCAAATACCTCCAGCATATACTCATTCTCATTCAATCACATGAATTTGGTGATGTTTGAATGCATGTATGTCTACGGTTAAATGCATCTGTAATTCTGTTGGTTAAGAAAAATTATGTTGTAATGTTTTAAAGTATGTGGTACCCATAGTTCCTACCATATTTGAAATGTTACAGCTATAATTTTTCCTTTTAAGTGTTATGGTTGTCCTGACCCTGAATGTCAAATAAAAAATTAAATAATTACTTTAAAAATGTCATAAACACTATGAGGACTTTTTTAAACAACTGACATTCAGTTTGTTTTCAAAATTGTTATGTGAAAATGAATTATACATATACATATATATATATATATATATCATTTAGATTATAGATAGCCAATGAATTAACCCTTTATGTCCTAGATTCACTTTAATCACAGCTCCAAATTCTAAGAGGACAGAGTTACCCTGATACCCAAGCCACACAAAGACTCAACAAAGAAAGAGAACTACAGAACAATTTCTGTCATGAACATTGATGCAAAAATATTCAATAAAGCCCTGGCAAACAAAATCCAAGAACACAGCAACAAGATCATCCACCATGACCAAGTAGGCTTCATCCAAGAGATGCAAATCCGTTAATGTAATCCACCATATAAACAAATTAAAAGAAAAAAAATAAATGTTATCATCTCTTTAGATACTGGAAAAAAACTTTTGACAAAATCTAACATCCCCTTCATTACAAATGTCTTGGAGAAATCAGGGATACTTCTGCTCCTCCATTTCCTCCTCTCTTCTCTTCTTTTGCTCTCATTATGGGAGCTCCCTCTCCCCTACCCTCATGCTCCCAATTAGCTCAGGAGTTCTTGCCCTCTGCATTCCTGGGGCCCATGCATTTATCCCCTGGAGTCCTTCATGTTTTGGAATTTCTTTGGTGAAGAGGATTGTAGACTGGTAATTCTTTGCTCTATGTCTAAAATTCATATATGAGTGAGTACATACCATGTTTGTCTTTTTGTGACTGGGTTACCTCACTCGGGATGGTTTCTTCTAGTTCCATCCATTCCATTTGCCTGTGAATTTCAAAATCCCACTGCTTTTTTCTGCTGAGTATAAATGTACCACATTTATAAATGTTTTCTCCATTGTATAAATGTACCACATTTTCTCTATCTATTCTTCAGTTGAGGGGCATCTAGGTTACTTCCAGGTTCTGGCTATTACAAACAATGCTGCTATGAACATGGTTGAACATATGTCCTTGTTGTATGAATGTGCATTATTTGGGTATATACCCAAGAGAGAAATTGCTGGATCTTGAGGTATACTGATTCCCATTTTTCTGAGCAACCACCATACTGATTTCCAGAGTGGTCTTACAAGTTTGCACTCCCACCAGCAATGGAGGAGTGTTCCTTTTTCTCTACATCCTCTCCAGCATAGATTGTCATGAGTGTTTTTGATTTTAGCCATTCTGATAGGTGTGAGGTGGTATCTCAGAGTTGTTTTGAGTTGAATTTCTCTGATGGCCAATGATTTTGAGCACTTTCTTAGGTGTCTTTCAGCCATTTCAGATTCCTCTGTTGAGAATTCCCTATTTAGTTCTGCACCCCACTTTTTAATTTCATTGTTTGGTGTTTTGGTGGCTAGCTTCTTGAGTTCATTGTATATTTTGGAAATCAGCCCTCTGTTAGATGTGGAGATGGTGAAGATATTGAGTTGGGGGAAGAATAGAGGAGAGCAGGATGAGAGATACCATATTAGAGGGAGCCATTTTAGGTCCAAGGAGAGAGCTGGCACTAGGGAGATTTCCAGAGACCTACAAGGATGACACGAACGAACAATCTAGGCAATGGTGGAGAGGATAATCTAAACAGCCTTCCCCTAAAATGAGACTGACAGACTACTTTTTTTATGCCATCCTAGAGCCCTCATCCAGCAGCTGATGGAAGCAGAGGCAGACATCCACAGATATACACTGAACTGTACTCTGGAACTTAGTTGAAGAGAGGGAGGAATGAAGAGCAAAGGGGTGGGTACCAGGCTGGTGAAACCCTCAGAAACAACTGGCCTGTACAAGGGGGAACACATCCACCCCAAATGCTGTTTGGGAGGCCTGTACAGGACTGATCCAGACCCCTGAACATGGATGTCAATGAGGAGGCCTCTGCACTCTAGAGGGCCCCTGAGGTGGATTAGTATTTTTCCCTGGTGTACGAAGGGACTTTGAGAGCCCATCCCACGTGAAGGGATGCACTCTTGCCCTGGACACATGGGGAAGGGCCTAGGCCCAGCCCAGGATGATGTGGTGCACTTTGCAGAGCCTCTGTGGAGGGCCCTACCCTGCCTGGGGAGTGGAGGGTGGATGGGGTGGGGGGTAGGTCAGAGTGGGATAGGAGGGTTGTGGGTGAGGGGAGGGAGACGGAGAGGGAGAGGAAGAAGAGATTGATAAGTGTAACAAGCTTGTTCCTAATTTGAATTAATAACAAAAAAAGAAAAACAAAGAAGTAACAAAAAAGAAATCAGGGATACAAGGAACATGCCTAAACATAATAAAGTCAATATACAGCAGGTCGATTGTCAATATCAAATTTAATGGAGAAACCCAAATCAATTCCACTGAAATCAATAACAAGGAAAGGTTGTCCACTCTCTCCATACCTATTCAATATAGTACTTGATGTTCTAGCTAGAGCAATATGAAAATAAAGGAAATCAAGGGGATATAAATTGGTAAGAAGGAAGTCAAAGTATCCTTTTTCACAGATAATGTGAATATACATAAGTGACGCCCCCAAACTACCAGGGGGGTAGTTTACAAACTCTTACACCCGATAAATACTTTTTGCTAATTTTCCATATACAAGATTAACAACAACATCAAAACTGTATCCCTCCTAAATACAAATGACAAACTGGCTGAGATGTGAAGAAATCAGAGAATCAACAGCCTTTACAATACTTGTAATAATACACAATATTTTTCTATAACTCTAACCAAGGAAGTAAAAGACTTTTATGACAAGAACTCTAAATCTTTGAAGAAAGAAATTGAAGAAGTTATCAGAAGATGGAAAGATCTTCCATTATAGGGAGAGATCCTGATTACAGGTACCACTGACATGCCCACTTGGGCATGGTCAGAGTTATATAACAAGGGTTTAATAAGGAGGGATGTGTGCATGAGGCTAGCTTTTGCCTGGCTGGGCTGACTGGGAAGCATTTCAGGACCATCCTGCTCAGGTACAAACCTGATCACTGGCTGCCTTGTATGAGTACTTTTTCCCAATAAACTATCATTTATCAACCTTTTTCTGACTCCACTTTGTAAACATCTATATCCCATGCTCATGGATTGGTAGGATTCACATAGTAAAAGTGGCTATCATACCAAAAGCAATCTACAAATTCAATGCAATCCCCATTAAAATCCCCAAACAATTCTTTACAGAATTGAAAAAAAAAAAAACAATAGACAACTTCATATGGAAAAACAAAAAACCCAGCATAGCTAAAACAATCCCACACAGTTAAGAAACTCTGGAGGTATCACCATCCTTGATTTCAAGATCTTTCACAGAGTTATAGTAATACAAACTGCATGGTATTGGCATAAAAACAAACAGGTGGAACAATGGAATCAAATCAAAGACCCATATGCAAATTCATACACTTATGGACACCTAGATTTGAAAAGAAGCCAAAATTATGCAATGAAGAATCTTTAACACATTGCATTGTTCCAAACTGGATGTCAGCATGTATTAAAATGCATAGAGATCCACATCTTTCATCTTGCACAAAACTCAAATCCAAGCAGATCAGAAACCTCAACATAATCCAGATACAATGAACCTCATAGAAGAGAAAATGGGCAATGATCTCTAAAAATTGTCACAGAAGACAATGTCATGAACAGAACACAAATAGCACAAAAACTATGATCAACAATTAGTAAGTGGAAGCTCATGAAATTGAAATCTTTCTGTAAGATAAATGACAATGTCAGTAGGACCAAACAGCAGCATATAGAATGGGAAACAATATCAAACCCACAAATGAAAAAGGGATGATTTCCAAAATGTATAAAGAAATCAAGAAATTAGGTATCAACAAAACAAATAATAAAATTAATAAATGGGTACAGATCTAAACAGAGAACTAATGAACTTAGAGGACCCATTCCCCATGGAGTGATATTCTCTCAGGCTAAATACATGTGGGAGGGCCCCCATGGAAGGCTTCACTCTCCCTGGAGATTGGATGGAGTTATGATAGGGGGGTTGTTACGGGGGCATGGGAGGATGGCAGGGAGAGGGAAATGGGATTGATATGTAAAAATAAGATTGTTTCTAATTTAAATAAAAAGATTGCTTCTAATTTAAATAAAAATATTTATAAAAAAGAGAATTCCCAAAAGAAGAATCTCAAATGACTGAAAAACACTTAAAGCATCTTCAACATCTTTAGTCATCAGGGAAATGCAAATAATAATGACTCAGATTCGATCTTATACCTGTCAGAATGTATAAGATCAAAAATGGCTCATACTGGAGACTATGAAAAGCAAGGGGGGACACTCCTACATTGGTGGTAGGAGTGTAAACTTGCATAGCCACTTTGTAAGTCAATCTGGCAGTTTCTCAGAAAGCTAGGAATCAACCTACACAAGACCTAGCTATACCACTCTTAGGCATATACCCTAAGGATGCTCAATCTTAACATAAGGACACTCTTTCAGCCAACTTCATAGCAACTTAATTGTAATAGCATGAGCCTGGAAACAAACTAGATATCCCTCAACAGAGGAATGGATAAAGAAAATGTGGTACATTTATATAATGTAATGTTACTCAGCTGTTAAAAACAAGGACACCAGGAGATATGAACACAATAGATGCAACTGGAAAAAATCATCCTGAGTGAGGTAACCAGACCAAGGAAGACAACATGGTATGTATTAACTCATAAGTGGATATTAGCTATAAAAATAACAGATAACTATGCTACAATCTGCAGACCCAGGTAACAAGTAGTGTTCACTGGAGAATGTCCAGATCTCCTTCAGAAAGAGAAATAGAAGAGATTACTTGAGTGGTTTGAGGGCAGGTGGGGATGGGAACCTAAGTATGAGGGTGTGGGCAAACAAAGGGGAAGAGTATTGAAAGAGACTATTGAAAAGTGGGGTACATTTCAGGGCCAGATAAAAAACTGTTGCAAAGAAATCTCCCAGGTATTTACAAAGGTGACCCCATTTAAGACTCCTAGCAATGGCGGATACATAGCCTGAGTTGCCCATCTCCTGTGACCAGATTGGTCTCTACCAAATTGTCATCAGTGAGACTTTATTCTGCAACTGATGGAAAAAGATGCAGACCCACAAAAACATTAGGTAGAGTTTGGGGAATCCTGCAGAAGCATGGGAGGAAGGATTGTAGGAGCCAGAGGGGTCACAAGGATATTACAAGAATATTCACATTGTCAACTAATATGTGCTCATAGGGGTTCATAGAGACTGAACAAACAGACAAGGATGCTGCATAGGACTGACCTAGGTACCCTGCATATACATTATAGTTGTGTAGCTTGGTCCTCTTGAGGGACTCCTAACAGTGAAAACAGGGGATATCTCTGACTCTTTTACTGGCTTTTGGAAACCTACTCCTCATATTAGATTACCTGGCCAAGATTTAATACATGGGGAGGTGCTTAGTCTTACTGCAACTTTATATGCCATGTTTTGTAGATACTCATGGGAGACCTGCCCTTTCCTAAACAGAAACAGTGGAGGAGTAGATTGGTGGGGAAATAAACAGGGGTGTTGAGGAGATACTTGGAGGAGATAAGGGAGGTGTAACTGTGCCCCAAATATATAATAAATAAATAAATTTATTTATTTTTCAAAAATTATGAGGGACTTAGAAATAGCTCTTAGTTCTGGACAAGCAGTCAATGATTCTTAGGACAGAGAACAAACACACAATTCAACAAGATACAAGAGCAATGAACCAAGGATTTGAGCTTGGTTTCTGGTTCCACAATCTCCTGTGAATATTTGGCTTGGACCAATTACTTAGTTCCATAAAGACCTATGTAAATGTCTTTCCACATTAAACTATAAGCCAGAGAATGTGAAAATTTGGGGGAGGAAATATAAAATAAGTAATTTTTCTGAAGAAAAAAATACACACTGTTGGGACAACTGTTGTCAAGCTCCAATTTTTGCACAAAAGGAAATTGAGCATAATAATAATGTACTGAGAGATAATTCTCACAATTTTTGAAGTTATTTGTAGTGAAAAAGACAGTAAGAACAATTTCACTTTCTATAATAGATTTTTTTTACTTTTTATTTATTTTTGTTCCATAGTTTAAATTAACCCATCCTCAGTTATAAACTAGTGATAGCTAATTGTACTGCTTCACATTTCTTGATATTTTCAACAATGTATGAGTTAATGATTGACTGTATATTTTCCATAGTCACATATATATGTATTTAGATAGATATATATAGATATATATATAGATAGATATAGATATAGATATAGATATAGATATAGATATAGATATAGATATAGATATAGATATAGATATAGATATAGATATAGATACACACATTTACACAAGTATTTTCCCCAAGAGAAGTTCCCAGTTTGGCCAGTGAAGGATCAAAGCACTGATAGTTTTCTGATTTTAATAGAATCTTTCCATGTATCCTGAAAATAATGTATGGATTTGCAGAATATCTGACAGCTTTTTCTATCTTGACACATTTCATTCTGTAAGATATAGTTTTCAACACACAGTGTACATGCTGGTTATTTTAGGCTGAATGAGTAAATGCCTCAGTGTAAAGCCTAAAAATAATATATTTAAACAGTTATCAAGTATATGAAGGCACATGGAGATGTGTTTATATAAACAGCATATCAAATACCTCAAATTCAAAGTATCCAATTCAGTTTTAGTGACCACATCATACATGACTTTCCCATGATTTGATGAATTATATTTAATTACATATAAATGTATGGCTTCTGACCATAAATGACTCAGTCATGTGATCCTTTGTGGTATTTTTCACAATATACATTTGTTTTTAAAATATTGAGATCAACTGAGTACAACTTTTGTTGAGTCTTCAACTCTAACCAAGTCAATAATTACACTTTGTGATGGCTATTCTCGGTTGTCAACTTGGCTACATCTGGAATTCATTAAAATCCAAAATTGAGGGTACACCTGTGAGGGATTTCTGCTTAATTTGAAGTGGGAAGATCTGCTTTTAATTGGGATCTTTGCAACAGAAAGACACACATTTAACTCAGATCTTTAATTCAGATCTAATATGCTCATGTCTCCTGCTGGAAGCCTATATAAGAACATGGAAAAAGGAAGCTCCATTTGCCTATTCCACTTAATTGACTAGCAAGGCCATTTCTTCACTGATATTAAAACTTACTTCCTCAGGATTTTAGTGTACACTGAAGACCATCTTAGACATCCAGCATGATAGACTGAGCAACTCCTGGATTCCTGGAACTTCTCCATCATAGCCAGGCATTGTTGGATTAGCTGGATCATATTGGACACTTTTGTTGTCTTTCAGAATGAAAATTGAACTTTCATTTATATAATTTCTCAGAGAAGGTACTGCACAGAAAAGTTTAAGACCATGTGGAATATAATACACAAAGAAATTGACTGATTCCAAACAAATGATATTTTATCACTCTGATATTTTAAGATCATCATTTCAATTCAAAGTTTCATAATTGACAGAAATAGCATCATATTGCTAAATGTAGATCCTGGCTTCAGAACTCCATGAGAGCAACATAATGCTGTGAAACCTATTAGTTCATTTGGATAAAACAAAGGGAAGATTCAGAAACTAACAGCCAAGGTCACAGTGAGCAGGAGAGCAAAGAAAAGAAGTGTCTTAAATTCGAGTAAATATTGCAGCAGCAGAGGTCATGAAGTCTCACAGACTGGAGACAGATAAGTGGCAGAAATGTGGCAGATAAATGGGGAAAGAACTAACATATATTGATTTTTTCAAGATATACCAGGCACTATGGCAACGTCTTTTCGACAGCTTTATTTCTCTTAATCCTCTCAATAGCCTCCAACAGTCATTTATACTGTTATTTATAGAAAAGGAACTGAGGTTCAGAGGACCTAAGCAGAGTTCCAGAAGGTTACCCACCTGCTAAAAGTCAAGGTTAGAGTAACAAAGAAGATGTTCATGAAGTCACTTACTGCTGCAGTTCAGGGCAAAGACCCAAGACAGAGTCATCACTCTAAAAATAGACAGGAAACCTGTCTCTAGAGTGAGTTTCTGAAAGTCATCTTGTGAAAAGAGGAAGTGATAGATGGTTCCCTAACATGCATTAATTTTAATATTATAATTTTTTGTAAATAACATTCCAGACCTCATCCACATATTTTGTCTAGATTTTATTAACAATCCAAGTCTCTCGAACCAGTTCGGTTTTATGAAATCAGTGTCATATGAACTTTAGCAAACAGCTCACATAGCATGTTAAGTGTGGTAATGCTTTAGAAATTAAGATTTTTAAGTCTCAAAGTTAATAGCAGCCTCATAAAACCTTGATATTTTGTAGAATCTGGCATTTAAAATTCACAGGATAGATATCTAATTCTTTACAGTTTCTGAATAGAATTGAAAACAATTATAGTACAAGGAAACAACACATCTCTTCCTTTATTGACAAATTAAATAGAAGCAGAAGACAGGAAATTATATATATATATATATATATATATATATATATATATATATTACAAAACAATTTTAAGAATTGTCATTTAAAATATGCCAGATTTTACTACCACTAACAAAATGTAGCTTATGTGACAGAAAGTTAAAAGGTGGCTTTCCAGGGAAAGATGCTTGTCACCAAACCACTTGACCTAAGTTCAACATCAGGGATCCAGAGAGTAGGAAAAACAGACCCCTGCAAGTTGTCTTCTGATCCTTACATGAGTGCCATGTTGTTTCTACAGACGCAAACATGCAAGTATGTATACACACAAAGATAAGTAAATAATAAAGACAGTTGATTTCTTGAGGAGTACAGGGGGATACTTAGTAGGATAATTTTCTTTAAATACTAAGGATAGTTTCTACTAATATAAAAGAGAAAGAAACATAACAGAAGATATATTTTCTTTACATTTATTCTTCATGTCTTTTAAAAATACTATCTTAGAAATTTGTAGGTTGCTTTTGAATTCCAAATACTAATTACTACCACTTTAATTTTTATCTCATCTCAAATAATAGTGTGTTATTCATAAACTTTCATGTTCAGCTCCTAAGCATATGGACATTTGTAGCCCATGAATATGTTGTTTGGTCAGTCAAGGAAGGAAATGCAGTCAATATTTACTTTAATTTCTGCATGGTTCTAGCACTACTGAGAATGTTTAAATGAACCACATGATTTAATTCTGTCATGATTCTTTGAGATGTAATATTATCAACATATACAGTTTTCAAAAAATATCCAGGCTTAGGAAAAATAGGGAAAGTGCCCCAGATACAGCATGTATAAGTAGTGGAGCTAGAACATGGCCTTACTAATTGTCTCTGGGGCCCAAACACTAACCACAGTGCTCTCAGCAATTCTACACATAAATGTGAACCTATCCAGTATCCAAGCAGCATAAATGTCACCAGCAAGAGTACTTAATTCTTTACAGAGAATAAATTTAAAAATCAATTTTTAAGGGCATGCCACCAAGATGTCCTCCATAGGAACTTCCTCAGGACAGTATGAAATTAGGTTTGACCTTACTTAGTTCAGCATTCAGCACCTGTCACTTTTATGATAGGGATCAAAGTTGATCCCAGGAAAGTTGTTTCTCAAGTTTGTTTTAAAAGAACAAAAGAAAACTTGGGGGTTTTCATGTGGCTTAATTAACAAGCTCATCAATTCTTTGAAAACTGAAAATTTGCATTTGTTATTCAACAAGGTATATTAGCTCAAACCCAAGTATAATCAAGTGTAAGTTAAGTCAAAATATGCAATAGGCTCCACTTGTTATACTCAGATTGCATGTGATAGCGGTAGAACAGTCATTGGTCAAACTTCTCTCATTTAGTCTGCAGTAGAATTCTGCAGATTCTAGTATAGGCTACAAACTAGAATCAAGACCCAGAGGCACCATGCAGCATGCTGAAAGCAGGAACACAAACAATTCAAGTTTGTAAGTTCTTTATAGACAATGGCAGCATTCTTTTATATTTTAAAAACAGAGCTAATATTTTATAAGTAAAATAACTGATAATGACTAATAAGGATCCCACAAAATATTGCAAAATTACAAAGCAAGAAAGTACTTCTAAACTTAATGAGATATTTTCCCTTTAATTAGATATCGTTTCTTATGATTTTAGGCTCTACATTTGAAATATGGCTCATTTCTGTTTTGGAATGAACCATCTATGCACTGTGAATATGTATGACTCTCACTGGTTAATAAAAAGCTGATTGACCTATAGCAAGGCAGGATAAAGTCAGGTGGGACCGTCAAACTGAGGATTCTGGGATGAGGAGGGGTGGAGTCTGGGTTTCGGCCAGCTGCTAAGAAAGCAGGCCATGAAGGAAAAATGAGGTAAGAAGTAATGAGCCACAAAGTGAAGCATAGAAAAATATTGATTAATTTAAGTTCAAGAGTTAGCTAGCAACAAGCCTGAGCTATAGACCTAGTATTTATAAGTAATGTTAAGAGTCTGTGTCAGCAGAAACAGCTGACCTGAACATCGGGGAGCTCTTGGTCCCCAGACTGATAGCTGGGATACCGGCATGGGACTGATCCAGACCCCAGGAACATGGGTTTCAGTGGGGAAACCCCGGAAATCTACAGGACCTCCTGTAGTAGTTCAGTACTTATCCCTAGCATAGGTGTGGACTTTGGGAGCCCAATCCACATAGAGGGATACTCCCTGAGCCAAGCCACATGGGTGTGGGCCTAGGCCCTATCCCAAAGGCTGTAATAGAATTTGATGACCTCCTGTGGAAGGCCTCACCCTCCCTGAGGAGCAGAAAGGATATCTGATAGGTAGGGTTTTAGTTGGGGGGTTGGTAGGGGAGGAAGGGTGGGAGCAGGAACTGGAATTGACATGTAAAACAATGTTGTTTCTAATTCAAATAAAAAATGAAAAAAATTGTAGATTATATAAATCAAGGCCATTTGATCTATAATGTCTCTCTCTTACCCACAATATCTCTCCATTGTGTTTGTTTGTTCATTGTTTTTTGTCTGGATAACATTTAGTGAAAGTGGGATGAAAGTGAATGTGGGGTATCAAGGTCATCTACTATTACTGTGTTAGTTTAATCCTTGCATTAATGTTTGATCATATTTCTTTTAAGAAGTTGCTTGAACCCAAGCAAGGTGCATACATATATTTTTAATTTTGATGTACTCTTAATAGATTCTTCTCTTGAACAGAATAAAATGACATTTAACTTTGCCAAGTTAAAAAAGAAAAAAGAAAAGATTCTGTGTCAGTTATTTGGGAGCAGGTAGTTGGGACAGGAACACTCGATGTACACCTTTCCATCATTCTGTTTCTCCAAAATGGCAGTGATGTCTAAAATGATCATCAATGGATACCTAGGTAGTTGCTCTTTCAAATGTATATTAAATATACCATTATTAGGTGTACAAAATGTTGTCTGAAAATGGTTATTTGGTGAAAGCTAACTTATCCTTGCCTAAAATTCTTTGGCTTTAATTAATCAGTGAACTTAAACCCCAGAGTACCATAAGGTTTCCTAGACACATCCTTCAATTGCAAAGAAAATATCGTGGATCTTTTGTCTTCTAAAACAAACCTATCACTATTTTTTAACTCTAAAATTATCTGACACATTATTTTGTGTCTACACAAGTTAGAATGCATTGGAATTCTGAATATCATTAAGGGGATGATGAAGATAACAACTCATTTTTTTCCTTTTTATTTGCATCCCATCACAGAAAACTGGGTAAATAGCCTCACTTAGAGAACACACAGGAGAATAGGTTACAAGGGGATAGATGACTGTTTTCTTGCCAGCCCAGAAACTCACAAAACTGAAGAACTCAAAAGACCATCATTACTTATCATAGTAAAGAAGTGAGGAGATTGAGTTCTTGAAGGTCAAGTCTTACCTCAAAATCCAGAGCTAGATATGAGCATAGCACTACTTCTTTCTTAGAGTATTCAAGGTGGTTTCTGCAGGATTACAGTGGCATTTGAATAAGGATGGCCCCCATGGGCGCATATGCTTGAATGTTCAGTCCAAAGTTTGTTGAGCTGTTTGGAAAGGATTAGGATGTGTGGCATTGTAATAGGAAGAGTATTTCTGGAAGCAGGTTTTGAGGTTTTAGGAGTCTCATGCTCTACCAACTGAGCTAGCCAGGCACATGGTTTGAGGTTTTAAAAGCCCACACCTTCACCAGTTAACTCTCTTTCTCTCTGCCTCATGTCTGTGGATCAGATGTAAGCTCTCAACTACTGTTCTAGTAATATGCCTGCCTTTCTACTACCTTGCTCCCTGCCAAGCTGATCATGGATTCTAAGCTTCTGGAATGATAAGCTCCAAATTAAATGCTTTATTTCATAAATTGCCCTGGCTATGATTTTGTCACAAATACTGAAAAGCAACTAAGACAATTACTTTTGACTATTTCTTTTAAGCTTTCATCTCAGTGACTTAGGAGTCTAAATAACCAAACAGGTATAAGAAAGACTTCTAAAAAGCAATGAAAAGAACGCGAACATGCCCTTGACCCAGTGTCTTCAATGTCAGTGGCTAAAGGAAAAAAGTAGAGCCTGTGGTGTGTAGGCCATCAAGTTAGCTAGTTAAAATATATGTTTTTTTCTTATTTTTTATTAGTTCAAATTAGGAACAAGCTTGCTTAACATGTCAATCCCTTCTCCTTCTCCCTCTCTCCAACCATCCTACTCAACCCCCACCTGCCTTCCAACCCACCCACCCTCCACTCCCCAGGCAGGGTATTAAATATATGTTTAAGCTAATGATTAAGAATCTTGGATACCATCTTCCCTCCTTTGTTTCCAGCACTTATGCATAGCCTAGCTAGTTGGCTCTCAACCATTAAAAAAAGATATGATGACAAACCAACATCAAGAAGAAAGAAACTAAGCATTAAATTTGCTTATTTTTCTTTAAAAAATAAACTGTATGGTATTTATTGTTATAACAAAACAGTTAATTGAAAATTGTAAATCTCAGCCAACTATAAGTTTTCCTTGAAACAGCAAAAATTTCAAATCTTTATCAATCCTACTCATATATATATATATATATATATATATGTGTGTGTGTGTGTGTGTGTGTGTGTGTGTGTGTGTGTGTGTGTACATGCATGCATAAAATATAAACACATGCCTGTTTTGTATCTTTCTCTTTGGCTGGGTTTTTAATGGAATAATTAGACATTTAGGTTTTACATTCTCACAGCCAACTGTGCAGTAATTAAGAAGATCATTTCCAGTGGTATTTACATTTAGCAACATGTACCAACTTCACCATATGCTTCCTACCTTTGTCAACTCGTTCATGTGACATTTTATCTGCAAGCAACATCTTTGTTCCTCATGGCTAGAGTCACATACTGTGAAAACAAACACTATGTGAAATAGAGGGAAACTTCTCGGGGAACTCACCTGTGCTCAACATGACATCTTCCATCAAGATTCGAGGCATGGATTCGCCGCCAGGAACTAGGTGAGTGCGTCTCTGCTCACAGCCCAAAACATCATACACCCCGAACACCCCCACTCCCCCCACCCCTGCCTGCGCCTGTGGGCTTGGGCTAGACACACCCAGGCAGGTAGGAGCTCCCTGTGCCCCGAATCTGCTAGCACCCCACTCTTCCATTCTGCCGACCGACAGAGGAACTAGGAACTAGTGAGGAGACTACCAGAAGCGTCAAGACCATCCAGAGTTGTGGACATTAAATTCCTGGCCCACACACACCACTGGGTCACAAGAGGAGATAGAGAGACCCCACCTGCACCCACTAAAAGAAGATATGGGGAGAAGACAGAATAAGATTTCACTCAACAACAGAAAGACCAATATGACACCACCAGAATCTAGGGACTGCACTCCAGCAAGATCTGAAAAGCCCAACACAGACCATGAAGATGAGATGGACCTCAAAAATTATCTCAGCAAGATGATAGAGACCTTTAAAGAGGAAACAAGAAAATACCTTAAAGAAATAGAAGAAAAAGCAAACAAAAAATTAAACGAATGGGAGGAAAAGACAAACCAAAAAATTCAAGAAATAAATAAATCTCTTAAAGAATCTAAAGAAAGCCAAGAAAAAATATCGAAACAAGTGAAGGAAGCTCTTGAAACAGTTCAAAGCATGAAAGCTGAAATAGACACAATAAAGAAAATACAGAATGAGACCATGCTGGAAATGGAAAGGCTGGATAAACGATCAGGAATTAAAGATGTAAGTATATCCAATAGAATTCAAGAGATGGAAGAGAGAATATCAGCTACTGAAGACTCGCTAGAGGATAGACATTCATCAACCAGAGAAAACCTAAAGCCCAACAAAATATCCAGGAAATATGGGACACCGTAAAAAGGCCAAACCTAAGAATAATAGGTGTAGAAGAAGGTGAAGAAACACTGCTCAAAGGTACAGAAAACATATTTAACAAAATCATAAAAGAAAACTTCCCCAACCTACAGAAGGATATGCCTAAGAAAGTACAAGAAGCTTACAGGACACCAAACAGACTGGACCACAAAAAGAAGTCTCCCCCCCAACACATAATAATCAAAACACCAAATCTACAGAATAAACAGAAAATATTAAGAACAGCAAAGGAAAAAGGCCAAGTAACATATAAAGGCAAACCAATCAGAATCACACCCGACTTCTCAATGGAAACTCTGAAAGCCAGAAGGTCTTGGATAGATACCCTACAAGCACTAAGGGAGCATGGATGTCAACCCAGACTACTGTACCCAGCAAAACTTTCAATCACTATAGATGGAGAAAACAAGATATTCCATGACAAAAACAGATTTAAACAATACATATCCACAAACCCAGCACTATAGAAGGTTCTGGAAGGAAAACTCCAACCCAACGAACATAACTACACTCAAAAAAACACTGGCAATAGATAATCTAATTTTACCAAACACACAAAGAAACAGGAGGGCAAAATCCACACGCAATGATACCACCAACAATAAATCCAAAACAAAGAAGAACCAATGAACAATGGACATTAATATCCCTAAATGTCAATGGTCTTAACTTACCCATAAAAAGATATAGGCTAACAGAATGGATATGAAGACAGAATCCATCCTTCTGGTGTTTACAAGAAACACACCTCAATTTCAAAGACAGGCGATACCTCAGAGTAAAAGGATGGGAAACGATTTTCCAATCAAATGGGCTCAAGAAACAAGCTGGGGTAGCAATCCTAATATCTAACAAATTAGACTTTAAACTGAAAGCAATCAAAAGAGATGAAGAAGGGCATTTCATACTCATCACAGGAAAAGTCCATCAAGATGAAGTCTCAATCCTGAACATCTATGCCCCTAATACGAAAGCACCCACATTTGTAAAAGAAACATTACTAAAGCTCAAACCACACATAAAACCACACACACTTATAGTAGGAGACTTCAACACCCCCCTTACACCATTGGACAGAACCACTAGACAGAAACTTAACAAAGAAACAAAGGATCTGACAGAAGTTATGACACAACTAGGTTTAACAGATATCTATAGAACATCCCATCCAAACACAAAAGAATATACCTTCTTCTCAGCGCCACATGAAACCTTCTCAAAAATTGACCACATAGTTGGCAGCAGAGCAAACCTCCACAGTTATGAAAGTATTGAAATAACCCCCTGTATCTTATCAGACCACCATGCATTAAAGCTAGAATTCAACAGCAATAGGAATTGCAGAAAACCTACATTTCCATGGAAATGAATAACACCCAATTGCACCATTCCTGGGATGAGGAAGAAATAAAAAAAGAAATTAAAGACTTCCTAGAATTTAATGAGAATGTAGACACAACATACACAAACTTATGGGACACCCTGAAAGCAGTGCTAAGAGGGAAGTTCATAGCACTAAGTGCTCACATGAAGAAACTAGAGGAAAGTCACATTAGAGAATTGACAGAACAACTGAAAGCTTTAGAGCAAAAAGAAGCAAACTCACCAAGGAGGAGTAGATGCCAGGAAATAATCAACCTGAGAGCCGAAATCAACAAAGTAGAATCTAGGAAAACAGTACAAAGAATCAATGAAACAAAGAGTTGGTTCTTTGAGAAGTTCAATAAGATAGACAAACCTCTATCCAAACTAACCAAAAGGCAGAGAGAGAGCATGCTAATTAACAAAATCAGAAATGAAAAGGGGGATATAACAACGGACACTAGGAAATCCAGAGAATCTTTAGGTCATACTTTGAAATCCTGTATTCCACAAAATTGGAAAATCTAAAGGAAATGGACAGCTTTCTGGATAAATATCACTTACCAAAATTAAATCAAGATCAGATAAACAGTTTAAATCGACCTATAACCCCTAAAGAGATACAAGCATTCATCAAAAGCCTCCCAACCAAAAAAAGCCCAGGGCCATATGGCTTCACTGCAGAATTCTACCAGAAATTCAAACAAGAGCTAATTCCAGTACTCCTCAAACTGTTCCAAACAATAGAAGCAGATGGGATATTGCCAAACTCTTTCTACGAGGCTACAATCACTTTGATACCCAAGCCACACAAAGATATGACTAAGAAAGAGAACTACAGACTGATATCTCTCATGAACATCAATGCTAAAATACTCAATAAAATATTGGCCAACTGAATCCAAGAACATATCAGAAAAATCATCCACCATGATCAGGTAGGCTTCATCCCAGGGATTCAAGGATGGTTCAACAAAAGAAAATCCATCAATGTAATCCACTATATAAACAAACTGAAAAAGAAAAACCACATGATCATCTCACTAGACACTGAAAAAGCTTTTGACAAAATCGAATATCCCTTCATGATAAAGATCTTGGAGAGAACAGGAATAACAGGAACATATCTAAACATGATAAATGCAATATACACCAAACCAATAGCCAACGTCAAAGCAAATGGAGAGAAACTCAAAGCATTTCCTCTAAAATCAGGAACAAGACAAGGCTGTCCACTCTCTCCATATTTCTTCAATATTGTACTTGAAGTTCTAGCTATAGCAATAAGATGAGAAAAGGGGATCAAATGGATACAAATTGGAAAGGATGAAGTCAAACTTTCACTATTTGCAGAGGACATGATAGTCTACATTAGTGACCCGAAAAACTCTACCAGGGAACTCCTACGGCTGATAAACACCTTCAGCAAGGTAGCAGGATACAAAATTAACTCAAAAAAATCATTAACCGTACTATATACAGATGATAAATCCAATGAGAAAGAAATCAGGGAAACATCACTTTTCAAATATCCACAAGCAACATAAAATATCTTGGGGTAACCCTAACCAAAAAAGTGAAAGATCTGTACAATAATAACTTTGAGACTTTAAAGAAAGAAATTAAAGAAGATACCAGAAAATGGAAAGATCTCCCATGCTCTTGAATAGGTAGAATTGGCATAGTAAAAATGGCAATCCTGCCAAAAGTAATCCTCAGAGTCAATGAAATCCCCATCAAAATCCCAACACAGTTCTTCACAGACCTTGAAAGAACAATACTCAACTTTATATGGAAAAATAAAAAACCCAGGATAGCCAAAACAACTCTGTACAGTAAAGGATCTTCTGGAGGCATCACCATCCCCGACTTCAAGCTCTAATATAGAGCCATAGCTCTGAAAACAGCTTGGTATTGGCACAAAAATAGACTGATAGACCAATGGAATCGAATTGAAAACCCTGATATTGAACCACGCACCTATGGATACCTTATTTTTGACAAAGGTGCTAAATCTATACAATGGAAAAAAGATAGCATCTTCAACAAATGGTGCTGGTACAGTTGGATTCAGAAATGCAGAAAATTTCAGATAGATCCATACCTGTCACCATGCACAAAACTTAAGTGCAAATGGATCAAAGATCTCAGCATAAATCCAGCCACACTGAATCTTCTAGAAGAGAAAGTGGGAATTACCCTTGAACAAATTGGCACAGGAGACCCCTTCCTGAACATTACGCCAGTAGCACAGACACTGAGGTCTGCAATTAATAAATGGGACCTCCTGAAACTGAGAAGCTTCTGCAAGGTAAACGAAACAGTCAGTAGGACAAAACGTCCACCCACAGAATGGGAAAAGATCTTCAGCGATCCCACATCTGACAGAAGACTGATTTCCAAAATACACAATGAACTCAAGAAGATAGCCACCAAAACACCAAACAATGAAATTAAAAAGTGGGGTGCAGAACTAAATAGGGAATTCTCAACAGAGGAATCTGAAATGGCTGAAAGACACTTAAGAAAGTGCTCAAAATCATTGGCCATCAGAGAAATTCAACTCAAAACAACTCTGAGATACCACCTCACACCTGTCAGAATGGCTAAAATAAAAAATACCAATAACAATCTATGCTGGAGAGGATGTGGAGAAAAATGAACACTCCTCCATTGCTGGTGGGAATGCAAACTTGTAAGACCACTCTGGAAATCAGTATGGCAAGCGGTTGCTCAGAAAAATGGGAATCAGTCTACCTCAAGATCCAGCCATTCCTCTCTTGGGTATATACCCAAATAGGGCATGTACATACAACAAGGACATATGTTCAACCATGTTCATAGCAGCATTGTTTGTAATAGCCAGAACCTGGAAGCAACCTAGATGCCCCTCAACTGAAGAATGGATTGAGAAAATGTGGTACATCTATACAATGGAGTACTACTCAGCAGAAAAAAGCAATGGAATCTTGAAATTCGCAGGCAAATGGATGGAACTAGAGGAAACCATCCTGAGTGAGGTAACCCAGTCACAAAAAGACACTACTCACTGATATGAATTTTAGACATAGAGCAAAGGATTACCAGTCTATAATGCTCTTCACCAAAGAAACTAGGAAACATGAAGGACTCTAAGGGATAAATGGTCCCCAGGAATGGAAGTGACATGGACTCCGGAACTAATTGGGGGCATGAGGGTAGGGGGGAAGGAGCTGCTACAATAAGAGGAAGAGAAGAGGAGAAGAGGAGAGGAAATGGAGGGGCAGAAACATTGAGTATTGGGAAGAATAGAAGAAAGAGAGCAGGATGAGAGATACCATATCAGAGGGAGCCACTATAGGTCTGAGAAGAGATCTGGAACTAGGGAGATCTCCAGAGGTCTACAAGGATGACACGATCTGACAATCCAGGCAATGGTGGAGAGGATAACCCAAAAGCCCTTCCCCTAAAATGAGATTGATGACTTCTCTTTATGCCATCCTAGAGCCCTCACCCAGTGGCTGAAGGAAACAGAGACAGACATCCACAGATAGACACTGAGCCAAAATCGGGAATTTAGTTGAAGAGAGGGAGGAATGAAGAAAGAAGGAGTCTGTACCCCGGTTGGAGAAACCCCCAGGAACAGTTGACCTGAACAAGGGAGAGCACATCGACATCAGTTGCTGTCAGGGAGGCCAGTACAAGACTGATCCAGACCCCTGAACATGGATGTCAATAAGGAGGCCTCTGCACTTCAGGGAGCCTCTGGTGGTGGATTAGTATTTTTCCCTGGTGCAAGAAGGGACTTTGAGAGCCCATCCCACGTGAAGGGTTACACTCTGGCCCTGGACACATGGGGAAGGGCCCAGGACCAGCATAGGAAGACTTGGTGGACTTTGCAGAGCCCCCGTTGAGGGCCCTACCCTGCCTGGGGAGTGGTGGGTGGATGGGGTGGGGGTGGCTGGGGGTGGGGGAGGAGTTTGGGGGTGAGGGGAGGGAGAGGGAGAAGGGACTTGAAATAAGCTTGTTCCCTAACTAGAACTAATAAAATAAAATAAAATAAAATAAAATAAAATAAAATAAAATAAAAAAAGATTCAAGGCATGAAGTCCAAGACAGCTATCAAATAAAGAAGATCCTTGTAGAATCCCCTTTCTTGGGGCTGAATCCAAGACATGAGAACACTAGTGAAAGCCAGCTGGAAAATACATCTGCATGTGTGTGGTATGCACACATGAATTCATACTACCATAAGTATGCTGGTGCTCTATGGATGAACTCCCCACCAACATATAGTAGTAGTTATATTTAGTTTGATGGACCAGCAAGGTAGAGATAGAAATTTAATTCTTCATTTCCTCCCAATTTGGATATATTATTTATATCTTTTGTGGTCTATGATCATTTGAAGAATAAATAATTAAAATAAAAATAAGTCAAGGTCTCTTGAGTTAGTCTACCATAATTTCTAGTGCTAAGTTTAAAACTAGATTTTCCTAAATGTGTGGAAATTTTATATGAAAAAAGACTAAAAGTTTTATAAACATAAAAGCATTATTTAATTTCTGTGTTGTGTCTTGCAGTGAAAAAGAGAGAAGCTTATTTACTAATGTACTGAAACTTTATGTGGTCGGGTGATTTTTATTCGTACTATGTTGCATCTTTGGGGGGCCCACTACATAGCTCCCAAATAAATACACACAAAGATTTATTATTATTTATATATGCCCCGCCTTAGCTCAGTTTGTTTCTAGCCAGTTTTTTCTTAATGTAAATTATCCTGTCTACCTTTTTGCCTCTGGGCTATTATCTTTCTCTATTTCTGTATATCTTTTCTTCCCTTCTTAAACCTTGACTGGCTGTATGGCTGGGTGACTGGAGCCTTGTATCCTCTCTCCTCCTTTTTTTATTCTGTTATCTTCTATTCCCAGTTTTCTCTTTCTATTTATTCTTTCTGCCAGCCAGTCCCAACCTGTCCTTTCTCCTGCCTTGCTATTGGCTGTTCGAATCATTATTAAACCAATCAGATATTGTAGACAGGCAAAGTAACAAAGCATCACAGAGTTAAACAAATACAATATAAAGAATACAACATATCTTTGCATCATTAAACAAATGTTCCATGTCATAAACAGTTGTGACACATCTTAATATTACACAACAACTTTACATGTATACTACTATAGATTCTTATGATGATAAAGGAGGACTATTTTTGTCCTCATGGGTTCCAGTCTTGTCAATTCAGTGGGAGAATTACCTTTCTATCCTGGAAGTCTTCAATTTATGCAATACAATATTATACAATATATCCACAAAAATCATAAAAATGTCCTTGCCTTCAAGTTTTTCTGTAACTTTAAAAGTCCTAACTCTCTTAACTATGAGTGAGTTTAAAATAAAAAATGTACTTGAAACATACAATGCCACAGAGTAAATTTTCTTATTTTAAAAAGAGACTTGGGGAATAGCCAGACATAATCATACCAAAGTAGAAAGCAAAATATACCAGGGAAACATCAAATCCTTTAGCTCAATGATTTCACGTGGACTCCATATTGTAATGTTCGGAGCACTGTGTGACTAGTACCTTCACTTATCCATTTCTGCCATCTCCTGCACAAGATTTCTCCTATGACAGATCCACTCCATGCCCACAGCACTCCTTGGCAGACATCTTGACTAAACTAAAGAACTATTAGTTCTAGTATTCTGGGAATTCAACTGCAAGTAAGGTATTGCCTTCTTAATATAACATTGGACTCTCAGACAGGTTCTCTGAAAGGGAATCCAACTACATCACACTTTGCCTAGCCTCAGCTGTGTTCTATCACCCCCTCAATTCTTTATCTTTCATCCTTTCAAAATCAATTCTATATGCATGATGCTGCAAAGCCATAACACCAGCTGAGATGGTCCCTTCTTCCACTCCCAGATCAAAGCTACATCAGATTTGTTATGTAGATCACAGGAAATATCTTCCTAGGCAGTTGCCTCAGAGGATCAGGTAATCTCCTCAGTTTAAGATCTCTTCCTTTAAATGAATTTGGAATTCCATAAGATAAGGTCTTCAAAGGAGTGGAGTCCTACCCTCAGTGTCCTTACTGATTCTCTCAATAGGAAATGGGATTTTCCTTTAGTAATAAGGACTTGTTTATTAATTACAACTGCTCCCACTAGCCTGAATGTCAGCATGCCTTGACATTTGCTCTGTCAAAAAATTTACTTCATTATTGTAAATTCAACTTCACCTAGATATTTGAGACATTGAAAAAAATCATATGAATATCCCATTACTCAATTTCTGATAAAACCACTGTCCCCTTCTGCATTTTTCTCATCATTGTTGTCTCCAAAGTTCCCACAAGAAGAGCCCATTAACCTCTGCTCCAAGCACTCAAGGGCTTTTCTGGCCAAATCTTTGCAACTCTTCAAAGAAGCCAGTTCCCAATGTTTAAGAACCACATGGTCAGGTTTATTACATCAATAGCTCTATTTCCTTGTACTGAATTTATCTTAGTTGCTTTCCCTTTGTTATGATAAAACTCCATGACAAAAGCAACTTAAGGGGGGGGGACGGCATATTTAAATTCACAGTCACATGTCATGGTCCATCATAATGGGAAAGTCACATGTTACTTGTTTTTTTTTTTTTTTTCCTAAATGCATGTGATGTGATCGCTACTTTAGCACATGCTGCCTTTACTCTCAGATCATGAAGGACTTTAACTTGGGCATTAGCTAAAATAAGCCATGTCCCCCTTGTTTTGGTCAGTGAATTTTATCATGACAACTAGAAAAGAAGTTAAGACAGAACTCTAACATCGATCAATTGAGAGTTTAAACAAGTACTAGACAAACAACCTAACATCCTGTTTGTAGTTGACCCTTAAAAGACTTATTTTAGTTCTGTAAAAAAAACTTTTTAGTAACTAACCTTGTAGTTAATCTTCATTGTCACCTTGATGTACATATTTAAAAATCACCATGGAGACACACTATGCACCTATGAGAGTGTTTCCTGAGAAGTGTATATGAATAGAGAAGACCCAGGCAGAGTGTGGGAAGCACCATTCAAAGAGCTTTGGTCCCAACAAATAAAACAAAAGATGGAAAGTAAACTCACTAGCAACATTCATCTCTTTCTTCTTCCTGACTACTGATTGACACAATGCAATCTGTTGCCCTACAATTCTTCCAATACACTTTTTTCACCATGATGCACTGCAGTCTCAAACCATATGCCAAAATAAACCCTTTCTTAATGTTGCTTTTGTGAGGCATTTTGTCACACAACCATTAAACCTTTCCTTCTATTAAAGGAAATTAATAGAAACCTCTTATTATAACATGTATTAGGGAGTCCCTGGTCCCAAAGGAGAAGGGTAGCACTAGATTCCATGTTCTATGAAACAGGTTTCATTAATGAAATAATGATGGATAAAGGACAGTGCTCTGTAAAATTCTCCCTAACTCTACATCTCTTTGCTGCTAAAATCCTGCTTTTCAAAAAAGAAACACAGACAGTCATGCCAAATAATTGCCAGATGAACTACAAAGTGAAGACAAACATCTCTGACAGGGTGGGGTTTAATTAATGGAGTCCCAGAATCAATACTTCAGTTACTGAGTGACAGTTCACAAAGAAACTGGCCAGGGAGTTTCTCACCTCTCCAAGGAAGGTCAAACTTCTGACATATATGAAACTCTATTTTAAAAGCCCTTTGAATACAACAATCTCTGGACTTCTGTATACCTTGTTTACTTAACTGGAATAAAGCAAAACACAAAAAATAGATTGTACCAGTATAAATTTAACTCTCAGGCTAAAGCAGCTTCCAAAGAGCATATACCCTCCATTAGCCTTATACAAACTGGCACAACTTAATGATCTCAATGCACCATTGGTAGTTTTATATGGTAGCTTGATGTGATAATAGTATAAAATAGGATGCTAAATTATTTGAGGATTATCACTTTAAATAAAAGTGAAGCCTCTGCTAGTTCATTTCATTCTAGCTTCATGGGGTTTTGAGCCAGATTTAATTTGTGTGTGTGTGTGTGTGTGTGTGTGTGTGTGTGTGTGTGTGTGTGTATGTGTGTTCACTGTTTATTATTTTTCCTATTGGATTTATTAGGAAAGAAGAATGAAGATCATTATGGGTTCAATATAAATATTATCACACAGGTCAGCCAATATTGAAGTCTCCCTCCAAACTGGTATCCAGAAATGAGAGCAGAGGGAAGACATCAATCTGCCCTCATCTGACTCAGCACACTGCTGGCTGCTGCTTGAGTAGGAGTCACAAAGTGCTTTCTTAGTCACAGCATTCCTAATACTCTCACTTCCACCTTAAATCTTAAGTTTTAATCTTTTATCAGTGTTTCAATTTGTTTCCTGTTCATTAAGCAACATTTTCCAAGGCCATTTCCATGTAATTTATACCTCATTTAACATTATTATCACTTGAAATGGCTTGAAAATATGGTTAGTTCCAAAGATTTTCCACAAAAATAATCCCACATTTCACCACTCAGTTCACAGTACAGGGCATCTTAAAGGAATAAGGATGATACACAATCTAATTTACAGAACCCTGAATCACACATATGGAAAAGGTCAGAATTCTTCCACGAGGTTGTCTACATTGTTGAGTGAACACTTGTGAAATATTTTCTCATCAGCAGTATAAGAAAGAAAAATGACCTCTTTTGACAGACTGCTACATGGTTTCTCACTGCTAGGATGCCTTGAAACGTTTTCCCAGGAGTTATTACTTCCTGGGACCTCCATGAATTTCTTTCACACTATCCATAACTGATTCCTTACCAATGTAACTGCTGCAATCTTGATTTTGAAATCTGAGTTGTTAAGTGAAGGTTAATTCTTTTGTCTAGGAAAATTAAGGGAACCTAAATTATGTAAAGTTAATACAACTGGAGATAAGATATTAGTATTATGGTCAGTGATAACTTACAAATGGAAATAATTCAGAAATGTTAAATTGTGTGCAAGGGAAGAAATTAAACATGGTGTCACTGAGTCTTTTCTACTGTAGACTTTGGAACTTATGATAATGAGTAGGAAGGTAGATGGAAGGGGAGGGGGAGTAGAGAGGACACACACTACAATCAGATCAGAAAGCAGCTCTCAAGACTTCTTGAGGGTAACTTATGAATCATCACTTGGCACCTCCCTTGGGGACCTAAAAAGGGCAACTAGGGAATGGTACACCGATTTTCTTCACATCTCTTCTCCACATGCTCTTCTCTCATTGGTACCTTGACCTCATTGGTGAAAATGACTATGGCATAATAATCAAAAGTTATTTTTTTTACTTCAGCCTCAACTCTACCTAATCAGCAAGCCTTTATTTTGTTTTGTCTCAGATCCATAAACACTTATCATAATGCCAAATGTTGTGTGTCTGAGTGTGGGCTTCAGAAACCTACCCATCCACCATCATCAGAGCATTGGCATCATCGGGCATGATGGTTGCCTTCCTAGTCCTTCTCCACCTGTAACATTCTTCATAGTCTATTCCTAAAAATACCGAAGGGTTTCAGTCAATTACTTTTACAAATATTGATGTCTAGTTAGAGCTCTGTACCAATTAAATATTTAAGATTACTGAGTTTTGGGGAGTCAGTTAAAAATAGAAGAGAATAAACCCTAAAAAAAGGAATACTTTCCACAGGATTAACTGGAAATAAAACGTACCATTTGAAAGTAATGTCATATAATCATAAGAATATAAGCCTTTATGTCATGTTTTCATAATAGTAAGTTTCACCTCTGAAGGCATAGTATTACTTTCACTGTTTCCCTTTTGACCTATCATTATTCATGTCCTTTATATAGTTTTAATGGATTATGGTTTCATTAAATGAATAGCAAGTTTCATTTTCATAGACTTCAATGAAAACTCTCACATTATAGGTTTTTAGAACACAGTAAAAAGTAGAAGACAAAATATATGTATATTTTAAAGGAAATGCCATGGACTATTATGGAGTGGGTATTGACGTGTTTTTTCTCATGCTTCAGAGTTGTTGTCACTGAGACCTTTGTCATGGGAATCTTAATCTTGGCAACTCCACAAAAATGTGAATCTGCCAAAGTTATCTTTGACACAGGGTCTTTCTGATTTATTCCATTGTCCTGATTACTGATACCCACTTCTTTTTATAACAGTGTTTTAAACCACCACACTACTTTCCTACAAACTGGAAGTACAAACTCACAAAGAGAGACTTGAATTGGTCTGAGGGTATCTGTGGTTAATGTATTGACCTGTAATATCATTGCCCTGGAGAAGTTACTTGCAAATTCATTAGAAGTTCACCTGGGATCACAGACTTTAGCTAATTCTCTGCAGAGGCTAATCTAGTGACCATCCTAAGAAATTGCTCTGACAGAAGCTATGAATTGTATTCTACTGACAAAGGTAAGAGAGAAGTCTATAGTATATACATCCATAATTGCTGAGTAAGAAGAAACCAAGATATCCCTCAACTGATAGATAAAAAATATATGATACATACAACAGAGCACTAACAAAAACAAGAAATGAACTGCTAAGCTACAAAGCTTATGAAGGAATCCTATTAAATATCTATTTCTAAGTGAAAGAAGCCACTTCAAAAGATAATCATAACACTCTGACTATATGACTATATAGAAAAGGAAAAGCTAGAGAGATAATAAAGCCATCAATGGTAACCAGAGGTTATTAGGGAAATGAAACCATTATATTTATCATACTGC
The DNA here is from genome assembly GCF_003668045.3 of Cricetulus griseus. NCBI lineage: Eukaryota > Metazoa > Chordata > Mammalia > Rodentia > Cricetidae > Cricetulus > Cricetulus griseus. The sequence continues at coordinate 189,399,847 of NC_048595.1, read as the reverse complement.
ACTAATAGATAGATAAAATTTTACATATGTCACAAGTCAGAGTCTGAAAAGCTCAGAAAGAACTCTAATACAAATAATCAACTTTGTTAAGGTTAATGAGCCACAGTTCTAATAAATGTACCCAACTAGAGCAAATTACTAATGTAAGAGGCAAATTAAAGGTTTTACATAGGACTATGTGGAAAATTTTGTAATTTATAACAAAGATTTCAAATAAATTCAGTCAAAATAAATTCTATTATTTATTTACTTTCAAATAAGAAGGCAAACAAAATGAATGGTGAGCAAAAGGGTAATGTGGAAGCTATAAAAGACTGAAAAAGTATATCTCAAACATTTCTCTGGAGTTCCAAGTTGCAAAGCAAAATCTAGAGTGATATGTTATAATATGGGTAATTTTCAAACAATTCTATTAAAGTTAACTTAATTTCACTATTTCTCTATTGGAAGACTGAAAATCTGAAGCATTTTTTAAAACATAGTAACAGCTTTGTAGTATGAAAGTCAGCAACTACCAGAATTCCAAGAATGCTGAAATGTGTTTGCCTATTTTCTGTTAAAAGAAACATATTTTCCCCTCCTTTAAAAATGTGACTGAAGACAATTTCCAGTGAAAACATTAAAATACTATTTAATAATAAAATTAAGAGGAAATAAAATATTTTATATTGAAATAGGGCATTAGTTTCATCAAAAGAACAAAATAAGTAAATATAAAAAGAAATCTTAGCCATATCCCAAATAGAATTTGATCTCCCACATAAGTCAGAGTCCTTTGAAAAGAAGTATAAGAACAAGAAAGTATTCAAAATTACAAACGTGTTAATTAAATAGAAAGTGACATTTTTAAGCAAAGGTTATAAAGATAGAGAGGCCAGGACACACTGAAAAAAATCCACAGTCAGTTTTGGCTGGTGTTTCCTTAACACTTAAAATTTAAATTAGAAGAGTCAGGAGAAGAGAGAAGCACAGAGAGACAATAAATATCATTGCCTTTTGCCATGAAAACTATCTAAAACTTCATGAAAACCAGGAATTATAATTTCTCTGAATATTGAAAGAAAAACTTCAGAATTTATTTGAAGAAAACCTTTCAAAAATGTTCAGCCAAGAGAAGTGCTAACACACAGGAAATGAGAAGTGCTTAGAAAGCATACTCAGGAAAAATTCAAAGAGAACATAAGAAGTCCTTCATCAACCCAAAGGTGGAAGGAATAGATGTGGAAAACGAATGAAAACAAAACTTGGACAGAGCCATGCTCACTTCTAAAAGGTAGGAACCAACTCCTGTCAGAGTCTAGATTTTTGAGGATCTGTGGTGAAGCCTCCTAACTCTGTGGATGTTTCCATGCTCAGCAGGTGTACCTGTCATTAGATTAATCAGGTCTATTCATGATACCCCATTAGCACATCGACACCAAGTGGCCATAAGACTAAACTTGAGGCACGACACAGGTGATCCAATGTCTACCAAATTGGGCTAACAGCAAATAGACATCCAAAGAACCAATCAACAACAGGGAAACAATTATCCATACCAAGAGACACAACAAATAACCTAACTCCAGATGCACAGGTCCCATCCAAAGCAACTGCATGTAAATCCAAGATAATAAGTCTCCTTAAAAACGTAGTGCTCCCATAGTAATATACCTTGAGAAAAGCAAACTTGGATGGCATACAAGATAAAAGAACTAAGAATGGTATTGATAAATATTTTTAGGGAACCCAAAAAGGATATGAATAAATCCCAAAATAAAGACCAAACAATACAAAAGTTGAATGAAATAGGAGTACAATTCAAGGTACGAAAGAAAATAGAATTTAATAAATATAGAATATTTGAAGAAATCCCAAGAAGAAATAAAACTGAAAACCAAAACTTCAGTGAGCTAATAGAAAGGTCAGTTGGAAAGCTTCACCAATAGACTAGATCAAATGGAAGAGAAAATACCATATCTGGAAAAATAAGCTGAAGAATTGAATCAGATAGTCAAATTGCAAATGTAAAAAACTCCTTTAACAGAGCATGCAAGAACTTTATGCAAATCTAAAAAATTAAACCCACTCATCTATAAATTTGTTAAAGATGCAGACACCCACAGCTAAACACTGAGCTGAACTATGGAATCCAGTTGCAGAGAGGAAGGAGTGTTGAGCAAATGGGTCAAGACCAGGCTGTAGAAACCCACAGAAACAGCTGACCTGAACAAGGGGTTGTTCATGTCCCCCAGACTGATAGGTGGGAAACTAGACCCCCTGAAGGAGGAAGTCAGTTTGGAGATCTGGACAATCTATGGGGCCACTGGTAGTGGGTCAGTATTTACCCCAGTACACAAATGAACTTTGGGAGCCCTCTCCACATAGAGGGATACTCTCTTGACCTAGACACACTTGTGAAGGTCTAGTCACTGCTCCAAATGATATGACAGGCTTTGAAGATCCCTCATGGAAGGCCTCACCCTCTCTGGGGAACAGAAGAGGGTTGTAATGGGGGTTGGTGAGGGGCAGGGTGGAGGGGAGGGAGAGGGAATTGAGATTGACATGTTACAGAAGCTTGTTTCTAATTTAAATTAAAAAGAAGAAAAAAAGATTCATGAAGTACTATGTGCAATCATAACTCTATACCCAGACAAGTAGCAATTGCTGTAGTCTTGCATGGCCTCATGGATTCATCTACTTAAAGAAATAAATGAGTTATTAAAAGACAAATACAGATAACAGAAAAGCTGAGGTCAGGTGGACTGGGCTTTTTGATGGAGAAGCCACAGGATCTCAGAAGCTCAATGTGTTATATACTGGTGAGCAAGGAGGCAGAGTTACTGTTAACAGCTGAACAAGGCAAAATTAACTGACCTTCGTAACAACAGTCTTTAGGGGACCAATATTCAGGGTGAAAACATCCATGGTGAAAAAGCTATGGTAGACATTTTCCTTGAAACCTCTCACATTTGAACACAGACCAGGAGAGGTTTAGCCATTTGCAAGAGCTTATCCTAGGGAAGGCTTTGCCATTTCTGTAAGCTTACCCCAGAGAAGGATTTGTCATTTTACACATGACTGAGGCATTGGAAAACTTGACATGAGTGTGTATGCATCCAGCAATACATATTCAATTGGGACTTCACTCATTCCCCACAAGTGACAAAACAAAATCCAATCTTACTTCCATGTGTTCATGTTGTGAAATAATTCCCTCTCTGAAATTCTCCCACCTTCTGCTCTGAACAGGTATTTCTTCTTTTCAATCCTGAAAGCTTCAATCTGGATACATGGCTCTTACAGGAGAGGAAGTGGTCAACTGGAAGGCCACAACCCCATAACCACAAGCTGTGGGATAATCCTGTACACTGTGAAAGCTTGTTGCTCTCATTGTTAATACAAAGCAGTCAAGCTGGTAGGTGGGACAGATAGACACAGAGAGAATGCTATGAAGAAGAAGGGCAGAGTCAATGGAATTGTAAGAAGATACAGAAGGAGCATGATATGCTGGAGGACAGGAAAAGCCATGAGCCACATGGAAATACATAGATTAATAGAAATGGGCTGATTTAAGTTTAAGAGCTAGTTAGTAATAAGCCTGAGCTAACTACCAAGCATTTATAATTTATAAGTCTCTTGTGGTTATTTGAGAGTGTCTGCCAGGACATAGAAAAGCTCCACTTACACCCACACCACTTCAGCTTTGTTTTGTTCTGTAATCTAACAAGAGACCGTATGAGTCTGGAACCTGCTACAATGACATCATCATGAAGAAGCTGCCAACCTGTAGATAAAGTCAATCTACAAATGGAAAAATGAAAAAATGATTCTAGAACGATTAAAGTTTCCTGTCACAGGTACCAACACCTTTACTAATAAACTCCTGTTGCCTGATAATATTGATATTTTAACACCTATCACAAAAATGTGTCTAATACCAGAAATAGACACTATCTAGTCCATATGAAAATGCATCCCATCATCCAGAGCCAAACAGTGAATCTAGCCTTCTAATAAATACTCAGTGGTAGACCTTTGACCAAAAGGAAGGTAACATTTAGATTTCTTCAATGGACTTTCCTGAGTCTTTTCGTGAGAGTCTCTTATTCATTGTCTCAATGTTATTTCTTCTGGTATTTGTCTCTTTTCTACCCTGTAGTCCTTTAATTAAATCATCTTTGTTCAATTTCATTTGTTGTCTCTTCCAACTTGCTTCAGTAATTTTAAATTTTAATGTCAATGCCTCTGTCACTAGACATTCCACACAATATAATGTCATTAGAAACCAAAATAGCTCACAGTCTGTATCATAATCCTAGATCAATACTTAAATAGGGGTTATAGCAAAACTCCTAGTAAATTACATATCAGACTTTAGTCATTTGAATATTTCATTTTCACTTTAGGCCCCTTGCAATTGAATCTAAATGAGAAGAATGATCAAGGTCATTCATCTTCCTGAAATAGGAAAGTTGAGTTCAAGGAAGGGCCACATCTATCATTTACCACTGGGGTGATTTTATGCAAGGCAGTTAAGCCCTCTCAGTCTCATGCAAGTGGTCAAAAATAGGCTTAACACCAAAAATATCTGATATTTTATAAACTGTAAAATATCATACTACTTTAATGTTTCCATTTTCTTATTCAATATTATGACTTGAACATCTACTTAGTAAATAGGCAAGCCTTTAAGAATTTACACATAAATCTTTCAGTGACACCACTGGACAGTGAGGAAGCAGGCAAAATGAAAATTCAGAGAAATAATGTGTCCTCCTAGAGTAGGGAGTACAGCACAGTCACTGCTTCATTTTTTAAAGCTATGTTTATTCTAACGTGGTACACAGATAACCATATTTCTAAGCCTCATCCACAGACAGGGCATGTACTAACACAAAATGGAAGTATGTGTGGAAGTAATTTGCATACTGCTATCAGACCAAATGAAAGAGTAGATAGGTTCTACAATAATCTTCCTCCTCCTACGTGTTAAATACAAATAGTGATGGCTTGGAGAATGGCAAGTCCAGACTTGATTTAGAGAGAACCTGGCTAGCTGAGTTTTTATGTAAAATACAGATAACTTTTTCCTTGGAAGGTATGTCTCAAAGAGATCTGTGAGCAAGAAAAACTATCTAGTATGCTGAAACCATTAAATATTTGTTCCAACTTTTCTTTCTGCTTGTCTGGCCATTTTCTTTTCTGGTCCTTTTAAAATTTTACACTTAAATTTCAAAACTTTTTTTTTGAATTGTCTTGGAAAGCCTACTCTTTTCTCATTGTATCCTCTTCATTGATGATTATAGAATTTTTATTTTATCCTGAGTTAGAAAATACGTTTGTTGTTTTTCTTGTGTTTCTCCACTTTTATTTTGGCAGGCCTACAACTCAGCTCCCAAATAAATCACATATCGAAGCTTAATTCTTAATTGTAAACTCCCTACCTTAGCTTGGCTTATTTCTAGCTAGCTTTTCTTGACTTAAATTATCCTGTTTACCTTTTGCCTCTGGGAGTTTCCTTTTCTTACTTCTGTATATATTACTTTCACTCTCACTGTGTGGCTGGCTGGGTGGCTGGCCCCTAGTGTCCTCCCCTCCATGTTCTCTCATTCCTCCTCCTTCCTTCTCCTGATTCTTCCCCTCTTCTCAGGTTTCTCCCACTATTTATTCTCTCTACCTGCCAGCCCCACCTATCCTCTTTCCTGCCTTTCAGCTCTATATTAGACCCTCAGGTGTTTTAGCCAGCTTTACAGAGTTAAACAAATGCAGCACTAAACAAAAGCAACACATATTTACATCATTAAACAAATGTTCCAGAGCATAAACAAATATAAGACACCTTAAAATAATATTCTGTAGCATAAATCATTTGATCACATGAATTAAGATGCCATCTCCATGATAATTCCCTAAAAGTATTTTTAAAGATTATTTTATTCTATGTGTTTGTGTGAGTGCCTGCATGTATATACTTGCACCACATGCATGCATAATATCTACAGAAGCCAGAGAGGACATTGGATACTCTGAAATTGTAATTATAGGTTATTGTAAGCCACCATGAGCTTTGTGAACTAAATCTAGGTCTTCTGAAAGAGCAACAACTGTTCTTAACTATGCAACTATCTCTCTAGCCACTAATGTTACTTTTAAACCAATATATAAAATCATAAAGGGTTTACAGATTTATGGTGTACCATGAGGCAATTCAATCTTGTATACATAGGCATATCTATCTCATCAATATTTTCATTGCTTTCTGGTGAAAACACACATGGGGATAGATTCCCTAGCTGTTTAACTCAAAGTATCATTGGTCAATATTTTTCTACTCCTTCCCATTAACTTATGTGGTCTCTGGTACCCACAACTCTACTCAAATTCATACATATGAATGCCTATCTCTAGCAAAGATTTTTTTTCCTAGAAGTTCAGACTAACTTATCCAACTGCTAACTTGCTTGTCAATTAACTCCTAGTCATCTCAACCCCAAGATACCTAAGAGTTCCTTGTACTTCTACCTAAACATGTTCCTCTCTGTCTTTCCATTCTAATTGCTAGCTCCAACATTTCTTACTTATCTAAATTCTTGTATTTATAGTATATATCTTCAAGTGCAGATTTAACTACTATGTAGCACCTCTGTTATCTGAATGAGCCACCACCATCTCATGATCTCACACTAGACTATTACAATGCCACATTAGCTTCTTTAAGCACTTGTTCTTGTGTTCTCTCTTGTCAGCATTACATCCTTATCCAGGTTCTGTTTCCCCTTTAAGTTTTTCCAGTAGCTTACTTTATGATTAAAAAAAAATAAAAACAAGATTAGACAAAGAAAGTCTCCACAATCTTCTCTGACAGCCTATGTGTTCTAAACTTACTTTCTCACTCTTCTTGCCTTTACTAATTTCCCTTGTCTCTTCTTCTTTTTTTATTTTTTGATTCATGGGGTACTACAGGTAGCCTTTCACACCAAGTTACTCTATACTTTGTACTTAACTTTCTTGTACCTGTTCTTCTTTTCCCAAGGACATCTTAAAAGTTGATCCTTTATCTTCTCTGAGTCTTTATAGAAAAATTGCCTTAGTCAGATCTCCCCAGCCCATTTTCCCTAAAATTTCGACCTCAAACCATTGATCTCTTTTGTTTAATTTTTTCTCCTTGTTATATCTACTTTGATAATGCTTTACATATTTTATTTATACTGGCTATTACTATATCCTCAGTAGGAGTACTGATAATAAGAAAATAGCCAGGTATCTGAATAAGTATTTGTTGAATAAATAAATCAATTGCTACATATTTTATTGGTTGTTCTCTTTATTTGACATAGTTGGTTAGAACACATCCTGGTAAAGTGTGGGAAGCAGATTGTGTTGCTGAGGTATATGAATGAAACCAGAAGTAGAGCATGTTGTAACCATAAGATAATCTTTGAAAAATGAAAAGAAATAATGTGTTATATATTTAAACAAAGGCCAAATTCAGATGACATTTTTCTCTCTGGTGAAGAAAGAGATTTTACTAGATTCAACAGATAGTTAGTGAATCTTTTTAGGTAGTAGAGTGAAGCAACCAGATTTTCCCCTTAGAAAAATTTATCTGACAACCAATATAGCTTGAACCGGAGACAAGCAAGATGAGATAAAGAGAATAACTAAGAACAATTTCAGTGATCCTACAAATGCATGAAATAAAAAGAGGCAAACTGAGAAATATTATGAAAAAGAAATGATATTTCATAATGAATCCAAAGTGAAAATTTGATACATAGGTGTTGTGGAATATTATTTTAAGATGTGTTACATCTATTTATACTGTAAAACATTTGTGTAATGATTCAAAGATGTGTTGCATTCATTTATGTTTTATTTGTTTAACTCTGTGAAGCTATGTTACTTTGCCTGTCCAAAAAAACACCTGATTGGTCTAATAAAGAGCTCATTAGCCACTAGCAAGGCACAAGAAAGGACAGGTGGGTTGCCAGGCAGAGAGAATAAATAGAGGGAAAACTATTGGAAGAGAAGATCAATGAGAAAGAAAAGAGGAGGACGTCAGGGACAAGCCACCCAGCTACACATCACACCATAGAGTAAGAAGAAAAGAAAGGTACATAAAATAGAGAAAGATAAAAACCCAGAGGTAATAGGTAAACAGGTAAAATTTAAGTGAAGAAAAGCTGGCTAGAAATAAGGTGAGCTAAGGTCAGGAATTCATAAGAAAGAATAAGACACTATGTGCATATTTATTTGGGAGCTGGGTGGCAGGCCTACCAACAGAGTAAAGAATGAAAAGTAAAAAACAGCAATTACTCATAGGAATCAGTTTGGGATAATGGCTTGGGTTGGCAACTGAACCACAATCTTTCTCACATTTGCATTTACCCATTTCTACCAACCCTAAGATTGGTATTCAACCTAGAAGGACGTATCCTAACACCCTAACTGTCAACAAGGAGCTTGGATTGCATAACCTGAAAACTAGTTCCTCACAGTGTTAGTACCAAGAAGGGAAACCAAGTTGGTGGCTATCAATAGGTAAATTATTTTTCCTTCATTCTTTTTTTCTTTAAACTATAGAAAAACCATAGTTTCAGAGTCTAGCATGATTAGAGAACAAATAATGCTGAAGAAACACAACACACAAAAGAGTTTGTGCTTCTTTATAACCTGCTGTAAAAGCTGGACACTAGAAGGGTCATATCTCATAGCTTCTGCATTCCTCAGTGCATATGCCATTGGTTTTCTTCTTCATGAGTTTAGTCTTCCATTTCACTGATAAAGTGTTATTATTTGAATCCTTTATTCAGAATAAAATATATCCAGATCACAGTGTATGATTCTGGTATTTAGCTTGGTTACTAGGTTAATAGTGATTCATTCAGTCCTGTGGGGGAGATGATTCAGTTTTATATCCCTAATATGAGGCACAAAATACTAAAACAGTATACAAGTAAATACTGTATAGTCTTTTGGAGTTTAAGGAAGATACTGAATGATAAATATTGACTTAGAAGTTATCAGTCAAAGAATATGTTGTAATGTTGAGTACAGGGTGGAGAGAGAGGAAGTATTATGGAGTACAACTATATAGAACAAGATAGAGATTTAGAACTATCTGAAATATAACATAAGAAAAATTAAAAGGTTTGGTGAAGTTAAGGAAGAGTTATAACAGGAGTGTATACAGTTGAGATGACAAATACAAGGACTAAAAGATGCCAGGTTTTGAAACTTGCCTGTTAATGACTGATATGGCATGGATTTCTTTCTCTGAAATGGAGGTGTCAGAAAGCACACTACATTAGGTTAGACAGTGTCAGAGAGGTTGCAAAGCAGAAAAGATTATAAATTCCTTTTATAAAAGCCATTACTCAGAATCTAGCAAGGTCAGTGGCATTTTTACCCTAAAGAGAAATATCACTGCAGCATGATTTTCTAAATGGCATGAAACAGCAGTGGTATTTAAAAATTATGCAAAGCTTATTAGAGATACCATCCTCTATATCCATTGCTAATATTAAAACTGGCAATTTTTGTAGCTGGAAGACATCACAAATCACACACAAGCATTACACTGGCATTATTGGATATGTTCATACTCTTGCAACAAAATAATATAGAATTAATCTTGCCCCTTTGCACTCCAAGTCCACAATTTTCTTAGAAGATAATCTGCCCATGATACATTTAACAATATTCCATGGAGTTTCTTCCCTTGTTGTCAAACAAAACAACCACTTGATTTGACCTATAATGGATATTTACAGGAGAGAAAAGTCACCAGAAATTCCACAAGTAGACAGAAGTATACAAGAACAGATTTAGCTCTAAGGGTGTCTACAAGCAAGCATTCTGACCAGTGAACAATTGCCACAAAGAAATTAAGAATGCCCTGATCTTGCCAAAAGTTTTTTGAGTTAGGAAGATGCTGATTCAAATCTGATGAGGAGAACAAAGTAATGTAAAGATACCCAATAACCAAAGGAAAAAAAAAACAGTGGCAAAAATTGAGAAGAAAGACATCTTTCATCTTAAGTGTTTATGGTTTTGTTAATACATTATCTACTGACTACATAAGCTGAGTAAATAGAAATGCATATTCCCTGTGGATCTACAGACATTTCTCCTTAGTGACTACCTAAAAACTATATAACCCTCACCAGATCTGAGCTCAGCAAATCCAACTTTAGTAGAGTTGCCTCTCCACATAGCTAGCAATCCTTACAGAAAGTACAAAACCTCCCATAAAGGAAGTGAGCTTTATTTTTTCAATCTGCGCAGCCTCCTGTGCCATTGAAAACACCAATTCAGATTTCTTTCCATTGCTCACATACCAGTTATCTCAGATTCCTACCACCCAGGTTATAATACCTTAGTCAAATTTAGAGATAGTCCTTACCTAAACTCCACCCACTGAAAGTAAGACCAGATTGTGTGGTAAACTAAATGGTCTTGAAGCCTCAGGATATAATGAGTGGAGTGAAACAAGGAGGAGAAGTGTTCATAATTACAAATAATTTCTAAAAAGAGGCTGAGGGAGTGGGTAGCTCTGTGGTAGATCATATTACTAGCATGTGTTGGTATTAATCTTTAATGATAAAAGTGAAAGGAAAAAAATGAAATGAAATAAAGGTTATCATTGGAGCTTCCTACGTATTCCACTTTGGAGCCTTCGACCTGTAAGGAGCTACTTTCATCTAAACCTGGGAACTCAATAAGCCTCCCAGGTAGGCTTCTCACTCTGAGGCTCCTCCCAGAAGAAAGACACTTATTGTCTGAGATTAAGTCATCCAAAATTACAGCATTTTCTTGAAATTGCAATTTCTATGCTTCAATTTGCACACTGAAAAGGTCTATTAAGATTTTTTCTTCCCAAAAGGAAGTATGCCCTCAGAGATGTACCCAATCACATTTCCAGCTTAATTGTTACCAAAGGTAGAGTTATTAAGATCAAATTACAGCTAGACGCACATAAAATTTATTTTTTTATAAAATACCATCAAACAATAGGAGCCAACATATCAGACATCAAACAGTAAGCAATGATGAGAGATGGAGGACAAATGAAGGATGAGGTGTTCCCTTTAACTGCAGTGGCTTAATACATGAAAAGGCTTTGAGAAAACCACACAAGGGCAAGTAAAGAGTCCAACATCCTCACTGAATCATGGGCCAGGAAAACTATAATTGTTAGAGCTCACAAACAGACACCATCCTAGTCTAAACCCTTTGACTTTTCAAGGAAAATTAATCTTATCTTTAGTTAATTTTTCTTTTTCTTCTTTTTTTTTTAAATCTCACTTCCCACCTGGTATTACTTTTAAGTTACCTCAAAGTAATACCTGTTCTCTGAGCATACCTGACTTTGCATTCTACCATGAAAATAATTTCCATAGCCTATTCTTTGAGGAACATAACTTGTCAAACTGGCCAAATTAAAACTGCCCTTTTGGATGACCTGAATTTACCCATAGTCACAACTGATCCTTTTCTTCTCCTGGTCTGCACCATTCATTCCTGTGATGGTCTGAGTGATGCCTCACATACAGTGATCCCAATATTTCTTCATATAATGAATGTAAAGAGACACTTTATAGATTTTGGTGTGAGAAAATTATTCTTGATTGACAAGATGATTCTAGTAGAATTATAAAATCCTGTATAGGGGAAAGGGAAGAAACCCCTAGTTGCATACTAGAATGGGAAAATGAAGAATGGAGGGGGTTAGAGGGAGGGAGAGAGAGATTTAACTATGCAATACAGTAGGTTTTGGAGACGGACACTGTGATTGAGAACCAAGAAAGGCAAACAAGCTCTAGAAACTAGAAAATACAAAGAACGGATTATTTCCTAGACTTCCAGAAAGAATCTGGCATTCCCTAAACTTGAGATCATTAAAGCTGTGGGATAAAAAAAAAAAAAAGCCTTGTAAATTCACTTACTCTATGTTTGTTAAAGCAGAATCTCATGGCTTCTCTAAGCACTGATAACCCATAAATACACATCTTTATGTACATCTCATACTACTGGAACATAATTTAAACAGCAATGACAAAGTCGTCTTGATCTTTTTAAAAGAATTTATTTTTATTTCATTTGCATTGGTGTGTTGTTTGCATGCATTTCTGTTTAAGACTGTCAGATCTCAGAGTTTCAGACAGTTGTTAGCTGCCATGTTGGTGTTTGGAATTGAACCCCTGTCCCCCAGAAGAGCAGTTAGTTCTCCTATCCTCTGAGCCATCTCTTGTCGTCTTGATTTCTAAGTTCTTATAATGTATCACAATACCTGAACCTACATCCATATCTTCATATATATTCTAATCATAGTTCATTGCTCATTCCTACCCTTAAATTAAACATTCTTGTATTCTTGAACAATGTAAAACATAAAGCAAAAGAAATACCTTTTGAAAAAAATAGATATAAAGGGCTATTAATATCTAAGAAACTTTAGCTACAAAATTGTCCTATGTATTTTTTATTTTAATTAATAAACTGTGACGTAACTCTCCCCAGAAAAGCTGAATTAAAATTAATTCATAGTTAATGAAAATAAGTCACTCCTCAAGTAGGGATGTTAGTGGCTTGTAGGCCACTATTTGGATTCCAGTGAAAAATATGTTCTTACTAACAAGGCTTTGGTTTTTGTCCTAGTATACTGTCTTCTTTTTTTAATTTTGCTTTTTATGCTATATCAGTTACAAGCATGTCATTAGTTGCAAGCCAGCATATACTACAAAGCTCAGTGAGACCATGTGAGTGTATAAGGAGTAGTGAATAGGAGGAGGAGAGGGGGAGGGAGGCTGGGGATAGACTATTTGAAACATCCAATGTTTGTTTCTTAATTTCATGTAGTATCACACTTGAATCACTGACTATTATGATGAGAATTATATTGTATCTATAAATTAATTCAGATATAATTACTTATCATCATGGTTGAATTATCCAATCAACTCATCAGACAAGTCTTTTCTATTTTCTATCCTTTCAGCAATATTTGTAGTTTCTCTTATATAAGCTTTATACTTACTTAAGAAAATATGCCCCTAACTATGTGTTAATTTTTGCATTATTGTAAGTGATATTTCTGTTTTTCATAAGCGGTTGTATATGTATTCTTAAAAGCAGGATTTCTTTCTCTGCTGTGATCTGTGAGTGCATTGCAAACATTACCCTGACCCACCAAAAGGTATCTTCATTTTAAATAAGATTTCCAACATAGCTGTGTTTCATATATAAGAAACCATTAGTTAAATAATATATATATGTATATATATATTAAATTATATATATAATTACATGAATATAATTCAGTTCAAGAGATGGTGTTTTAGCTCTGATATCTAGGTCTTTAGCTCATTCAGTTAGATTTTAGTATACAGTTTAACAAAGAAGTTAATTTGGATTCATTGTGCATGAGTCTCCCATCATCCTTGTACTAACTATACTTTGTTATTTTTTTTCCTCTGGAGACAGGGTCTCACAGGGCAGCACTGGCTGGCCTACAACTCTCTATATAGACCAGGCAGATCTTCAACTCACAGGAATTTAGGTGCCTCTCCTCTTCAATGTTGAACTGAAGGCTTGTTTTCTCCACAGATTTTTTTCTTTGTACTCTTTCCTGTTCTCTTCTTTCTGTACCATTTTTAAAGAAATATACCTTTTTCTCTATTGAATTTTCTTGTTAAAATAAAAATTTATTTCAGAGTGCGTACTCCTTAAATACAGGGTTACTTTCTGGACTTCCAATTCTATCCCATTGATTGCTATGTTCATCTATATGCTAGTACTCTAATGATTTGACTTTATAGGAAGTTGGTAGCTTAAAGTCAGATGTATTTTCCACTTATTTTTTGTTGTAGTTTCCTCATTAATTAGTCCAGGTTTCAGAACTTTTACATGTACAATTATTTCCTAACTTATGTAAACAGAATTTTGCTTCTTTCTTCCTAAACTCTGTGTCCTTTATTCATGGTTCTTATTTGACTAGGATATCTGATACAAAGTAACACAAAGGTAATATGTGGAAATACACCAAATCCCATGTAAGTGACAGCTAATCCTCAAACTAAATAGAAGAGAAATAATGGCTAATTGTCTGTAGATATACAGACAACCAACTTTGCTAACTTTATACCACTTAATCCTAGAAAGTGAGTCCTTACTGTCCCATTTACTTACTGCTATAAAACATTCACAACACTTCAAAGGTGCAGAAAGTATTTTCTACAGAAACAATAGACAAATGATTATATTCCCAAGCTACTAACAAAAATGTCTGTGCAACCATGAGTGCACCATTGGCATTAAACTGTCTGGCATAAAAGTACACCTCTTCCTCTTGGGAATTTCACAACCGTACCTGATGTCCTAACCATCCTATTCTTATACACTTCCTCACCTGCACAGCCAGAATCTTTCTCTCATCTACTCTAATACATAGCTGTGAATGTTTATTGGAGCAGCACACAGGAGATAGTTCATAAAGTAGCTGTGAAGTGCCTGGTATATTCAGTGTCTCTCAGTTATAATTTTAATTTCACTCATAAGCTGGTGAAACAAAGTGCCACTTGTGCTAACTGAGTTAAACCTCATCATATATCTTTACATAATTTCTATGGAAAAATCAGTTGTGAATTCACAATGTAACATAGGCCCACAATTAACAGAAACAACAGTAACTTCAATGGCAGCAAGGTAGGACCAAGGTGGAAAATCTCTGAGTTATCACCAATTTTCTGGGCCTGTCCTTCATAACACTTGCCCAGGCACTCATGTGTGTGTACTGTTCTGTATGAGTCCATTACCATTGAAATAGCTAAATGATATTATTAGAAAGAGTCTGAAAGAGATGTGCAAAGGGTTCTAACAAGATGCAACAAGAGTAGGCATAAACCTTCAAATCAAGGATGGATGAGGCATTGCAATAGGAGGAAAAGAGTTCCAAGAGCAGGAAAAGAATCAGAGGTACCCCTGTTATGTTGATATACCTGAGAGGCCTACCCTTTTCTGAAGGGAGGAGTAATAGATCTGGGGAAGACGGGAATTGTTGAGGAGAGACTGGGAGGAGTGGAGGAAGGGTGGCTGCTGTTGGTATGCATTGTATGACAGATAGTTAAAAAAAGAATTCTAAACATATGTCATTTCTCCTGTTCATATCCTACTGTATATGCATACTTAAACACATGATTAATCAGTCTGTCATGATCCATGAGAGGAATCCAAGCATTAACCATAACCTGAAAGAAAAAGATTGCCTTTACTCTAAAAAAAATTCTTTGTAAAGCTAGCTCTAAACATATAGCATGATTGTTGGGTATTTTTCTCCTTTACTTTATTTTTTAATGTTTTATTTATAGTTCAGTTTCCAGGAGTTACAAAATTATATTCAGAATACCCAAAGTGTTAAATTTTCTACAAAGACCTACTGCTACCTCAGCTGCAGTTTTTAAAACTATGCTACAAGGATTGGAGGGTGGCAAAAAAAGGTGACAGAAAGAAAATAACAGAAGGAAGACAGCAGAGATTCAGTGAATACACAAGGAAGTGAAAAATTGCTTCTATTATAGGAAACCTGCTAAGTAATTTTAAGAACTGTAATATCCAAACCTAACAAACGCTTCTATATGCTGTTTGTCGAAGGGTAGTGTACAAATAAGAATATCAAAAAACCGCATATATTTTCTAGTAATATTAACCTAAATAAAGTGAACTGTGTGTTTTAAAATACTTTAATGTTTACATAGAAAAATACATTTTCTATAAAATGTGAAATGTCACCAGGAGATTTTTAAATGAAGGGGGAATAATACAAAATGGTAGAAACTTCCATAAAGACCAATATTTTGTATATGAACATCTGAGGCAATCCTGATGGACTTGGGATACGATTGAGTTACCTACCATATAACTGGGATAAATATTAAATATTAGCTATCAGTTTTATAAAATAAATCTCATTTTAAACTTAATTATGCCTTCTCTCTTGACACCGTGATTATAAACATTCAAGGATAAAGTATTTAAGAATGAGTTACCATTCATGGAATGTTCCATTGACTCTGGAATCAAACCTGTGATTCAATGTGACCAGCATAGTGACACTATTCATTGACTCAATGGGTGAAATGTCACCTTCCCATTTCATCTCCACCCCAATAAAGCAGCTGTGAAGTCACCTTTCCATTCTGACTTTTCTTGTGAAATGCCTGTTTGTGTTGATCTAATTCTTATTCTCCAGGCATTGCCCTTCCATCTCCATTCTAAAAAGCAAGTCAAGATTTGTTTCTTTACAAAATAAAAGAAATATATATATATATATATATATATATATATATATATTCCCCCCCTCTCTCTTTTTCCCTCTCTCTCTCTGTGTATGTGTGTATGTGTGTGCATGTGTACAAACAAGAAAGCTGAATTTGCACACAGCCAACACTGTCATAAAATTAAAAACTCTATTGTCATTTTCAACACTAAACACAAACTTGTGTATTAACAATTAATAACTGATGGTCACAATCCAGGGAGGAAGGCGATACTGACACATCTATAGAGCAGAATGGGTATCGAACTTCTTCTAGTTTGCCAAACAAGCTGACCCACTCTATCACTGGATAGACAGAAGATTTTGCACAGTCATCCATGGGCTATCTTACAGTTCTGGAGGATGATGGAGATCTGGAGATCTCACGTATTTGACACAGTGAGTCTCATGTGACCAGCTCTTCACACTGTACATTTAAAAGCCAAAATTTCACACAAGACTGTTCCTTACAATATCACCAAAATGTTCCCTATCCTTAGAAGGAGAAACAAGTAAGAGTGAGTGTTCTGCACTGTCAATGAAGATGAGATGGGAAGAGGGTAATGAAGATACATAGACACAGGGCACTTCCATCGAGACAAACTACCAGAATCTAGTTTGTTTCTGATTGGTCCACAAGAATAGAGCAAACAGAAACCACTCAGCACCATTCCTGTGGTCAAAAGTCTTTTTGTATTCATTTCATGTCAACACAGTGTTGGAGCTCTGTTTCAAAATTCTGTCATAATTTGTTTATAGCTTTGCATTTCTAAGCTTGTGATATAGAAGTACAGAATCCTCATATTCATTTTCTAAATAAACAAGAAACAGATTGTCATATACTACAAAGTATGTGCTTTTCACATGATGAATTGATTTTAAGAGATACTATGTAGTAGTGTCTTTAAATATAACATTATTTTGCAAATACAAAGAATTTTAAACAATGTGTATGGAGATGTTCAATCATATAAGAATACTTTTTTTGGTAATTTGGTGATTTTTTTTCTCTTATCCACACTTTCTAAACTCACTATATCCCTGCCAGCATTTTCCTGAATTCCAGAACAAGTATATTCCTTTATAAATAACTACTTTATTTAACTTCTATCCCACTGAATTTTGTTACTTATTTAAAATTATGTGATTACTTAATATTTTCCAAGTATGGCAGATGCTATATGGTTCTTTAAGGCAATGTGATCCAAGCAATTTCTATTCTTGGATTTAACTCTGGATTGTGTATTTATTAGCAATCCTTTCTCACAGCTTCTCTGGGGAATACCCAACTTGCCTTTACCTTGCAAAAATAAACAATATATGACCTGTAAGTGACACATTAGGCAATGTGGTAGAAGATAGTCACTTTTGTTTTACTTAGATTGTTTTAAACTCATGATTAAAACACTGATTTATAAGCAGTGACAATATTATCCCTTTTGAGACTTCTTAAAAATAGATCATTTCAATATTTATTTTTTCAATGAAGCATGAACACACTCTAAAACAAAAGCTTTTGTTGCATACTTATTTGAACTATGTGATTTCCTTTCAAGAGAATTTGTGTTTTTACCTCCCAAGAAAGTATTTGGTGCAAAAATATTTGATAATTTTGAGAATAATGCGATGAATAGCACTTACCCATAAGACTACATGGAAGTACCAAAGTAAAGAAATTGGCTGAGGAAAAGTTGCTTAGATGATATAAATAGGCTAAAGAATAATAAAAAGGGATTAGCAATCAGTGAGTCAGTTTTTAATTAAAAATAAAAATTCATGAGATTCTGTGCAAGCATTAAAGTACAGAAAGCTAATATTTGTTCATGAAACCATCTCAATGAAAGTTGAATGAGGAATATTAAACCATTAGACTACTTATGAGATAGAGCAAAAGAGTTCGTTTAATCTCTTAATAAACAAAAAGTCCTCTGAAAGGCAAAAATGGACAATAAATACCTTGTAAAAGGCACATTGGGCAATGGGGTAAAAGATCAACAACTGTATTTTGTAGTATTATTGTCATTAGAATAACTGCAGTTGTCATCTCTGAAAGGATATGATCTTTCTATGCTTCTCTGACTGTATTCCCTAGTCATGAAGCCCAGTTGTGGTTGTGATCTAAGTGTAAAGTGTCCTCCACAGACTTTCATGTTTCAATACATGACCACTAGCTGGTGGTACTATATAGGAAAGTTGTGAAGCCTTTACAAATTAGAACATCAGGAAGCAGACAAGAACCCTGAGGCTTTATAACTGAGCCCTACTTACCATTCACTCTCCCCTTCCTGAGAATGGATACAGTGTGAGTAATTGGGCTACTGATATTTCCACCACGTCTTTCCTGGCTGCTGTCATGTTTACCCACCATGAGGGACTCTATAACCATTAAGCCTAAACAAACCATTTTCCTCCTTGTGTGATTTTGGCAGGATTGTTTTATAACCTTTAATAAGTTCATTGTTTGATGTTCCCACGCATGTATATGACACACTGATTGCCACTCAGCATTAACTGCCCTTAACTCCTTTATACCCTCTTCTCTAAAAGCTCCTTTTCGCTCTTTCATGTGTTTTGTTTCATATCATGACTTTCTGTCTGTGTGACGATAGATTTGGGATATTCTTTGCAGCCTACTTGGATTGGCTACTGTAGCCTATTGTCTACAAATTATAGACAATTTCTGCCCTTCCACTATAATACATCGTTAGCCTGGTGAGCCTCTCCTGGATCCTTAACTGACTGTTGACTATAGCAGCCTTAAACAGGCACACTACAGGTAGCTATAGCTATCATAAGACTATGATCACATTGGATGTGTAATGCTTAATTAATTAGGATTCATGGCTAGTTAAGACCGTTAGTGCCTTCCCCTCTCCCCAGCAGTCTGCATAGTACCTATAAAATCTGGCCAACAGAAGGAGTCTCCAGATAGTTCCAGCTTGCTTTGCTTGTGTCTTTCAAACAAGATGTGTGTTAGAGTATTTTCAACTAGTCTTGTGACCAATAACCTGTATTATTAGAGCAAGAGGTGTTTCCCTGACCAACAACTCATAAGGAGTTATGTGAGACTGAGACTTTTGTTTAATAGCCCATTATCTAATTGTACAGGACAGATCTCAGTGGCTTTCAAGTGTTTTTTAGGCCATTCTAGAGCCCTCATCCAGTGGCTGATGGAAGCAGAGACAGACATCCACAGATTTACACTGAACTGAACTCTGGAACTTAGTTGCAGAGAGGGAGGAATGAAGATCAAAGGGGTCAGTACCAGGCTGGTGAAACCCACAGAATCAGTTGGCCTGTACAAGGGGGAGCACATGGACCCCAGACTACTGTCTGGGAGGCCAGTACAGGACTGATCCAGACCCCTGAACATGTATGTCAATTAGGAGGCCTCTGCACTGTAGGGCCCCCCTGGTAGTGGATTAGTATTTTTTCCTGGTGTAAGAAGGGACTTTGAGAGCCCATCTCACGTGAAGGGATACACTCTCGGTCTGGACACATCGGGGAGGCCTTAGCCCAGTCCAGGATGATGTGGTGGACTTTGGGGGGGGGGGGCATCAAGGGCCCTATCCTACCTGGAAAGTGGAGGGTGGATCGGGTGGGGGATAAGTAGGGGGTAGGAGGGGATGGGTGGGGTAGGGAAGGGAGAGGGAGAAGGGATTGACATGTGAAACAAGATTGTTCCTAATATGAACTAATAAAAAAATTACAAAAAACGACTTCCTCAAAAATTCAAAATAGAACTACAATATGATTCAGCTATTGTACTGATGGTTATGTAAGCAAAGTATATGATGTCAGAGTGAAGCAGAGATCCCTGCATCTTCATCCATATTGTGGTGCTATAGCAATAAGTCTTTCTGCCACAGCCACCCAAGCCCTGCTGCCACATGGGGGCTTTATGCCAAGCCACCGGATTTCTGCTCCCCACCATGTTAAGGTCCCAAGTAACACAGAGACACTTACATTAGGTACAAATGCTGCTTGGCCAATGACTAGGATTTCTCATCTGCGAGCTCAGTCTGAATTATCATAAATCTATATATTTTATAAGATTTATCTTATCAAGGATGTCTTCTACTGGTGCCCTCTCTTGCTTGTGGATCACATGGCAACTCCAGAGCAGTAACCAGGAGGAAGAGAGAGGGGAATGACTTCCTTCTTGCCCTTGCTTATATTTGAGTCTCCCTGCTATGTCACTTCCTACCTGGATCATCACTTCTTTACCACATTTCTCAGAATCCTCCTTGACTCCTAGTCCCACCTAACTTGCTGCCTCATTGGCCAAACAGTACTTTATCATCAAAAACACAGAAGCACTTCCCCAGTCATCTCTTTTCTGTCCAAATAAAAAGAAGTGTAACATATCTTTTATAATAAGGGAAGAAAATTATAACCATAATTATATGTCTTCAACTCCATCAAAGACCACCGAAGCAAAACATATAAACTCTAGAGCTGACAAGAGACATCTCTGTGCCTGGACAATAACCCAAATTTCCTCTGTAATGTCAGGGCATCCATGTGGCAGCAGGACTCTGGCAGCTTGGAGTAAAGATTTTGATGCATAGTGCTATTCATGTTGTAGAAGCTATGAACCAGCTAGGTGCATATTAACATTTGAATGGAGAAAGGAAATATTGTATGAGTACACATTGGAGTACTGTTCAACCAGGAGGAACAATAAACTTATGTAATCTCCAGGACAATGCACAGAACTAGAGGGTATTATAGTAAGTAAAATAAGCCAGAAACAAACAAGTACAACTAAATAGGACTACCTGAAAAAAAAGAGGAGTTAGTGGGAAATGAAAAGAAGCCAAGAGAAGGAGATTGAAAAAGGAGAGTAAACACGATCAAAGCACAATATATTCATGAATTCTATGTTTTCATGTAATTAATATACATCGATAATTACTATTGTTAAAACAAAATACATCCACATAGAAAAGATCAAAGAATGGAAGAATTCATAGAGTGGGTTCATATTAGATAAGAACAGAAATCACAAATCTGATAGCCTTGTTTAGAGAGAGTTTATTATTTAGTGTTTTTCCTGAGTGAGGAGTCGTCTGGTGATCTACAAGCTACCTGACAAGGTAAGCTGAGGACTTATCCATCCTGTTATTCTCTTCATATGCCCCTCATTATTTTCCCTATTCCAATTATTATTGTTTTATCACTGCAGTCCAGAATTTATTGATTTGGTATGGTGATGGATAATTCTAAAGTCCCCCTGTGCCAAGTAGAAATAAACCACTTGGAAAAGCTTTGTCTTAATAATATTTCCCAAAGCAAATAATATTTTTCAGCAAAAATTGTAACTTCCTATCATTGAAAGTTGATTGTTCCCTGAATCCTCAAATTCCATAATTTTAAAATTTATAATTCTGAAGGAAAAACCTTTTTCTTCTAAAGTTATTTCCTGTGATGTAAAGAAGTAACAACATTGGGAGAACAAAAAGTCATCCCTTTTTGTTCAAAGACGACAAAGTGGTTGCCAGCCTTAGGCCCGTTTCCCTTCCCAAAGATGCTAGCTGGTAGAACCACTTTTTTCCCTTTTATTATTATTTTTATTATTTATTTATCTTGTTTTTTTTCCAACTCCTCAAAAAATGGGAATCAGTCTACCACAAAAGAAGCACATTCCTACAACAAGGACATCTGTTCAATGATGTACATAGCAGCACTATTTGTAAAGCTAGAACCACTTTCTATCAGATCTCTGGCCTGAAGGCTGAAGGGTCTATGACCTTAACCTCTTTGAATGGGCAATATTCAGTAATGAAACACTGAAATTTTATACTGTTTCAGTTAGTTGCCATGATTTGTAAGCATCTAATTAGCACATCATCAAGTGAATAAATATGGTTTTTCAAATATATTCACAAAAGTTGAATCCCCTTAGAAATAAATAATGAAGATATCCAGGCCAGCATTTCTCTATCATAAAAATGTTACATTTATAGATGCCTCCTTGACATGGTTACTTACAGTGGGCAGGCAGTATTTACTCTTAAGCATTATTGGATCTAACACATTTGTTTTCATGTTTATTTTCAAGAATAGATGTTTCTCCAAATAGGTTATGAAGATGGTCAACAAGTACATAAAAATTGTGCTACTTCATTAATAATCAGGGAAATAAAAATTGAAACCCAAAAGATCTATCTTATCATGGCTGTGGGATGTCTTTTATCAGAAATGTGGAATTGATGGAGAGAGCAGGGAGAAAGGAAAAATTTGCCTACTATTGGTGGAAAAAATATTGAACACCTATTATGGAAAATGTTATAGAACTTTTTTCTCACTCTGCTCCAAAATAGAAGTGTCATATGACCTAGCAATTCCTCTTCTGGGTATATATCAAAGGAAATGAAGTCAATACTTCATAGAATTATTGATATTTTTCTCAGTTACTCATAACATGCAATGTAGGGAAACAGCATGATTATACACAAGCTAATGAACAGGAAAACTTGTGGGGTTTTTAATTACATACTATGTATTACATATTTTGATACAAATAAACCATGTATTCAATATATAATGAAATATTATATTCAAGAAATATAATTTGTACGGTGAGATATTACTAAGTCCTATGAAATCCAAAAAAAGAACCTCTGTCTTAGTTTGTCTTTCTATTGCTGCGATGAAAAGTCATGACTGATTTGGGAAGGAAAAGATTCATTCACTTTACACATCCTTATCACAATCTGCCACTGAGAGAAGAAGCCAGGGTAGAACTGGAAGCAAGAACTGAAGTAGAAACCACGTGGGACTGCTTCTTACTGGATTGCTTGTCTACAGACTCCTCAACCTGCTTTCTTATACCATGCAGAGCAACCTAGCCAGGATTGGCATTGTCCAAAGTTGGCTTTGCTTTCCAACATCAATCATAAATCAAGAAAATGAGCCACAGAGGAGATGCCTGCATGCCAATCCAATAGAGGCAACTATTTAAATGAGGCTCCCTCTTTCCAGATGACTTTTGTTGTGCTGTGCTGGCCAAAAAACAAAAACCAAAACCAAAACCGAAACCAAAAACAAAAACAAAAACAAAAACAAACTAACCAAAATGCATTCCTATTTATGACAACCTGCATGAACATTATTCTAGGTAAGTGAAAAGTGTTAGACATGAAAAAATTACTGCATATTCATTCTTGTACATGGAATGAGGTGGAATCTAACTAAATACATGAGGTCAGTGTAGAACAATAGCTTCCATGGGTGGGGTTTCAGAAAGGTTCAGAGAGCTGGTGCAAAGTACACAGCTGTACTTATGCAGGGCAAACACATGTAGAGATTTAAAGCACAGCATATAGAGTGAAGTTAATAATACTTTTATGTGCATAAAATTTGCAATACAATAGTTTTCATTTGCATTTATCCAACAAAAAAAGTAACAGAAATGGAATAGGTAACTATTTGAAATGAAGAATATGCTAATTGAACTGACTATATAATAATTTTACTAGATATGTTCATAGAAACACTGTGTTATACACATTAAATACATACAATAAAGCCATTACAAACACAGGCATTATCTGCTACAAAAATCATTGTCTCAACATTGTTCCTGCTATCTGAACTCCATGAATGTATAGGTAGTGCTCTGGAAGTCCAGGTTTGTAAGTTTCTAGTAATGATTTTAACATTGTTTTTCCTTTCATGCTAACCAAAAAATTGTTGCAATCTTACTTGGAATATTTCTGATACAAGATTTATATAAAAAAGTAATAGCTTTTCTATAAACCAGCAAAGTATAATTTACATCAATCCCATTTCTAAAGAAACAAAATTGACTTTATAGAATATATCTGAGGATACAGCTAACACAATACAAAAAAAATAGAACAAATTTTTAAAACTTTATAAAACATAAACTTTATTATGATGATATATCATAATTTTGAATGGGAAAATAGAACATATTAATTGCTTACATTTTTACAATACAAAAGCATGTTCATACACTCCAAAGTGAAATGTTACTGAATTCCATTTGAATGAGTTAGGCCTAAAATATTATACAGGGAAAGATATGTGACAGAACAGCCAAGCTACAAAAAATAAAAAGACACACACACGCACGCACGCACACACGCACACACACACACGTGTGTGTGTGTGTGCGTGTGTGCGTGCGTGCGTGCGTGCGTGTGTGTATCAGGGATCTTTAGGAATGGTTTGGATATTAAAATCTGTAAGTATATTAAGGAAAACAACAGCATATCTATGATGGGATGTATATTTTGTTGCATGTGAAGCATCTCAAGGTAGTGAAATAATGAGTTTCCACAACAGCTCTGTAAAACTGAGGAAAAAAATCACAGGCTGGAGACATCACACCTTAGACGGAAGTGTCAGCTAGCATCTGTACTCTACTAGTCTGGAGGCTTGAGAGTGCCAGCCAGCCGATGATGCTTACTGAGACCTTGTCTAAAAAGTGAGCCTAAATTCACAGCCTTGGAATTACAATAAACATGTAAAACTATAATATACATACTTAACACAAGAGATGTGTATGATTTTTGATGAAAACTATTCTCCTACATGAGATCAAACAAATACAACTGAGATACCACACTGATGATCCAAAATTGGAAAGGTTGGAAGGATTTTTTTTGCCATCTAAAAACACCTAAATTACATCAAAAGGAAGCAAGTAAAATAAAGACCTATCATGAAATGCAACTTTGAAACAGAGCGAGAGAATGAATGCCAAAGTGACAGCAGTAAATTTTCATCTGCAAGCAACAGAGAAGCATAAAAGGTTTTTGACAAGGCGAGCAAAATGATCAAAGATACCTTTTAACAATGGAATGTGTTCAGCCACATACAGAATGGATTAGAGTGGCCATGCAAGGCCAGGTGGTGAGGAGAGTGCTATGCACACAGCTGATGAGCTGCAAGGAAGTTCAAGAAGGAAGCAGTTACAATATCCAGGCAACTAAGAACAATGGCCACTTTGTAGCCACAGAAAAATGAAATTCCAATCTGGGACTCTGAAACTCAGAAAGGGTAAAATGGTAATATTTATTGAATGCATTGTGACATGTTATTGACATGAACTGTGACTAGATCTGGCGCTTTCACTGGTACTTGTGACTTCCTTGATCCTTGTGTACCTTCTGAGATAACTCATATATATCTTAGAGTAGTCATGGCCACCACTGGTCCAACCCCTTATAATTAGGGATCAGTGTGTGACACTGACATGTCTGTGTAAGACATCTGTAGGAAAGTATTATCTTAAAAGTCTGAGTTGCTTGCTCAGACTTTGAACAATAAAGTAAGTCCTTGCTTCATGACTGAATTTTCCTAGGTACCAGTGGGTTTGTTGTTGTTGCTTATTAGTTTTTGTTGTTTTTAAATTTTGTTTTAGATCCTAAGTGTTTGTAATATGAAGTATTATTTGGACCAAGTATTTTATGCTAGTATCACCACTTAAAACTGTTTTTACTCTGGCAGTTAAAATCTCGAGAGTTGAGGTCAGAAATACAGATCCTGTGTGCCTATGTGACTGTCTCTTTTGAATGTTCTAAACACCATGACTTCAGTGAACTTTTCTGGCTGGCAATACCTTTCACATGTTTTTATGTATTTCTGTTAGGATAAAGTATTTTTTCATGAAACTCCACTAGAAAGAGACCATAAAATCTTCGTTTCTCCTGGATGTCATCCCTGTGTTTCCTCCCTTTGCTTATTGTATTCTTGGAGCTGTCTCAGTGATAATCTATAAGTGTAATTTAACCATTTTGCTGAGCCCTGTGAATCTTTTTCAGTGAATCACTATGATTGAGAGTAATTCTTGGGGACCCTTGACACATAACAGCTGTACTGATGAAGGGCTTCTCACTGATAGATATTTGTTTTCTCATATAACTAGTCAAAAAACTTAATATGGAATTGGACACATAAGAAATAAAGGTCACACACATTTAAAAACCAAAAAGGGTAGATGGTAAATAGACAGACAATAAGGTAAAGAGATTTGGTGAGTGGTAAGGGAGAGGGAATATTTATTCACAATGAATAAATTTAAAAGTGGCGATTACATTATGGCATCTGAAAACTAGTAATAACCAAGAACAAAATAGTGTTGGTATAATGATGAAAAATTCTAAAAAGATTTAAGAATCAGTAGCAATCAGTACCATGTGACTCCTCTAAGAGTAGAGGATCTGCCCAATTTATAGGGATAGAGAGAAATGTCCAGAGTTTGAGTGAGAATGGTAATATGTTATTTTTTATAATAAAAGAAGGTTAATATGATATATGCTCAACCACAAAATATAAGTTCAACTATGGCTCTCTATAACTCATACTTACCAATTTTTATGGTTCCCAGATATCTCATCTGCAGTGATAGGGCCCAACTATTTTTCTTCAGGGTTGTTATGGAGAAAGAATAGTAACATATGAAGATGTTTTAAAACATAGATGACAACACATTTATATTGAATTATTTTTCTTCTTGTTTTATGCATAAATATGAAGCATAATTCAGCAAAATAATAAAAATATCTGAAAGTGCACTTGTTTTCTATAATTTTAATTAAAACATATTTGAAATATGTATG
This sequence comes from Cricetulus griseus, assembly GCF_003668045.3. Taxonomy (NCBI): domain Eukaryota; kingdom Metazoa; phylum Chordata; class Mammalia; order Rodentia; family Cricetidae; genus Cricetulus; species Cricetulus griseus. Next base: position 189,372,955 of record NC_048595.1, on the reverse strand, counting down.
TAATGTAAAAAGAGAATATCTTTATAGTTCATGGCTCTCTCTACCATCATTTCTAAATTCTTGGCATTACTAAGGGCGGTGTTCATTTCTTTTCATCTCATTTCATTATATTACTAAATAAAAGTTTCATTTCAAGTAGGTTACAGATTAACATCAAGCATCGGTCTTCCATACTCACGGAATTCTTATGCAAGCACCTAGTTAAGACTATAGCAGCAAATGAGATTTATCCTAGCCATTTCTTTCTAAGGAAAATGTAGTTTTTCACAAAATCTGAACCAGGTCATAAATATGGTTGTGTAGTGTAGGAAACTTTCAAAGATATATCAAGTTCTGAATATTGGAGGAACAAAGAAGCAGGTGACCAGGACTATAGTTCATTTTGTTTTATTTTTTGATAGTCTCCTGTAGGAGCATTCAACTTATCATCTTTGATATGCCCATCCCATTAACTTGATGGTGTAGCCTGCACAGCCATGGATGAAAATGCTCCAGTCAATAGAAAGAAATGAGTAGAGTCAGGATCTACATGGTGATGTCAAGGAGAAAACACTCAGAACACGTGAAAGCCAGTTGCTCAGAAGTAGCTTCATAAAACCAACTGGTGCATTTCACACCAGACTCATTTACAGAAAGCATCTCCTCAGTTTGCAATACAACAGTAAAAATTCCCTGTTACTGAAATACCTCAAATCTGACATGTTGTCTTTAAAAGGAAGAGTTAAACTGCCAAGATGTGCACAGTAGAAGAACCAGTAAACAGCCATTACAGACAGCACAAAACTAAAGCATTTTGCTGTAAATCAGGGCAGTAAATCAGGCACCTTTTTCTCCACACATATTGATACATTCTTGAATTTCAGTGGGCCTTGTAGAAACAAGTGTTACAGGCACATGGTCATAATAACTAAGTAAAGCATCTAATGTCTATGAGATCATGAATGAATTATAATTCAAGAATAAATGCAAGGTCAACACATAATTCTTTTGGAAGCTACAGGTTAGACATTTTCTTACTAAGAAAATAAATACTGTATACCTTTAAATGTGTCTTATACATCTTCAAAGGTAAATCCTATAAATGCTATTAGACCACCTGGCTCTTTAAAATATATGAATTGCAGTATTCTTGACCTCAGTAACAAGCTATTCAAAAATGGTACATAGATTGAAATTTGATTAAGTGTAGATTTGGTTTGGAGACTCAAATGTTGTTAACTTCAGAACAGTTTTATTATGAGAACAAGTTATTCTGGCCATATGAGACAATTTAACAATTAATTGTCATTTTTTAATTTTCAAATACTTGTTCATGGGTTATAAGAGAGGGGAAGGATAAGAAAAAGCAAGTGTCATCTGGAGATAAAACGCCAGTAGGGAAAATCTCTGCTGCTCAAACAAGAAGTCATGAGTTCAGAACCCCATTAATCAGGTGAATGCCAGGCATGGTAGCAAAAATGTGTAACCCCATCCCTAGAGAGGTGCGGGGAGAGATAATAAGGTAGAGATTGGTGGAGGAGTTTGACACCTGATGCCAACCTCAGGTCTCCGCTTGCATAAATGACCCCCCCACACACATGCATATGCTCACTTAAACATGTACATATGTACATAAAACAAAGTAACACTTACATGGCAATACCGTTTCAACAACAAAAAAAAAAAAAAAAAAAAAAAACACTTTTTAAGGAGTCCTAATGCTCCTCACCCTTGCCCTGCCTCCATCCTCCACCCCTTCATCTGCTGCCTGAGCCTGAGGTGAGTCTGGGAGCAGCTCTGCCCTCAAACTCCCCCAGAACCCCCTAATCAGGCAAGAGTGGACCTACCTAGACTGGAAGGCCCACTCTGAGAATGGACTCACCTCACCCTTGTCCCCCCTCTCCCCTCTGCCAGATGTCTGGGGCTGAGCCTGAACCTAAGCCTGCTGCCTGATCCTGAGCCCTCTGACTACCCCCTGAGAGAGGGAGAGACCCCACCATCACCCACTGGAAGAAGAGATGGGAAGAAGACAGAATATGAACACACTCAACAACAGAAAAACCAATATGACACCACCAGAATTTAGGGACTCTACACCAGCAAGAAATGAAAAGCCCAACACAGAGGATGAAGAAAAGATGGACCTTAAAAATTATGTTATGAAGATGATAGGGACCATTAAAGAGGAAACAAGAAAATCCCTTAAAGAAATAGAAGAATAAACAAGCAAAAAAATTACATGAAATGGAGGAATAGACAAACCAAAAAATCCAAGAAATAAATGAATCTTTTAAAGAATCTAAAGAAAGCCAAGAAAAAAAAAAAAACAACTAAACAAGTGAAGGAAACAGTTCACTGTTTGAAAGCAGAATTAGAAAAATAAAGAAAACAAAGAATGAGGGGATGCTGGAAATAGGAAAGCTGGGTAAACAATCAGGAACCTCTGATATAAGCATAAACAATAGAATCCAAGAGATTGAAGAGAGAATCTCAGCTGTTGAAGACCCATTAGAGGATATACATTCATGGACCAAAGTAAATCTCAAGTCCAAAAAATCCCTAACACAAAATATCCAGGAAATATGGGAAACTGTGAATAGACCAAACCTAAAAATAACAGGTATAGAAGAAGGTGAAGAAATTCAGCTCAAAGGTACAGAAAACATATTCAACAAAATCAAAGAAGAAAACTTCTCCAACCTAAAGAAGGATATGCCTATGAAAGTACAAGAAGAAGGTTACAAAACACCAAATAGATTGGACCACAGAAATAAGTCACCTCGCCACATAATCAAAACACAAAACTGACAGAATAAAGAAAAATACTAAGAGCAGCAAAAGAAAAAGGCCAAGTAACATATAAAGGCAGACCTATCCCAATTACACCCGACTTCTCAGTGGAAACATTGAAAGTCAGAAGTTCCTGGATAGATGTCTGACAAATGCTAAGGGAACATGGATGCCAGCCCAGACTACTGTATCCAGGAAAGCTTTCAATCACTATAGATGGAGAAAACAAGATATTCCATGACATATACATTTAAGCAATACATATCCACAAATGCAGCCCTACAGATATTACTGGAAGGAAAACTCCAACACAATGAAGATAACTATGCTCAAAAATCATAGGCAATATATAATCCCACTTTATCAAACACCAAAAAAGTGGGGAAACCCTCACACTGTAACACCACCAACAATAAAAAATCTAAAACAAACAAGAATCAACAATCAATGGTCATAATATCCCATAATGTCAATGGTCTTAACTTGCTGATAAAAAGATACAAGCAACAGAATTGATACAAAGACAGAATCCATCCTTCTGGCATACAAGAAACACATCTCAACTTCAAAGAAAGATGGTACCTCAGAGTAAATGGTTGGGAAAAGATTTTTCAATCAAATGGACCCAAGAAACAAGCAGGTATAGCAATCCTAATATCTAACAAATTAGACTTCAAAGTAAAATTAATCAACGGAGATGAAGAAGGGCTTTTCATACTTATCACAGGACAAGTCCTAAAGATGAAGTCTCAATCCTGAAAATCTATTCCCCAAACACAAAGGCACCACATTTGTAATAGAAATATTGCTAAAGCTCAAATCACACATACAGCCTCACACACTTATAGTAGAAGATTTCAACACACCACTTTCACCTCTAGGTAGGACCACCAGACAGAAACTAAACAAAGAAACAAAAGAACTAACAGATGTTATGACCCAATTGTGTTTAACAGATATCTATAGAACATTCCATCCAAACACAAAAGAATATACCTACTTCTCAGCACCACATGGAATCTTCTCTAAAATTGACCACATACTCAGCAATGTAACAAACCTAGAGAGATACAAAAAAATTGGCATTACCCCCTATTTCTTATCAGACCACCATGCTTTGAAGTTAGAATTCAACAATAACACAAATTTCAGTAACCCTACAAAATCATGGAAATTGAATAATGTGCAATTGCACAAATCCTGGGTCAAGGAAGAAATTAAACACTTCCTACAATTTAATGAGAATGAAGATACAACATACCCAAACCTATGGGGCACTTTGAAAGCAGTGCTGAGAGGAAAGTTCATAGCTCTAAGTGCTCACATGAAGAAACTAGAGAGTTGACATCACAAATGAAAGCTCTAGAACAAATGGAAGCAAATTTACCCTGGATGAGTAGACACCAGGAAATAATCAAACTGAGGGCTGAAATCAATAAAGTAGAAACTAGAAAAACACTACAAAGACTCAATGAAACAGAGTTGGTTATCCAAACTAACCAAAAGGCAGAGAGAAAGCATGCTAATTAACAAAATCAGAAATGAAAAGGGGGACATAACAACAGACACTGAGGAAATCCAGATAATCATCAGGTCATACTTTGAAAATCTGTACTCCACACAATTCAAAAATCTAAAGGAAATGGAGAATTTTATGGATAGATTTAACTTACCAAAATTGAATCAAGAACAGATAAGCAATTTAAACAGACATATAACCCCTATCGAAATAGAAGTAGTCATCTAAAACCTACCATCAAAAAATGTCCAGGACAATATGGTTTCAGTGCAGAATTCTGCCAGAAATTCAAAGATCTAATACTAGTACTCCTCAAATTATTCCACACAATAGCAGCAGAAGGGACATTGGCAAGCTCCTTATATGAGGATACAATTGCCTTGGTAACAAAGCCACACAAAGACACAACAAAAAAAAAGAGAATTACAGACGAATATTCCTCATGAACATCGATGCAAAAATATTCAACAAAATACTGGCAAATCGAATAAAAAAACACATCAAAGAAATCATCCACCATGATCAAGTTGGCTTTTTCCCAGGAATGCAGGGATGGTTCAACATACTAAAATACATCAATATAATCCACCATATAAACGAACTGAAAAAAGAAAAAACACATGATCATCTGGCTAGATTCTGAAAAAGCCTTTGACAAAATCCAACATCCCTTCATGATAAAGGTCTTGGACAGATCAGGAAATACTGGAACATACTTAAACATGATAAAAGCAATATACAGCAAACCAACAGCCAACGTCAAACTAAATGGAGAGAAACTCAAGGTGATTACTCTAAAATCAGGAACAAGACAAGGCTGTCCACTCTTTCCATATCTCTTCAACATTGTACTTGAAGTCCTAGCTAGAGCAATAAGACAACAAAAGGAGATCAAGGAGTTACAAATTGGCAAGGAAGAAGTCAAACTTTCACTATTTGCAGATGATATGATAGTTTAGATAAGTGACTTGCCAAACTCTACCAGGTAACTACTATAGTTGGTAAACAAATTCACCAAAGTGGCGGGATACATATAAACTCAAAAAAAAAAAAAAATCATCAGTAGCACTACTGTATACAGAAGATAAACGTGCTGAGAAAGAAGTCAGAGAAACATCACCTTTATAATAGCAACTAACAACATAAAATATCTTGGGGTAACACTAACCAAAAATGAGAAAGACCTGTATAGTAAGAACTTTGAGTCTCTAAAGAAAGAAATTAAAGAAGATACCAGAAAATGGAAGGATCTCCCATGCACTTGGATAGGTAGGATCAACATAGTAAAAATGTCAATCTTGCCAAAAGAAATCTACAGATTCAATGCAATGCCCATCAAAATCCCAATGCAATTCTTCATAGACCTTGAAAGAATAATACTCAACTTCATATGGAAATCAAAAAACCCAGGATAACCAAAACAACCCTGTACAATAAAGGAACTTCTGGAGGCATCACCATCCCTGACTTCAAGCTCTATTATAGAGCCATAATCCTGAAAACAGCTTGGTATTGGCCCAAAAATATACAGGTTGACCAATGGAATCAAATTGGAAACCCTGATATTAACCCACACACCTATGAACACCTAATTTTTGACAAAGAAGCTAAAGTTATACAATGGAAGGAAGAAAGCATCTTCAACTGATGATGTTGACATACCTGGATTCGGACATGTAGAAAATTGCAGTTAGATCCATATCTATTGCCAGGCAAAAACTTAAATGCAAATGGATCAAAGACCTCAACATAAATACAGCCACACTGAACCTCCTAGAAGAGAAGGAGGTATTACCCTGGAACAAGTTTGTACAGGTGACAACTTTCTGAATATAACTCCAGTAGCACAAACATTGGGATTGAAAATTAATAAATGGGACCTCCTGAAACTGAGAACCTTCTGTAAAGCAAAGGACATAGTCAGCAAGACAAAACACCAGCCCACAGAATGGGAAAAGATATTCATCAACCCCACATCTGACAGAGGGCTGATCACCAAAATATACAATGAACTCAAGAAGCTAGCCACCAAAACACTAAACAATGCAATTAAAAATTGTAGTGCTGCACTAAACAGGAAATTCTTAACAGAGGAATCCAAAATGGCTGAAAGACACTTGAGAAAGTGCTCAACATCCTTAGCCATCAAGGAAATGCAACTCAAAACCACTCTGAGATATCATCTTACTCCTGTTAGAATGGTTAAAATTAATAACACAAATGACAATCTATGTTGGAGGGGATGTGGAGAAAGAGGAATTATCCTCCATTGCTGGTGGGAGTGCAAACTTGTACAACCACTTTGGAAATCAGTATGGTGGTCCCTCAGGAAAGTTGGAATCAGTCTACCTCAAGATAGAGCAATTCCACTATTGGTCATATACTCAAAGTATGCACACTCATACATTAAGGACATATGTTCAACTATGTTCATAGCAGCACTATTTGTAATAGCCAGAACCTGTAAGCAACCTAGATGACCCTCAGCTGAAAAATGGATAGAGAAATTGTGGTAGATTTACATAATGGAGTACTACTCAGCGGGGGAAAAAAAAAAACAATGGAATCTTGAAATTCGCAGGTAGATGAATGGAAGTAGAAACCATCCTGAGTGAAGTAACCCAATCACAAAAGAGAAACATGGTATGCACTCACTCATTTTTGATTTCTGGACATAGAGCAAATTCAACTATCCATACTACCAGAGGAGGCAGGTTACAAGGAGGACACCAAGAGAAGATTGCATAGTCCCTCAATGAAGGGGAAGGGGACAAGAAACCCTGACCAAAGTGGGAGCCCGGGGGCAGGGAGAGGAAAGAGAGCCTTCATCCTGTTGCTCTTTTAAGCAAAAACAGACACCCACAGCTAAGCACTGAACCACACTACTGGAAGTCAGTTGTGGAGACCGAGGAGGGATGAGCAAAGGACGGGGCTGGCAAGACCTGTAGAAACAGTGGACCTGACCTGACTTACTGATAGCATGGAGACACTGTCACAAAGCTGGGAAAACAGCATTGGACTAAACCAAGACCTCTGAATGTGGGTGCCAGCTAGGAGGCCAAAACATTCTATGGGACCTCTTAATGGTGGAGCCAGTTTTTATCCCTAGAGCACAATGGACTTTGGGAGTCCATTCCTTATGGAGGGATACTATTGTAGCCCAGATACAGCAAGGAGGGCCTAGGCTCTCCCCCAAACGATTTGACAGACTTTGAAGGTCCCTGGTGGGAGCCTCACTTTTGAAGCGGGGGGGGGTGAGAGGAGTCGGGGTGGGTTTGGGGGGTGGTGGGAAACATGGGAGGATGGAAGGGTGAGGGAATGGGGGATGGATATGTAAATATGAGTAGTAATTAAAGAATAAAAATATTTTTATGAAAAAAATTTAAAATTCCACTTTTTAAAATCCTGAATGGAATTTTGGCATAAACCAAGTACATAAGCCATAAAATGTAAATTGATTACAGCATTTGTCTATAACTGGATGCTTTTAGAAAATTACCAGCATGTAGGAAAATAATTGCTTCATTGCTACTAAATAGTCCATGTGGTCTTGAAATTTTACAACATAGGAAACCACTTGTCATTCCTTCCTTCCCTCTGTTAGTTTCATCCTCCTTCAAAAGAGACACAGAAATATACCAAGTCAGATTATTTGATATTAGAAAGTAGATGAAGATTAATATTAAAATAGTTTATTAACTATTATGTGTTCCATCACATAAGCCATATGTGAAGACATTATTGAGTTTATTAAAGGCATGGTTGATGTTGTTGTTTTTGTTTATAGTGATAGGGACTGAATGAAGGGTCTTGTACAAACTAAGACCACATTCTACCACTGAGACCAAGATTTAAAAAAAAAACTATTATTATCAACATATTTTGAGAGTCTGTCAATTGAATACGTATTGGAATATATTTTAAAGCCATGAATTTATTTAATCATACTTGTAAATAACCCCCATGGTTAGTCAGCTGATGAAAATTGGAGTATTTTCAGAGCTAGGATTTCAGAAATTTGGGGAACTTATTTATTTCTGATAAGATACCTACTAAATCTAAATTTGTAAATATTGCCTCTCATTTTATGAATATCTCTGTGTTCCTGTCAAAACAAAACCTAAATTACTGTGCACATAAGGAGAATAGTGAGAGTACACAGAGATGATTGGATTTTGCAGTCTGTAATTATTTTTCCTTCCTCTTCTCACCAGCCTCTAGCAGAAACAATATGCTGAAAAGAATATTATTTGCCTTTTATTTGTCAATTAAATCAAAATAGACTTTTCCCTCAGTACCTTTACTTTCTGGAAGACAAAAAATTGGTTTCCAAGCATTTTGTCTGAGGACCTGTGGAAGGATTGCAGGAGATTCAGTGATACTATTCAATGGTTATAACACCTCATAACCAAGGATGTTCCCAGTTACCATTTCTTTCAAGAAGTTATTGTTTGTATAACTATATAGACAATTAGTTCTTGAAGTGGATAATTAAAGCATGCATTCAATTAAAAATGATATGACTTGTTCCATCAAATATGCAAAGTACTCCTAAATGGTACCTAGGGGTTTCTTGACCTGACACTTCTTAGTACCAGTCATCTCTGGAAAACTACCCACCTAGATAGAGATGACAGTTCAGCTTCTCTTGCAGCAAGGTGTGGTTATCTGACTTGTTTTCAGATGCAATGGGAGTGGTGGTCTTTACCACACCAGAAGGGAACCTTTGAAAAAGTGGTTGCACACCTTCAATATGCATTCCGTCTATTGGTTTTTTATAACAGTGATGAGGAGAATAACTTTGGAAGATGGTTGGAGATGACAGAGACAATTTTCAGGTGGTTTGTTCAGTCAATAGAAAAAGTGTCACTTATCTACCAACTGACCTGTGACAGAAATAAAAGTAGTTTATGAATATCATGGGTATTTTTGGCTGAAAGAACTTACACTGTCTCAACTACTACTGCATATCAAGAAATCATTTAAAAAATATACCAGTACTACCCACCAGATTCAGAACAATAGGAGTTCTCATTATTTATAGAAATATAAAAGTGTAAAAACATGTACGAGATAATTTATCAGTTACTTACAGAAAAAAATACCCAGTATTTTATTGAATAATTTCACTTTTTTATTTGCTCAGATAATTTAAAAAGACATCTATGCAAAACCGGCATATAGATGTTTATAGAAGCTGTAGCCATAATAGTCAAAATTGGAAGCCAGAAAAAAAATCTCTTAAGTAAGTGAATCTACGTTACCCATTCATTACTGAACTGTGTCTTGGAGGTTACCAAAATGTAATGTATTTAGTCCACATTATAAGAATAAATGTGCTGCCATTCCAAAAAGAGACATGGAAATGATAAGCACATACTCAGAAGTTAGCAAAGTCAATGTACTAAGTAAGTCCACATTACTTTCTGATACCATTTATGTGACATTCTGTGGAAAAATTGGGACAGCTTAAGAATTAACAGGTCCAGACCAGGCTGGTGAAACCCACATAAACAGCTGACCTAAACAAGGGGAACTCTTGGCTCCCAGACTGATAACTGGGAAACCAGCATGGGAGTGATTTGGACCCCACGAACATGGGTGCCAGTTAGGAGACCTTGGAAATCTATGGGTCCATTTGTAGTAGATCAGTACTTATCCCTAGCATAGGAATAGACTTTGGGAGCCCATTCCACATAAAGGGATACCCCCTAACCCTAGACACAAGGGGGTGGAGCTAGGCCTTATCCCAAAGGATATGATAGACTCTGAAGACCCCCCTATGGAAGGTCTTACGCTCCCTAGGGAGCAGAAAGGGTATGGGATAGGTAGGGTGTTATTTGGGGGGCAGGAGAGGAGGGGAGGCAGAGGGAACTGGGGTTGACATGTAAAATAATCTTGTTTCTAATTTAAATAAAACATGGAGAGAAAAATAAATAACTAAATAAAATAGCAATAGAACAAAAGAATTAGTCATCACTGAGGCACATGGTACAAGGGAGAAGCAATGAACAGATCAGAACTGATTATGTTTTAGATAATGAAAATATGCTGCATGATACTATAATAATGATTATATGTATTTATAGATTTGTCCTAACCCACAGACTTGTCTACCTCAGAAGTTATTGATATTACAAAAATCATGCATTTTAGTTGTATTAATGGAAGAATATTGGATAATCAATTTTAACACTAAGAATTTCTTAATAAAATCTGTCAAAGGAAACTGTGCACCTAGAGTATCATGTCAAGGGTATATGGGGTTCTCCTACTTTCTGCTATACATTCTATGAAGATAATTGGCCAGAAAGGCTGTCTTAATAGTCATGGATACATTCATATATTATCACACACACAGCATATACATGCAAAGAGGACTAGCTGTGAAAATAAAGAACTACATACCAATAGCATTTTAATTGATAGTAAAACCTTATTAAGTAGAACAAAGAAAACATGAAGAGAGAATTGAGGCATTAGTGAGGACACAGTGAGACAAACAGTATTCCAGCTTAGGCAAGAAAGAAGACCAACTTAAGATATACTTGGTGGCTATCTCACCAATTGTTGGTGTCTTTTCATTTTCAATAATGGCAAACTACTTAGTAGTCCTAGATGCTCAAGATCATGAACTTTTCTTGAACAATAGCCATTTAATTGATTATATATTATTTTCTAATCCATGTTGCAAAGATGAAAAAGTTAAACAGCTTGCCTGAAGTGTCTTTGTGAGTCAAACTTGAATTTAAGCTTTAGTGCCCTTACCATAGACTGTACTCTTGATATCCATTTGCTGACAATTACTGAGCCTATAGAAAAGACTTAGCTGTTGACAGTCTTGAATGTAAACTTGACTGGACTGGGATCTACTAAGTAATGTAACCCTAGGCAGATCTTTGAGGGTTTCTTCCGCAGATTAACTTAAGTAAAAAGACTCCTCCTAAATGCCTGGCACCTTCTGGTGGTACAGAGGTTCAAGGAAATCAGTGCTGCTTCCTTGACAGCCTTTGTTACTTGCTGGTCACTGTGTCTCTCTTTGCATTTCTGTGGCTGCCATACTTTGACTCTAGGCTCAGCTTTCTTGCCCTTCCAATCAGGTCTGAGCACTAATGACTCTCAAAGCATCTTCCAGGCCTTCTGCACTAGACTGAGACTGCTGGTGTGTACAGCCTTACACAATAGGTGGCTAGCACATTCTTAGCCTCTCCAGCACACAATGGCCTTGTTAGACTACTTACTTAGCCCCTATCATTTGTAAAGCATCCTAGTTAACCCTCTTTTATAATATATAGTGTGCATATGACATATTCATTTAATTGGTTCTGTTCTTCTACATATCTCTGCATCAAAGAATCACCAACCTGTTCCTACATTATATTTAACAACATAGGACCCCTGAGCAGTACTTTACCATTTCTTTCTGTCACTCATGCATGATGTTTCTCATAAAATGTAATCACATTGATATGTTCTCCAAGAGACTTGTTTAGTTCTATAGCTTTGCCATCCATGTTATTCCTTACCTTTGGATGAGACTAACGTTAGACAGTAAGACAACTTGAGTTTCAATACATGCTTTAATAAAGCTTAACTTAGTTCATAAACATTATCCTTGGGAGTCCTTTCAACAGATGGATCATGGTCTCTCCATTGACAGTTATTGTTTCAGAATTTCTTACAGCCATAACTCTTTTATCTGAAACTGGATATTTTGAAATCCATTACAATGTGTGAAAAATATGCAATACAAAGGACATGTAGTCAGGATTTTCACAGTTTAAGGCTTCTAATGGTCAGATGTTGGAGAAGAAAAGGTATCAGGAAAGTATTTGGGGTCTTCTAATATGGTTCTTCATGACAAAAATATAAGTGAAAGAAAAATGGGGGTGCTTACTCCTGTGGACTAGTCAGGCAAGGAATAAAGCAGATTTTCTTGAAATTGACACAAATTACAGCTGTATGGAGTCTGAGGACTCTATGATTTATTTCAGCCTTGCCTAGAGCTGCAAGGTTGGTTCAGGGTGCTTTCATTTTTGAACAGTAGTTTTATGTTCAATATCTCTGCAGTCTTAATTAATGATTATTTGTAGGGTTTGTTAATAATTCTTTTTTTAAGTGTACAAAATGCTCTGATCAGACAGATTAGTTTCCCTGATGTGTGCCAAACAAATTATTCCCTGATAAAGCATCAAAAATACTGCTTTAAGCAAAAAGGCTTAAAAGAAATGAAAGCTATTGTGAGTTTTAAGAACCATGAAAAATATAATTAAGATAAAAAGACAAAAGAAAGAAGGAAGGAAGGAGACAAAAAAGAAATGAAGGAATAAAGCAAGGAAGGAAGAAATGAAAAAAAGATGTTACATGAAAATATATAAAGATGAACCCACAACATCAATGTCCAAGTGAGGGATTAAAGTCCAAAGGAAATTTGAATTATCCTCCAGTTTAAATTACTGTCTGGTCTAAAAAGATTCTAATTGCAAAGACAGCTTTGTAGCATTGGAAACTCACAGGATGTACACATTGATGGAAATACCCTATTCACTATTGACATGAACAAGGAATTTCAGTCTGCACGTACCTTGCTAGTACCTGAGAGGACATCAGTGCAAAGAAAACATAAGCACAAATGATCAACAAACTAGTGTCTCAAGGACATCAAAATGATAATTCTAGTTCAAAAATAAGGTGAATACGTGTATCTATTTCAGCAACTATCTCACCTATTATAGAAATTCTCCTAGAACAAATGGAAAACAAGAGAAACCACCTTGCCTGTTAAAGTGTAAAACTAGAGGAAAGGTCTTAAATTCACTTTTCAAAAGCCAATCTGTTGCCAGTAGTGAGCAGAAGTATACTTTCTATATCGGCACCTTATCAGCATTGCAAAACACCACAAATTCTTAGCTGTTTATTCCTATACTCTTCAACTTTCAGAGCCATTTCTGAATGATACATAGATTTCAAATCTGGAATTGGGAAACCCTTTTGTTTGATAGGGTTTCATACATTCACTGTCAATGGCACTTTTGTTTATTTGTTGTGGTTTTTGTTATTTCAATACTCAGAAGGTTGAATTCATTTATCCACCATGAAAATGAAATGGGAAAACTATGGTGGAGTTCAAACTGGAAAAAACGATGGCCTTGTAAACATTCATGATTCATGTACCTCTCTGTCATCTTTCCTCATCATTAGTATTATTGCCTCTTGGTCTCATTTCTAAATCTTATACTTCACCAACATATATATATATATATATATATATATATATATATATATATATATATATATATGCATGTAAACATTATAAGACAGGCTTCACATATGAGGAAGAACATGCTAGAGTTTTTTCTTTCTTTCTGAGTTTGAGTCAGCTTGCTTAATCTTATACTTGCCAATTATATCCAGTTCCCTCAAATTTTCCCTTTATAGGGTACAGTAGTTAATAAATTCTACAGAGTAAGAAAAACTAGAGAGAAGCACATAGGCATGGATTGGGTTACCATCCTGAACCAAGTTGATAAATTTAACCCCTGAAGAAGTTATAGGGCATATATGATTATTGGAAATAAATTTGAATTTTACAAATATATGAGATTCCTAAAACCATCTGAGAAGACTGAAGTTCATTTTTCCATTAAGTAAAAGGAATTTTATCTTTCCTTGGAAAGAAGTATAAAGCTATTTCTGTTGATAAAACATGAAACTTCTTACTGATTTACATATGACTATAAATTTTGAATTGCTTTCCAATGTAACAAAATGTTAGTTCATGATTTTTAAAGAATTTTCAATAGAAGTATAAATTTTGTACTGGCATTAGTGCAAACATGAAAATGTTATGCATTATATATAAACAATGGCTGCTTGTTCCATTTTTCTCAATTTCTGGTTTTGCTTATTAATAACAGTGCTTTCCAGTCATAATTTGTAAAAGCAGCACATTGAAGAATCATAATAAAGGCATAATTTCTAGGCAAGTGCACAGATATTCCAAGAAGGTAAACCAAACATGCATACTTCCTGTGCAAATTGTATTTCTGCAGCACTTCACACATGGCAGAGACCCCAATTACTGATTCCCTGCTTCACTACACTACCTTTAAAATACAAAACATCTGCCAAAGTAATGAGGAGGAGACCAAGAATTTAATATGAATATTGTGTTGCCCACTCAGATCTTTTGGTCACAAAACTGTTTTTGCTGTTTCATTTTAATTAATACATCATTGGTGATAGCACTCTGAGTTTATGTTCACAGATTGAGACCATGGCACAGAAAAAAGCAGAACCTGAACTCCCCAACACTAGCCTAGAGCAGTGGTTCTCAACCTTCCCAATGCCTTGACCCTTTAATACAGTTCTTCCTGTTGTGGTGACCCCTCCCACCATAAATTATTTTCATTGATACTTCATAACTGTAATTTGCTACTTTTATGAATCACAATGTAAATATATGTGTTACTCTTAGATAACCTCTGTGAAATGGTTATTCAACCCCACAAAGTGGTATCTACCCACAGGTTAAGAACCACTAGCCTAGAACAAAGCAGTGAAGTTTCTGCCTGGGAATGTTAGGCTACTTGTAGGCAATGCAGAAATTGAATTTCTTCTCAACAAATTATTTTTATGGTACTCCATAATGAAGAGCTCTCAGTAAATTTAAAGACTATCTGCAATATGTATTAAGGAAGAAATTATATTCACACTTAAAAGTGATTTTGAAAATGTTTCTAGAGATGTAACTGGCAGCTTAATACAAACAGGGAAGAGAAGTCTGCATTTTCACTGCTGATCATAGCTGAGAAATTAGAATGACAAAGGCCACTTCAATAGCAGCATGAATGCAGTCATTGTGATGGAAATATGGAGATGGAATTAGTTATCAGATGAGAAAGCAGATTTTTTTCTCCCATAATTGTACATGAGTCTTTGACTTTTCTTCTGTTTGCCAACTGCCTTCTATTTGTGCCACACTTTAAGTTCTCATCATTCCTCCATGTAGAAGGCTTTCCCTCGTAAAGAGGAGGAATATGACACTATAAAAGAAACCCTGTTTCTTCCTCTAACATTGCCAAGTCCAAATCTTGCCCATTCCTGCTTAAGAACAGAAACCTTAACGAACCGTCAGTCCTAGAGGCAACATCCACCATGCTGAAGTTTCAGAAGACAGCATCTGGTGCCAAAACACATCTTCAACCTGAACTAGAAAAGCAAATTTGTGAAAATGACCTCCTGGCGTAGTGCTCCAGGGACCCTTATTAGACACTGATGCTTCAACTTCTGCAGCTCCTATGCCCTCTCCTACCTGTCACTCATCTTTTCTAGAAAAAATCTGATGGAAAATAAAATTAGATTTTTATAAAATCCCACTGTTAATTAAATTATATAGGAGCATTATTATTCCTGCCCTGGAATACTACCATGCCATTTCCCAAGTTACTGCAGTTCATTAGCTGAATCAAGGCAGCTCAGCTGGTGTGAATTTTGTAGAGTTCACCTTTCTCAAGGAGCAAATGAAAAGGGCAGAGCATGACAATTTCTCATTCCATAATGGGAAATTTATTCAAGACTTTTTCCCTCCATTTATCACTGAAGACACATTACAATTAAATGCCTTCATTTGCACACAAGTTGCATATAAAGTCTTTTTTTTTAATTCCCCGGGTATTTACAGTATGTTTCATTCTAGCAATTTTATGTTTCATTTTACTCTGTTCACCTATTAAACAGTCAGACTCAGAACCTGAGTAAACACTGACAGTAGTAGCAAAGGACTAGCAAAGAAAAGATTTCATTCTGCACAGGTCAGCAAAACAACATGAGAGAAGAGTTAATCATAAAAGAAACTGCCTTTCTGACTCCAGACTCCTGATTATCCAAACACTGAGTTATTCAATACCCTGATTAAGGACTGCTTCTAAGTGATCCATTGTGTCTTTCCTAGGAAACATGCTCATTTCCTCCTAACCAAAATGTCCTGAATGGAAACCTATGCCCCATTACATGATACCCCATTTCACCACACTACATTGTATGAACTTTCTTTTCATTTAGTTAGGAGTGATTACATTCATTTCTGGAATTAGAAGAAAATTGTCATAATAGTACATTTCCTTTTTCTAATAGCCATTACATTTGTAGTTGTTCCACAAAGGCCTAGAGCAGAAATCTATTTCATTTTAGATTTATTTAACTTTGTAGTATAAATATTTCAGTGTTACCATTCAGTCTTCCAATTATGTTCCAGGTACAAATTATTGTCCATTATAAATATACAGGCCAGGAACTTGGATATGTCCTAGTATGTCACTTCAACCCAGAAAAACCACAAAACACTGTTGGTTAGTTATAGTTCCCACATTCAAAATCTCTTTAAATGGTAGTATAGTTGTAATTACATATTTAACTAAAAGGTTATATAGTTGAATTAAATAACCTGTAAAATTATTTCCATCCTAAAACCAATGAACATGCATGCAAAAATAATAGTTTGTAGAGCTATAAGAAATCATTTTACCTTTATTTACCTATAATTACATATAACACATATACATAAATTAGTGTGTGTGTGTGTGTGTGTGTGTGTGTGTGTGTGTGTGTGTGTGTGTGTGTGAAAATATGCCCCTGGAGTGACAATATTCCCTTTAGGAGCCACAGACTGACAAAAATTCCAACAGAAACTCCAAAACAATTAAAAACAATATGGGCTAGGTTGTCCCCTAGAAGTGAAAATAAGTCCCTTATTTTTGAAGTGTTAATTCCATCAATCAAGAAAAAGACCACCACCACCACCATTGCATTTCCCATCAGGTCGAATTAGGGACAAGCATACATTCTGATGTACCTCCAGCCTATATCCAATCAGCTGCAAGTGTATATTTGACAAATTTTCTGCCTGTGAACCTCCCACTTACATATGACCAAGCACATCTGGTGTAGATGGGGTGTCCACTTGGTGTTCAATAAAACTTAGATAGCAAGAGAAGAGTTGAAGAGTCTTTCATGGTAGACCAAGCATGTGAGGATCCAGATATAGCTGCACTGGGTCACTGGGGTCTGTTTGAGGGAAGAATGGAATTTTCCTTTGTCTTAAAATAATATAGAAAAGGCAAAATAGAAGAGGATGGTAACAACTGCAATGCCTCCTGCCAAACAATAAAAGGTGAGGGAAAAAAAAGATAACATCAGAAACTTAACTAAGCTCACTAGTGGCCTCCTTGGTGAATAGAGGACATAACAAGGCATAACTTTTTTTTGGTGGGTGGGGGAGATCCAAATCAGAAATGTCCACTTGAAAAACATTTGAGTTTCTTAACATATAAATACCACATTCTAAAACTTGAGATAATATTAGTATTCTAAAATGGAGTCATGACTGGTTTGTTGTCAAAACAACTACAAAAATGCCAAACAAAAGTTTCCATCTTGGTGTGAGGGAAGGATACTATTCAACTGAATTTTAAAGACATTAGAGAATGGAAACAACATGACACTCAACTGATTTATAGTCTTTCCTATCCAGAGCTGTAACACCAGCCTATTTCTGGACCCAGATATCTCAATATAATTCAGAGAAACTCTACTTCCCACCACAGATGATGGAAAACAACAACTTATACAATAACTACAAAAAACAATATTTTAAATATTCAAAATTAATTAAGTCCATTCTAAAGTAAATGGTTCATTATGTAAAATGTCAGTGATGTATAATTATTGACACTAAAACATCAACAGTTAAATTTCAGTCATTGGTGTATTTCAAATGGATTTTGAAGTATTCTTTTTATCTATAGCTAGTCAAGTTTTCTAAAACTTTGATACATAAGACAATACCCACAAATCAGGATATAGGACATATATTTGTATTTATATATAATATATATTTAAATATATGTAAATATATTTATATGTATAAATTATGTGTATAAATGTGTATCAAAATAACAAACTCTTTATAAGACAAAGTTTCTGACTTTGAAGATGGAATATAAAGTAAAAAATGGAATGAGAAGACAAATGTATATTATATCCAAGAAAAGACAGAACCAGTTATGTTTCACAAGCTAAACAAAATAAAACCAAGAAACCTTTCAGAGATTATTTAAGATTCAAATAATCTATACACTGAAAAATTAAATTGTCCTTACTAAATATACTGTGATTTAATTCTATTTGACAAAGAAAAGCCATCTGAATGTAGAGCCGAGGACATTTAAAAGAACAAGAAAGAATTTGGAGAAGAAACAATCAATTACAGGTTATCTTCTATTTACAAAAGTATTTTAGGAACAGTGTGGGATAGCATCTAGGAGGAGTTGTGGTAGGAAAAGTAACATGATTAAAATATATTTCATGAAATCCCCTCTAAATTTTAAAACTCATTTGTTTGAGAAAACAAGATATTGAGGTTTGTGCTATAGTGTTTAATAAAATAAATACATTTTAATTTTCTCAAGAACTACCAGTTACAGATTTTTTCTAATAGTAGTATAAACTAAACAAGTATCATAGCAAATGAACTTTGCACTTTTGTCCATAAGCAAAACAAAGTAAACGTATTTTAAGTTTGTTTTCTATAAGCAAAATTCTGAGATGTCTGCAAGCAATGAAGTGTTTTATAATACACCAACTTTCTGGAAATGTAAAAATTTATGTATAAGCTTAATTTGATTTCTCCAAGGATGATTTTCTAAATGAAAAACAAGCAAAATATGAAGAAACAACAAAACTTTAGGTAAGGAAGAAGTAATTTAAAAATGTATTCATTGAAAAGTGATTATCATAGAGTGCCTTGGTTAAAGAAGAGAAAAATCAGGAACTGATTAAGATTCAAAAGTGTACAATAGCAGGTTTGGAGGTCAATGTTACACTGATTACTTGTGTGTGAACTTAGACTCTTCAGATGTTTTCTAGTTTGCAAGTTCATTAAAAACAAAGTAAAGATCAGAACCTAGTGAAATATTAAGTGTGTAAATGTTACAAAAAACAATTACTGAAATTGATTTAACCCCATTTAGTAGATAAGTTACACACACACACACACACACACACACACACACACACACACACACCATGATTCATGCATATACATTAGACATTGGCATACTAGCTAGAATATTGACAGAACAATAACTGGAGTTATCTAGACAAAAAATTTTCTTCAATATTCTAATATTTAGATTAAGCTGTTTCATTTAATGTTGATTCACATTCATTTTAATTACATGTATATTTGAAGGAAGTCATATATGTGGATTCAATGAATTTTTACTTAATAAAGATGTAATTATAAGCATATTTCCAAATGTAAAAAGGCAGAATTTTTTCTGTCTTCATTGCATTTTTATAATTGAAAAGGATGTTTTTTTTAATATGAAGACAAAGAGGACTTATATATTGAGAGTTTTTCACCCTGATCTTTACCATGCAATAAGAGTTCAAATAGAATATCCACTTGAAGAGTTCTATTATAGTTAAACACCTATTTTCCATTAGGTTACACAAGGATAATGAATACTTGTAAAAAGTTGGAACAGGCATTGCAACCATAGATTTAGTGGCTTACCAAAGACACTACAATCTAATTGGTAAGTAACCTACATTTCAAATTGGAAAACTATGTGGGTATGATGCACACTGATGAGCCTGCAGCCCCTATGGAGACATTGCAATCTGTTGTACAACATTGACTTGGTATTTGCAAAGATTTTTGTCTTCTTTAAAAAATGTTAATTTTATAAACTCAAAGAGCCCTGAAACCAAACACTAAGTACATAAAAATAATGATCTTGTTTACAACTTTTATCCATGAATTTCTAAATAAAATTCAAACACATCTGCTTCCTAAAGGATATGAAGATGTTCCATTATTTTATGCTTATTAAGTTAGAACGGCAACCATCAAATGCTATGGGGAAGCAGTGTAGATGACTATGCTAAGTCATTAAGTCATTATTTCTGGCAAAGTATACATAGAAGACAAATTTCCATACCAAACACTTAATCTATCTTTCAGAATGGATGAACACTGAATCACAGACTGTTAACTTGTGTGCAAAATTTATTCTCTTATCTATGTTCAGCGGTTTCGATGGTATAACAAAAAAGTTGTTTGGTTGCCAACATTCAAAATTAAGTAGATTTTGCTCAGAAGACTTACATTTGATACCATTTATAATAATTAAAGTTCTGGCAATATACAGGCTTACAATCCATGAAAAAATAGGAAGTTAATCTAAGAAATCAGTCCCATATTCTAGGGTAATTCACACCCTATTACACACAGCCCATAACTATCCTCATTCTACAATTATAAAAGCCATTTGCAGCTGTTCTTCCTTTAGAAAATGAGGAAACTGGCTTTAAGAAAAAAACATTTAAAATGTTATATTTAGTGACAAAAATGATCACTTTATGAGACAGGTAGTATTGTTTTTATTTTTTGTTCAGATTAACATAATTACATTTCTCTCTTTCAGCTTTAGCCAGCCCCCCAAACCCTCCCATATACCCATCCCCACTATCCTTGAAATTAATAGTCTCATCTTTCATTAGCTGTTATTGCATACACACACACACACACACACACACACACACACACACACACACACACACGTACTTATGTACATATAAGACTAGTATGTCTTTCTCTGTCTGTACATTTTCAGGACTGCTTGGAACTAAATAACCATTGGTGGGCTCTTCCCTGGGGAATACCACATTTACTCCCAGCTTTGAGAAATGCTGAGGAGTTGCCTATTATTACTTGTGTAGAGTTGAGGCCTCCTGGACGTTTACTGGTCCACTTTGCCATGTACATTGGTGTCAACATTGTTCATCTCACATTTGGGCAGTCATGTTGGTGAGGCTTTTGGCATGTAATTTCTGACATTACTAGAAGATCACATCTCAAGACTGTCTTCTTTGTGACCATACATATTTTAAAATCGTTATGTCACCTCTTTAACAATGTTTCTTGAGCCTTTTTGCATGAGTTCTTTGTAAATGTATCAATTTGGGTTGACCTCCACCACTCTGTGTTTTAATTGACTGTGGTTTTCTGTAGGGGTCACTGATGCAAAAAAAAAAAAAAGTTCCCTTGAGTAGTGAGAACTACACATATTTGTGTTTATAAATTGTTGCTTATGTGGAATTATGTGGGAATTATGTGGGAATTGTATGTTTTTCCCTTAGAGGTTATCTGCTTTACTCTGTTACACTGCAGCCTACTTCCCATGATACACATTGAAGATCTTTCTTTAACAGATTTAGTCCCTTCTTAAGAAATTCATATAATCTTCCATAAGTACTTAATGTATTTGCTACTCATTGTTCATAAAAGTTATAAAGGACCTGAAAACTATTTGGAAATACCTTCTTGTACACATTATCTATCTTTTTTACTGAAAATCTTAAACCCACTCTCTCAAGATTTTCATCATGTCCCTCAGCTCAATCACATCAGGTGGCAGGACAAAAAAGTACATTGAGGACTTACCATATAAACATAACCTCTAACCTAAACAGAAGTGGGTGATCAAGCATAAAGAAACACAGTATTTATCTGAAAAATAAGGGCAAAAACAAAAACAAATATCAAGAGGAAGATTTTGTTATTTAAATGAAATCAGTAATAAAACAATGACAAAAGTTCAAAAAACTAAAATCAGAGAATAGAGTTTCTACTTCAAATTAGTAAAAATGTCCAGTTTGAATAACAGTAATACTAGTGTCCTATACCCATATTCACAAAACAAAGCAGTCATAGGATACAGTCTTATCTTGGCTTTCACAGTGATATTCAGTTTAAAAAATAGTATTCCAAACAGCAATTTATTCTAAGCAAGGTCTGAGAACATACTGTCATCCAACAGATAGAAAACCTAGTAGGGAAAAAGTTATAAGAGGCAAATCGCTGTTAAAGAAAATAAAAGCAAAATAACTGGTATGAAGATTTCACTAGCTAGGATCAGTGGTTGATTAGAGATGAAAAGAAAACACTGAACTCAAATAGAACATTTAGAACCACTTCATGTCAAAATATTTGAAGAATCCTGAAAGAATCAAGAAAAAGCACATCATATCAAAAACAGAATATCAATATGGCTTATCATATTTTCTCATATGGAAGAAGACCGAAGGTAATAGATAGCATTTGATTATGTGTTCATGGGAAGCATCTTCAAATTTATATGTTTTTTCATTGTTCTTTCACAAAGTGAAACGAAAACAGTCCCAGAATGTCTATGGTTTTGTGTTCATACATGTATTTTCTTGTGTTTGAATAATTATATAATTATTTAAAGAATATGTTTAATATTGCGTAACAAGTCTCATAACACCCAGAGAGGAAATTATATTGTTGTGAAATTGATATATTGGCATAAATTAAATACATATATATATATATAACATAGATAATTCACTAACATTAAATAAAATTTACTATATGTTTAATCAAATAAGGGTATGCTAACAATATTGTTTAAAATAATTTTACTGAATTTCTACTTCATTTTAAACTAGTATTATTATTTTTATTAAATTTATTAAGATCTCTTTAAACTTGAGTGAGATATGAGATGGATAAAACAGAAGGTGAAAGCACACCTAATCCCAACCATAGCAATAATAAATTAAATGAGGCATGATTGAACCTTCAACTAAAGGTAGATGATATCAGATTAGAAGCACAACAACACCTAACTATACGTTAACATAAAAAATAGGGTTTAAATGCAACAATGAATTCAAATTCAAACAGGAAATGGATGAAAATAAATGGTCTAAGTAGATAAACAATACGAAAAACAAGCAATGTCAAAGTCACCTAAAATAGACCCAATGATAAAGATTTATTATGGAAGCAAAGACAGATATTATAGATTGAATGGTACATGTATTATTAGGATAGAACATCATCCATATATGCATATGTGCTTAAAAAAAACTAAAATTACTACTTTAAAGAAATATTTAATTAAAGAGCTATAAATAAAATAAAAATTACAGTGGCTAATAAGTGGAAATAAAGAGCTAGAAAATAAAAATACCAACAATAACTCTTTTAAGTAACACAAACTACCTAGCTGCTGTATAATATATTTTTTCTAAGTGTAAATAAGATTAATGCTTTTCAAGGATACATTAGATTATCTGTCTCAGCATATGAAGTGAACCATTACAAACTATTTAATTGACTACTATAGACATAAGTAAACACCATAAAGAAACTTTGGATATTCTAAAATATAGGGATTTAAAAATATACACTCCTAGATAGAACATGGCTTTAAGAGAAAGTTATACATACATTGAAATGTACCAATATCAAAGCACCAAGTATGCAAAGTAGTAAAGGGTGTGATGGTGATAAAGGGAATACATTCAATAAGAAAAGTAATGTGCAAACAACCTGACTGTTTTCTGCTGGCTGAAGTCAGAGAAGAATACAGGGTTACAAAGGCCAAGCTTTCTTTCCAAGGCATACAGTCTTTTGGAACAAAGTAGAGAGTTGGCACTTCAGACCAGTTTCAGGGGCACTGTTTTGTGAGGTGAGAATCAACATCTCTCAGTAATTTAGTTCAGCATATTAGGGGATTCAAGAATACTTTTCTCCTTGGTTTACTGTTCCTATTCTTACTAATTTGTCTTAAAGGTTTAAAATATTTATATCAAGATGTACATAATTCTGCTTAATGTAGATCTATTTACTATTCACTAGATTTAATTTATTTAAATTTACTTTTAAATGTAAATTCATTTAATATTAAATATTTGAGATAGTTCTATACTAACAAAAATCCACAGGATAAAATATCAACAAATATACATCCTTTATAAAACAGTTAATGCTATGTAAAATGTTTTTAAAAATTGACACAGTACAAAGAACTCAAGAAGCTAGTCTTCAAAACACCAAACAACCCAATTAAAAAGTGGGGTACAGAACTAAATAGACAATTCTCAATAGAGGAACCTAAAATGGCTGAAAGACACATAAGAAAGTGTTCAACATCCTTAGCCATCAGGGAAATGCAAATCAAAACAACTCTGAGAAACCATCTTACTCCTGTCAGAAGGCCAAAATCAAAAACACCAATGACAGTTCATGTTGGAGAGGATGTGGAGAAAGGGAAACACTTCTGCAATGCTGGTGGGAGTGCCAACTTGTACAGCCACTTTGGAAATAAGTATGGTGACTCCTCAAAAAAATGGGAATCAGTCTACCACAAGATCCAGCAATTCCACTCTTAGGCATATACCCAAAAGAAGCACATTCATACAACATATGTTCAACGATGTTCATAGCAGCACTATTTGTAATAGCCAGAAATTAGAAGCAGCCTAGATGCCCTTCAACCGAAGAATGGATAGGGAAAATGTGGTACATTTACACAATGGAGTACTACTCAGCCGGAAAAAAAAAGGGGGGGGGATCTTGAATTTTGCAGGAAAATGGATGGATCTAGAAGAAACCAATCGCAAAAAGACAAAACATGGTATGTACTCACTCATATGCAGATTTTATACATAGAGTAAAGATTACCAGCCTACAATCCACACTGTCAAAGAAGCTAATAAACATGGAGGTCCCTAAGAGAGACATACATGATCCCCTGGAGAAGGGGAGAGGTTCAAGATCTGCTGAGCAAATTGGGAGCATGGGAAGATGGGGGAGGGATCTAGAAGAATGAGAAGGGGAGAGGAAGAGGGATGCCGAGGACATGAGTGAGCAGAAAATATGAGTCAGGGGAAGAATACATGATAACAAGAATGGAGATATCATAATAGAGGGAGACATTTTTGATTTACAGAGAAATCAGGCACTAGGGTAATGTCTGGAGATCTACAAAGATGACACCAGTTAACGATCTCACCAACGGAGGAGAGGCTACCTTAAATGCCCTCCCCTGATTATGAGATTGATGACTGACTTATATGCCTTCATCCAGCAGCTGGTGGAAGTAGAAGCAGACACCCATAATTAATCACCAATCTGAACTGGAACCCAGATGCAGAGAAGGACCAGTGAAGAGCACAGAGGTCTAGACCAGGCTAGTGAAACACACAGAAACAGCTGACCTGAACATCCGGGAACTCTTGCTCCCCAGTCTGATAGCTGGAATACAGCATGGGACTGATCCAGACTCAAGGAACATGGCTTTCTATGAGGAAACCTCAGAAATATATGGGACCTCCTGGAGAAGCCCAGTATTTATCCCTAGCATAGGTGTGGACTTTGGGAGCCCAATCCATATTGAGGAATACTCCCTGAGCACACGGGGGTGGGCCTAGGCCCTATCCCAAAGGAAACGAAAGACTATGATGACACCCTATGGAAGGCCTCACCATCCATGGGAGCAGAAAAGATATGTGACAGATAAGGTTTTATTTGGGGGGGGCAGATAAGGTAGGACAGGTGGGAGAAGGGAAATGGGATTGTCATGTAAAACAATCCTGTTCCTAATTCAAATAAAAAAAAGTTAGAAAAAATTGACACAGTATAAAGAGAAAGAAATTATTCAGAATATCAACACCATATGGATTAGTGTTTTGACTCTTTATTCCTGTAACTGGTGCTCTTAGGGTCAGAGCTGGAGCCCTGGCAGCACAAACTGAGCTAAGCCACTATCAGAAAAAAGACAACTGGACACAAAGTAATACTAAAAAAAAAAAGAAGGAAATTTATTCAGTCTGGGGCCATTTGGAGGGAGGAGTAAAGAAGTCCAGTGAAGTCCTACCTTGAACTTCAAGGTGAGGGTCCTCCTCTGAGATAGTTTTACATGGGAAGCTGGACATAGCCAGTTGTCCTAACCAAGGTTTAGTCCCACTCACGCACATCATCTTTGTCTCAGCTTGTCTGTCTTCAAAGAAGCCTGACAAGGTATCTGAACTATGTGAAGTCTTAGGCAGATGACAAGTTCTCCTCTGGATGGTAGCAGGATTCAGTCTTTTTCTTTATCCAGCATAAGATAACTTGAGAGGTTCTTTCTTGGGCACCTCATATTAGTAGTCTGATATCCAAAGGGAACAGTTTAACTGTCTTGCTGGAATATCTTCATTCTTACAAAGACATTCACACTTTTATATGTTCAGCACCCAGAAAACATCTAGAAATCCTGATTTTAAAGTTTGTATCAAAATGTTAATAGGGCCAGTCTCTCCTTGAATGGAATAATTGAGGATGAGGTGTGTTAGTTCATACTTTTAATTTTTAAAACCTCTTCTTTTATTACAAACGTCATTTAAAAATTACTTCTAATTGTTAGAGCATAATTATAGGGAGTTCATCAAAGTCTGCTGAATTATAAGAAGTCTGAGCTTTCATTCCATGGAGATCAATCACCATTGGTGGAAAGTCCCCTAGGGAAGTCTAGAAATAAGATTAAAATCTCAAAAAATAATTTAAAATCTCACTCATACTTCCATCACCAATGGGAGCTACTGAAAGATTTTCTACTCTTTTGATAATTATAATACTGTATATTTCCTGGGGCTGGAGTTAGTCATCTCCTGTGATGACAGCTACCTTAGCCTTGAGACTCCTCTCTGTAAAAAAGAAAACATTTCCCAATAATGGGGGTGAACTATCTTTTACAGAAATTAGGTTGTTAATGGAATCATTATGAATACTTTCAAGGACAAAGGTTAATTAATGCTTTGTAAAAATAAGGTGCAAAGTCTTTGGTTACTGATAGGGACCACTGAATAGCAACATTCAGTCGTTTGCCCTATTCTGCTGTTCAAACAAGGATGGAAACTGCCTGCTGAGTCCTGGGCTAATGCATTAGTATTTAGGGCATATATAAAAATGAGTTTTGATGAAACATAGAGGAGGGGAGAGGAGGAAATGGAGGAGGAGGAAGGGGGAATAATAGAGGAGAGCAGAATAGAGATAGCATAACAGTGGGAGCCATAATAGGTTCTAGGAGAGATTCGACACTAGGGATGTTGCCAGAAATTTACAAGAATGACACCAACTAACAATCTAGGCAATGGTGGAGAGGCTACCCTAAATGCCCTACCCCTATAACGTGACTGATGCCTGCCTTATATGCCATCCTAGAGCCCTCATACAGTGGCTGATGGAAGCAGAGGCAGAAACACACAGATAAACACTGAACTGAACTCTGGGACCAAGTTGCAGAGAAGGATGAGTGAAGACAAAGAGGTGGGGACTGGCCTGGTGAAACCCACAGAGGCAGCTGACCTAAACAAGGGGGAGCACATGGACCCCAGACTAATGTCTACGAGGCCAGAATGGGACTGATCCATACCCCTGAATGTGGATTTCAATGAGGAAGCATTGGCACTTTATGGGCCCCCTGGTAGTGAGTCAGTATTTATTCCCATCTCATAAGAAGGGACTTTGGGAGCCTATCCCACATGGAGGGATGCTCTCTGGGCCTGGACATATAGGGGAGGGCCTGGGCCCTGCTCAGTATATTATGATGGGCTTTGGGGAAACCCCATGGAGGGCCTTGCCTTCCTTGAGGATCAGTGGGAGGCTGAGGGAGGGGGCTGGTGGGGAGTTGGGGGGAGAGGAGGGAGAGAGAGAAGGGATTGACATGTGAAGCAGCCTTGTTTCTGATTTGAACTAATAAAAAAAAATCTCTTGGGAAAAAAAACAAAAGCAAAACAAACAAACAAACAAAAACCCAAATCCTCAACCCATGACTCTCTTACTAAAATAAAGGAATTATTATCTATTCAACATTGGAAATCATGAAGTGAATTGACCATTTAAATTTTACTCTATGCATATGGTCTAATGCAAACTAATTGCAGTGGTTTTGAGATTACCAATTACAGAGTGCTGCAGGAAGATGTTTTATAAGACACTTGAAGAATCAATATGGATATTATTCTAGGTGCAAGCAGGAAACAGAACCAATAGAATGGTCTCAATAGAATGGATTTTCACATAATGAATTGCAGTACATGACTAAGAATAACTGGAACTGAAGGCATACTTCATGGGAGAGAGAGTGGACCCAGGGAAGAACAGACCTATGAAGGAAACATCTTCTCTAATGTTAAGGTTCAGATCTCAATGCCCAAGACCAGATTAGCAGCAACACACACTAGGTTGTCCAGATCACATAGACTGACCACTGTCAGAGGAAATATCCCCCAGCTGTTGAGCTGAAATTGTTGAGAACATACACTAAGAATGGAAAGGCTACTGCAGCCTGCTGGAGAAAGCCTTCTTCCTCCAGCATTCCTTAGGAAGCTTACCTAAGCTCATGGTAAGAATAATATAAAGGAATCTCATTAACCTTTGCAGAGAAGGTACTGAAAGCCACATTATATATGAAAAAGGAGGCCCATGAGATTAATATTTGGATCCCCAATTCAACCAGGAAATTCAGATTTTCCTTGCTTTTAAAAAATGACAACTACTCACAGAATTTATTGGAATGATAAACAGTGGAAGTTAATAGATTAGAAAAACAAAAAACTTTTAAATTTAAGGATGAAACATCATTAACAAAATGGAAACGTTGACTGAAAACCTGCTTTTACTCATTTTTTAATTTAAAAATTTTCATGTATTTTGATCAGTTTTCTCTTCCCCAACTCCTACATATCCTCTCCACATCCCTATCCATGCAACTTATTGCTCTTTTTCTGCTACTTTAAAAAAGAAAACAAAATCAAAGCAAAACAAAAAAAAATTAGCAAGACAAAAACTGCTGAAACAAAACAAATGCCTTCCCACACAAAATGGGCCCCACTTTATGTTGTCCAACTCTTTCTAAGCATGGGTCCTGCCATGGAAGTGGGTTGCTATACCAGGAACACTCCACTGGAGAAAACTTATCTTCCTTCTCCCACCAGGTATCCACTTAAATAGCTCGTTGGTTAACAATGGGATGTTGTGTCCTCTTTTATTCTCACTGCTGAGATTTTGTCTGGTTTGTGCGTGTACAGGTCTCATACATTCTGTCAGATTCCCTGTGAGTTCATATGTGAATCTGCACTGTTATATCTAGAAGCTGTTTCCTTGGAGTCACCTTCCACCTCTGGCTTGACAATCTTTCTGTCTCTCTTTTGCATAAGTCCCTAAGCATTGGGACAAGGTGTTTCATAAAGATAACCCATTTAGTGCTGAGAAGTCTCTACAGTCTTGTACCTTTTGCTCACCTTGAGTAGAATCACAAAAGAAGGCTCCAGGCTACAAATAGAAAAATTATAAGCTATATAAGCTTAGGAATTTTAAAAAACAAAAACATTAATTGCCCATGATGAGGTTTCTTGCTTTTTTTCTTCTTCTTTCTCCTCCACTTTTTATTTTCCATTTCCTTCTCAAGATGGTCTCACTCTAAATTAGAGAGTACCCTGGAAATTATTATACAGATTAAGCAAATATTTTATTACTAATTTTGAGAATTTCATACATGAGTACAATATGTTCATCATTTCACTATGCCACTTTTCCAGCTGCTCAACTATCTCCATAACTCCCTTCCCTCTCAAATTCATAAACCCTTCATAATTATATATATATAGATATATAGATATATAGATATATATATGTACATATATGTACATATACTTGTACATATATAAATATACACTGCTGAATTTAGTACTGCTCATGTATACATATCTTTAGTGCTGCCTTCTTGAGATTGAATAACCTACCAGGAAGCTCATCCCTGGAGAAAACTGATTCTCCCTCTCTTAGCATCTATAATTACCTATGACTTATCTTCTAGGGAAAGGACCTTATGAGATATCCTCTATCCTGTGAATGTCTTGTTTAGGTGATTACGTTAAGACATCATGGATACAACTATTTGTAATGTATATGGAGACCCTCTTGGATCTCTCTGATCAACCATATGAAAGGATGTTTCCCATGCTCAGGGACTAGAATTTTTGTTGTCTAATCCTTGGCTATTATGGGAAACATTACCACCCCAAGTGATATCATTTTATTCAAATTAATTTTATGTATCAGGCATATATTTACATATGTATTATTAAACAAACATAAAGCACAGGCTAAGCTAGATTCAAACTCATATTTTTCAGACTTCACCTCAAATTCACAATTTGTTATAGTTATGGGATTATAAGCCTGTGCAACCATGCCAGGGTAAGTTAAGTGACACACAAAAAAGTGTAAAATGAACAAAATAAGCATTAATTAGAATAAAAATCATGCTACAGACATCAAACAACCAGTGAAAGAGGAAATGCAAAGATAGCAATAAAATCTTGTTCAGTCACTCAGAATACATATTGTCTAAAGCCTAGGACAGAGAAAATAAATACTTGTATACATTTTGTCATTTAATTGAGAAATTAAATGACACCAAGAAATGTAAGAAACTGATAAAGATTACAAATGCTCAAAATAGAACTAAATATAAAAAGTTCCAACTAAGAGAAGTAATTTTAGCTTCATTCAATTTATGTTTATGCACAAGCTTGAACTTGATGAAACAGGTCCACAATGCTAAATCATATGAAAACTATTACAAAAAAGGATACCACAGTTTCTCTAAACTCTTGACACTTTTATTCCTTCCAAACTTTCTAAACTGATTATTAAAAAATGTTCAATGTTCACAGTAAACAAATTAAGTGATTAAGTAAAGCCAATACATTCACGCATTACTGCTACCAGGGTAGCAGTATTTATTGAGTGACCAGTATAAGGTCAGCAGTGCAGTAAACAAGAAAACGAAGAAAAAAAATAACATTGTGCATTCCTTTGTGGCACTTAAATTTAAATGGAAGAAAATATAAACTATGGAAATAAAAGTGAGATATTGTTTCATTTTAATGGCAAATAAAATAAAATAATTAAAAAGCTTGGCTGGCAGGAAATTTAGAGGTTGAATAATAACTGAAATTTAGTTGAAAATGAAGGAATAACCCTCCCTTTACTCCTGCTCCAAGTAATAAACATTGTAAATAGCGATCATGTAAAACTATGAAGATTATTGCAAAGTCACAAAGGATGTTACTCAGTTTAGAAAATGCAGCGTTAAACAGGCTTTGAGCCCAAAAGTTCATCTTGTGGATTCTTGGGACATCTGCTGACACTGATGCCGGTGCTATCACACAATTTCATTCTTTCACAGCATTTACCACTGTCTTATAATAGTTTGCTGATATCAAATGATAAAATATTATGTCTGCCTTTTAACATCTACCTCAGCCCACATGCTAATACATCTTAAAGGTCAAAGTCTTCCTTGTGTATATCATTTCTCAAAATATGTAAAATGAATGAATGTAGGGCACTTTAATCAAAATTAATAAAGATTGCTGTCTCTTCTACTCCATTTCACCCTTTTAACACACTTCGCATGTAGAACCATCTTTGTCATGGCACCGTGGTTCAAGAGAAATGCCCCTCTTGGCACTTGCTGATGTTGCGCTTTGCAGGATTATTGAACATATTATAGTTAGGCCTCACTGAAGAAAATGAGTCTTTAGGGATGGATCTCCACACTTTGATGTTGTCCCTACTTCCTGTTTGCTATCTGTTTCCTGAGCTTGATTAGAGTGTGGCCAACCAGCCTCCTGCTCTTGCTACCAAGCCTGCCTGCTTTCTCCATCTCTTCCTCTCATGGTGGACAATGTCCCTCTACTACCCTAAGACAGAGATCCTTTCTTCCTTTAGTTGTTCTTGTCAGGGTACTTTATCATGGCAATAGGAAAAGAAAAATAAGACTGAGCAGGAGTGGGGCTGGGAACAACTTTGGTTGATTTAATTGTTTCTATACAAAAAGACCTGCCATACCCGTCTCTACCTCTACTCTTCTAGATACAGATATTTGAGTTATGTCTAGATACCCTGCAATAGAAATGGGTGCCAGGGTTATTTCCTAACCTAACTGCATTAGCACATTTTATTGTTGAGACAGAAAATCTTGAAAGAGAAATCCCATTGAACTATTAGCATTACTGAAGCTGACCCTAGAAGAATCTGCATAACAGAGAAAATGATTGAATGGCAAACCACAAAAAACTATGCTCTAAGAAATCCCCCAATGAGGATATCTGTGACAAAAGAAACTTTTTGGATACACTTTCTAGTATTTGATAGCAATAATACATTTTGTTGTCATTAGAATAGGGAATTATGAAGCTGAAAGAAAAAATAAAAATTGTAAAATAATGTAAAGACAAAATTTAATACAAATTGCATTGTCTTTCTAAACTCTGAAAAAATTAAATAAAGTGGTAGTCAAGTTTGAAGCTGAAACAAGTAGGAACTAGCAAATAGACAATTATTTCGTGGAAATGTGATAGCTTTATTCTGACTTTGTTAATGTGTTTAGGTTTGCTTTTTTAAAGGTGTGTGTGTGTGTGTGTGTGTGTGTGTGTGTGTGTGTGCTCACATGCACACAGATGTATGTGGACACATGCAAAGGCAAGAAGAGGTAGTTGGAGCCCTTGGAGCTGCAGTAAGAGATAGTTATGGGCCTCCTATTTGGGTTGGTGGGAACAGATCTCAGTCCTCTGCAAGATCAGCAAGTGCTTTTTAGTCTGCTATCTATCCAGTCCCATTCTAGAACCTATAGTTTTTCTGATTCTACTAAGACTTTCAAAGTTGGCATCTTGCTGTAAATTATTTTCTTACCCTTAATGCATGTTATTTTGCATTTATGTATATTTGCACAAATGTTTTACATAACAGATTCTTTTCAGTTTATATAAGATTGAGACTTCATAAACTTGAGAAAAACCAAGATTGTTTTTAGTATTTAAATGGTTGATCATGTTATGTTCTGTAATGTCATATAACACACTTTGATCAAGTGATATCAAGATAAATCAGTTTCTTGTAGACTTGATTGCCCTATATGCCTGCATTTACATTTTTGGAAAGTGAAAAGAATTCAGAGCTCAGACCATCTAAGAAAAAATTATTCAAGAAATTGACAAAACCTGAGCTAAAAAAATCAAAGTAACCAATAGAACAAGGAAGAAAATACACACTAAGCCTTAGAAGGAAAATTTTCACAGTTCCTGTTTCAGGAACTCCTCCAATTGAT
Source organism: Cricetulus griseus (assembly GCF_003668045.3). Classification (NCBI taxonomy): domain Eukaryota; kingdom Metazoa; phylum Chordata; class Mammalia; order Rodentia; family Cricetidae; genus Cricetulus; species Cricetulus griseus. The sequence goes on along the minus strand of NC_048595.1, from coordinate 189,339,631 downwards.
GTTCCAAAGAAGTATAAAAGAAGAGGAACTGTCAATTCTGAAGCTTCCTTTCAGATGTGCCATTTACCAACATGTATCCATCCAGTCCCTACCAACATTACTGTCAGCCTCAGCCACTGGCCACCAACAATCTCATCTCTGCATCTGAATTTGACATTTTTATATGCAATGTGTAGTACAATATTATGCAGTGTTTGATTTTCAACAGATGGTTTATTTCCATAGCATAATGTCCTCCAGTTTGATCTATGTTCTCACAAATAACACGATTTCCTTCTTTTTGTGGCTGAATAGCACTCTACTGTGACCTACGGACTATGTTTTCTTTATTCACTCATCTGATCTAGACATTTGGATTGTTTACATGACTTGGCTTCTGTGAGTAATGCTGTAACTGTTAGGAGAGTGTTCATGTCTCTGTGATATACAGTTTTGGACAGATACTCAGAAATAAGATTATCCAATCATGTAGTAGATCAAGTTTTAATATTTTAGAAACATTCATACTGCAGAATGGCTGGACACATTTGCATTCCCACCAGCATTGCCTCACTTTTGCCCATCTTTGTTAACATAATGTATTTTGTTGTTTTGCTGGTGGCCATTTCACCTAGAGATGAAATCCCATTATAACTATTTGTATTTCTCTGAGAATTGGTGATTTGAATAATTATAATAGTTGCTGTTCATTTGCATATTTTGAAAAATGTATTTTAGGTATATTTGTCAATTTATAACCAGGTCGTTTTCTATCTCCTATTAATTTGTTTTGGTTCCATATATTTTGAATACTAACCTCAAATCACACAATTAAGTAAGAAATACATTTTCCCATTTAGTAGACTAAAAATAGCATTATAATATCATTTTATCATTTTTTACTCCTCACAAAGAATACCTGAATTTGATAATAGTTTTTCTTGAGAAGTGAAGCAAAAACTACTTTCTATTTTCTGCTTTACCAGAGTAATTTATAAAACCAATAAAATTATATATCATAACATTTGAACACTTATTTAATATTATGGTAGACAATAAAATAGCTGCGAAATAAGATTTTATTTGTTCTATTTTTATGTAGAACAAGAATATAAATTGGAAATAGAGATCTTGGAACTCAATGGTCTATGTCAATATTTAGGATTATCAATAATTTTAATTAGGCCCAGAAATAATAGATAACTAAACAATCAGTGAGCAGCAGAACCAGAGAATAGACATTCAGAATGTAGCCTTTAGCCATGAAAAGCTAACATAGATATATAAATTTCAGAAATATAATAATGAATTAAGATAATATTTTGTCCTCAGGTATTAGTGTAAAATCTATGAAAAGTTAATTACATTTTGGCCCTAGAAAATCTACAATAGGTTTCATTGACAATAGCTTGATTTCTAAAAGTCATATGCTACTGAAGAATCTGCATGACAACTACAAATAGGAAAGAAGGCAATAGCACAAGAAAGTCATGAGTATGACCTCAAGGACTTAGCATAGGCGTCCAACAACAAATATAAGACTATACAGTGAAACATTATTCAGACATACAAAAGAAAAAAAATAAGTCATTTGAGGGAAAATGAATGGGACTAAAGACTGTTAAAGTAAGTCAGAGTTAAAAAAAAAGAATGAGTACATCTTTCCTTTCATATATGAAACCCAGATGTAAATAAAGACATTAAAGTAGAAGAGGGGCTACTTGAAATCAGTTTGATTCCAAGAGAAGAGGAGGATAGGGGAAGAATGGGGATGAATATGACCACAAGATACACCTGAAACAAACTGATAATAATGTTCTAAAACTTATTGTTTAATTAACATAAACTAATAAATTTTAATGTGAAGGCATTACTTATCATACTTTTATTAGTATATCAAAGCTGTCCTAATAAAGATTCAGCTCGATTTTTAAAATATTCAGCCCTTATTGATTTTAATTCACAATAAATCCATCCTACAAGTCCTGAGAATTTCTCGACTATTTTGAGGGGCCTGTCAGTTTCTGTGTGATGGATTAGAATTCCAATTGCCAGTGTACCAAAGCATGTGTTTTCCCCACAGCTTCCTTAATATTAACTCAGCTGGCCCAATGGATGTGCTCTATAAATGGCCTGGTTGAAAGCCCAGCTCTTATTTATGTTTGTGCAGAAGGCCACACATTCTCAAAATTGAAGAGGGCCATTTTCATGAGGCCAGCTCACTGTAATGTCCATGTGAACACCAAAGCCCTTTTCCTATAGTGGAGCTGTACTTAGCCAGCTGCAGAGCTCACTGTTGTACTGAATTTTATTTGGGGCTGGGCCTAACATGCTGGTTCTACATATACTGAGATTTCTACGTGTAAAATTATATCAATTTGTCTTCATTTGGAAAAAATTCTCCACTACCTTTCATTTCTTAAAATGACAAAACCCCAACAGATTAAACATCTCAAATTCTATTGCTAGAACATCTCAGCACAACAAAAATTTAGTTGACTAATTCAAATTACCACCAGGGTAATTATCACTTTTATCTTCATTATGTGAGCTGACTGCAGCACTTCTTAATTCCATCATTCCTTCAGGTGTTCAGGCAAAGCAGCCAGCCCGCAGGTGCTATCACTCTGGCTCTTGGAATTCTGCCAGATCTCATTTTTTTTGAGTTGACATTGTGGTCAGGAAGCAGATTAGATTATACTGATGCTGAGCTGTGGAGATACACTGTGCAGTTCAGTAAGCTTGAAACAATACTACATGCCTCCCAACAGCATCCTGGCAGCAGGAACATGAGGGCTACTCTGACATAAGTTTGAGTCATCACAATATGAAGTATTGGCCAAAGAGAGAAATTAGGCAAGTGAAGGAGACTGTGGAAAATGGACAAAAAGCAATGCAAATTGGTCATGACAGAAGGAAGAAGAAAACGTGGTCAGCATAGACAAAATGTGATTGCTCACCCTTTTGACAGTGTATTTCTATTGAATGAATGAATGGTGTAAAAAGACTTCTAAAGCCACACTGCCATGCCTGTCACCGAAAATATTGGAAATGCAAGGAAAAGAAGATACAACATGGATTTCCATGGAGACATGGCAATATTGTCTGCTTGAAGAAAATCCATTCTTGTTTTGATTTGGTGTTTTCCTGTGGGTCAAAAATCATCATTATAGGGGACAGAGTCAGAAACAGGTTGTGTGCCATCCTACTCAAAGAATAAGCTGAGTAACTAGCACATGTTAACCACAGACCTGAGCTTGCTACAGGGCTTCTCTTCACTCTGAGGAAACTAGCCTTCTGAGGAAATGCTTTGGATATCATCCATGGTTCACAGATGGATAATGGAAGTGCTAGGGAGATCAGGTGGAAATGAACTTACTGATCACATGTTGAGTTCATTGCTTTGGGTGACAATAGTTAAGACCACGGATAAATGACAATGTAAAAGCTTAAAATGCCAAATAACTGGCTTTTCACTTACCTAGTCACTTTGAAAGAAATTCATTCTTAAAAAGCTATATCTCAAATATTATGGTGTGCAGAACTCTAAGATTCTCTCTCCTATGGTACATACAACCGATGAAGCACCTTGCAATTGAATGTGGTCAAAACTTGGAAATGTGACAGGATATTATTTATACAATTTGGTCACTAATGAGTAGATAAATAGTGAATCCAAATAGAGATTATTACAGCTATGGCTGACCTAATCAGGTAAACCTTTTAAAAGAAAGTGAAGTGCAACTTCCTGCTGGCCTTGGAGATAGAGTCTCCATGAATCCAACAGCTGCAAGGAAATGAATTCTGCCAACAACAATGTGAATTTCTAGAAGACTCCCAGCTCCAGAAGTCCAGGTGTCTCCTAGCACTGGCTGACAACTTAAGAACTTGAACACTAGACACTTCCAACCTGGCACTAATGTCTGATCTTGACAAACTGTGAACTAATATAGCTGTGTTGGCTCTAGCCCTAAATCTGCTGTAATTTGTTATAAATAGGTAAAAATAGCTAATAGAAGGGATGAAAAAAATTAATCTCTTTCAAGATTTTTGTTCACATGTGTATGCATTTGGAGAAATGTAGGTGCAACTCAAGGCTTGTTGCATACTCAGCAAAGACTCTACCATGAACTACAACTTATCCCTGCATTTCCATATTTAATATTTCTGCATATGGGATGTTCTCTCATAAATCAGTATTATTATTGAGAAATATGTTACTCATGAGCTAACTAAAAAACTGCATCCTCTTTTTAATTCAACTCTGCTCTGTATTTTATAATCCAAATATTACTATTGAGCAGCATATAAGTTGAGTCAATATGCCTATAGACATGGAAACACACAGGTCATTTTTATTTCTTGACAGTTGGGCATGCCCCAAGAAACATCTAGGGAATCATTTTAGTAAAAGTCGAAGAAATATTTTGGTTGTTTTACAACTCTTTGAAAGCTTAAACAAAAGATTGATATATAACGTACACACTGGATGGAATTTCTCTTATAATGCTTTATATGACCTTTGTCATTGCACTCTGTCAAACTTAGCATGTGCTACAAATGAAGGAGATAATAAAGAGGTATGTTCACCCCTGTGGGTGAAGAAAACAATTTTTCAGAATATTTTCAAGATGTGTTTTATGAAGTATAAGATAACTTGAAATATTCCATTTGACATTAGAGGGTTATAAGCTAGGAAAAACCTCCACAATGGAAAAAAGCATGAGTTATAACCATGAAGAGCAACAGCTCAGAAAGATTTATAATTGCTCAACTACAGTGAATCATCTTTTCCAAGACAGACAGTTTCTTTAGTCTTGCTTCCTAATTTCAGACCTGCACCCTGCTGCAGACTTATATAGCATGGCCAAGCTTGCTTCTGCCTGACTTTGTCACTGTGAAGTATCTGAGAATAAGATACTATAGCCAGCTGCCATGAATGGAGATTTCCTAACAAGAACTTCCAAAAAATTACCGTGAAACTTTCATCCCTTGCTACCTCTTCATAAGAGATGAGGGGATGTTTTATAGTTCATGATTTGGGGTTGTTCATGGCCATTCTAAGGTACATCAACCATAAAAAAGTCCCAAGGATCTTTCCAAGGCAATCATCACCAAACTCACTTTGTTCTGATATGAAAACATGGAACCAGAATTGCCAATTACATTATTTCAAAATGTTCTCAAGTTAAGGACTATAAAATATGTAATCTGTAGATCCTTTTGTAACTACTATAGATTATTCTAGGTTCTATCATAAAGCAAAAAGAATTTTTTAAAAATAGAATGCCTCTGTATGATATTAATAAAACATGTATTTACCATTTATAACCACAGGAACTAAAAAGAAAAACAGCCAGCAAATAACCCAATTCACCATCATCAATTCTCAGGGGAGATAATAGATAAAGTACAGACAAATGTGGTCAAATTTTTTATTTTTCTGAATTCTAAGTGCCACCTGCCTACTTTAAGAGCAAAACTCTCATAATGAATACACACAAAAATCATATTATTAGCAAATAGGCAGCAGTTGGCAAGAATGACAGCTATATCATCATCAAACGGTTAGACGTGTCTAAGTAGTACTAGAATGTAATCTCTAGAAATGTTCTCTAAAAATACGTGATTTTAAAACACTGATTGCATTCTGTTACTATGCAGATCTGGAAATAAAAGAAAATGGAGGGATGCTCAGAACCTGCATTCACCATGCATTAACCACAACATATCTGCTCTTCACTTTGCTATATCCTACATCAGATGAGTTGGTGCTGTCACAGGGCAAGGATACTGTATTTATGAATAAATATGGAATAATCTCTACATGGATATAGATATTTCTCTTACTGTTACCAAGAGCACTACATTAAATTTCCAGTAGGTAACTAGCTCACACAAGAACCAGTTTTCAATGATTCTAACCCTTAGTAGCTTTCCCTTAAATGGTCTTTGATTAAATATTATGCAGGAGTAACTGGCTAATGGCTGGACGTGACAAGAAAAAGTAGAGGAAAAGGGAAAAATGAGAAGTCAAAAAAAATAAAGGAATATGAGCTAGGAAGAGCTTCAAGTGGAGACTATCAGCAGTGGATTAATGAAAACAATTGCAGGTAAAGAGGGCATGGCAGGAGAGAGTGGCCTTAAACTGAGTAAAGAAAAATTCTTCCTGGGCAGAGAAGGTAAGCCTTACATGGACTATGTGCATTGGGTAGAATCACAAGCCATAACTGCTGCAGCATTACATCAGCAGTTCATATCCAAGCCTGGATTTTAAAATACACATGTAGGTGGATATCTATGCAAGGAATTGTGGTATAGGAGTAGTTCAAAGTAGATAATAACATACTCAGTATGAGTCTAGTCAAATATCTGGACAATGATCAGATATCTATAGAATAATTTATCCAACAACTCAAAATTCACATTATTTTCAGAAGGGTATAGATTATTATTCCAAATTATGTCATATTTTTGGCCACAAAAACATTTAAAAACACAATTTTGAAATGATTTCTCTTACCTTAGCCACGTAAATTAGAATGGACCTAGAAGCAAAAACAGGTACAGAAATAATAAAGCATATGTAGACAGAACACGACAGAATTGAAAAAGTAGTAGGAACTTGAAGAAATCAAGAAAGACACTAAAACACACCTGTGATCTATGCAAGACAGTAAATGCAATGCTAAGAGTAAGTAGGGTTTAACTGTAAGTGCATAAAATATAAAACAAACCTCAAGTAAATAATGGATTCACATTTTAGCCCTAGTAAAGTAGGAGGAAACCAAACTCCAACCCAAAATATAGAAATAGTTCTTGTAGAATATTGTTTCAACTATGCAAAGATATGCTACATTTTTCATGCTCCAGAATATTACTTTAACTGTGTAAAGGTGTGTTACTTTTGTTGCTGCTGTATTTGTTTAATGATGTAAGGACTTGTATTTAATTATGTAAAGATATGCTGCATCTGTTTCACCTTGCCTCTCTAAGGCACCTGATTGGTCTCATAAAAAACGGAATGGCAAATGGCTAGACAGAGAAAGAATAAGTGGGGCTAGCAGGCAGACAGGCTAGAAGGAAAAATCTAGGCTTGAGAGAGAAAGCAAAGAGAAGGGAAGAATAAGAGAAGGGGGACAGATGAGGGACAGACCCAGGGCCAGAAGCCAGGCAGCTATTAGCCAGCCAAACATCAAGACAGCAAGAAAGCAAGAAAGGTAAAAAGCCCTGAGGCAAAACATGGATAAAGAGAAACAGATTAAGTTATAAGGACTAGCCGGAAAAGAGCTAAGTCTCTGTGTCTTTATTTGGGACTCAAAATCAAGGTGGTGTTGGCTCAAAAGAAAAAGCCTGGTAAAAATAGTAATTATCATAACCGTAATAAATTTAGTAGAAGTCAAAATAACAGAAAGGATAAAAGAACCAAAAATCTAGTTATGTGGAAGTACAAAATAATTCCTTTACCAAACTGACCCAAGAAACAGAGAAAGTCTAAAATTAGAAACAAAAAGGCAGATTTTTTACAACACAACTAAATCCAAAGGAATGTTGAGAAACATTGTTAAACATTCTACTAAACTGGAAAACAGAATATAGGCAAGTGAATTTTCAAACATATATTACTTACCAAAATGGAAACAATATAACAGAACATCTAAAACTACAAATGACAAGCAGATTGGTAAGTCTTTAAATAAAGCATTATGCAGATCCCTATGGATTCTCTGCACTTTGACCAAATTATAAACAACTTTTATCACTTTTCCTCAAGCTGTTATAAAACATGGAAAACAAAGGAACACTTTCAAACTCATTCTACTAAGCTAATATTACACGAATCATAAAGCATATTAAGGATGCTATACAAGCACATTTATACACACACAATACACACAAAACTAAAGGCCAATACTTTGATGATATATACACATGTCCAATATAAAATAGCAACAATGTAGTTCCACTGACACTTTTAAGAGGTCATTTGCCTTAATCAACTTGGCTTTGTTCAAGGAATGCAAGGATGGCTCAAGGCACACAAATAAATTTAGCATATAAACAGAATTAAGGCTAGAAATCATGTGTTCATATGAATGAAAGAAGAAAAGGGCTTTGGATAAATTCAAGATTCTTTCAAAATACATAAAAAACTCAAGAAATTAGATATCAAAAATCAACCCAATTTTAAAAATGGGAACAGACTTAATAGAGACTTCTCAATACAGGAAATTCAAATGACTAAGAAACACTTTTTAAAAATTTCAACACCCTTAGCCATAAGGAAAATGCAAATCAAAACTACTTAGAGATCCCACCTTGTCAGAATAATTAAGATCAATAAAATAAGCGACAGCTCATCCTAGCAAGGATGAGCAAAGCGAGAACACTCCACCTTTGCTGGTGGGTGTGCAAACTCATACAGCCACTATGGAAATTAGTCTGGAAGGAATTGCCTATCTCAAGATCCAGTTATAGCAGTCTTTGGTATATACTGAAAGGATGCTGCATCCTACCACAAGGACACTTGCTGGACTTTGTTTATAGCAGCTTTATTCATAATGGCCAGAAGCTGGAAACAACCTAAATGTCCCTCAGCTGAGGAAAGAATAAAGAAAATGTGGCACATTTACAAAAAGGAGTATTCTTCACTTCTTAAAAAATGACATCAGGGCTGGAGAGATGACTCAATGGTTAAGAATGCTATTTGGTCTTCCAGAGGTCCTGAGTTCAATTCCTAGCAACTACATAGTGGCTCACAATCATCTGTAATGTGATCTGGTGCCCTCTTCTAGACTGTAAGGATACATGAACACTGTATACATAATAATATTTTAAAAAAGAGAGAATGGCGCACTCCTTTAATCCCAGCACTCGGGAGGCAGAGGCAGGTGGATCTCTATGAGTTCGGGGCCAGCCTGGTCTCCAGAGCAAGTGCCATGATAGGCTCCAAAGCTACACAGAGAAACCCTGTCTCAAAAGACCAAAATAAATAAATAAATAAATAAATAAATAAATAAATAAATAAATAATAAAAAAGAGAGAAAAGAAAATGAAAGTGTTTTTTAAAATGACATCATAGCTGGGATTTGGTGGCACACACCTTTAATACCAGCATTGTGAATGCAGAAACAGGTGGATCTCTGAGTTCAAGGCCAGCCTAATCTACTAGTGAGATCCAGGATGGCCAGGGCTATTACATAGAGAAACCTGACTGAAAAAAAAAAAAAACACAAACAAAATATGGTACCATGAAATTAGCAGTCAAATGCATGCAACTAAAAAGAAAAATCCTATGTGAGGTAATCCAGACTCAGAAGGACAAAATATTTTATGTATTTACTTATAAGTGGATATTATTTGTTAAGTAATCAAGCTACACTCCATATACCCAGATTGATGAGATAAAGAGGGGGGCTCTAGGGAAGATACATGGATCTCCTGGGAATGGGAAATAGCACAGATATTGCCAGTAGACTGGGAGTGGATGGGGACAAGAACAGGAGGGCTCAGGTGTTGGGGAGTGATGGAGGGTGAGAATGCTGGGATAAACTACTGAAATTGGGGGGCACTGGGGGCTATGTAGAAACCTAATGCAGTGTAAACTTTCTGGAATCTATGAGGGTGACCCTAGTGAGGACTTGTATTAATGGAGGATACCGAGTCTGAACTGGTCATCTTATGTCGCCCTGGCAAGGCTTCCAGTGTTGAGACTGGGCTGCATTTGGTTGAATTGTTGACTAAGGGTTCCTGTGGAGATCCCTAAAGAACCCAGGCTGACACAATGACAGAAGATTGCTCTATTAAAAACTATAGGTGGGGCTTGTGGCATTGGACTTAGCTGAGGACAACAACAGCTCATTGAACGCAGAGGTCAAGTGAGTATCTATGTGGAGCTTTCACTCCTATATTCTGTTCTCTTTGGTACAGGAAAGTATTCTGTAGGCTACTAAAAGGGAAGCCTGAACATCAACCCAACAGCAAAACACTTAACCTACAATCTCCTGCCTGCAAAATGTACTGGGGCAATGGTGGCATAGAACCTATGAGAGTGGCCAACCAATGTCTGGTTTAAATTGAGGCCCAAACTGGGATAGGGAGCCTATGCCCTACAAGCCTGGATGACCAGGAGCAAGAGAAGGGTTAGCCCATAGACCTAGGGGAGAAACAAACACATCTGGTTAAAAAAATTAATGAACTGTTTCCCAATGATATTTTACTGTATTCAAATATTGTCTTATGCAGTTGACATCAGAAAGTATTCCTCTGGTAGAAGATTCAAGCAGGTGCAGAGATCCATAGTCAGATGTTATGCAGAGAGAGAAAGAGAATCTAAATTGGAGGTCTCCACTGGGTCCCTACTCTTGGAGACAGGGGCCTGTCGAAGAGGGGGAGGAAATACTGTTGGAGTCAGAGGCGATGGAAGCCAGCAGCAGAACGTGGCCCACTGAGTGAACTGAGCAGGGTTCACATGGGCTCACAGAGACCAAACTAACAAGCATGAGGCCTGCATGGGTCACTATGAGGTTCTCTGCATATGTATTAGGGCTGTGAGCTCAGTGTTTTAGGGGGTCTTCCAAAAGAAGGAGTGGGTTTATCTCTGGCTTTTTCCTGCTCTTGGGACTCTTTTCAACCTATTAGGTACTCCTGTCCTGCCTCAATATTAGGGCTTTTGCCTTGTCTTATTGTATCCTTTGTCCTGTTTGGCTGTTGTCCCCTGGAGGCCTGTTCTTTTCTACAGAGGAATAGGTGGCTTAGTGAATCTGGTTGGTGGGACTGGGGGAGGGCTGGAAGATTAGAGGAAGGGAAACTTGTGTTCAGGATATATTGTATGAGGGAAGAATCTCTTTTCAATTAAAAAAAGAGAAAAATTAAAAAAATAAAGATACTGTTAAATAGCCTTCAAAAATAAAAAAAATGAAACGAAAAAAAGGCTAAGAAAAGGAAATACAGAAAAACCATACTTCACTATAAAGGCTAATGATGACAAACATACAGCCAATAGCATACTGACAACGACAAAGCAAAATGCATTTCTTTTAAAATAAGAATGAAGACAAAGATGTCTTCTTCAATATAGTCCTTTAAATCTGGGCTGAAGGATTCAGAAAACAGGAAGAAATAAGGGAGCTACAGATAGTAAAGCAGTAATTGATATCATTCTTGTTTTTAAGTGATGTGATTTAATATATAGAAGCATCACAGAGTCCATAATATGCAGAAATTGCAAATTAGCAAGATATTAAATCAGTGTACAGAGCTATCACTTAATTTTTACATTAGTAAAAAACTCACTGGCAGAAATATTATGAAAAGAGAAATTCATTCACAATAAGCCTCTACAGACTGATTTTAATCCCTATGAAACTTCCAATGACATTATTTTAAACTTTTTATTTTGGTGATTATAATATAATTACATGATTTTCCCCTTATGTTTCTTCCTTCAGAACCTCCCACTGATCTCTTTCAAATCAGGACTTCATTTCTTATTATTTTTGTTTATGCATTTCCGTTTATGTCAATACATATATGCTCCTAAATATATCCTGTTCTATATGTATAATATTATTAATATTCATGCCTTCAAGTCTTATGATTTGTTATTGATAAATTGTTATGGAAAAACAAAAGGCCCCTGTAGCAAAACATATTCTGAGCTAACAGAACAATGCTAGAGGTGCGCAAGTCACACCAGAGCCATAATATCAAAACAATACAGTACTGACACGAAAACCAACATGTCAATGAATAAAACTGAGCCAAGCATTCAGAGAAGGAAACCTGTGCGTGAGAGAGAGACAGAGAGACAGAGAGCCATAATATCAAAACAATACAGTACTGTCACAAAAACAAACATGCTAATGAATAAAATAGAGCAAGGCATTCAGATAAGGAAACCTGTGTGTGTGTATATGTGAGAGAGAGAGAGAGAGAAAGAGAGAGAGAGAGAGAAAGAGAGAGAGAGAGAGAGAGACAGACAGACAGACAGACAGACAGACAGACAGACAGACATAGAGAAACAGAGATGGAGATCTACACAGAGACAGAGAAACAAAGACCCATGAAGGTGCAAGGAGACTAGGGGGAGAGGGGACATTAGTTAGAAGGGAAATGATGTAAGGGAGAATAAATGAAGGCAAGGAGAGGGGATGAATATGATTAAAGTAAATGATGTACTGGAAAGAAATATCCTATTTGAAATTCAAAACTACATGCAATGAATAACTGCTAATAAAATAAGACTGCTTTAATTTCTGAATATATGCTTACGATGGTTACATATAGTAACTTATATAAGATATGAATTGCTGTTATTTTCCCTTGTGAATCTCCTTTTGGATTTTATATACATGATGTTTACTGTTGTAATTTTCATAAATATGGTAGGAATCATATTTTTAAATGGTTCTGTTATAGACAGAAAGTAGCAGCGAATAGAATATGGTCAATTAACCATTTATGTAGCACTGTGAGAGTTAATAGAAGGCTTGAGAAATCTAGTAGTGATACTTCAAGGTAAAAGCCTCAGGACTGGACCATGACAATATCAGATCCCTAAGTGATAGAATTCAATAGCAAAGCAACAGGCAACTCACCTTCAGAAAAAACCACCACATTAGAGGAAATTTAGTTCCAACTCCTATAATAGAGCATGCCCTATTGGCATGAAAGAGACATTCTTATTCACAAGCTGAGCAACAACATGCAAATAACCAAAACAAAAGTGGGAGGTACTCTATATTTGACTCTATAATACTGAGAAAGTGAGAATGCATTCATGTGTTCTCTGTGTATTCCTTATAGATTAGTGGGAAATATAATAATACAATTTTCTGTTGCTTAAAGTCAAGTGACTTTTAACACTTTTCTGAAGTATTCATACACTGTAACATCTTTATTTCTCCAAATTATTTCTTCCCTTTAAATTAAGTACATTTGGGCCAGTAAGATGGCTTAGTTGACATGAACATTTGCTGCTCAAGACTTATGCTCAAGTCTAATCCCAGACACACACAGGAAGAAGTGAATTGGCTCCCTATTGGAACACTCTGACCTCCAAATGTGTACCACAGCATGTGTGCATGGGCAGTCACATGCATGCATGCACATGCGCATGTGTGCACACATGCAAACCATATAATGATGAAGAATTATATGACATTTTATAAAGAAAATTACATTTTCCATTGTAACATTTAAAGATTAGTGTTTGGTTGGGGGAAAATATACAAATGGAGAAGTGGCAAAAGGAACCCTTCTTGGATCACTGGGATTTTTTTTTCTAGCAGGTCTCTCTGGTGGGCATCTCACTATTTCATAGAATATAGTTTTGGTCTAATCACCATGATTAGGACTTGTGTCTTAGAATGCAGGATGAGTTTGAAGAAATGAGTTGCAACTGTACTTTTTCTGCTGCTCAATAGAGAAGATAGCACACATTATTTTATTACTGTGTAAGATATTAATGAACTTTATATAAAAAGCACTTATTACAAATTTCCTTTTTCTTTTTTGTTTTTCCTTTTTTATCTCTTCTTATCAATCTGAATTTTTCATGTTTTTCTTGAGTCAGTTCTTTCATTATGTGAATTCCCATGTTAATTAGTTAAATAAAATAAACATGCCTGGGAATTTGAATGACTATTATCTATATCACAATTTAAGCATAACTTATTTATGTGTCGAATGAATGAGCCAACTTCCAATATTTTGTACCAATAGTTTATAGTTTTTCAGCCTCACAATTGCTTCAGGAAAGGTACAGCCATGTGAATGAATCTCAGATGAAGGGTAGGTCACAGCCATACAGGCTGTGAGAGGTATGGTCTCTGCTGCCTTGTCAGGGGCTTTGAAAATTACATGGTATTAATTAGCTTTTTAATGTAATGATTTAAGAAGTATTATATCAGCTAAATCAATGAAATTGCTCCCTTGGAACAGACCAACCCACTGTATTGGAAAGATTGGTCATATCCCTATGCTTTTGTACAGTCACTAATGAACTTGTGAAAGTTTGCCAAAAATCATTACAAAGTTTAGCGAAGGGAACTGTAACAGAGTCCAGATAGGAAAGTGAGAATGTGTACAACAACTCTAAAGTCCACAGTATCTTCTAATTCTACCATGGCCTCATGGGTCCTTGCCACTCAGTGATATAGCATTCTGATTAACAAAGAGAAGCAGACACATAAACATAGCTCATGCCTATGTTTTCAGTTAAAGCCATTTGCTTGCTGTTTAAAATGTAGGTGTCCAGTGCCTTCGAAATTATTCATCCTTGATATAGCAGTGGATGATTTTTAAGCATAATGGCACTGAGAGACAAAAGTTGTGTAGCAGTAAAATTAAAGATTAAAGACAATGACAATACCAAAGACCATGTTCTGATGTAGTTGTTGTGTGTATGAACCACTGTGAAGTTTCTTTGAAATATTTGGCAGTTGAGCCAACATCAGCATGAAGTTAAAGGATAATGTCATTGCATATTTCGATTGAAGGACAATAAATAATTTTGTAATATGCACTGTCTTATTGAGATATTCTTGGAAATTTTTAAATATGTAAACCCTATAAATTACTAAATAGAAAGCAATCCACCTAAAATAAAATTTCTATCACTGAATATACACAAGGTTCTTCTAAAGTTGAAAATATTTCTAAAATAAAAATAAAAATGTTTTATTATTGCTCAATTCATTCAAATTGTATCAAAGTATGTTTTCCTGTTTTCCTGTATTTAGAACTGTGGTCCTTAATCAAGCAGAACTTGGGAATTATTTGTGTATGTAAAAAACATATACAGAGAGTTAACTAGTTCCCTCAAATCAAACTCTTATACACATTGTGTTGCCTACAGCCTGGGGACAGGATTTCATGGCTACACAGGTAATTATCGTTTTGCATGTCAGGTTGACTCCAGTACCTGCTCACCGGCCTGGGATGCTTCACACACAAAGTATGGTCATCCTTTTTATCTGTTATCTTTCCTTTTATATTTGTTATTTGCTGACAGAGCACTCACTCATGCTTTGATATCCACAATAATAATTTATATCTTATTTGCTATTTCTTATTGGGGAAGTATAATCAGTGTTCTATACCTACATCTTATCTACTGTTTTTATTACAGAGCTCTAACCTCTTCTTTGATTTGACTCTTTATTTATACACATGCTGTCACCTTCTTTAGATTATATTTTTGAAACCTTGCTTTAGTTCCTCAATTATGTATGAACCCTATACAGTTTTCCTGTAATATTCTTGATCAAAATGTGACATCTTAACTTTGTCTTTATTATATATTTGAAAATGTTAGAATTTGTCTTTGCCCTTAATGACTTATCTGTATATAGAGTTCTGTATTCAAAAAGTTTTCACTTAAGAAAAAGTGTTCACTTAAAGACATCTGACGATATTTAGTCTAGTTTTATTCTAATGTAAAGTGTACTGCTGAGGAACATGACATATCTCTGCTTTGCCAGAATGGTTCTTTTGTTCTTTAAAAATCATATTTTCAGGAGATGCCTGAGGCCTGAGGACAATGCACTGAGGAATACATACCAGCAGTCCAGCACAGCCAGAGACTGCCTCCACCCACAGAAAGAGGAGAGTCATCTGAGTATTGTACCTGCTTGCACCCACTGGAAGGGTACCTTGGGTGTGTACATACCAGAAGAGGAAGAAATTCCTCCTGCACCCCCTGGAAGAAGGTATGGGAAGAAGACAACGTAAAAACACATTCAACAACAGAAAAGCCAATATGACACCACCAAGTCTAGTGACTCTACACCAGCAAGACCTGAACATTCCAACACAGAAGAAGCAGAAGAGAATGATCTTAAAAACAACTTCATGAAAATGAGAGAGGCCCTCAAAGAGGATATGAGAAAATCCCTGAAAGGAATGGAAAAATAAATAAACCAAAAAATACAAGAAATCAACAAATCTCTTAAAGAAAGCAAGAAAGCCAAGAAAAACAATCAAACAGATGAAATAAACAATTCAAACAGTTCAATACCTGAAAACTGAAACAGAGACAATAAAGAAAACATAAATTGAGGGAATGCTGGAAATAAAAAAGTTTGGTAAATTATAAGGAACTACAGATGCAAACAAAACCAACAGAATATGAGAGATGGAAGACAGAAACTCAGGCATTGAAGATATACTAGGAGAAAGAGATTCATCCACCAAAGAATATCTTAAGTACAACAAATCCTTAACACAAAATATCCAAGAAATATGGGACACAGTGAAAAGACCATACCTAAGAATAATAGGTATAAAAGAAGGTGAAGAAACCCACCTCAAAGTTGCAGAAAACACATTCAACAAAATCATAGAAGAAAACTTTCCCTACCTAAAGAAAGTTAGTC
Organism: Cricetulus griseus; assembly: GCF_003668045.3. NCBI lineage: Eukaryota > Metazoa > Chordata > Mammalia > Rodentia > Cricetidae > Cricetulus > Cricetulus griseus. Next base: position 189,323,273 of record NC_048595.1, on the reverse strand, counting down.
CAACTAAAGTACAAGAAGCTTCCAGAATAACAAATAGTGTGGACCTCAAAAAAGGCCCTAGCCACATAATAATCAAAACCCTAAGCATACAGAAAAAAAGAAAGAATATTAAGAACAGCTAAGGAAAAAGACCAACCAACATATAAAGGCAAACCTACTAGAATTACACCGGACTTCTCCATGGAAACTCTGAAAACCAGAAGGTCCTCAATAGATATTCTATGAACACTAAGAGACCACAGATGCCAGCCTAGACTATTACACCCATTAAACTTTCAATCACTATAGATGGAGAAAACAAGATATTCCACAACAAAACCAGTTTTAAACAATACATATCCACTAATCCAGCCCATAGAATGTTCTGAAGAGAAAACTTCAACCCAAGGAAGTTAACTATAACCACAAAACCATAGGCAATATATAATCCCACTTCACAAATAGACAAAGAAAAAAAATGGGTGGAAATCCACATACAATTCCACCACCAACACCAAACTCAAAACAAACAAGAATGAACAATTAATGTTCATTAATATCCCTCAATATTAATGGTCTTAATTCTCCTATAAGAAGACACAGGCTAACAGAATGGATACGAAGACAGTATCCATCCTTCTGCTTATACAAGAAACATACCTTAAATTTAAAGACAGATGGTACCTCAGAGTTAATGATTGGGAAAAGATTTTCCAATCAAATGGACCCAAGAAATAATCAGGGGTAGGAATCCTAATATCTAACACATTAGATTTTAAAGTTAAATCAATCAAAAGAGATGAAGGAGTATTGGGGCCCAAATGTTATTTCTCAGAAATATGCTTGGCTCAGCCAAGAATTCTGGGAGTTCAGAACTCCTATTATCTTTCAGATGCTGGCTGATTACCTCCAGGTGCCTGGTCTCAGTGGGGAATGGCTCCTAATTTCTGTAACAAAAGACCTAGGCCCTGGGCAAGCCTAGGCCCACAATGAGGGTAGTCAGACATGCCTGAAGGCTGTTGAGACTTGCTATTATGGAATGTCTCTAGGATTAAAGGACATATATGGTATCAGCTCCAAATGCATCTAATAGAGGTCTTCTGCCAGTACCCCTGCTTTTGGAGAGTTACTTAAGATGATGCTGAAATAAACCATGGTCTCTAGTATTGACTGAGAGCCTTACTGGGATGACCAGATGTCTGTGTCTTGTCCTTAAAATCATTGGGTAGCTAGGCTTTCCCTCATCCACACTCTCTCACTCAGGGTCTGACCCAGGGCTAATTGGCTGGTACCTATCACAGCTCCCAAGACATCAGTCCAGAATAGAAGGCCCCTGAACATAGGACTGGTAAAGGAAAGGAGGTCATTTCATTAATCACAGGAGAAATCCATCAAGATGAGCACTCAATTCTGAACATCTCTGCCCCAAATACAAAGGCTTCCACATTCATAAAGGAAACATTTCTAAAACTCAAATAACACATAAAACCTCATAATTTATAGTGGGAGAATTCAACACCCCACTCTCACCACTAGACAGGACCACCAGACAGAAACTTGAAGAAACAAAGGAAAGAATGGAAGTAATGACCCAATGGGATTAATGGACATCTATAGAACTTTCCTGCCAAACAAAAAAAGAATATACCTTCTTCTCAGCACCACATGGAACATTCCCTAAAATCAACCACATACTCAGCAAAATAGCAAACCTCAACAGGTAACAAAAATTAGAATAAACACCTGTATCTTATCAGACCACCAAGATTTAAAGTTAGAATTTAATAACAACACAAATTGTAGAAAATCTACAAACTCATGGAAAATGAACAATGTACAATTGCACCATTCCTGCATCAAGGAAGAAATACAAAAAAGAAATTAAAGACTTCCTAGAATTCAATGAGAATGAAGACCCAACATACCCAAAATTATGGGATACTTTTTGAAAGCAGTGATAAGAGGAAAGTTCATAGCACTAAGTGCCCACGTGGAGAAACTGGGGAAGAGTCACACTATAGAATTAACAGCACAACTGAAAGCTCTAGAACAAAAAGAAGCAAACTCTCCTCAGAGGAGTAGATGCCAGGAAATAGTCAAATTTAGGGATGAAATCAATAAAGGCAAACTATGAAAAGAATACAAAAGAAAATCAACAAGATGGAAAAATCTTTATCCAAACTTACCAAATGACTCCCTCCATATCTCTGCAATATGGTACTTGAAGTTCTAGTTAGAGCAATCATGCAACAAAAGGAGATCAATGATGTAGAAAATGGAAAGGAAGAAGTCAAACTTTCACTATTTACAGAAGATAAGATAGTTTATGTTAGTGACCTGAAAAACTCTATGAGGGAACTCTGACAGCTGATAAACACCTTCAACAAAGTGACAGGATACAAGATTAATTCAAAAAAAGATCAGTAGACCTACTATATAAAGAAGATAAATTGGATGAGAAAGAAATTAAGGAAACATCACCCTTAACAATTGTCACAAACAACATAAAACATAAAATATCTTGGGGTAACCAAATAAGTGAAAGACCTGTATAGCAGGAACTTTGAGTCTATTCCAGGCCAGCCTCCAAAGCCACAGAGAAACCCTGTCTCGAAAAACCAAAAAAAAAAAAAAAAAAAAAAAAAAAAAAAAAAAAAAAAAAAAAAAGAAAAGAAAGGAATTAAAGAATAAAATAAAATGGAAAGATCTCCCATGTTCTTGGATTGGTAGGACCAATAATGTAAAAATGGCAATCTTGCCTAAAGCAATCTACAGATTCAATGCAATCTCCGATCAAAATCCCACCATAATTCTTCACAGACCCAGAAAGAATAATTCTCAACTTTATATGGAAACACAAAACACCTTGATAGCCAAAACAACACAGCTCAGTAAAGGAACATTCAAAGGAATCACCATCCCTGACTTCAAGCTCTATTATAGTCCTGAAAACAGCTTGGTATTGGCACAAAAATAGACAGGTAGACCAATGGAATGGAATTGAAAACCCTGATATGGACCCACACACCTATGAACACCTGAGTTTTGACAAAGAAGCTAAAATTATTCAATGGAAAAAAGAAAGCATCTTCAACAAATGGTGCTGGCGTAACTGGATGCTGGCATGTAGAAGACAGCAGATAGATCCATATCTATGGCCATCCACAATATATAAGTCCAAATGGTTCAAAGACCTCAACATAAATCCAGCCACACTGAACCTCTTAGAAGAGAGAGTGGGGGTACCCTCAAACAAATTGGTGCAGGAGACTACTTCCTGAACATAACACCAGTAGTACAGATACTGAAATTGACAATTAATAAATGTGGTCACCTGAAACTGAAAAGCTTCCGTAAGTCAAAAGACACAGTCAACAAGACAAAATGGCAGTACACAGAATGGAAAAAGATACTCACCAGCCCCACATCTGACAGAAGGTTGATTTCCAAAATTTACAAAGACCTCAAGAAGCTAGTCACCAAAATATCAAATAATCCACTTAAAAAGTGGGGAACAGAACTAAATAGACAATTCTCAATAGAGGAATCTAAAATGGCTGAAAGACCCATAAGAAATTGCTCAAGATCCTTAGCCTTCAGGGAAATGCAAATCAAAATAACTATGAGATACCATCTTACACCTGTCAGAATGGCTAAAATAAAAAATACCAATGACAGTTTATGGTGGAGAGGATGTGGAGAAAGGGGAACACTTCTCCGCTGCTGGTGGTAGTGCAAACTTGTACAGCTACTTTGGAAATCAGCATGGCGATTTCTCAGGAAAATGGGAATCAGTCTACAACAAGATCCAGCAATTCTTAGGCATATACCCAAAAGAAGCAAATTCGTACAAGGACATCTGTTCAACTATGTTCATAGCAGCATTATTTGTAATAGCCAGAATCTGGAAACAACCTAGATGCCTGTAGGGAGACACTGAAGCCCCACCTCCTAATAGCCCTGACTGGTGTGTTTGGACACACCCATGAGGGCATGGACAGGGGAGGTCCAAGATGACAGGCAAATGGATGGAACTAGAAATAACCATCCTGAGTAAGGTAATCCAGTCACAAAAAAACAAACATGGTATGTACTCACTCATATATGGATTTTAGACTTAGAGGAAAGGATTACTAGACTACAATCCACACCTCTAGAGAAGCCAGGAAACAAGGAAGAACCTCTGAGAAACATATGTGATCCCCCGGAGAAGGGTAAGGATACAGGAGAGCAAGAAAAGAAAGGGAGCCATTATAAGTTTAATGAGAAATCTGGAACTAGGGAAATGTCCAATGTTCTGCAAGGTTGACCCCAAATAACAATGTAAGCAATAATTGAGAGGCTACCTTAAATCACCTTCTCAGATGAGGAGATTGATAACTACCTTATATGCCATCCTAGAGCCTTCATCCATTAGCTGATGGAAGAAGAAGCAGACCCTCACAGCTAAACAATGAGCTAAAATCTGGAATCCAGTTGCAGAATGGGAGGAGTAATGAACAAAGGGGTCAACACCAGGCTGGAGAAACACACAGAAACAGTTGCCTGGAGCAAGAGGACCTCATGGACCCCAGACTGATTGCTGGGAAACTAGCAGAGGATTGTTTCAGACTCTCTGAATGAGGTAGTCAGTTTGGAGGTCTGGTTAATCTATATGTCCTCTGGTAATGGATCAGTGTTTATCCCTAGCATAGGAATGGCCTTTGGGAGCCCATTCCACATAGAGGGATACTCTCTCAGCCTAGACACCCACGGGAGGGCCTAGGCCCTGCTCCAAATGATACCAAAGATCTTGAAGATCCCCCATGGAAGTCCTCACCCTCCCTGGGGAGCACAAAGGGTATGGGATATCAGATCCTTGGGGGCAGCGGAGGAGTAGATGGAGAGGGACCTGGGATTGACATGTAAAACAAGCTTGTTTCTATTTTAAATAAAAAAAAGACATTCTGACTTGAATGTTAATAGTAAAAAATAAATAAATAAATCCTATTTTCTGTATATTTTGTTTTATATTTCTACATTTTTTATTATCTTCATTAAGCTTACAAAATAACCATAATTTAAATTTACAAATATTATCTTTATTTTCTTTTAATATAGTTTTCACTCAGTCTCTTCATGTTATAGCTAACAGGACATCTTTGGTCTTATACTGTTTCAAGAAATATAGTTCTTGAGTTATTTTCTAAATTGTCATTATTTGCTCTAGGTTCATGTTCATCTTTACTTGGAACGTCCTTTTTTCATACTGATGATTTTCCTTAAGCACATAGTGGTTGTTATTCTAATCTTTCCATGGTTGAACATGAAGTGTAGAATGGCATTTGGAAATACCTTGATGACAATTTTCTTGAGCATATGGAAATAGCTTATAATTTTCTTTAAGTAATAGGAGCAAAGGCTCATTAAGACGGACCTACCAAAATGTTCACAGAATTTGTTTAACCTGTGTCCTGTACAACTTCCGATGGCGAGGAATAGTTATAAATTTGGACCAACACAAAAACCTAAACTTAAAATATTATAAGTTTTGTTTGTCTGTTTCTTTTATTTATTTTTTTGTGAATTAATTCTGTAGATTTCTGGTATGGGCTTGTGAAAATGGCAATGTTGTGTTGCCTGGTTGTAGCCCTGGTCCTTTTCATCAGTTAATCGCTTTAAAAAGAAAAGCATTCATTCCTAATAAGGATTTTTACTACCTCCCGATAAAGCACTGTAGAATGAGGCAAGATAGAAGTTGCATGTCCAGAGCCTACACTCTATTATATCAAGTAACTTCAGTTTTCAGCTTGTTAACCCACCTCCATCTGAACCCAAATCTTGAGTATCTCTGAGTGCTGCCAGAGAATATCATTTGTCTCCCTTCTGTGTGACCTTCTGTGTATTCTGACCTATAAATTCCTCATCTACTCTCTATTTGTTAAAACACTCCAAATAGAATGTTCTCTTCTAAACATTTGTTGGGATCTACCATTTACGAATAACCTCTCTGCACAGTATTATCTCTATTGGCAAGGATTTTTTCTTTTTAAATCCCCCACCCCTGTCATTATATTGATTAGATCTTAGATGACAGGATAGTAGTCAGTACACTCAGTGTGTCATCTGAAGTCAGTGATGTGGAGGATTCATGCTCATTTTGATTCATAATTTTAACTTGAGTTGAAGTACATCTCTAAAGCATTGGCTTTTTACAATCACAGCTGACAGATAAGTTTAAGGTGAATTATTTCATGTTCTTTGTTTCCAATTAATTGCATCAATGTCTAGATTTTCTCTTATATGGGGAACAAGATAGGTCTGTTTATCTTAGGGAAGTGTCAGCCGAAGAGCCAATGTTTGTAGGAGGTATGAAAGCAAATGTGACTCTGAAAACTCTAAGCTAGAGTCAAGCTGTAGACAGGGACACCTGAAACTCCCACTCCAATTATCAATTTCACTTAGCACTTAGAATGCCAAATATGACAATTATAAATACAGAGAAGATAAAATTCACAATGCTAAAGTCCATGTAGCAAATATTTAAATAACTGACTAATTTTGAGTAGTATTGAAGAGCTAAGCATTTTTGTCATAAATACTAAGATTCTCCCCTAAAAGTGGCACATGAAATATTTGAAGGTAGAATAGGAAATGACTGATAACAACTAAAACAGAGATAATATGATATGGATTGGGTGGTGAGGTCTCTCGAGGTGCCTAGACAGTTGGGACTATCAGCACACACACACACTGAAGCTATCTGCTAGGGAACTATGTTTCACTTATGTACTTGCAAACTTGCAATAGCTGCTGACTGGGAGTCTGACGTAGTTCTGAACTTAGGGCTTTTGCTATATTAACTCATATATAGCTAGTGTTCATTCTCAACACATTTACCTTTCAGCATAGGATGCAGAACATGGTAGAAGCTACAGAAAGAAAAAAGAAAAAAACTGGGTGTCAATCAGTGTATCAAACATTTTCATGCACAGATATAAATCAGGCTACTACATAACAAAGTATAGGGGATTCATTTCCCAGCAAGCACTATGTGATCCTTTTCTCTTCTGCTTTTCCCAGTACATCGGTTCCCCCAACACATTAAAAATGTTATAAAGTTTTCAGAGCAATGGTCTAAGTAGATATACATGTAGTTTTTACAGGCATGGAGTTATTACTGATAATATTTTTATTAGTAGCTATCTCTGAAAATGTTGCTCTTCAATCTTCTGACTTCTCCCCTCAATAGAAACAAAATAAGCATGAAAACTAGTAAGACCAAATCCATTGTCTGTATACTGTGCCCTTTCTCGGTGATATTTCTCTTCAGTGTGTAGAGTGAAGAAAGCTGTAATGTGAGAAGTAGTGATGTTTGCTACTGGGCCTTTGACATAGCCAAAGGAACACTTTCTTTATTCTAGACTTCATATCTGGAAATTGTATCTCAGGGTCTATTGTTCCATTCTTATGTTTTCTTTAGGATATAACTTGGTTTGTACTGACCTCCTTCAGATACTTAGCTGAGAACAAAAGCTAAGGGTTTACCTTAAAAATTGAATTGAGAATCTTTATTTTGTTGACAACAAAGACTGCTATAGACTATATTTGCAACACAAGTCATATTGAAAACTGAAGAATAAGATTGTTGGATGCTCATCTCATTTCAAAGAAAGAAAAAATAGTTGACTATTAGGTCTTTCCCTATATGCATGTCCAACCAACAATCACCAGAAGTGATTTTTTTCCTAACTACTAGATAAGACTTGGATTCAACAGTGGAAGCATCTACATTTACAGAAGGCTTGTTCTATCCAGGAACTACCCTAAAATCACCATATGCATAGCTTCTACTTTTCTGTCTTTAGGAACTCATGAAAGGTAAATGTATAAGGAAGGGCATGATATCTGTATTAATTTTCCACTGCTACTTGACACATGCCTCAAGGCATGGTGCCATAGAGGCAGTATTCATTATGTCACAGTGAATTCAAAGCCAGAATGAGCTTAGCTGGGCCCCCTTTGGCTCTCAGCTCTTCCTTCACAAGGCTACAACTAGTTGTTGGATGGAGTTGTCATCTTAATTCCAACTGGGCAAAGATCCACATAGATACTTGGTCATCTGGAGACTGTCAATATTCAATGCCTCAAAAATGGATAAATTGAAGACCTCACTTTGCCACTAGATACTAACCAAAGTCCCCTCTCTTCATTCTTTGCCATGGAGATCTCTCAGAGCAATTAAAAACATGACAATTGGTTTTACCATGTAAGTAAACTAGATGGAAGACATTTGTTTTACAAGCTAAGCTCAGAAGCAACAATACACTTTTAGCTTTTTATCAATGTTGTGAGCAATTTTGCCATGTCCAGCTTACATTTCAGGGGAGAAGATTACAGGAGTCTGAGCATCAGAAGGTAGCCAGCATTATGTACTACCCCAGATTTCAGGCTTATGACAATGTTCTTAAGAATCAAGCTGCCAAAGAGGATTAAAGCTGGGTTAGAAAGGGGACAAAGCATGGGAGCCTATTCACTACAGTGACAGAAGCTGCCAAATGCTGTCAAAGGCTTCTCCCTCCTGTGTCATGGCAGCTACCTCAAACTTACCTTTTACAGCCAATTCATAACCTCTAGCCTTCTATTCACTTCCTCCCTGTCAGAGACATAGTTCCTCACAGCAAAAATGAAAGTGATCAAATCAGAGTTTCCAAATTACCTAGGATTCACTAAAAAAGATGACTGATTTTGTTCATTCTTTCCTTTGTAGTCTGATTTCAGAGAAACTATTCCTGTCTGAGGGAAACACCAATACCTTTGCTGCTAAGCTACTTCATTCTTAAGGATTTTAATGCCCACTTATCTTTTGTTGTGTGCCTTCCATGCAGCACCTCTGATGGCTTCTTTCATGACCTGTCAATTGCCTGTTTCTCTCCCATTTGCCTTTTGTCCCCTTCAGATGCCTTCCCATTGTTCTCCAAATGGGTTTTCTTCATAATACACTTGGATGTGTTGAGTATCTTCAAGAGGCAGCAAGCACTTGACAATGTGATCCATTTGCAGTTAAGTTCAATTTTTCTTCATAGAACTCAGCTCAATTAACTTTCTGCATCATTCAGTACTACCTTGCATGACATGATACTCAACTTCCATTATGTCACCTTCCACTGAACTTGGTCTACCTGTATAGCCACTGTTTCTCTGTCTTTTTAGGAGTGGGTGGGGGTCCGAGCCAGGAACAATCATGTTTAGAGTTCTAGACAAGCCATTGCTGTGTTCTCATTATGACAGTTCTCCTGAAATACTTTGAGAGTACATAGAGGAAGCAGGTGCTTCTTCCAAATGTGGCAATGGCCAAAGCAGACTATAGTTTTACTGGTAATGGTAATAATGTCACCAAGAAAACTGAGAGCACTTAGGACAGAAGGGTTTTGTTGTACTTTGAGAAGTTGAATTCATGGAACTGCAGGAGAAGGCATAAAACCTCACAGGATGATGAACCTTGCTTCATCACTAGTAGTGAGATGGGGAAGAAAGCAAAATAATAAGCAAACAGAGGATGGGAACTTCTGGTGGATTGTGTCATTCACAATACCATCTATAGTTGAGTCTCTAAAAATGTAAACTAAGGATTTTGTCAACACTCAGGACCAGAATTAGCTGGGAAAATTGCAAGTGTCCATATTGCTTCTTTGATATAATTTCACTTTTCATTACTGTGTTCAATCACATTTATCACAAACATTTTACATATAACCCATTTCTAGTGTTGATTTCAGTCAGATCACCCTTTAGGAAATAAATAAATGTGTTTGTGCTGATTCAAAAGTAATCTTAAGATTGCTGCTCTTTCAATAGAATATAATTATGATTAATGCATTTCAAATCTACATGATAGGGGTAATGGTAACATTTGCCTTTGTACGTTGAAACAGACATCCAAGTTTATTTCTTAGTTCTAAAGCATTCTATCCCAATGCAGTTCTGGTGTTAATAGTTACAGTCAGCAATGTAAATTTTCATATCCCCATAGAAACAAAGAATAATCACTTTTATATGTAAATACATTTGGCATAAGTACCCAAGAGACTGCAGTGGTGGCTGTGGCTATTAATGAAGTTGCACTTAATTTGATGCTCAGCCAAATTACATCCTAGGAAAAATTCAAGAAGCTGAACAAGATCCAAACCCAAAGACCATAGTTTCCGCATATGATAAACAGCTATACTATGTAAAATTGCTTAGGTACTAAACTGGGGGGTTACTTTCCTTAGGGTGTGATGTATGTAATGTTGTTCTTTGTTTCATTCTGGGTGCTTGCTTTTCTAGTCTTTTCACATCATATGCCTAACACCAAACTTGGGTCAATAGTTAGAGGCAGAGCAGGAATGAATAGCATCTGTGCTGTTGCTTCTATTCTTCTGTCATCTGAATATTTTACACAGACTCTCTCTGTCTCTCTCTCTCCCCCTCTCTCCTCACACTATGTATATGTGTGTTATATAATAACACAATATATATTGTATTAGAGTTTATTTGAATGAGGTTTGCTCTGTAGTACAGTTGAAATATCAGAATGGATACATTTTAGCATATACTCTTTGGTTGGTGGCTCCAGTATAGGTCAAGTCCCATCCTGTACACTATAGTATGTCTACTCAGAACTCCCTGAGGAAATTCATACTTCAGTTCTTTGTGCTGACATCTCACAGGCATTTTTAGTTAAATTATGTGAGAGATGGGATGCTTCTGTCCACACTTGTTTGTTCCCAAAGCCTCTCCCTGCTTTTATAAGTCTAATTTCCTTAACTTGATACAACAGTGAACTCCCCCCATTTATATGTTCTGCTCTTGCTCATCTTCACCTCACAACTGTTAGTAAAGACAGTCATCCATCTGTATTTTAACAGTATCTATTTAGCTCATTGTATTTTCCCTTCGAATATTCATCTAAAATTAAGACCTTCACAAAACCAAAAAGATAGGATCAAAGACACAAATTATGCCCACAATAACTTGAAATATTTTGCGTCTAAGAACTTCCCTATTCTGGATTCATAATGCCAAGACTTGGCTTAGAGAGTTATAGCTTATAGCTACAAGAAGTTACTACAACATATTATTCAAAATTTAGTTGAATCTTTATCTCAGAAAAAAATACTAAATGTTATTGAAATTTCTTGGAATTTCATACTGGATGGACTGACTTTGATTTCTGTTTAAGATAAATTAGAATTCAATTAAGAGCTTGAATATATATAATGAATAATTAGCAGCTTTCCTCAAAAACTATCATCTTAAGGATTTGTGTTTGCCCTTTCTCAACCTTCTCTTAGTTATCAAAATGTTGAACATTTTTATTTCATTAGGAATTTTGTTCATGAAAATCCACAAAGGATGAGACTTTGTATCTACCAATAATATGAAATGTGAAACGTATTTTGTCTTTTGAGGAGTGTCTGAATTTTATAGTTGGGTGATGAGTTGGGGTTTATGATCTTATTTTTGTCAAGAGAGAGGAGCATGCATATCTGTTCCATGCCAAGATTTTTAATCTAGTAGTATGTTTTGGGATTTGTGTGAATTTCAATAAATCACTAAGAAGGATGTTTCTCACAGAATGGAATGACTCTCCATTCCCTCATCCCTACCAGACTGCACACTAAGATCATCATAATACCTATTCTCAATTCTATTTTGACAATAAATCTAATCCATCCAGAAGGTGGTAGTTTATATGATGATAGATGCAGGGGAATGTTTTAATGTTTGTCTCTATTTAATGGCTCTCCTTTTAAATCTATAGTTTTTTTCCTTTATTATTTCTTCTTGTGCTCCTCCTCCTCCTCTTCATTTTCTTCCTTTCCTGAGACAAGGTCTTACTTCTATGTATCCTTAGTTCATCTAGAGTTTGCAGAAGCCTCTGTTCCAGGCTTCTATAAGAATCAGTTTGTACAATCTTTTGTCACCTGTTTCTGTTTCTGTATTTTATTTGGAAATGCAAAGTTCATACCTGTATTATGTAGTATAATTAAACTCTATTCCAAACGTTACTCCCTCACATGCACACTCAGATTCACTACAGCCATGCATATCAGTAAAGGAAAGTCCAGTTCCCAAAACTCACATATTCTTTACAACTTCATTTTATTTTTAAAACTTTTCATATAACATATTTGGTAATACTTCTCTGCTTCCCTCAACTCATCCTCCCACGGTCCCGTCTTCCAAAACCAAATCTCTCTCTCTGTATATCTCTCTGTCTCTGTCTCTCCCTCTCTCCCTCCCCACACACACTACTATGTGTCTGTTTTATGCTGGCCAACTACTCCAGAGCATCATGCCTACCATGGAGTGTGGTTGAAATACCTAGTGTCACTTCATTAAAGTAAACTGGTTTTACTTCTCCAAGCAGCTATCAGTTGCAAATAGCTTTATGATTAGGGCTGGGACTCTATGCCTGCCTTCCTTTCTCCACACTAGTATTCTATCTGGCTTGAACTTGTGCAGGTCTTGTAAGTGCTTTCCCAGTGTCTATGAGTCCATATGTGTGTCAGACCTGTTGTGTGTGGAAGAAGCTGTTTCCTTGGAGTCATCCACTCTGGTTCTTACAATCTCCCCCTGCATTTTTTTCTTTGCATAGATAGATTGCTGAGCCTTAGGCACCTGAATGGCTACTGTTATTACCCTGGACAGCTCTTGCACTCCTGCCTGCATTCCAACTTCACAATTGAGAACTTTAAAACCTTACATAGCCTTTCTTTCTTTCTTTCCTTATCATTTTTCTTCATTATTTAAAGGAGATCTCACACTAACTTCCAGGCTTGCCTTGAAATCTCAAATTTCCTCCCACCACTGCCCACTTTGCTAGTACTGCAGGCATGTACCACTGTACTGGGCTCTAAAATATTTCATTTAAAACAAACATCAGAGCAATAATTGTAATCATTTCCTTATAAACATAAACAAGTTGTCATTTTTGTGCACTAACCTTCATTAAGAAATGCTTGGGTTTTTTTTGTTTTTTTTTTTTTTTTTTTTTTTGTGGGACTCCTATCAGTAGGACCAAGTGTGTTTCTGACTCTTTTGCCTGATCTTCGGACATGTTCCTCCTAATGAGTTACCTTGCCCAGCCTCAACATGAGGGCTTTTGCCTTGTCTTCTTGTATCTTGTTTTGTCATGTTTGGCTGTCATCTTTTGGGGACCTGCTCTTTCTGGAAGGAAATTGAAGGGGAGTGTATCTGGGGTAGAGGCGCTAGGAGGAATGATAGGCATAGAAATTGTGGTTGGCATATATTTATTTTCATTAAAAAGAAATGCCTTTTGTCACTTGGCAGATGTTAATGTCTTTATTACTTATAATTGAACTTGATAATCAAATGGTATTATAAATGATTGTTAATTAAAAACATAGTTTTCATTTTGAAATTTCTACCCAGTCTCTGATACATGTCTGGTAGCAACTCTGAGATCTACGACTTAGAAATTTCTTTTTTGTTCTTTATCAAAACATATGCCTCAGTACATTAAACATGATTTAGAGTTATGCAGCTTTTACAATTTTACATCATTTGATCACTATCTGTAATGAAATGTACTGTAATTTAAGCCAGGAGACATCCATTAATCTCTAAAACAATGACTACTGACTTCTAATAAAATATGTTACATGAAAACCATGGCTTAACTCCACTGCCAATATTCCCTGTCACATCTATTCTTCTATTCTCCTATATGGACCCATTTGTAAAATCAACACACTAATTATTCTTCTTTAGCTTGCCCATAAGACTGGAGGTACAACTTCTACTTTTGTCTTTTCAAGAGATGATCTGGTCACTTTTTTGAAAATTTAACTTCTTTATTGATTCTTTGGGATTTCACATCATGAACCCCAATTCTGCTCACCTCCAAGTCCCCCCATATCCTTCCCTTACTTCTGTAGTGCCCCCCAAAGAAAACAAAACAAAATAAGCAAGCAACTCAATGCACAAAAACAAGAACAAATGAATGAAAACAAAACAAAACCACCACCACAACAAAAATCAACCTCTTTGCTTCTTTCCTGCCTCTCCAATACCACTTCATTCGTCCTGGTGGCACTGGGGGACTCGGTGTGTCACATAGTATACTCTTTTGTCCTATGAGTTTTACTAGCAAAGTTCAGTGCAATGAGTCACTGGTCTGGTTCAAGGCCTCTGGTTTGGGATAAACCAGTATCACTGGATCCTTACCAGGATATCTTCTGGGATATCCTGTGACTCCCTGAGTTTTGGAATTCCTGTGGGTATTATTCCATAGGACCAGTCCTTTCACAAGCTCCAGAAGGCCTTAGATGGAGTAGATGTTAGGGTGGGCCAACCCAAGGCCTGGCTTTGGGGCTGGGTGATAGCTGAGCTGGTCAGCCCAGGACAATGGGAGCACCTACCTCAGGCAAGGGGGCTGAGTCAGCTCTCCTACACCCATGCCCTCATTGTTGGTTCACCCTCACCTGTGGTGAGAAGTAGGGCCATCTCTCCTGAGGGCAGGGGCCAGCTCTCTTGCTATAGTGTTCAGCAAGTGGCAAGGCCAGCTTTGCCAGGGCCAATGAAGGGCAGGGCAGACTCAGCATGGCCCTCTGATTTCATCTTTCATGGTTTCTAAGGTCCTCTGAGGTGATGTGGGCCACAGACATCAATATAAACCCCAGTTTCAGCTGAACCACAGACTCAAACATGGCCCTCACACCAGCTTGTGCCTGGACAACATGTTGGCTCTGCGTGGAAGCAATTGCCACTCAGGTCCAGATGGTTCCGGTGGCAGCATGGACACTGCCTGGTTGAAGGAGTAATGACTGAAAAAAGAAGAAGGCAAGGGAGCACAAGCATGCATTAATTCACTGCTCTCTTGTCCTTGACTCTGCTGCCCTGACTTCCCTACAACCATGGACTGAAACCTGTTATTGTAAGCCAAATAAATCCTTACTTCTTCAACTGACTCCTATTGTGGTATTTTACCACATCAATAGTGAATGAACGAAGACTCTACCATACAATTTTGCTAAAAGATAAAACCTACTCTCACTGAGCTAATACCCAAAGCTCTGCAATCTGACCCAAACTCCTTATAGTATTAGGATGTTACTAATAATGTCTCAGGATTCCTCTTTTCAGTCTGTATTCTTTATGATTCTGCTCTTTGCCCTTCTTTTACAAGCTTTAATCTTGGCATAGATCTGTTTTCTATCTCCTAGAAGTCTCTCCTTTAAACTTTTGGGTATTATGTTTGCCTTCCATGTGTAACACCATTGTCCCTTCCCAGTTTTTTACATTGTAGATGTAGGTCCCAAAGCCATTCACAAACAGAGCATTGCTATGTACTGATATGTACATAATAACAAACCAAATGAAGCTAAATCTTATCAAAGACTGTATTTTCACAAATATTTATTGGGACACACACATCTACTTGTTTCTATGTTGCTTGGGGCTGTTTCTATGCTACAATAATAGTGTTGACAACTGTAATACTATATGGTCCCCAAATCCTAATTTATCTACTGTCTAGTTCTACAGGGAAAAGATTGCTGACATGTGATAGAATATATGAAAGGAAAGTGTGGAAAAAATAAACTTTGTTTGGATGCCTGGAGAGAATCCAGAACTGATTCCAATCTGATACATTGTTCCCATTCTGTCACTGCCCTTTTGTCACTGCCAGCAGGGGCCCCAGGTCTGCAAGTAAGAGGCCATTTGGCTAAGTCATTTATTTGAATGAGGGAATTCTGTGACGTGTCCCTCAGAATCATGCCTGCTTAAAGGTACATATACTGAGATACTGTAGGTAACATTCTGTGGTTGACAGTTAGGACATCTGATCCTCACAAAGAGCTGCTGAGAAGATGCAGCTGCCAATCAGAGCAAACAAATTTTCAAAGACATGCAGACAATGAAGTCCATCCTGACAGTAACAAAATCCCCCCAATAGACACCTCACAGGAAATTTTTCCCTCTATATGCCAAAAGAGTAGATCTAGATGACTCATTTTATTAAAAATCAATTAAATTTAGATAATTTAGGGACAAAAATATCTGGTGCAAATAGAGAATTGAAATAGTACTTTTAAATGAGAACTGGAATAATTATGTTTCTATTATTCTATTCATAATTCCTTGAGTATCTTCATATAAATATTTATACAGCTATCTAGTTAAGTATTCTCATTTTGAAATCTAAAAATTCTCAAGCTTACATATATTTAAATTTGAATTCTAGGTGAGAATGGCATAGGTTATTTTGAGTTATTCTAGCCACATACAATCTTATATTCATGAATTTAACATTGAAGTTTACTTAGGAGCCACTATATTCCAAGCATGATAAAAATAGTATACAGTAAAGACACCCATGACAGAATGATGTAATAAAAAATTTCTAGCAGTCAGAAACAGGTTTGAATCTGCCTTCCCAGACTCACTAAGCTTATTTAATATCTTTGGAGTATATTTTGCCTTTAAAAAATAAGCATTGTGATGTTTTCCTTGGTAAAGTATTTACCAGAATTACATATGTTAGCTGCTTTTTGTTTGCCTGGCATTTTAGGCTCTTTCTGCTAGGAGCTAATAGCATCCTCTGACCAAAGAGTTGATGGCTAGACCCAATAAGAGCCAATTACAAATACAATGTGCACCTGGTGAATTTCGTCTTGGACCTAAGTTAGAAAATGGGAGTTGTTCCCAAGACATTTTACTAGGGTGAATGTCTCTTTGCCTGTTAGTTCATGGTGTAGAAGGAGGGCAAATCTAGTAGTGTTGATAAAAACCTCCTGCCAAGTATAGAAAGGCTGCTTGTTTAAAGAGAGACAGAAGAAGGCTATAACTCTGGACCTCTAGTTCTTAGGTCACTAGGGATACATTAGGCCACAATCCTTGCAATATTTTCTAACACTGCATTACTTGGAGCAAGGATCTTAATACAATATGAAATGCTGAGCAGAAGCACACACACACACACACAAAAAAAAAAAAATCATATGCAACATATGCCAGTTACCTGCTTCCACCTCCAGGTAAAAGGAATTAGAGGAGTCATTTGATATCCCTGCCCTCACCATGACAATGGTTTGATGTTTTCTGTTGCTGCCAAAAGGAACCTGTCTTGCTTCTTCTTTATTCCTCATTTGGGGAACAGCATCTGATACTCACTAGGTAAACAGTAAATAGGAACATTCATGGGAGACAGTTCAAGCCTGATGGCCTGAGTTCAGTCCCTGAGACTGGCATAGTGGAAGGAGAGAGCACAGTCCAGGGGCTGTCTTCTCACTTTCTCTTAAATGCTGTGGCACTAGCATGCTGCCTTCTCATCAATCAATCAATCAACCAATCAATCAATCTACTGGGTGAACAAATGCTTAATTAGCTATCTATAATACCAATATCATATCAGATCATAGAAGACTTTTAAGAAAATTTAAATGATATTAACTGAATAATGTATAAAAGGCTGCCTTCCCTCAAAAACCTGAAGAAATAAAAAATGTCAATGCTTTCCTTTTTAATTTATGATAATAAGGAAATCTGGCCCTAACAATCTCCTTACCAAAGGTTGCAAATTTCTGGTCATTATAACCAGAGAGACTCTTGGCTTTTCCAGTGACACATTCAATAGTGCCTGGACACTGATGCCACGCAGGAACTTGTCCATAGCCCATCAAAAGTTACTTGAGATCCTGCTGTACTGCATGACCTCCCACACTTCCTTGTCCACTAGTATCTCTTGGATGTTCTTTTTTCTGGAGTTGTTTGTACAAAGCCTACTCATTGATGACTTTCAAGTCAGACTAGTACTATTTTTGGCTACATACCCGGATTATATTCCTTTGTATCTTGATCTCCCTAGAGCCTACACTGCATATCTAGTCATGCCTCTCCTACATACAGCAGCATTTAGCTATATTACCTAGTTAATAACACACACTCTTGATCTTTCCAATTCTGATAGAGTATCTTCATACAGGAAAACTCCTTGTCAATTTTCCCTTGCATCTATTTTCTTCCAAGTCTTGAGAGACTGTGAAGACCGCTGTTCAGATAGACCTTCATACACATTGTACAATCTCTACCCAAAGCACAAAACCATACTTATGAAGGGATAGTTTCTTTTCAAAACAAATTACTATTCTATATTGACATAATCATTTGCATTACTCTGATGATACAAGGATGATGCAGATAAAATACACTTAGAGGGGTTGTAGATGGAACTTCAGAGTAAAGCACATATCTAGTAAGTGAGAGGCAAAGGGGGAAAGGGGGAGATAGGGATGAACAAAGGTATGAGAATGAAAGCAGCAAAGCTCAACATACATATATAGTGGATCATGAATTAGTTGTGCATTTCTTTGGAAGAAAATATACCTCTTGCTATGTATTTCCTCAGGGTATATATGGTTTTAAGGAGTAATAATTTAATAATAATTATTATTATTTTCAGGTCAGTATATCAAGAATATTCTTGATACCTCAAACTGTGAGACAAATATGGACATATTTTATTAAAATATAGAAAAGCATCATTAATCTAAACCTTCCCAAACACAAGGAAAGATAGCATGAACCCATCACAGCAAAAGTGGCATGGAGAGAAAGCATTGTACATAGATCCTGAGACAATCTATGAGTTTTTTTTTCCTTCCTAGTTTGACATAGCTGAATGCTTGCAGTTGTCATCAAGTTTTTAATACTTTCCCTAAATGCTTTTTTAGCTGGAGGCTCAACTGACAACCACTGTCAGTCATTTATTTTCATGTCAGCTGGTGATAAGCAATTACTGACACATTAATCTGGTGCTGCTCTCTTAGGTCTGGCCCTTACTCAGTTTCAATAGCAAGACTGAATAGGTGAGCAAGATACAAAACAGAAATAGATGGACTAGAATGTAATGAAGGAGATTCTAGCCTTTGTTTCATAATTTATTAGCACCATAAGAGATATTAGCTTTAGCAGATTTGGCGATTATTTCAAGAGAAATATATTTCTGACAAAGCAATTTTTTCTTTCTTAGAGATGGGCAGAGATAGCTTTCGTTAGTGGGAAACATGGTCAAGTGACTCAGTTTAAATACTGATAATCCATCTACAAAAATCATGCTTTCTCGTTTTTGTTTTTTGTTTTTTGGGATTTTTTTTTTTGCCAGAGTAATGTCCTTTGAAATAGGAACAAATATCATGCCAAGATATATAGAAATTTCCTTTTCAAAAACATGTGGTATATAATATTCCCAGTAATCTCTATTGTTCTCATTGGTTAAATTGCCATAAAAATAAAACTGAAATATTTAGCTCAATAACTATGTACTATATCTGAAATTGTTGGAAGTTTAAAATGGTCGGAAGTTTAGAATGGAATACCATTCTAGTATTCCATTTAAACATCCTATTATCGTTACCAATTTATAAGATCAGAGTAATCCTAAATACTTTTTGTAACATACGTATAATATGAACCACTAGAGAACTAAATGTATTATATTCTTCATAAAGACTAGTGATGGATATTAATATTGTCCCTTAACATATGAATGATTTGATTTGTTAGCAATAAAAATTATGATCGCCACTCAATCCTCATTTTGAATACATAAGAACAAATGAAGAAACATTTTGTTAAATATACATGCTATTAAATGTTATTTTATCCTTGTCTCAGAAATTTCAATGAAGAAATGAAGGCATAGAATTGCTCTATCCTTAAAAAGATTGCAGCAATCTTAAAATCATGCAAAATTAGTACATTTCGCTAGAATTTGCAAAATAAGTTTGAAAACAAAAATACCAATCTGCAAATTTTTTCTAGCTTTCTAGATTGATGATCACAGCATTATATATTTTTGAAAGTATTTCCTTAAGAGCAACTAGCTGTAAAATCTATGAGCCTTGTAACTGCATATTTGTTAGTCTATGGCATAGTAGAAACTACATTATTAACAACTTTCCATGCTATTACACCTAAAGCTTTTGAGCATTCTGGATATTCAATATGAAATGTGACTATAATTTACACGACGACAGTAAAAAATAACAAGGAATGTCTTAATCCAGTCATGTCCAAAGCTAAGATTCATTGTGTGAGCTTCCTCCTTACTACCCATTTCTTCAAATAAATGTGTATTTAAAGCACTTCCTTTGGCCATGCAGAGCTGAATATTTGCTGCTTGTCCAACATTTCCACAGACTCCTGATGGTTACTAAACTCTAAGTTTCATTTACACAATGGCAGGGGGAAGACAGAGACTTTTTCAAAATATTTGCCTTGCAAGTATTACTTGCCATATTTGTTTGAGTCAAGAGGTTATAAATGCCTTTCTAGAGTACATTTCTGATATGCATTTTGCTTGTCACTGGAAACACAGTCTTTCTGTCTTATTTTAGTACAACTTTAACACAGTAAAGGCTGAGTGTTCTTGTAAAATGAATGTCCAGTCACAATGTGTTTTCCACTTGTGTGATTTAAAGTAAACTTTAACTTAATCTTGTTTCAGGAGGGCACTTTATTATTTCAAACTTTGAAAGATTCAGAGTCAGAATTCAGGTTTCACCTGATAATTTCTCTATGTACAACGAGGAGATAGTATTTCACGGTCTGACACAAAGCATATGCTTTGCAGTGTGAGGTGCTGAGGGTCACTAGGAAGAAACAGAAGCAAAAGTATCTGCCCTGGTCCAGGATTTCAGTCCTCTGCATGATGTGTGATAACAAATTCATACTTGCTTAGGAGCTTCCTGAGCAAAAGCATAGACCATTTTAGCATACCCTCAGGACATGTACAAGAAAGTGAACACTAATCACTGATCTTCTATGAGCATGCTGGATACACAGAGGTTTAGTCCCAAAATTGCCTTCATAGGCTACTCTCACAAAAAATAAAACAAAATAAAATAAAAAATAAAAAAGCATCCCGCCCACAAAATGGAGATTCTTGAGCAATAGGTTTAGGGAAAATAATTATAGCAGATGAATTCTCTGTCAATGGAAAGTCTATA
The DNA here is from genome assembly GCF_003668045.3 of Cricetulus griseus. NCBI lineage: Eukaryota > Metazoa > Chordata > Mammalia > Rodentia > Cricetidae > Cricetulus > Cricetulus griseus. The sequence continues at coordinate 189,302,295 of NC_048595.1, read as the reverse complement.
GTCTATATTTCTTCCTCTAGCTACTGACTCAACTGCCAAGGCTATTGTAATCTCAGAATATAGAACAAAAATTATAAAATATTGAACACCCAAATATGTAGAGGAACCAAAAAGAAAAGAAAGAAGGGAGTTTCGCATATAGCATCATGAGTAGCTGCCAGACGTGACTGGATTTAAAGAGAAATGTAGCAAACATCTATGAGTGTTTCATGTACAAGATAATGAGTGGGAATAACTCTCCTAGTTGCAGGAATTATGGGGAGTGCCAACCCCAACCTCTGACATATCTGTTTCTCATGTCCTTTCAGTAAAGGAAAACTGGAAACAATTCTGTGACTCCACAGGGAGGTGTCAAGAACCAAAGCATGCCAGTTCCATTCATGTCTTCTAATTTGGTCTTTAAGTCTTTCTACTGGTCCTTTTCCATGGTACTTTTGTCAAAACACTAAAGGGTTTTTGAAATGTATGATTCCCTGGACCAGGAACAGGTCCTTCCAAGTATACAAGTAGTTAGTTTACTATTTTCAGATTTGAAGAAAGGATGTGAGATTTGATATGATTCCCCTTCTTTCAGACAAACCATGATTTCCAATACAATTGGGCAAGGTCCCTTAACATCTCTTTGTGCCAAGAAAAATGATTTTCTTAAATTTAGTAGAAGAAATATGTTTACAGTTAATCATTTAAATAATTGGCACTGATATCCATACTAGTTGTCTCCTGATATTAATGAATTGACTCCCAAACTTAGTGATGGGTCATTTATCTCACAGCTAAGGATACATCAGTTTCATGGAAGTGATTCTCAAAGAATCTCCTAAATTAAGTCTTTAGCATACACTGAAGCTCTGGCCAACACCTTGCCTGTAGTCTTAGGATATGCTCACAAACACTACTGCCAGCATGATGTCATAGCACTTGGGACTCTCTATGAGACAGCACTTGGCTTCCCTCAAGGTGAACAATCCAAGAAGAAACATAAATGAATGTATGAAGTGAGAACCACATGTTTTATATTTTTAATGTATTCTTGAATATGTGTCTCAATTATAACATCAGATCAAAGTTCAGAAGTGTATAAATTAAGTTCATGTGTAAATGAGACCCCTAGGATAAAGATCCTTAACTATGATTCTTATAATTTTCTTATAATTCTTAGCCATAAGAATTATAATTGCATAATTAAAGAACTAAAGGGGTAAGGTTCTGCCCACACATTCATAATAAACAACAGACAGATAAATACAGAATGTTATAAATGTTTCTGTTCAAAATGAGAGAAAGAAGGAACATGGGTTTCAGTAGTTCGAGTGTCTTTTTTGTATGAAGGTACTTGGTAGACTACGAAACAAGTAACACAGACACCAAACCAGCCACAAAACCTTTGACCTACAATCCATCCTGCATTCAAAATATCTTAGGGAAATGGTGGTAGAATACATGTGGGAGTAGTCAATCAATTACACTTAAAACCCACTCCACAAAAAGGAACCCATACTCAACAGTGCTAGGGTAACAAGAACCAGAGACTAGATAACCCAGAGATCTTGCATAAACCTAAACACTACTGGTCAAACAAAATCAATAAAATGACTTCTAGTGATAGTCTGCTATACTCATAGATCAGTAACTTACCCAGTCATCATCAGAGAGGCATCCTCCAGCAACAGATGGGAACAGATGCAGAGACCCACAGACAGACACTATGTGGAGAGAGACTAAAAGGAAGGTCTCCATCAAATCTCTCCTCTCAAATCTCTGGGAATCCCATGGAAGAGGAGGTGAAAAGATTTTAAGAGCTGGTGGAGATGGAGAACAAAAGGAGGAAAGGCCCTGAATCAACTAAGCAAGGTGGACATGAGCTCACAGAGACTGAAGCAGCAAGCACAGGACCTATGTAGGTCTGCACCAGGTCCTCTGCACATATATTATAACTATTATCTTAGTATTTCTGGGAGACTCCTAATTAAGAGAAAGAGTGGGTCTCTGACTCTTGAGACTGCTCCTTGAACTCCTTTCCTCCTGTTGAATTGCCAAGTCCAACTTCAATATGATAGTTTTTGCTTCATCTTGTTTTATTTTATTTTGTCATGTTTAGTTCTTACCTCTTAGAAACCTGGTTTTTTTATTTGTTTGGTTTGGTTTGGTTTGGTTTTGTAATGATGGGTAGAAAGGGAGTGAATTCCAGAAGGGAGAGGAGTGATAAGGCATTGGGAGCTGTAGAGGGAAGACAAAGTATAATTGGGATACAGTGTAAGAGAAAAGGATTTATTTTCAACAAAAGGAAATAAAAGCAAACAAATAAAGCTCATTGAGATAAGTCTTTCTTGGAGATTCCACTTGTTTCCATTTTTAATAATTTATTTATTTTTTTAAGTTTCAGTTCATATTTCAACTTCAGTCCTTCCTCCCACACCTCCTCCCAGCCCCCATGCCTCCTCTGTGGTAGTTTCCCATGGCGACTCAAAAAAGTCTGGCACAATAGGTTGGGACAGGGCTAAGCACCTCTCCCGTGCATCAAGGCTGAGCATGGCTTCCAACTATGCCCTCCTCATGTGGGAGACAGTTGTGAAGCTTGGACTATTTAAGGGGCCCCTGGCATTAGGACCCCTCTAAAACCAAGAACCAAAGAGAGAACAAAGAAAATGGAAGAAATAACTGTTTTATAATCTGATCCTAGAAATGACATCCCACCATTTTTGCTGACACTGTATTCATTAAGGGATTCATGTCCATGGGAAGGGCAAAGATTAATAAAGGAGCAACACAGGAAAGTAAAGAAAGTTGGGAATCATCTTAAAATATGAAATCTAGGAAGAAGCAAAATAGAGTGGATTTATACTTTTTTTAAAAAATGGCATCTCTAATAAGCTAAAAGAACTTAGTAATAGAAAAAAATTAAGAAGGAAGAAATGGCACTGCAAAATTTTAAACATATGAGCTGGAGGATGGCTTAGCCATTAAAATATAGGGTCACAACCAAATAGACAAAGTAGTCTATAAACATAAGACAGAAGATATTCAAATAAGAAATTATACTATATATATATATATATATATATACATATATATATATATATATTGTATTTAAAGAAAGGCCAATAATTTGTTCTTGACATTGAAATATTCTTTGTTGTGATTTGAATGAGAATGACCTCTATAGAATTATATATTTGAATGTTTGTTTCCCAGTTGGTGAAACTGTTTGGTAAGACTGAGCAGAGATAGCCTCGTTGGAAAAGGTGTGTCAGTGGAATAGGACTTTGAGATTACAAAAGCCTACACCTTTCTCAGATTGTTCTCTGCCTTATGCTTGTAGATTAGATGTAAACACTGAGCTACTGCGCCCAGCACCATGCCTTTCTACCTCTTGCTATGCTCTCTGTCATTATCATTATTGACTCTAATCTTCCTGAACCATGAGTCTCCAAATTAAATGCTTTCTTATATAAGTTGCATTGGTCATGGTGTTTAGTCACAGCAATAGAAAAGTAACTAAGGCATTCTTACTCATTAAACAAGTGCAAATATTGAATTTTCCTACAAGGTTATTCCTACTATTTGTTTATAAGGAATAACATCTAAAATAGTTGTTAAATTTTAAATAACTTTTATACTTCCCTCCACAAATTGCAGAGTACACACACACACACAAACCAGGGGGAATTGAAGGTTTCTTCATAGTTAAAGACATAGTTCTTCATAGTTGAAGTATTGCAAACTTTGGAATCTAGAAGTCAGTACTACATCTTGTACAATAAGAAATGGTAAAATATGATATTATCTCCATTTTAATTGTATCAAGCCAAGAAATACTATTTTTTAAATTAGGCATATGATAGCATTGAATGCATTTTCAAATTAAGAAGCAAGCAATAAAATAAGCAAAGTAATAGTATAATAAAATTTGTGTGGAAGTGAAATGCAGAGACACATAAAGTTTATAATTTATCTCTTTTTGAAGATTGGAGCTTCAATATATTATCCAAAGTGGTAAATCAAACCATAGATCCATAAATACATTATTTTGTTTATGATCATGATGAAGAATGAAACCTGAACACTCCCCAAAGAGATTGGAAGGAAATAAAGATTTACTCTTCACCCCAAAACCATTCTAATTTGTTCTCACTATATTTTAGCATCATATATACAACTTTGGTGATGATGAGCTAAAAGTAGGTATCAACATCAAAAAAATCTGCTGCTTCTTAGTAAAGTGCCACAGAATTGACTTTAGGTTTTAACATTTTAGTCTAGTTCCATAGGTTTACTGGGTTACTCTCACAGATATCCGGGTAGTCTAGATACCATGGCATTAATTTGCCCCACCCTTTGTCTAAGTACAACAGAATGTGACAACAGTGATACTATGACTTTCAAGACAGAATCCTAAGAGGCTTTTCAGCTTCATTCTGGGTCTATGGGGTTCTTTGCTCAGAGTCCACAGAGTATTGAACTTACCAGACAGCAATGGAATAAGGAAATTCAGTCTAGCCTTGTGGAGAAGCCACAGGGAAGTGGGAGATGTCCAGATGTTTACCAGCTGCACTTGTTAGAAAAGTAAAGACTCTATTAACCCATCAGATATACCCAAGTCCAGCTTCCATGAGAGCTCCGAAAGGCCTGACTGGCTCTTCCTGGCCAAACTTAACAACCACCAGGACTAACCAGGTATTGTAACGCTAAGCTTTTAGGTGAGTTAGGATAATACAATTAGTCCCTGAAATCAACACCTAGAGTTACAGATAAGTTGATCAATTCGAACTTTTGACTAATCATCAAACTAATCCTGTATGCAAGGTTTTTTCTGACTGTTTTTATTCTTGCTTTAAACAGCACACACACACACACACACACACACACACACACACACACACACACACACATACACACATACACACACACACACACACACACACACACACACACACACACATATATATATATGTGTGTGTGTGTGTGTTATTACTTTAATACATGTATTTGGAGTCATGAGTAGAACTCTGCTATGTATCCTTTAGATCTCTACTCAACCTGGAAATTTTGTATATTTCCAGAATTATATTCATTTAGGATAACAGGCTCTTGTTAACTATCAACAAATCAAGATGGATCATAGTCTACATTCTGTTTCTAATGCTGATGTTGAATTCTAAAGATCTAGATAAGTGATATAATTGTGAGTTATCAGTGTTTATCAGCTAAGAATAAACTATAAACTAAATTTGTATAAACAATCTGGTAAGCCAAATACTAAGTTGTGGTTTGCCTTTTAAAACTTTAAGTTTCATTGAAGCTTGATAATTCCATCAAACAACTAATTCATTTTTGGTAAGAAAATCTTATTCTGTAACTAAATTCCAATCAAGTTTGTTTGTTTATAAGAAATCAAAATATCAAGAATTGACAGTGCTATCATAATGACCTACGATATCAGCTAAAAACATTAAGTGTTTAATATTCATGGCAGGTAGTACTACCATGAAGATGTGTGAGAGGAAGTAGTTTTTAAGTGTTATTTTTCTATGGATATACTGAAAATGAAAGTCAACACAGTTATCCTTACTGTCATCTTTTGTAAATTATACATTACCATTTCTTATTGGTAGGTTTACTATTTATTTCTTTGTTATTTTTTTATTGCTTGCTTGTTAAGGTAGACTTCCATTGGAGCAAATGAACAACCCTATTACAGATCTTATTTCAGACCTGGAGAATGTTAGGTCTCTGAGGCAATGCCCAAGTCAATTGCTATCTTCATATATCATATGCTAATATTTGGTGTTATCTTCAGAGTTTAAGAACTGCTATGCTGAGACAGAGAGATATCACTATGAATACTCAATGTTAACACCAGGTAACCTATTTTGGGTTCTTATTTTGGTGCCATAATCCCCAAAGGATAAACAAAACAAAAATAAAGAAAAATGGAGTGAAATACTAATAAATGTCATGCTTGCAAGCAGTATCTGAAATTTAATTATACTGATAAACTCAGATAAACAGAGAAGTCTCAACAACAATCTGGAAGGAAATTAAATTTTATGTGGTCAGAAGAATAAAATAAAATTCCCTTATAACTACTGCTTTTTAAAACTACTTACTTTATGTCCCCTAGTGTGAAGCAATCCGCTGAAGCAAGTAGTGGAAAATCTGGGGCTATGCTCTATCTGAAGCAAGAGATTAGATCATCAAAATGAGTGAAACATTGCATGATATTTACCATACAGTATTCACTAACCTTCAATTCAATTACTGAAATAAAGATGAGCTCCACGGAAAAGATGAATTATATTTCTTTCTGACTTATTCATAATCATCCAAGTGCATCCTCCCATGAACAAATTAATCATGGATGGCCATTTGTCCTGAATTTCTGCAGGAACTGGCCACATGAGTAGACACAACCATGGCTTGTACAAAGGTCACTAGTGTCAAACCTGTGAGAAAACTCTAACTTGGGATCAACTATGATTAGGTGCAGTTTCATGGAGCATTTTATGAAAAGTTTTTAAAAATTGTAAGATGCACAAGCAAACAGAGACACAGAGAGAAGAAATGGGATATAAAGGGACAAAGCAAGAAAGAGAGGAACACAGAGGACAGAGGGGAAGAGAAGGAGAGAGACTCATGAGCATGGAGGTTAGCCATGCCCCTATGCAGAGATGCGAGTAAGAGAGCACAGTTTTGGAGCTGGTTCTCTCCTGACATAGGTTCAGGGGATGCAACTCAAAGGGATGGAATTTCAAAGCAAGGGCATCTACCTGCTGAGCCATCTTCTTGCTCTCAAAGGGAAATTTTAAGGAGCTATGGGGTCTGAGACAGAGGGCTGAGAACTCTCATGATATTCCCTCTTTAAGAATCAAGCCTCAGCTATCTAGCTTCCCTACTACATTTTTCCCCATGTCAAGTGAGAATATCCTTAAATCTTGGAGGCAAAATTGTGAAATTGAATTGTGAGCATCAGATTCATGAAGGTTTTGTCGTCCAACTACAGCTTTCTAGGCTTGCTATTTTATCACATGGTGTTTCTTGGTGGTATGTGAATAAGAATCCAATCTATAGTCTTAATGTAGAAGATCTAGCTTGGCAATAGTGGACATCGTGAATCCCAGCACTGTGGAGATAGAGTCAGGTAGAACTCTGTGAGTTTGAGGCTCATCTAGTTTATTGAGCAAGTTCAAGTACAGCCAGGACTACAGAGAGAAACCCTATCTCAGAAAAAAGAATTCGGATGCACAAAGTTCTTGGGAGTTATGGAAAACCTATTCTAGGAAATGGTGCTACAGATAAAGAAATGGCTTACAAATCCTTCTTTTTCCATACAGTTCTACAAAAGACAAAGTAAAGCATAAAAACAAAGTCATTCAAGTTATCCCAAGGAGTGTTAGTTTCTTGCAAGTGAAAATGTCAACACAGTTCCAGGGCCATGACCTACTTCAAGGTATTGCTATGAATCCCCAAGAAATCCCAATGTTCCCCAAATGTCCTGCTCTAGGTTAGAATTTCATTCACTTATTTATTAACAATGATTCTAATAAAGATTTGTTGGAGATAGAATTATGCTGTATTGTAAAGAGTAAGCAGATCTCTAAAAGTTACCTTCAAGTGGAAAATCAGAATAGGACACTGTGAGAGCTTGAGTAGCAGATATGACACAGTTTAGGTGGCTGGAAAGCTACCAAAGTAATAAAGTTAGGTATTCTTCATCTATTGTCTATATTTAAGGTATAAAATATATTATGATACACAGGTACACTTGAAATGTTCACTTTAGTCAAGCTACTTATCATATTCACCTTACATAGTTACCTTTAAAATTAAAATTGACTTAAAGTAATTTGGACAAATTCTATTTTTTTCCAGATGAGGAGACGTATTTTGCCTGTCTTATGTTTGTTTTCTGCCTAAACACATTCTCCTCCAGCAAAAACAGATTTTACATATACTTCTCTGCATTCTCACCCACAGAATTGACAACATTTGTCTAGAATATCACATTAGCCTCTGCAGCAATTTCTCTGCTTATATTTTATTTTCTCTCTGGGTCATCCTATATGGCATTGTGAGACAAAATTCTGATAAAATAAATTTCATTACATCATTTTCCCAATATAAAACTTTTAAAGTAAGTAGATATTTGTGTCATCCCAGCCCTTCAAAAGCTAAGGCAAAAGTGTTGCAAGTATGAGGCCAGCCTTAACGACATCAGAACACCCTAGCTCAAGAGCAAGAAAGGAAAAAATAAAAGGACCAAGAATAGTTGAAAGCCTTTGTGATTTCTCAACTAGGCAAGGATTAACACCTAAACTGGTAGTTTAATCCAGTGTACTCTTACTTTAACTAAATGCATTAATATTCATCCAGACTCTTATCTTTCTATTTGTCTATCACAAACTCATGAATGTCAGAGTTTAGGTTCCCTCTCAGGTACAATAATTTAAATATAATATCAAGAATGTATTTTCCAGGTGTTCTTGGATTGTTTAACTTAAACTACTTTTCCAACTTCATTTCTTTTCACTCTCTTTGTCAACTCTTACTGTTAGAATTCACACACAAACCATCAAATCCATGCCATATCGACTTATTTTCTTCATCTCTCAAATACTTGTAAATTATTTTGCAGGTTTCCATCTCTGATTTTACTCATCTGCATTTACCACCCCTACAGAATAGCTTAAAAGATAGATTATGTGTGAAATATAAAAATATAATTGAAAGCAGGATGGTGGTGTTGCATGACGTTAATCCCAACACACCCAGGAGGCAGAGGCAGGTGGATCTCTGTGAGTTCAAGGTCAGCCTGGTCCACAGAACTAGTTCCAGCACAGTCAGAGCTGTTACACAGAGAAACCCTGTCTTGAAAACCGTGTGTGTGTGTGTGTGTGTGTGTGTGTGTGTGTGTGTGTGTGTGTGTGTGTGTGTGTGTGTATTTCAAATATGACCTTCTTAGGTCAATTCCATGAATTGGATATTGTGGGTGGGGGCAGTTGTGCAGACTGAATAACTGAGATTCAGAAGTACCAGGCCGAATCAATAATTTACAGTAGAGCCAGAATGTAAACCTTACAGGTTGTTTTTCAGCCCACCCTTTGCATCCTTAAGTGAGTCATTCCTCTGCAGTGTTCATTCATGGATTTTGGGTTCTCTAAGTTTCATAGGTAACTTTGCAGAGAGTCACTAGCTGTCTTCAATTTACTAGAGAAAACTCATTCCCCTGTGTTGAAAAGTGGTCCACATTCAGAGAAGGCTATATTGATTCTCTCACCCATTAAACCTCACATCAAAGGCTCTCGGGTTTCCTCTGCACATCTGCTTACTGTCTCTCAAGTGCATGCAGGGAATTTCTATCACAGAGTTGCCAGATATATTTATAGTTATGGATGTTTCCTCCCACTCTGATTCTTTAACTCAGATTATTATTGGTACCCACAGTAAGCCATCCTGCCCAGCCAGGACTCTTCTCCTGCTAGTATTCCCTCCATTAAGATTCTATTGAAGCCAGGCCTTTAATCCCAGCACTCAAGAGGCAGAGGGAGTTGGATCTCCGAGAGTCCATGCCAGCCTGGTCTACAAAGTGAGTTCCAGGACATCCAGGCCTGTTACATAAAGAAATCCTGTCTTTAGAAACAAATCTGTTTAAAGATTCAACATGCAGTGTGCTTTCTGTGAGCATGTCAACTTATTGAATTAAGATATTCAGTTTTCAAGAGCTTTGAACTCTATCCTCTGATAAATACAAATGAACTTACTGCCTTTGCCATCTAATACAATCCAATACTGTGAAAAGAGACCAGAGAAACACAGTTAGACACCTTATCTGTGTAGTGCACATCTCATAGAAAACCCTCAATTCTGTGTGTGTGTGCGTGTGTGTGTGTGTGTGTGTGTGTGTGTGTGTGTGTGTGTGTACACACACACACACACACACACACACACACACACTTCTAAATACAGTTGTGAACCTCAAATTTTTAGTCTGTCTTTATTATTCTGTGTTCTCCTATTTCTTGGAGTTTTAAGTTTTAATTTTGTTATCCAATTTACCATACCAAAATATCAGTAAATTTTGCATGCCTATAAAAAGAATACTCTGAGGAGAAATTTGTTTTAGAAAGCTATGGTTTGATTTCACACACCAGAACAGACTGCTTGAGGGAAATTCATCAAACTCTACTTTTACCTTTCTAATACTTTTTGCTTTGAAAGCAATTAATTGCATTTAACAAACCCTTCACTTTTTATAATAGTACCTAAAATTTCTATCCTTAGTGGAAGCTCTTTGTGGTAGTGTTACTGTTGGTAGAGTTTTACATAGTGATAGATATGTTCTGTGCTGTTTGATGCTCAGCTACAAGGTACATCTGACTATTTGCACACAGAATGTGACCAATACAAATTGAATAACTTTTTTATAAACCACTAATAAAACTGAAATAAAGAAAGAAGGAAGGGAAGGGAAGGAAGGAAGGAAGGAAGGAAGGAAGGAAGGAAGGAAGGAAGGAAGGAAGGAAGGAAGGAAGGAAAGAAGGAAGGAAGGATGATGCCAAAGATATGGGGAAACGGGAAGTCCCAATCACTGTTGATGGGTTTGTAAACTGATACAGCCACGCTGGAAACCATCATGGAGAGTTCTCTAAAAGCTGAAAATAAATTTACCTTATAACCCAGCTATACCACTCAAGGTATATGTCAAGGACTGGGCATCTTATACCACAGATATTTGCTCAGCAATGTTCATTTCCACTTAATTCACAACAATTAAGAAACGGAAACAACTCAAATTTCTTTCAACAGATTAATGGATAAGGAAATGCAGTACTGGTACACAATGGAATATTCTTTGACTGTAAAGAAAAATAAAATCATAAATCCTCAGGCAAATGGGTAGAGTTAGAAAATATGAGATTGAGTGAGATGATCAAGATCCAGAAAGACAAATGCCAATATTATCCTTTACATATGGTTCCTTGTTAGTAATGGTCAGATGTTAGTTAGCTTATAATTTGGAGTAACTGAAGAAACCTGAACAGTAAAAAGAAACTATGGTGATGGGGCAGGAGCTCTAGAGAAGGAGTTACAGGATATAGGTTACATGAAACAGAAAACAAGAAAAGTGATGCACAGGCTTTAATTGGAGAGACAGCAACATAATTTAGAAGAAATGTTATTTTGTATTTACTCAAATTACATGTAATACAAAAAGCATATGCATATATAGGTTTAAATGAGGTTATGCCACTTAGGATGGTTACAACCCTCAAAACTCATAGACTAAGAAAATCCCCAGGGCTTGAGAAACTCTCTTTCAAGTTGTTGGTAAAGAAAGTCTAAGTCACTTTCACCTATTTTTATAGGACATTACTGTTGCCCTTCTTTGCCTTCCAGAAGTTTAAATTAAGTCCTGATAGCTGAAATCAAAACACATTTTAAGCACAGGACACAGAGGATCCAATGTGTATCTGACTCCGTAGCCTCCTCTTTCTGGACTAGAGTTTAAAGTACATGAAAGTGCTATGCAAGCAGCCAGTGAAGGCAGAGAATCTTTCAATACTGCTACCCAGCTGTAATGTCTACAACCCACAATGACCAACATGGCAAGATATTCATAAAGGTAAAATAGTATCACTCATTTCTTGAGGATACCCAGCTCCGGTTGATAACATGCAAATCATATACCTAATGCCCAGGCACATTGAAGAAGAGGGGGTAGAGCATTATGGGAGCTAGAGAACAAGGAAGTCAGCTGCAAGACTGTATCTTCTAGATACAATAGGAAAGTCACATCTATGAAATATCAACAATATGTCTGCCTAAAGAAGTCAGAAATAATGATAATCCCAGTTAACATGACAAGTCATTGTGGATGAGGAATCCTCACAAGATTGAACCTTAGGTGATGAAATACAGACTATTAAAGACTGCTGGGAAAAGTTGGGTGGTGGTAGCACACACCTTTAATCCCAGCACTCAGGAGGCAGAGGCAGGTCTCTGTAAGTTCAAGGTCAGTCTGGTATATAAGAGCTAGTTCCAAGACAGCTAGGGCTGCACAGAGAAAACAAACCTGTCTCAGGGAAAACAAAGACCGCTGGGAGATGAAGAATTAATGAATCTTCTTTAGGTTGAGGCTCCTAAGTGGTTATCCAATACAAAAAAAAAACACAAAATAAATTTCCACCCTTATAAGGGTGAATAAATTTAATAATGAAACTATCCAGACATAAACCACAGCTGGATAATGTTATTACTTATGTAATTTGAAAACAAGTTCAGAGTCAAATATAAAAGGGGAAATTTCTTCCTTTGAAGATTTGCATATGAGAAGCAGAAAATCTGTTCCATATGATTGGGAGAAATTCTTGATATTATGTAGCCAAAAAGAGATAAATGTAGTTACAGTGCTTCAAAACCTGCCCAAAATATGGCAAAACTTTTTTGTCACTTACATCGCAACCTACAGCATGCCTTGGAAGACTAAAACCCAACCAGGTGCTTGGGCAGTAACATGCCAGATGGTTACAGTTACTACAAACCCCAAACTTTTAAATTTTGCAACCAAATGATATTATTTTTATTAGATCATAACTATGCTATAATGTTGGTGTATATGTCTTTGTGTATTTTAAAAATATGTATGTATGCAAATGTTTAAATATATGTGTATTCATTAAAATTCACAAATTTAATTAAAGTGATATTTAGTTAAATAATAGTAGACCTGTTCATAATCATGACAAATATTTGTAGCAGATGGAGATACATAACAAAGATTGTAAAACATTATCATATCATACTATGGTTATTCTTCTTATATTCTGACCTTAAAAAGCAATATCCATAAACAAAATATGTTGTTTAATGTTTATAAACACATGAATATGACAGATATTGTCTGAATACATATAAATATTAAGAATAAGATTAGCTTATTTTTCATATAATTAATGATATTCTTTATTTTAATCTCAGTTCCCTATATGCTATTTACTTTGTTGCATTTGTTGCAAAGGTCAATAACTCATGGATGTCTAAACTTTAAAAAGCAGAAAAAGAATAATGCAGCTACCATCATAAATGTATGAATCAAAATGCAATAATTTTGCTGGAAGTCACTGGCAACCTAGAATTGTAAAATCATGAAATATTTTCATTTGCAAGCTAAGAGTAAAATGAACTATTGAAAGTTTAACATTATATAGTTGGATTTTGGTTCCACTTTCTTAAGGTCTTCTATTCATGAAAAGAGACTTTGTTTACTCAGTTACTTTTGTGTGCAGAGTAATGGCTACCTCATCACAAATGACTTTATTTTCTTACCAAGATCCTCAGACATTTAGTTGAAGAATAAAAGACTATGAAACTTCTTAGGCATGAAGAGAAATAAACAATTTCTGACAACCAGAAAAGTATAGCAAGGTCATGATGCTAAAGTTTGAAGTAATATTTATTTCCTCTTGAAAAAAAACTAGAAAAGATTATGCAAAATTAATTTAACATACTAAATATTTATATTGAATAAAATGTTTAGTAAATAATGACAGTTTTGTTTTTATTTCAAATATATAGTCATAATTTTACATGGTATATTGGAAAAAACATATTCTCTATTCTAAAGTAGACTTGAACAAAATTTCAAATTATCCACCATCATGTTTAGTTTTAATTGTCGGCTTTACCTACTCTAAAATCACTGGGAAAAGGACTCTCAATGGGAGATTATCTAAATGAGGTTGGCCTGGGGAATGTCTGTAAGGGATTGCCTTGATTCTTTTAATTGATACAGAATTATCCATCTTAATTATATAATTGTGGTTTGGACTATTCCCTAGGCAGTATATCATGGACTATAAAATAATGGAGAAAGCAAACTGAAGAGTAGTGCATTAATATTGTTTTCTGTTATTGACCATGGATGTGATATGACCAGTTGCTTCAACTTGCTGTCTTTGACTTCCTTGCAATGATAGACTATAACCTGCAATTTTGAGCCAAATAAACATTCTCTCTCTCTCAAGTTACTTTTGTCAGAGTGTGATAAAACAGAAATAAGAAAGGGAACTAAGACAACAACCTGCACCTAAATTATACAACTAAATAATAAGAGTCTTCTTTTCAGTGAGAGGGTAGTTGTGAAAATGGAGTATTATGAAAATACTGTATGTTTGAAGAGACTGGAACTTTTGCTGGATCTCACAGCCTGAGTTAATAATCCTAGCTGAGGTCACCTAAGACCAGAGATTGGCATCCTACTGTGTACTCAGCCTATTTGCTTAACCTTCATTTAAAAGAACATTGTACAAAGTTGTATAAATCAACCTTACTTGCCTTAGATTGTCCATATAATCAACTTTTAGAACTTAAGCTCATGAATAACTATAATCTTAACTTATGTACTACTCCATGCCCCTGACCCACAACAATGCATCATTTCCTGAAAGCAACAAATAAAGAGGTTAAAGACAAAGTTATAAAAATGAATATGCACATATGTATATTGCTTGATAAATAATGTTTATGGTACTGTTTGTTTTCTGGGTCATTTGGGAGCAGATGGAGCCAATGATGTGAAGTTTTCTGTAAAGTATCCCATTCCTTCTTCATATGATGCTTTTTGTACTCTTCCATAAATACAGAGTGAAGCGATTTGTTACAAACACAGTCTCAGAGACAGATCAATGCACATAGACAGAACAGAGAAACACAAAGTTACACAACAGACAAACACTCAAGCACACTCAGGGACAGAGAGGATGCAGAGCCAAAGTAACAGGACAGCCTTCAGGCTGACACAGGTCAGATGTACAGAACAGACACAAGAAAGATGGAGGACACAGGGAGCATGAAGTAGAGAATTCCAATCTGGATTTGCTATGGGTAAAATAACTCCTAGGGCGAGTGCTTTATTTCTTCCATAGTGTCCCACCAATGCATTATTAGTGACTTGGAATTAATAATCATCAATGCACTTAAACCAAACAGAGAGTAATATCAACCTTGCCTTCTTGGAATGGTTTCATGGGATGACTATTATACTCAAGCCTATTGCAAAGTGCATGCACAGGAAATCTTACAATTCCTACACACACACACACACACACACACACACACACACACACACACACACACACGTATGAATGAACACTAAAATTAAGTTATCCTGCCATATGGCAACAATGTTCCTATTAGACACTAATTTGGAGTTGTTGTTAGCCAGTTAGGTCTCATAGAACCCAAACATTACAGACTATTGTTGATGCTCCTGCCTACCCTCTAGAAGTTGTTAGTAAGATCCTATTGCTGAAGATATCACATACTCTTGCCAGAGAACATAGAGAAATCAATCTGGCACTGTCCTGAATGTTTCAAATTTACTGGCTAGCCTTTATAGTGCTAGAAGAGCTAGACGTGCTATCAAATGAGAAAAGGATCTATCAATTTTACTCAACTGTGCTGCAGGTGAGAACAATGACCAGCATGGTAAGCTGTGTCCATTGATAAGATATTGCCACAACATTGTAGGAAGGACAAACCATGTTTTGATTGGATGTAACATCAGCTTCACAAGATGAAACTATACCTGGTATTATTGTCAGACCAAGTACATATGCTGCACAAGACATAGACCCTAGGGGAGAACCTATAGCTATCACATTGTTTATCAGACATAGTATTAAATGGACTCCCAAAGACTTATCGTACCCACAGATCAATACATCCCACAAGCCTTGTGAGAAAAGCTACTGTTTGTAGTAGATAGTGATTGACATAGATCTACAACTGGACAACATACAAAAAATGTACCATCTATACAGTGCCCTTGCCTCATTATTGATTTTAGAGGAAATCATTTGAGGATTTTCTCTATTCAGTGCAACGCTGTCTATTTTTAATCATATGTAGCTATTATATTGAGTTACATTCCTTTATTCTTTGTTTCTTACAGCTTTAATGACAAATACTGGATTTTGTCACAGGACTTTTCT
This sequence comes from Cricetulus griseus, assembly GCF_003668045.3. Taxonomy (NCBI): domain Eukaryota; kingdom Metazoa; phylum Chordata; class Mammalia; order Rodentia; family Cricetidae; genus Cricetulus; species Cricetulus griseus. The sequence continues at coordinate 189,286,306 of NC_048595.1, read as the reverse complement.
GCACTTATTGAGAAGATCACATGACTATGTCTTTAAATCAACATGCAACTTTACATTTATTGATCTGTATATATTGAACCATCTTTCCTTCATCTTGAAATGAAGCCAAGTTGGTCATAGTAATTTTAATTTCAGTTTGTAAGTATTTTATTTGGAATTTTAGCATACATGTCTACCAGGTATATTTACCTTAATTTTACTTTTGTGTTTGTTTCACTATCAGTATAATAATGGCTTTGCAAAAGGAGTTTGGTAGAATTACTTCCGTATTGCCTTGAATTGTGTGATAAAGATCAATGCTAATTCTTTGAAAGTCTTGTTTTATTTTGCAATAAATTCATCTTGGATTGTTTTTGTTTTTTTTAATTTGGGTGACTTTGGGGTTGTTTTACATGTTTAGACTTCTGTGATAATATAATTATCCCTAGCATACAAATTTGTGTTGAGTATGCACATGGCTCTTGACTTGCTAGATTTTTAAGACATAAGTAAACTGATTTCTGAGGTTATAGCATATCATAATCCTGATAACAGTTTTAAGAACTACAATCACTTCATCCTCTTAGCAGCAAATGCCTAGCCTGCTTGTTTTACCAATTTTAGCTAATATTTGAAGTTTTTAATATTTGCTGGCAGTTTCTTAATGACAAATGATGTTGATCATTGTGTATTTATATTGTTTATAAATAAATTTCTAAAATATGTTTCAAAATAGTTTTGAATTTTTGTTGACTTTTTATTAGTAGTAACTAGTCATAACATTTATTTATATCTTTATATACCACTTCTTTGTTGGATATGCTTTTGCCAATGTTTCTGCTAGGCTATGTTGAAACTTTTCACTTTCCAAATGGTATCTTTTGGATATGATATCTAATTTTCATGAATTCCAAAATGGTTGCTTTCTTTCCTTGTTCATGTTTTTGAGCTTTACTTTCCTTATTTTAGCAAGTATTGGGAACAACTTAAAACATGAGATGAGCAAGTGCACTTCATGGAGACCTAGGACTAATACACCTCCAAAATATCAGAGCTTGGCACAAGGAGAGGGCTACTGCACTAACTTTCAAATGACCTAAGCTGCAGCACACCACAGGCTCATCAAATCATCTACCACCTCTAGAATCTCTAACAAAACAATGTGATCTGTCCCTCATCTCCATTTTACCTTCATCCCAATAACAGCATCTGCTTCATCCAAAATACCCAGATATGGAGTCATCATTTCATGATGATTTATCTTTATTTTGTTTATTAACTTACTTATTCTATTATTATTTTGATGCCAAATCTCATCAAGTGGGCCAAAGTGATCTTAAACGCTGCTGTAACCTTGACTTGTGGTCATGCCTGAACTTCTGTAGCTGAGATGACAAGTCTGCACTGGCAAATTTTATTTTCTTTCCACAGAAAATTAAGCTATATAAAGTTAGGTTGACAATAACTCTAACAGAGTTTACCAAGTGTGTATCAGATGACAACATCTATGTTTGCACTTTCAGAGTTCTTCCAGTGTGGGTTGGACTTTTATCCAAGAGATTCTTGCTGTGTGATATATTTGCCCCCACTTACTTGAAAGAAAGAATGTGCCTGTGCCTGTTTATCCATCTTCACAGCACTAGACATTTTCTCTCAGTCCAATGTGCTCAGATTCTACCACTCTCTTCTCACTCATCTGCTGAGCACTATGGTCTACCAAGACTGAGTTAAGATCAGTGACACAGATGTGTATTGTATAACTCCCTTGTCTCTGAAGGATCACCAGACTGGAGAAACAGAAAGACAATAAAACACAGACATTAATTTGAGAACATCATCTTTAAATAGGCAATGGTTATACAGACTATGCAATTGTTCAAGACAATTTCAAAGAAAATTCAACTATGTCTTTTAATTTAGTGCCTAGACAGCTGGTCTGTTGTGAAAGATGATCAAGTTTTCACTTTTGTTAATTTTTTATTCATGTGTATGTGTATGTGTGGTATACACACTCATGCCATGTGACTATGGGTAACCATGGAGGTCAGAAGAAGGGTTTATCCTCCAACGTAGATGCTGGAAACTAAACTCAAATCCCCAGAAAATAGCAGCAAGGCCTCTTAACTGTCGAACTCTTTCTCCAGCCCTGTTACTGTTTTTATAATTTAAGAAAACTTGCCTTCTCCTAAATCACTATGATATTGTTCCTCTTCTTTCTTCTTTCAAATAAAATTGATTTTATGTGACTAGGAAGCCACTTAAATGGCTGTAGCTTTGTAATAGTCACTTATATCTGAAATCAGTAGTTTTCATCAACTTATATTTTTTCAAAATTTTGTGAGTTTTTCATCCTCATACAATATACATTTTACAATCTCCTTACCAATTTCTATTTTAAAATCCAGTGTTAAATTATGGTTATGGTAAGTATGTAGATCACTTCAGGGGAAGTTGCAATTGTAATGATACTGACTTTTTACATTTGTGAGCATGGTATAACTTTTCATTCATTTAAATTATATCAATTAAGATTTGAAGAAGTTTCAAAGGCAGAGCTAGCATATTTTTGACAAATTGAACCATATTTCATATTTAAATATCATTGTGAATGTTGTTTCAATGTTCAATTTCTAACTCTGTTATTTAATATAGAAACAACTGTTTCTATGTATTAATACATATGAAGCCTTATTAATCTCACTTTTAGTTCTTATAACTTATTTGTCAATTTCTTAATATTTTCTCATTATTGACCATGGTATCTGTGTATAATAGGAACTGTTTTTTCCCTCAATTTTTGAAACATGCTTATTTTTCCTACAAGATTGTGCCAACCACCACCACTTCAGTGACAATACAATATAAAATAGTAATAGATATACTCTTACCTTTTCACATTTAAACATCTTTGTTAGTGAGTAGGAAGCTAGCAGATAGTTTTCATAGAGATCCTTCACCATACTAGTTTCCGAATTTAAAATGACTGACAGGATAATCTATCAGGGGGCTCACCCTTGAGACAAGCATCCTACAAGGTTATCCACTCTCAAGCAGGAGTTCATTCCTAAACACAATGCATATGAGTGACACTAAATTAACTCAACAGATTGCTTTTAATACATTTGTATGCATATTATTTTGTATAATAAAATAGCATATATTATATATAAAATATATAATATGTAACAATAATAATTAAAGAATAAGATGTTATAAAATTGAGAAAGAGGAGTGGCACAGAATTTGAAGGGAGGAGAGAGGAGAAATAATGTCACTGTAGTACTCATATATGAAATTAAAAAACTAAAAGAGAAAAAAAAACACAACTCTTTTAAAAATGGTAAATATAGCCGGGAGTTGGTGGCACATGCCTTTAATCCAGCACTCGGGAGGCAGAGGCAGGCAGATATCTGTGAGTTCCAGGCCAGATTGGTCTCTAGAGCGAGTGCCAGGATAGGCTCCAAAGCTACACAGAGAAACCCTGTCTCAAAAAAAAAAAAAAAAAAAAAAAAAAAAAAAAAAACACCAAGTGTACTTAAAAAATGATAAATATGTTTTTATGAAATTTTTCCATAGGTTTTTCTTTATCCAACTAGGAAAATAATCTGATTTTTGCCAAGATTTTTTTAAAATTGAGATATATTGATGAATTGTAACTTTTCTCATTTTATTAGGGACTGTGGGAGAGCAAAAAAGCAAGAAGAGAAAAAGTAAAACAGGAGAGATCAAAATAAAGAAAAGAGCCTTTAAGACAATCCACTCTTTGCCTGATGTCTGCATTTTTCTTCTGATTAGACAGGCACCTCACAGCCTGTCAACGCTCTAATACTTCATAATTTATAAAACAGCTTTCCTCCCCACGAAGCTCCACATACTTCACAAATATATCAGTGATGTTCACAATATTCCCTCAGGGAATGAAGGTGGCAGGAATTATTATGTGTTTTACTAGGGGAAGGAAAGATTGAAACAAGAACCCATTATCACCAGTGAGCTAGAGACCAGTGTTCGGTCTTTCTGCCTGAGCAGTCTTTAAGACAGATGGAGATAACTAGAATTACCCAAGAAATCAGAAGTACACAGAGTCAAGGGAGGCGTTCAAGTAGCAAGTCAGTAGCTCCTGACTCCTCCACTTGGATGTCCACTGAGGAACTTACTGTAGCTGAACATAGTAACCAAAACAAAAGCTTTAATTTGTCCATTTAAACATGTTCACCACTATGCTTATCTCAGTAAGAAGAAAGAAGTCTATCTCATTAGTAAACTTCCCAAAGTCACTGTCTTTCATTTTCTTTCTTCCCCTACTTCCCTTGCAAGTTCTAGTGACTCACCATCTACGAATGATTCCAAAGAGATAAGCTTCCTCCTGTCATTGATACCACCAAAGACCAGATTGCACAGTAGTGCAAACTAACATTCTGGTAACCAGACAGGAAAAACAATATCCACTATCCTAGTGCTCTGGTGTTCTCAGGATAAATGTGTTCATCATTGGCCCAGTAATTGCAAAACTTCACCCTTTTCCATTGTTACTTTCTTTGAATCAAAACCTACCCTTAACAAAAAAGGAAGGATAATTTTTAAAATATTAATTGTGATTTTTATCATTTTTTAAACTGTGTGTGCATATAAATAGTTCAGAACAAAGCCAAGTTATCCAATTTCATGTCAAAGGAAGCTCCATGGCTAATAAGCATGTCATGGGAAAATAATTTTTCATTCAATAATTATATTTCCCTGATGGGTGCACTTATGAAACATGGTATATTTACCCAGCACACTGCTGGTTTGTTCTTTCTTATTCTAAGGCTTTTTTTTCTTTTTTGCACAATAGTTTTATTAATTATTTCAGAATTTCATACAATATATATGAGTATATTCCCCAGATCCTCCCTTTGCCAATTTCTCAACCCTTCCATCTATTCCTTTGATATTACTTCAGCTTTTCTTTTTTCAACTATTTTTTATTTGAATTAGAAACAGGATTGTTTTACATGACAATCCCAGTTGCCTTCTCCCTCCAGTCCTCCCCTACCTGCCCCCCAACTAAAACCCTATCTATCATAAATCCTTTCTGGTCCCCCTGGATGGTGAGGCCTTCCATAGGGTGTCATCAGAGTCTATTGTATCCTTTAGGATAGGGCCTAGGCCCACCCCTGCGTGTCTTGGCTCAGGGAGTATTCCTCTATATGTAATGGGCTCCCAAAGTCCATGCCTATGCTAGGAATAAGTACTGAACTACTACAGGAGGTCCTGTAGATTTCTGAAGTTTCCTCACAGTAACCCATGTTCCTGGGGTCTGTATCAGTCCCATGCTGGTATTCCAGCTATCAGTCTGGGGAGCAAGAGTTCCCCAATGTTCAGGTCAGCTGTTTCTGTGGGTTTCACCAGCTTGGTCCGGACCCCTTCGCTTTTCACTCGTCCTTCTCTGCGACTAGATTCCAATTCAGTTCAGTGATTAGTTGTGGGTGTCTGCTTCTACTTTCACCCGATATTGGATGAAGGCTATAGGATGGCATATAAGACAGTCATCAATCTCATTATCAGGGGATGGCATTTAAGGTAGCCTATCCTTTGTTGCTTAGATTGTTAGTTGGTGTCATCTTTGTAGCTCTCCAGACCTTTCCCTAATGCCTGGTTTCTTTGTAAACTTAAAATGTATCCTTCTATTATGGTATCTCCTTTCTTGTTTTCTTCTATTCTTCCCCAACTCAACCTTTCTGCTCCCTCATGTCCTCTACATCCCTCCTCTTCTCCCCTTATCATTGTCTAGCTCCCTCCCCTGCTTCCCGTGCTCCCAATTTGCTCAGGAGATCTTGACCCTTTCCCCTTCTCCAGGGGACCATGTGTGTCTCTCTCAGGGTCCTCCTTGTTTATTAGCTTCTTTGGCAGTGTGGATTGTAGGCTGGTAATCCTTTATGTCCAAAATCCGCATATGAGTGAGTATATACCATGTTTGTCTTTTTGCGATTGGGTTACCTTGCTCAGAATTGTTTCATCTAGTTCCATCCATTTTCCTGCAAATTTCAAGATTCCATTGTTTTTTCCTGCTGAGTAGTACTCCATTGTGTATATGCACCACATTTTCTCTATCCATTCTTCGGTTGAGGGGCATCTAGGCTGCTTCCAGTTTCTGGCTATTACAAATAGTGCTGCTATGAACATCGTTGAACAGATGTCCTTGTTGTATGAATGTGCTTCTTTTGGATATATGCCTAAGAGTGGAATTGCTGGATCTTGAGGTAGATGTATTCCCCATTTCTTGAGGAGTTGCCATACTGATTTCCAAAGTGGCTGTACAAGTTGGCATGCCCACCAGCACTGGAGGAGTGTTCCCCTTTCTCCACATCCTCTCCAGCATAAACTGTCATTGGTGTTTTTGATTTTGGCCATTCTGACAGGAGTAAGATAGTATCTCAAAGTTGTTTTGATTTGCATTTTCCTAATGGCTAAGGATATTGAACACTTTCTTATGTATCTTTCAGCCATTTTAGATTCCTCTATTGAGAATTGTCTATTTAGTTCTGTACCTCACTTTATTGTTTGGTGTTCTGGAGACTAGCTTCTTGAGTTCTTTGTATATTTTGGAGATCAGCCCTCTGTCAGATGTGGGGTCTAAAATAGATGAGGCTTTGCCTCTTTTTCAGTCCTGCAGAAATCACATACAATTTCTTATGTCTCCTACCTTCCCCTGTTCTTTCACCATAGTATTGTTTATGTGAGTATGTGGTATATATTTTTTTATGTCTATCTACATTCTGCTTGCAGCGAACCATGTATATGCAATTATAATACTTCCAATAAATTTAGCTTCCACTCTGCTGTCCATAACCTCTGCTCTCTATTTGAATGTATTCCTTCTTCAAAATATCCAATTACATAGTTTCCAGGTTTCATTTCCTTAAGGAGATTTATACAAGAGTTTCCTAACCTATTGGGTTTGAGCGTTTTAAAACCTGGGAATACAGCTGCCATCCCGTCCTCCTTTCATCTTTCTGCACCCCACCCTGAAAACTCTTCATGCCTTTATTTGGGGTTCGTTTCCTGTGCATCTCTTTCCATCTCCCTCTCCCGACCCTTACCCCACCTCTTGTTTTATTCCCCATTCTGTTGGAAATGTTTTCTGATAGCCTCCTAAGGGAAATGTGCAGGAAATTAGGATGCACACTGTGTATCTTAAAGTGTTCATCTGCATTTTCTTTTAATTGCTAATTTCAGTATGCATAATATTCTGTATTCTGGGATGGAAAACATTCACTGAGATTTTTTTTTTAAAAACATAGCTTCATGGTCTTCAGTTTCTGATACTGCTGCTAAGTGATCTAAATCCATTGTGAATCAAGCAATTCACAAAATATACATTGTAAATTTTGAAACACTTTGCTAAAATTTTCTGAAAGATACTTGGGACATGCCTGTTTACTGTGCTAGCTATTGAGAACTTCTGGTGTCTGGGAATTAAGAACCCTGATTACTGCAATTTCTCGATAATTCCCACACATGCAATTTCTGTTTTCTCTTCTCATGTTCTTAATAAAATTCCCCTGCCTTTTCTCTGATTTCCTACTTTTAATCTCTTCTTTTATCTCCTCTAATTGATTTTCTCACCTTGATCATATAGTTCTTTAGTGACATTTTATTCCAGTAGCATTTTTTAGTATAACAAGATCTGTGTTTCATGAGGATAGTGCTTTTTATTCTGTAAATATTGATGATTTTATGTTTTTCTCTCATTGCATAGTGTCAGTTTCTATCAGTTCTATCTTTAACTCTTAAGTACTACCATGATCTCTTTATATAAAAAAAACCCTATACAATGTGGTCTTTTCCTGCTAAATCCCTAAGTGCCTATAACATACATTTGTACTTAAAAAGCATAGATACCATATTATGGGTTAAATGAATAAAAATCAGTTTTTCATGGATTGATTCCTACAGTCTACTGGGCTTCTATTTTAAAACTTGGATTTATGGATGGGTCTGTGGAGATGATTCAGAGATTAGTAGCATGTGTCACTTTTGCAGAGGACCTGGGTTCAGTTTTAGCAGCCACACAACAGTTCACAATAGCCCTACCTCCAATTCCAGGGAAGCCAGCTCCATTTTCTCCCCATACACAGTGCCCTCACATACATATAGGTAAAAACACATGTATACATAAAATAAAATAAATATTTTAATGATAAGCTAAGTGGCATTTAAAGGACAAAACTTGTTCCTTAGAGTATTAGCAACTGGGAAGCCCACAATGTTAAAGTCCAGCAAAGTGATAACTGTTAAGGGCCCACTTCCTCAAAGATGGATATTTTTCTCATGAGTACATGTAATAAAAAGAGTAAGGAAGCTCTGTAGGCCCCCTTCCAACCCTTTACAAATACTCTGATCCTGTCTATAGAAGTTCTATCATTATGACCAAAAGGTGACCTCCAAAAGGTCCATGATTCAAATCTCACACAATAGAGTTAATGTTTTAAAGAACACAAATATACTATAGTATTGCCCAAATTCACCTAATCTTATTATTATGAGGCAGATAATGGACACTCAACTATAATTGGTTTATGTGTGATTCAAATACAAATTTATGTATTGATCATTTCTTTGCCATTCCCAGTACTATTTCTCTGTAGAGTACTTTTAGGCTATTTCTACCTCCAAATAATATCACATAGGTTCATTACAGGTTAGTTTTAATATAGCTGAATCATATACTTTGATCCTAAAATCATTCTCATAAAGAGTGAAGGGATCAGTATGGGTGATTAAACCCTTCCTAAATATGGCCAAAACACACCTTACCATGCAATTATGGCATGCCAATTGGCTCCAGGTTACAAAACTGAGAAAAATAACCATATTACATATTCAGTAAATGAAGGGAAACAATTGAATTGACTTGTCATTGGAAAACACCACAAGAAACATTCTTTGTCTGAAAAGGACACATTTTTCAAGTGCTGGGGAGCAGACTGCATATGCCCAAAAGTTTTTGTATATAGGGACACATGCTTATCCAGAAGCTGTTGGAATAGCAAAATAGTGAGGATATGAAATGAAAAAAGCAGTCACAATATATAGAGATTCAAAGTTGATTTTGTAATGAGAGCACAGTTGGGGCATTATAGCGGTGAGATTAGCTCTTCCATTAGCACTCATAACTAACTGATAGATGAATCTGATGACTAGTTGCTGTGCTAAAGTCTTGGTGCAGTAATAGTTGGGAAGGGGAAGATAAAAAAGGAGGGAAGGAAGGAAAGGAAGGGAAGGAGGGAAGGAGGGCTGAAGGTGGTAAGGAAAGATAAAAGGAAGAATAAAAAGGAAAAGGGGAAGAAAGAAAAGATACCTGGTTATGAATTACCTACTACTTTATCAGCTTGTCCTAGATGGATTGAGTTTATTACAAGAAACTCCTTTCCCTGGGCCTCATGTTCATTCAGACACCACTATCTCCTGGTGCTGCCAAATAGCCACTGAAATGGTACCTACAGACCAAGCCTTGCTAGCTCTAATATGGTCTCTCCACACCACTCTAGAGATCTTAAAATTTAAATCTGATCATGTCGCTCTCCTGCCTAAATCCTTTAAATGTCTCTAGTTGCTCTTCAGATCAACTCTGAGTCATTAACTTGTTCTGGGAGGCCCCAAGTCTTCCAGCCTGAACTAAGCCTGCAGTAGTTTATATATTACTTTTTTCCCTTGTGTTTTCCATCTGTTAATCCCAGTTCACTTTTCAAAATACAGGCTTACGTGTCCCTTCCAGGAAGAAACTTTCCCAGACCTAAAGATTATCTGAATTCTCCCAGCATATTTTCTCAAGGCCTCTCATACTTCTTGGGAGCATATTTTAGATTTGTAATATTTAATATTTCCCATATTTTATTTTTATTTAAATTAAAAACAGTCTTTTTTACATACCATTGCCAGTTATGTCTCCCTTCAGTCCTCCCATGCCCCCCACAAATCTCCCATCCCACCCCTATCCACTCCCCAGGGAGGATATTTTCCATTCTTTAAGATACAATAACATCCTTTAAGTGAGACAATTTCACATCTGACACTCTCTTAATATTCATAATTATTATAATCACAGCAATTGCTAATTCTTAAAATATCATTATGTATTCCTGTTTAACTGTATTTTTAATATTTATCTTATATTTGAGGAAACTGAGGAACAGAGTGGTTACAAAGGCTATCAGAGGTCATTGATTCTAAAATTATATTGCTGTCCTTAAACTTCTGACCTCACGCATGCTGTGTAACCATAGGTAAATGACAAGTTATGGGAATTTTTAGAGGCTTTTTGACGAGGTTCAGTGTGTTTATACCTTAGAATTCAGAAGAACAAATGGCAACATGTACTACATAATTAAAAAGCTGCTAGAACCATATTATAATAATTACTTTGTGATGAATCCCCAGCAATTATTAATTTTACCATTTTTAGAAATGAGAGTCATAATTACTGTTATTATTATTTACCACTAACAATGCATTCTAAACTTGTGGTTTAATTACTTTGGGGAACTACCTTTAGTTTTCAATTTTGAAACTTTATGCATGTTCTTTATCAATAGGTTGGGTGGTACTTACTGGGAAGGCAATAGATGTACTAATTCTGATACCCATGTCACAGACAATAGTGTTAAGGCATATGCTGTTATACAGAGTGGAACCATGAAAGATATTTTGCAGCAATCTAAGCTCTCCTAAGGACCGAGCATGTAGCAGATCTGGAGTCCATACACTAAACAAATTAATGTTCACCAGAGCTGAAGTGAGAGTGACAAAATTTACTATTTGGCATTCTATGGGTCTGAGGTGGTTCCTTTCTTATGTACTCTTCATTTTTCAATACTCACCATCTTTATATAAAACTATTAAAAAGCACTCACTCCCAAAAATCTTGATATTATTACTTTAAAGTCTTTTCTGTTGCAGAAAACCATTATACACAGCTCTGTGTCTTAGACTAGCAAAGCTAGAAATAAAATGTACACAACAACACAAAACTGCAGGACACAGATGTTCATAGTTGTGGAAATACAAGAGAAGGTGTGGTGTCCATTAAAGTATTTCCAAACTACCTTATACCCAGAAAAAGCTAAAAGTGGAAAGCAACCATTGTTGAGCACACCGTTTATAATCTTCTCCAGCAATACTACACCTATTCAACTAAAAGAATTACCTTTCAGAGCTCCTGGGAACTTCCTAAAATATCTTTTTCTATTTACTGTATAGTATTTTCCTTTTCTTAGAAGAGACTTCTTGAGATTTATAACAGGCTAGCATGTGAAACTTGGTTTCAACAACACATAAACATAGTTAAGATAGAAGTGGTTACAGAATCAATTGGGAGAGTATAAGTCTAAATCAGATTCTGATTATTGATTATTGGCTAGAACACATAAATGTCTAGATAAAGAATAGCAGAATTAAGGCTACAAATGAATTTGCAATGATGAATTAGAGGCAAAAACAGTGTAAGCTCTTGGAGTTGTTAGAATCAGCAAAGATATAAATGGATCAAGAGGTTCTTAGAAATTACAATAATATAGAGTTCTGTTTCTATCCACTAAGAGTTTCATTCTCTTTTCTTTGCCTAAGTTCAATGACTGTGGTGCAAAGGCATGACTTGATCTCATGAATGTCAACTGAAGACAAGCTAATGGCCCTGGAAATATAACCATGAAGTAGGCACTAATGAGATATGTGCATTTATGGGATATTTGAGATCACCTTTTATGTGATCTACCCTGATAAACTCATATATTTGACAACTGGTATGACAACTTATTTAAAGACACTTTAACTTTCACTGAAGAAAAACACATGCTATTAAACTATTTTAGGAGTAATGAAGCTAGAAGAATAAGTAAATTTAAAAAATGATTTTGAAAGGCTCCAAGTCAAAATTTACCTGGTCAGCTAGTATATCATGTTCTTATCTGGAAAAAATATTCTGTGTGTTTTTAAGAACCAAAGAAAAACTACAAAATAAGGATTGTAACCAAGTAAAAAGTAAAATAAAACCTGGAATGCCACCACAGATGGAAACAAAGAACTTAGAGAAAAAAATAAGAAATGTGCACATGAAAACATGCATATAACAGTGTATATGTTTATAGAGTGTATGTAATATGTATATAATAGAGCACTGGAGAGAATGTATATATTGTATGTATACTTAAATGTCTAATATATACAATATAAACATTTGTTTATACTGTCTATACAGTTTTTATTTTTACTTATTTTCTATGCATGTTTCTACATATTTTGTAGGTATATTTCTAAGTATGCATGCCACAGGACATATATGGAAATCACAACAAGTGATCAGAAGGTACTAAGACACAACAGCACATCTATGATGTCAGCCCTGCACCTCAGATTTAGTAAACACTATGAAGAGGGGCAGAGAAATAAGAGTCAAAGGAATAAGATTCCTAACTGTGAGGTAGGATCTTCTAGATATGTCAGGGATGCTAAAACCATGAAATTTCAACTATAATTTTCCCTAAGTAAGATCTGCATAATGCTCATACCATTTGAAATGGAAGTGAGAATGGGGGGTTGGGTTTCATATGACCCTGTCATTAGATGAAGAACTATGAATAGTCAGTAACTGATGAGGGAGGGAGAATGAGTTTTCTCTGGGGATGAGTCTCCTGATATGTCATAAACCTTGAGTGGCCACCCCAAAACCCATATATATATTACATGTAAGCACCATGATATTCCTAATAATTATTATCAAGGGAGGGCAGAATCTAAAAGGGAGTTTGGGGAAAAGGTGGTAAGAAGGGTCAAATTATAAAACAAGTGTGTTCATGTCTAAAAAGTATCAAAACTTTAAGAGCCTAATTTATTTAGTACATTGGCAAGGACAGAGAATGAGGAATGAATAGATAGGATGTGGTGTATCATGGATGCAACTGTAATAAACATACTGCTAGAATTCTTACCCATTTCAAAGAAATCTCTTGGTTTGATTGTATATTTGCTAACTGGGTATCACTGAACAGATGTTATTTTTATGTAATTAAAAATATTATTTTTCCACAAATTGCAAAAAATTACTTAAGACTCTACATCATAATGCAAATGCTGAAAGATTTTCTTCTTGAACACAATTGTTTACAATTCATCCCCTAGCAAGAAATATCTTGTTAATATTCTGGGAGGTATACCAAAGGTTATAGTGCTACTGTGCAATATAAAAATCAAGGATGAACATCACTCCCTCCAAATTACATGCAGCTGCAGCACTACCATTACAAATTTTGTGGTTGCTATTTGTTTCTTTCTATTTTCCTTTTTATTTAAATTATAAACAAGCTTGTTTTACATGCCAATTCTAGTTACCTCTCCCTCCCCTCCACCCATGCCACCAAGAGACCCCCCAATCCCACCCCCTTTCTGCTCCCCAGGGAGAGTGAGGCCTCCCATGGGGGAATCTTCAAAGTCTGCCATCATTTGGAACAGGACCTAGGCCCTCCCCCTGGGTGTCTAGGCTAAGAGAGTATCCCTCTATCTGGAGTGGGCTCCCAAAGTCCATTTGTGTACTAGGGATAAATACTGATTACCATAGGCCCCCATGTATTAAACAGACCTTCAAACTGACAGCCTTGTTCAGAGGACCTGGAACAGTCCTATGATGGTTTCCAGGTATCAGTCTGGGGTCCATGGGCAACCCCTTGCTCAAGTCAGCTGTTTCTATGGGTTTCACCAGCCTTATCTTGACCCCATTTGCTCATCACTACTCCCTCTGTGCCACTGGATTCCAGAGTTCAGCTCAGTGGTTAGCTGTGGGTGTCTGCTTCTGCTTCCATCAGCTACTGGATGAAGGTTCTAGGGTGGCATATAAGGTAGTCATCAGTCTCATTATCAGGGAAGGGCATTTAAGGTAGCCTCTCGACTGTTGCTTAGATTGTTAGTCAGGGTCAACCTTGTAGATCTCTAGATGTTACCCTAGTGCCAGATTTCTCTTTAAACCTGTAACAGCTATCTCTATTATCATATCTCTTTTCTTGCTCTCCTCTATTTTTCCCCTGACTTGATCTTCCTGATCTTTCATGTCTTCCTCTCCCCTCCTCTTCTCTCCTTCTTTCTCCTAGCTCCCTCTCCTCTCCCATCATGCTTCCAATTATCTCAGGCGATCTTGTCCCTTTCCCTTTCTCCAGGGGAACATATATGTCTGTCTTAGGGTCATCCTTGCTTCCTAGCTTCTCTGGCAGTATTGATTGTAGGCTGGTGATCCTTTGCTCTAAGTCTAAAATTGATATATGAGTGAGTACATACCATCTTTGTCTTTTTGTGACTGGATAACCTCACTCAGGATGGTTTCTTCTAGCTCCATCCATTTGCCTGCCAATTTCAAGATTCCATTGCCTTTTTTTTCTCACTGAGTAGTACTCCATTGTGTAAATGTACCAGTTTTTCTCCATCCATTCTTCAGTTGAAGGGCATCAAGGTTGCTTGTTGTAGGAATGTGTATCTTTTGGGTATATGCCTAAGAGTGGAATTGCTGGATCTTGTGGTAGACTGATTCCCATTTTATTGAGGAACCATCATACAAAGTGGCTGTACAATATTAAAGAGATATGGAGAGAGTGGACAGATTAGTCTTGATCCTGATTTTAGAATAGCTTTGAGTTTTTCTCCATTTAGTTTGATGTTGGCTGTTGGCTTACAGTATATTGTTTTCATTATGTTTATTATGTTTTTATTATGTTATTCCTGATCTCTCCAGGACCTTTATCATGAATGGATGTTGGATATTGTCAAAGGCTTTTTCTGCATCTAGAGAGATGATCATGTGGTTTTTCTTCTTCAGATGGGTCATATGGTGGAGGACATGGACAGATTCAAGAATGTTGAAACAAACCTGAATCCCAGGGATGAAGCCTACTTGATTATGGTGGATGATTTTTCTGATATGTTCTTGCATTCGGCTTGCCAGTATTTTATTGAGTATTTTTGCATCTATGGTCATGAGGGATATTGGTCTGTAGTTCTCTTTCTTAGTTATATCTTTGTGTGGATTGTGTACCAAGGTAATTGTAGCCACATAAAAAGTTTGGCAATGAACCTTCTGCTTCTATTGTGTGGAACATTTTGAGGAGTATTGGTATTAGCTCTGCTTTGAATTTCTGGTAGAATTCTGCACTGAAGCCATCTGGCCCTGGGCTTTTTTTGGTTGGGAGACTTTTGATGACTGCTTCTATTTTCTTAGAGGTTATAGGGCTGTTTAAGTTGCTTATGTTTTCTTGATTCAATTTTGGTAAATGATATCTGTCCAGAAAATTGTCCATTTCATTTAAATTTTCAAATTTGGTGGAGTACAGGTTTTCAAAGTATGACCTGAAGATTCTCTAGATTTCTTCAGTGTCCATTGTTATGTCCCCTTTTCATTTCTGATTTTGTTAATTTGCATGTTTTCACTCTGCCTTTTGGTTAGTTTGGATAAAGGTTTGTCTATCTTGTTGATTTTTCTCGAAGAACCAACTATTGTTACATTGATTCTTTGAATTTTTTTCTTTGTTTCGACTTTATTGATTTCTGCCCTGAGTTTGATTATTTCTTGGCGCCTACTAATCCAGGATGAATTTGCTTCCATTTGTTCTAGAGCTTTCAGCTGTGATGTCAACTCTCTGGTGTGGCTATTCTCTAGTTTCTTCATGTGAGCACTTAGAGCTATGAACATTTCTCTTAGTACTGCTTTCAAAGTGTCTCATTAGTTTGGGTATGTTGTGTCCTCATTTTCATTGAATTCTAGGAAGTTTCTAATTTCTTTTTTATTTCTTCCTTGATCCAGGAATGGTGCAATTGCATGTTGTTCAATTTCCATGAGTTGATAGGTTTTCTGCAAATGGTGTTGTTTTTCAATTCTAACTTTAAATCATGGTGATCTGGTAAGACACAAAAGTTCTAGCTAGAGCAATAAGAAAACAAAAAAGATTAGCAGGATACAAATTGGAAAGGAAGAAGTCAAGCTTTCACTATTTGCAGATGATATGATAGTCTACATAAGTAAATCACAAAACTCTACCAGGGAACTCCTACAGTTGATATATACCTTCAGCAAAGTGGCAGGATACAAGATTAACTCAAAAAAAATCAATAGCCCTACTATATACAGATGATAAATTGAGAAAGAAATCAGAGAAATATCACCCTTTACAATTGCCACAAACAACATAAAATACCATGGGGTAACGCTAACCAAAAAGGTGAAAGACGTGTATCATAAGGATTTTGAGTCTTTAAAGAAAGAAATTAAAGAAAATACCAGAAAATGGAAAGATTTGCCATGTTCTTGGATAGGTAGGATCAACATAGTAAAAATGGCACTCTTGCCAAAAGCAGTCTACAGATTCAATGCAAACCCCATCAAACTCCCAGCACAATTCTTCACAGAACTTGAAAAAACAATACTCAACTTTATATGAAAAAAAAAAAGACCAAGGATAGCCAAAACAACCCTGCACAATAAAAGAACTTCCAGAGGCATCACCATCCCTGATTTCAAGTTCTATTATTGAGCTATAGTCCTGAAAACAGCTTGGTATTGGCACAAAATATAGACAAATAGACCAATGGAATCAAGTTGAAAATGCTAATATTAACCTGCACACCTATGAACGCCTGATTTTTGACAAAGAATCCAAAACTATACAATGGAATAAAGAAAGCATCTTCAATAAATGGTGCTGGCATAACTGGATGCTGGCATGTAGAAGACTGCAGATAGATCCATGTCTATCACCATGCACAAAACTCAAGTCAAAATGGATCAAAGACCTCAACATAAAGCCAGCCACACTGAACTCATTAGAAGAGAAAATAGGAAATATCTTTGAATATGAATTGGTACAGGAGACTGCATCCTGAACATAACCCCAGTAGCACAGAAACTGAGATCCACAATTAATAAATGGGACCTCCTGAAACTGAGAAGCTTCTGTAAGGCAAAGGACACAGTCAACAAGACAAAACGACAGTCCACAGATTGGGAAAAGATATTCACCAACCCCACACCCGAAAGAGGGCTAAGCAACAGAGGAGAGGATACCTTAAATGCCTTCTTATGATAATGAGATTGATGACTAATTCATATGCCATCATATAGCCTTCTTCCAGCAGCTGGTAGAACTAGAAGCAGATACCCACAGTTAGACCTTGAACTGAACTGAAATCCAGATTCAGAGAAGTAGGACTGATGAGCAAAGGGGTCCATACCAGGCTGGTGAAATCCACAGAAACAGCTGACCTGACCAAGAGAAAACTCTTGTTCCCCAGACTGATAGCTGGGAAACCAGCATGGGACTGATTCAGACTCCCTGAATGTGGGTGTCAGTGAGGAGATTTTGGAAATCTATGGGGCCTCTTGTAGTGGGAGCAACACTTATTGCTACCATAGGAATGGACTTTAGGAATTGGAATCTGTAGATGCCACATGGAAGGATGCTCCCTGAGCCTAGACACAAGGAGTTTGGCTTAGGCCCTATCCCAAAGAATGTGACAGTCTTTGAAGATCCCCTATGGAAGGCCTCAACCTTCCTGGGGCGCAGACAGGGCATTAGTTGGGGAAGTAGGGAAGGAGGGGAGGAAGAGGGCCCTGGGATTGACGTGTAAAATAATTTTCTTTCTAATAAAAAAGGGGGAAAAAAACAAAGTTGTTATATGAGTTTGTAATCCCATGAGCAGTGGAGGAGTATTCCCTCTTCCCCACATCCTCTTCAGCTTATACTGTTATTGGTGTTTTTGATTTTACCCTTTCTGAAAGGAGTAAGATGGTATCTTAGAGTTGTTTGTTTTGATTTGCATTTCCCTGATGGTTAAGTATGTTGAACACTTTCTTATATGTCTTTCAGCCATCTTAGTTTCCTCTATTGAGAATTCTCTATTTAGTTCTGAACCCCTCTTTTTATTTGGATTACTTGGTGTTTTTGTGACTAGCTTCTTTAATTCTTTTTATATTTTGGAAATCATCAGTCTACTGTAATAATTTGTTCAAGTGTACCACCTACTTTCTCTTCTAAGTGGTTCAGTGTGCCTGGATTTATGTTGAGGTCTTTGATCCATTTGGACTTAAGTTTTCTGTACGGTGATAGATATGGATCTTTCTGCAGTCTCCTGCATGCCAGCATCCAGTTATGCCAGCACAATTTGTTGAAGATACTTTCTTTTATCCATTGTATAATTTTAGCATCTTTGTTAAAAACCAGGTGCTCATAGGTATGTGGGTCCATATCAGGGTTTTCAATTCTATTCCATTGGTCTACCTGTCTATTTTTTTAGGACTATAGCTCTGTAATAGAGCATAAGGTCAGGCATGGTGATGCCTCCAGAAGTTCCTTTATTGTACAAGGTTTTTTGGCTGTCCTGGGTCTTTTGTTTTTCCATATAAAGTTGAAAGTTGTTCTTTCAAGGTCTGTGAAGAATTGTGCTGGGATTTTGATGGGATTGCATTGAATCTGTAGATTACTTTTGGCAAGATTGCCATTTTTACTTCATTGATGCTACCTATCCAAGAGTATGGGAGATCTTTCCATTTCCTGGTATCTTTTAAATTTCTTTCTTTAAAGACTCAAAATTCTTGAAATATGGGTCTTTCACTTGGTTGGTTAGTGTTACCCCAAGGTATTTAATGTTGTTTGTGGCAATTGTAAAGGGTGATGTTTCTCTGATTGTTTTCTCAGCCCATTTTTCTTCTGTATATAGTAGGGCTACTGATTTTTTTGAGTTAATCTTGTATCCTGTCACTTTGCAGAAAGTGTTTATCATCTGTAGGAGTTCCCTAGTAGAGTTTTTTTGGGTCACTTACTATTTCGTTTTTTTATTTTTATTTTTAGACAGGGTCTCACTATGTAGTACTGGCTGGACTGGAAATTGCTATATAGATCAGGCTGGCCACAAAATCACAGAGATCAGAGAGTTTGGGTAGCACCTTCCTCTGCTTCCTTAGAGCTGGGATTAAGAACATGTGCCACCACTCCATTCTCCATCAATTTTATAAAATTTTCTTCATTTCAAATTAAGAGCCATAAGTGTCTGTGTTGGATGGGCGTGCCTATAATCCATGGCATATGGACCTACAGCAGGAAAATCACAAGTTTGAAGCCTGCCTGGACTACGAATTGACTTTTAAGTCCATGTTGTAGTATATAAGGAGACATTGCTTTAAAACAAGCAGAAAGAATTATATATCAGTTAAATCTTATTGAGAAAAAATATTATACCTCATGTATATAAAAACATGGAAAAATCATGTGACTTTCAGTGGTTTGTGAACTGCCTCACAGCTCTAAGAGACCCATACATGGGAAGGTAAAAAAAGTGCCATTACCTAGAAAGAAAAACCCATAGAAAAGACAGTGTGGTGACATGGTGGTGATGTTGGCATACCAGCTACATGTGGAGGTCAATGTGATAGCTAGTGATATAAGGAAAAGAAGGTTAATAGCAAATGCTCCTCAAAGGAAAGGCGGGAAGTCATGTAGGACATTCTAATAATCTGTCTTTAACTTGACTCTGACTATTAAATCTTAATAGCAAATGAAGAAAAAGAAAGGGGTAAGAGGATTAACTTTTTACATTTTTAAAAGTTAAAATCACTGTCTTGCTAGAAGCCCTATTCCTTTTGAAAATGTGAACTATTGTCTTCCTATCTAAGGCTAAACCCAATCTTCAGAGTAAGACTGGCTCACTCCAGTTTCCTGCCCTTTAGTTTCCTCTCCCAGAACATTATCTCTGTTTGAGAGCTTTCTGGAACTCTCTGCCTTGGGGAAGAATGTCCCATGGCCACCCCATAATATCATTTCATTTCTTTTATCAAGTCCTGTAGAATTTTTCTTTGTATCCCATATACTTTTCATTGCAACCCATTCTCCCACCCTGGATCTGAAGATCTTCCCTTCTCCCAGGGGCTTAGGTTCTTCTGTTCTTTTCAAGACCTTTCTGGCTTCCATGAATTTCAAACAAAACAAATCAAAATTCTCAAAATGTGACAGTTTAGTTTTCTAGATTTTCAATACTAAGCTTTCTTAAAAACCCCCATTGCTCATGTGTAATATCCAGAATAGAGGAAGATTTAAGGACAAAGCACAATGTTTCTTAACAAAGAAGAGACACTAATAAGAGCAGGCAAGGATGTAGGCCCTTTGTGAGAAAGTAAATTAGTCTAGCCACTGTGGAAATTAGCATGGAGTTGCCTCAGAAAATCTCACCATTCATGGGTATATGCCTGAATAAATTCAAATCAATATGCAAGATAGATACCTGATCACTCATGTTTACTGCTCACAAACTCACTATTCACAGTAGCCTTGTTTTGGACCACCCTATGTTTCTAGCTCTGACAAAAAAAGAAAGAAAATGTGTATGCAATGGAATGTTATTCAGTGACTAGTTAAGAATGACCCTGTTTTGTTTGCAGGAAATTGTATGGAACTGAAGGTCACCATAATAAGCAAAATAAGACAAACTCTTATATGAAGAATCCATTTTTAAGTATGAAATTGAATGAGAACTGTAGGGGAAGCTGTAGCCACACCTACTTAGGAGCTGGCTACAGATGTACCTAACCATGCTTTTGAGAGCGTGGTCAGGATGATGTAGAGCAATACTGCATTTTCTCTTTCGGTTTCACTTTGGTTCTTGCTGGACAGACTGCTGCCACGCCGGCTGGCTAGGTCGCTCTATAAGTAAGTCTTTTCCCTATTAAATACCCTTATATTTCTACCTGACAACATATTGGTAATTTCCCACTTTAGAGAACTATTTGAGAGGAAGGAAGAAAACATGGAACTGTGAGAGTTGAAAAGTGAAAGGAATAAAGAGTTGAAAATGTTCAAACTACTTTGGACCCATGTGAGAAAATGCTACAACAACACCCATTATTTTGTACAATTCATATGCCCTAATTAAAAAGTTTTAAAAAGCACTCCAAACAATCTGTAAAACAACTCATTATTGTCTAGCCACATTGCACTGCCTTCTTCAGTCTCACTAAGGAAATCATACAGAACACACAGATATTCTCTGTTCCACTGCAATGTCCTTACATACAATCTACACTTTCTAAAGGTAAATTCAGACAAGTTAGTGTGCAGCTCTCTTACTATTCCTCTTTCTGCTTCCAGGATCCAAGAACAAATGTTATTGTGCAAAAGACAGAGACTGCAAGAAGCAAAATCTAAGCATGCCAAGTTAACTCTGAAGAGATCAATTCAGGTTTAAATCAAAAGACATACATACCTCTGTTACCTTCTGTCCAGAGAGTAACAATAAAGAGAGCTAATTCTCTTGTACCTAATGTTGGATTTAATTCACAATTACAGTTTGGCTTTAGGTTGAAGGGTAGATTGTAGGATTCATGTTTACTTGCCTTTTCTCTGAGTAATAGTTTGCTTCTAATCCCAAAGCATATGAACATGAATAGATGCTAGAGTGCATATTTCCTTTCTGGACCTTGTATAAACAGTAATATGTCTACACTCTGAAGCATACACCACACACACACACACACACACACACACACACACACACACACACAATGCTATAATGCATTTTGGATGCATGATGCATTGCCATATATTATGTCTGGTACTTTTTGTTTGAAAACCAAGGAAAACTTCAATACAGTTTGATGAAGTTTGAAGTTTCAAATACTCTCAAGGACTGACCATAAGCATGGGGATCACAAGGGGAAATGTTAGGTCTAAGGAATGCTGGTAAATGTAACAAGTCAAAACATATGACTATTATACCTCAAAAAGCTTTGTATTACTCTTCTGGCTATTCTTGGGACAATATCTATAGATGCTCCACAGTAAGTCTACATAACACCAATAGCCACCATCAAGCAAGTGGAAGAAGGCAGTGATATTTTAGACCCATTATTGGTTTTGTTTTCTGTTCAATTTGTAAGAGAAAAGCAATGTGTATATGTGAATAATTTTACATGCATAGGTAAAAATGAATATTTTTTTGGTACAAACATTTTGAACTTCTACAACGTTGCTATTTCCCATTTACATTCTCATTTTAAATCATTCAACTAGCATTGGATGAGTCAAAAGTACTCCTAAATGCCTATTCTAAAAATACTGTGAAATTTCACTTAGAAAACTTCCTTAACATTTTTTGATAATCTGTGACTTTGTGTAACAATATGACATTATTTTAATAGAACTATTTTTTGAATAAAATTTTCCAATAAAATCAAGTCAGAAAGGCAAGCATATGTTAAATGGAATTTAACTGAAATCCACATAGTCAATGTACTCCTTTTGTATGAATCTACAGACCTGGAACAATGCTAATAAAAATTTGATATATAAAACCTGAAACAAGTGCTATGAAAGAAACTCCACAGGACTCAGAGTACACTAGCAAAGCTAAAATTGCCAGCTCTACTGATAAATCAACCCACTCAAAATAGATAGTCACATCACTTTTCAAAGATACCATGTCATTGATCCAAACATTTAGCTTATACATTAGACTGAGATGAACAACACTCTGGATTCTGATTCAACTCATCTTACAAAAAGGCAGGCAATATACTTTCCCCTACAAACTGTTCAATGTCCACTGTTGCATCTTACCCAAGTAAGTAATAACTGAGCATAGCCCTGGGATTCTAAAGTTCTCATTATATACAATATACATAATTTTAAAACTATCTATGATTATTTTGAGGTTTATTTTTCTTTAAATAAATTAATGTAAAAAGTTACAACTTAACATGGAAAAAGATAGATGTGTAATAACTATTCCTGCTTAGGCTTGATTATTATTAAATTTAACAAGCTTACAAAGTTTGGAATTCTGCTTTTTTAGTAGCTACCTTTTGTGAAATCTACTAAATGAAAGTGTTGCAGTGAATACAAAACCCTCAAGGTATAATCACTACCCTCAAAAGCAAGATAGTGAGATGCAAGCACAAAGAGCTATATGATAAATTAAAGTGTGACTTTCATACAATGGAGCCAATGATGAGATACTATGAGCAAAATAGGAAGCATAATTAATTTCTCAGTTGAAGTAACATTGGAGCTGACTCTCAAAGGCCAGGTAGGATCTTAACAAGTAAAACCAAGGGTGGCTAATAATCTTCAGGCCCAAGGAAACATTCTGAGGAAATGCAAGAAGAATGTAAAATGAAGGCTAAGTTCTAAATCCATCCAGAATCCCAGCAGGATCTCCTTATAATTTATATTTCATTAAGCCGAATCAAAAAAAAAAGTGTTCATATGCTGGTGAAAAGCCAGGTATGCTGAGCTTCCTGTTCCTGACGCCATCATGTAATTTGTTCTGTGGGATTCCATGGAGATACCGCTACTGGGAATTTTTAGCCATGTCTTAATTATGAGTCTCCAAATTAATAATTCTCTGGTATTTGAAGCACTGAAACATTATGGTTAATCTTTTTGTTTCTTTATAAATTTCAAACAGAAACCAAAACCAATACAAACAGATGTAGAGTGTTCATCACACCAGGCACTACCTGAAAACCACCAACATTCTGAAGTTCATGGTGTTGGTATTCTATGGTCTTATCCAAAGCCGTCAAGTGTCATGAATGCATGTGTAGGTATACCATATCCACCTCTAGCCTCCAACAGCCACAGTAAGAGAAAATATTACATTGTAATAGAGAGCCTAGGCATGAACTGGCAGCCAACCTACCTGACACACTGTGCTGCTAAATAAGAAGCAGGCACACCATGCTCCTGAATATTCCCAGAAATCAGAACACTGAATTCTGAAGTAGCCTGTGGCTTGCCTGCTGACAAGTCTGCACTCTTCACATCTCCTTTTATGTGCTTTTTCCACTAAGAGACCCTGGTGGCATGAGTGCTCACTGTCCAATCCAAGGCAATCTGCTGACCAGCCCAGTTGAGAGGCTTCCTCTGTATAAATTCTTGTTCATGTGCAATAAAGCATATATTATTCCCTGAAAACCATCCCAGGAGTGATTCAACCGAACGCCCTTTACAGACCCACAGGCATTTTGATCCTGTTGAAGGAAACCCTGACACAATGGCACCACACATGTGAGAAAACATCACCCCTGGGTCTTTATAATCCTCTATTGAAATGTATAATGGCAAGCGGAGTCATAAAATTAAGAAAGAAATAATACCTTGATAGTTTCCTATGTAGCAACACAATGTTAAAAGTGGAACTTTACTATTTAAATCTTAACTGAGATACCAATAGCCAAGAACAATAAAACAGATGCCAAGTACATCACATGCAGCAGCAGAGATGGGCAACCACTTTTAAAATAAACAAGTAACAAATATTTATGAATTGCAACTCATAAGGTTTCATTCTTCTCCATCTTTCTAGGGGAAAGCAGGCATAGAAAGCACAAGGGACAAACATGGTTGTGTTCTAGCAAAACTTTATAAACAAGAATATTTGGTCCTCATGCCATTTTCACATTTAAAAAATTTAACCAATGAAAAATGTAAAAATTACCCATAAAACATAAATCATTCAAAATAAGCTACTGGCTACATTTGGCCATCAGACCAACCATTGCCCTATAATGAGGTGTTAGACCACCTATATAGGACAGGCTAGGAGATTATAAAACTATTTCAATAGCATTTATTCCTTCCTCTTTCCAGAGGTCTGGAAAGCCTAAAAATGTGTCCTTTCCTTTGGTTGGAAAAAATGTTGGAGTGACATGGCATTTCTTTCCTCTCTACCTGGATTCAAAATGATTTGCAAATACAGAAATCCCTAAAATTCATTTTGAGAGTTTGCAATACACTATGTGGCTCCACTATACTGCAGTGCTTGGAGCAGGGTGGGCTGCTTCCTAGCACACATAGACAGTGGACAGGGTGTGTGTGTGCTGGTGTTTGGACTGATAACATGGCAGAAGGAAACATTGTCACTCCAGGTGACCAGGATCCATTCATTCATACCAGGATCTCTGGGTTTTCACTTGAGCCAAGAGGGGTATCTGGCCTAAATGCATGTTCTAAAGGAGTCTGCCAAAGAAGACTGCTATGTAGGGCAAAGAACAGTCTTCCCCAGACAAATAACAAAATAATGTACAATGAAGTCTATACTGGAAGTTAATGTGTTGGACATGGAAGCTGCAGGAAACCAGATCAGATAAATCACCTGTCCCAAGGTTGTCTCAGTCAGAATTCGATCCTCTGAGTATCATACAGGGTATGTACTCACTCCTATATGGATTATAGACATAGAGCAAAGGATTACTAGCACACAATCCACACCACCAGAGAAGCTAGGAAACAAGGAGGACTCTAAAAGAGACATATATGGTCTCCCTGAAAAGGGGAAAGGGACAAGATCTTCTGAGCAAATTGGGAGCATGAGGGGAGAGGAGAGGGAGCTATGAGAATGAGAAGGGGAGAAGGGATGGGTGAGGAGGACAGGAGGGAGCAGGAAGTTTGATTTGGGGGAAGAATAGAGGAGAGCAAGATAAGAGATACCATAATACAGGAGCCATTATAGGTTTAAAGAGAAATCAGGTGCTAGAGAAATGTCAGTAGATGTACAACAATGACACCAACTAACAATCTAAGCAATAGTTGAGAGGCTAGCTTAAACGTCCTCCCCTGATAATGAGATTGATGACTGACTTATATGCTATCCTATAGACTTCACCCAGCAGCTGGGGGAAGTGTAAGCAGACACCCACAGCTAAACACTGAACTGAACTGGAATCCAGTTGCAGAGAAGGAAGAGTGATGAGCAAAGTGGAAAAGACCCGGCTGGTGAAACCCACAGAAACAGCTGACGTGAACTAGGGGGAACCCTTGGTCCCCGGACTGATAGCTGGAAAATCAGCATGGGACTGATCCAGAACCCATGAATGTGGGTGTCAGTGAAGAGACCTTGGAAATCTATGGGGTCTTTTGTAGTAGATCAGTACTTATCCCTAGCATAGAACAGACTATGCTATTTTACATAGAGCCCATTTCACATGGAGGGATACTCCCTCAGCCTAGACACACGGGGGAAGGCCTAGGCCCTATCCCAAAGGATATGACAGACTCTGAAGGCCCCCTATGGAAGGTGTCACCCACCCTGTGGAGCAGAAAGGGTATGGGATAGGTAGGGTGCTAGTTTGGGGGAGGGCAGGGGAGGAGGGGAGGCAGAGGGAACTGGGATTGACATGTAAAATAATCCTGTTTCTAATTTAAATAAAAAATGGAGAGAAAAAAATAAATAAAAATCTAAAAGCATCATCCTATGAGATCCAGTAACCATCTTTCAATTTAAGAGAAAATAAATGACAGATTATTCCTCTGAATACTGCTGCATCCTGTCTCTTCCCTAGAGAAGTTAAAAGAAGGAAGAGCCAAGGAAGAAAGACACAGGTAAGACAGATCTGGCTGCTTCCCTCCCCAGGTATCTTAATCTGAAGTGCAATGGAACTATGGGATCATCTCAATGGAAGTGACATATTAATCCCACTGAGTCTAAAAGAAACCAGGATAATTAAGAGTCATTAGAAAAAGATCATCCAGGCTTCAACCATTTTCACATAGAGAGAAGGGAAGAGTCATCCATCCATGTAAGTTTATTTAGTTGGGGCCAGGTGTTAAGAGAAAGCAGGAAAAGCATGACGTACTGCCATCACCCTGTCTGTCATCGTGTTAAAGAGTAGAGCCTCAGCAGTGGCGTGAAAGAATACTGTAATACAATCATTTTAAATTACTTCCTGAAGTCCTCAAAATTGCATGGTAGTGACCAATTTTCTTAAAAGCAAAGAAAAGTTATTAAATAGTACACACAACCCTAAACCTTTATCGCCTCTTGGCTTCACATGGATTTTACACATCCCCCTAATTTTGCCAACACACATTGATTATTTCAGAGGTACTTTTAATTATTCTCTAAGTAAAAACGGTAAGCGAATATAATGAATATCTCCAAAGCAGCCTTCCTTTTAAACGCAAATGTAATTTCATCAAATATTTATTTTTTCTGAACATTCCAGGTGGAAACAGCTCAATCTTCATCACTTATGAAAAAACTTGAGCATTTTCAAGATATGCTTTTAACAGTGTTTTCAAGTGTTACATAATAGTAAAATATAAATTTGCCACTAAACTGCAAAATGCCCCGAGTGGAATGGCACACACATCGCTTCTGTATTTTAAGAAGCTGCATATGCAAAGGTATTTCACCCCTTCTGAGAGCACAAAGGTTTTCGTCAGGAGCCCCTTCTCATCTTTCCATTCAAGGAAAATTACACTGGGTAGACTACTCAGATCTCCCCAGGGGTTTGTTTCAGGGTATCCTGAATCAAAGGTGAGGCTTATTCTAGACCTAGGGTGGATATAGAGTCCATCTTTCAAGACAGAAAAGGAGGTCACAATTAATTGTTAATTCAAATTCAAACGAAAACTGAGAATCCTAAGGAAAAAACAAACAAACAAGCAAACAAACACAAAAAGAAAACCATTATTTTATTGTTCACCTTGGCTTCCACTGCTCTGAAGAAATCCCCCATGTGTCTTAGTAACAGCTCACAATCTGTCAACTATGTCATAAATACATCTTCAAGTTTAGCAAAGCTAAAATGTTTTCCTTGCAAATGCATTTTCAAACAATCAGACTTCGGGGTTTTATACCATAGGCATATTTTTCTTTAAAGAACCCTTAATCTTGGTTTGGTTATTTTCCCCAAATTTCAGCCTGAACTGAAGACAAATATCAAGAACCGTGTAATGGAAGGGATGGCTGCTTCTTAATTTTCACAGTTCCTGAAAGTAAGTATCACAGGGTGGGTGAGGGATTTTTTTTTTTTTTTTTGATAGGTGGAAGAGTGAATACTGCTTTCACGGTGTTTTCATTTTCTTAGATGGCTTGGGATTTGGGAAATTAAACATTTCAAAGATTAAAAAGACTGAAGAAAATGATTTAATAATCATTACAATAACTTCCACAACCTACTTTCCAGTAATGTGTAGGTCTCATTAAATCCAGCCACAGATGAGTGAGCTTCAAAGATGTGGCTGAGCACCCAGGAAAAAAAGGCGACTAGCTGAAGTTGGATGCAAACAGCATAAAAACAGTTTTATCAGTTCCAAGGGAGAGAAAGGGCACTGAGATAAATTCCTTGCACGGAAATCACGTCTAATTAGTTAATGGATACATTAGAGGGAGGTGTTAACCCATTTCTTGGTAGAAATGATTTTCCCATTTCCTTCCTTGGTGAAATGCTTTATTTGTGAACCTTTCAAAATGTACCTCAGGATCAAAGAGCTTTTAACATCAGGAAATTACCATTTGGGACAAATTCTTACAACTGATCTCTGTCTTCTGTACAAGAAGTTTGAGGTCCTTCAATCTGAGTGATGCAGGCTGCCAGCCTTTGTAGGTCTATGGTCAGCATTTTTCCCTACAGCACTCAAGACCAAAGGGTTCCTGTCCTTTCATCCTTGTGGTCCTTATCTAACCTCTAGAGTATATTACTAAGAGAAAGAAATGATTCGATCCCTTTCCTTTCACTTCATTTCACACCCTCTCCCGTCTCCCATACCAACTGTTCAACCTCCTGCTAATCCCTACATGCCTGTCAAATCAGAAAACTTTCTATTTATGAAGAAAAATTAAGAAAAAATTGGACCCTGAGTTCCTCTGTTTTTTTGTTTGTTTGTTTTCGTTTTTTTTTTCTCATTGCACCAGCACAGGTTTCTGTCTTCTGGGGGGATCCTCCCCTCTCAAGTCACTTTGTCCCTCATAGTCAGTTGCATCACCCTGCCCATATTCTGTGAGACAGACTCTCTTTGGTGTTGTCTCCCCACTCTGTAGCTTCATGCTTTCTCACTCTGTTGTTTTCCTACTCTCTAATCCCGACAACCCATAAGCATATGGATGTTTCTTCTATCTTACAAGATAACACAAAATACACATGAATAATCTCATTCATAATAAAAGTCTATATATTAAAATTCCTTCTTAGAATACCTGAAATTATACTTCTAACTTCATTTCTCTTCTAAAATCTTTCTTATGTAAATGTGTAATTACAGTCATGCATTTATTCATTGATCTGTTGGGTAATTTACTCTTTGCTTTTTAATTTAATTTTTTACCCCGTATTTAAAAATGTGAAGTACTTGTTGCTCATCAGTTAAGAACATTTGCTGTTCTTACAGAGGACCCAAGTTCAGTACCCAGCCCCCAATTTGAGCATCTCACAACCTCCTATTAACTCCAATGCAAAGGGATCCATTATCTCTGGAGGGCACATGCACACACAGAGGAAAAAAATACATAAATTAAAAGTAAATCTTTTTTTTTCAAATGTCAGGTAATTTCCCTACTTTCAAGAAAGGTATTCCGCAATTATGATTTCTCAATCTCACTGTTTATATTTAATTTCCACCTAGACCCTTGTTATAATTTAAGCTTTGATGTTCAGTTTCAAACTCTCTTCTGGTAACTATACACTCCATATTCAATTGGGCTACTTTTCTAAGTTTTAAATCTCCAAATTATAATGATTTCTGAATGCGTCTACCTGGATGGAGTTCCATAGATAGTGCAATTGAACTCACTGTAACTTGACTAATTTCTTCCCTTTCAAGCCTATGCCAACCTTTTGAGTATTGTTCTATTCAGCAACTCATCTCTGAAGGCAAGACCCTTGAGGCATCACAAATAATGACACAGAGATTTCTTATTAATTATGAAAGCTCAGTCTATAGCTTAAGCTTGTTTCTAACTCTTATAACTAAATTAAGCCATTTATGTTAGTCTATATTCTGCCATGTAATGTTACCTTTCTTCCATCCCACACCTCTTATTTCCTCTCTGTGGAAATTCTGCCTTTCTTTTTTCAAGAGTTCTCTCTGTCTGGAAGTCTTGCCCATACCTCTTGACTAGATATTGGCCACTCAGCTTTTTATTGCAACAATCACAGCAATACATCTTCACACAATGTACAAATATCCCACAACAGTCTACATTAACCCACCATCCTTAACATACTAAAGTATAATTTACCTCTTAAAGTTCTCCATTACTTCCCAGCAATCCACCCTCTCTCACTGATGCTTTGGTTTAGTAAATCATCACCTTTGGCTTACACAATAACATAAATTTTATCTATAACCCCTATGTAACATATCTTGGAAGTGTTACTAAGAGGCAAATAAGAATATTAAATGGTCTTGTGAAAATGGGAGAACACAACAATAGGGACCACTGCTCCTGAATTCATATTGCCCAGTACACGTCAATTTTAACATACAGCTAAAAATCTGATTAGGTAATGTCCCTAGAAATCCTTCCTGAGGCTTCAAGGTCATAAAACACTGTCCAACTTACTAGAGCATCCAGCAAGAAATATAAAAGTTAAAAAGCCAAGGTCTACCTATAATGCAACATAATGAAATCTTGAGCCTGGCTAGAGTTTGTATTACTAAAATCAATCCCTCTCAGAAAGAGGTCTTACTGTATTGCAGCCACAAAGAACATCATATTTAAAGTTCACAAATCAAGACTCAGGTAGTCAAGCAGAAATGAAGAAAGCTTTCAATTCTTTAATGGTATTGAAGGGAGATGATGAGAATCTTTAACAACTGGTAATGAGCATTTACATGGAAGGAAGACACTATGTGATGGCAATTGAAAACCTATTTGGCTGCATCCTCATCACACCTACACAAAAAGAAATCAAGAGTAAGAGAATTAATGAAAACTTGGCTGGGGTGGTCCAGCTGTAAAACACAGACCATAAAACATGCTAGATGATAGAAACCATTATATATCCTATGTATAGGTATCCTTCTAAGATACATGATTAATTCAGAGGAAATAAAAGAAACATCTTATGGGGGTGCCATAAGATGTAAGTGTATGATATGTGTATGGTTTATAAATATAGATGTATGGTTTATGTATAGTTGATCAAAGAAAAACAAAGTTTTTTGATTAAAGAAACAATTTAAAGGCTACAATAAAAATTGTCTACTATTTTTTCCTAAATTAAAAAATAAACTAAATATTTCAATATTGAGAGATTTTACATAAAGCACCAGAGAATAAGCTGTTATTGAAATATTAGGCCTTGGAACTCAAAGCTGCCAGTTATTTGACAGAAAACCATCATTTTTATCTAAATACCTGCTATATTGTCAACATAGAATAAGTTTTCATCTTCATCTCAGATACAGTATCCTTGCCCAGAATCTGTGGTGCTGATGTTGGTCACTCTCATGTACCATCTTTGGATGTTATGCCTATAAAGTTCTTCATGGACTCTAACTCTATCACCTGTATCAACGTCTCATAGAATGTCTACATAGGTAGGCAGGATATAAATGGATACTCCAAGTAAGATATAATATGAAAATTCCACAATATTTGGTTGATTGCCTGGTAAAAATAGACCACATGATTGATGCAGATAAGTGGACCTGCTAAGAGCACTGTTTTCAAATCTTAGCAGACCTTATGGCACATGTTTGCTTCAGTTGTTGTATTAAAATAGAAAAACATTGTAGATTCAAAATTTTCAGAATGCACCACACAAAGACAGACCAAAAATAGTCCCCCAGACACCTAGACTTAGGAGAGGGTATCAGTTTTCAACTGAAATGACCATGCAAGAACAGTTTTGAATTACAAGTTCTTTGAGGGCAACATGAGAAATAATAATCGAAGAAAACAAGAAAATTAGAATGTTTATCTACATGTGGTTTGTTCATTTATAGAAACATAGAACTAAAAAAGGAAATTAAATGAGAAAATTTAAAAAGACAAACTATGGACAAAGCCAGGGGCAGGGAACAGAAAGCTTCACTCATATGCATGAGACCATAGGATGGATTCTTAACATCAGAAAAGAGAAAAGAATAAGAAAAAAAAAACAAGACAAAGAGGTTTTTTTTTTTTTTAAATTGGTAAAGGAAAGGTATCTACTCTGTACTCATGAGAAAGCAAGACATCCTAAGAAACTGATGTGTACTTTGTGTGAGATGAGGTTATTGTATAAAACCTGTCATCTCTTCTTAGCATTTAAAAGTTTTTGAGTGTCAAATGAGAAGTTCATTGCCATCACCTAGGAATTATGCTTTCTTTCATCTGGTTTCGTATTTGTCATGGTCAAAACTACAAAAGTATAATGATCATAGAATACAAACTACTGCAGAATGGTCAGATTTTAAAGGGATATTAAAATCATTCTACCAAAAGAATTCAGACACAAATATTGATGCTTAAGGTAGACAGCTAATCTTTAAAGGTGAAATACGTTGGGATGAGATTAACCATAGATCTGTCTTACAAATAGAAAAACTTTAAAATTTCATAAAACAGAAGAAACTAAAAAGTGGGTCAGTTGTCAGCTAAGTATTAATTTTTCAACAGAAGAATTTAGTTCTTTTACACTCTTTTCTCAGGTTTCCTTTGAAGTTAATAGCAACTAAAATGAAACAAGTTTGGATACGGAATCAGCACATTGCACTTGTTAATGTGGGGGATTTGAGTACAAAGAAAAATTAATGAGTCCTTTAAACTAATACAATTTTATGTTTTGCTTTGAACATGTAGTTGCACTGGAAGGCAACATTTGTGCTAAACTGGTAAAAACAAGAAAAACACAGAAAGTAGTGGGGGTTTCTGTAGTTCAAAGAAATTCCACAGGGAGCCTGCTTCAAATCACAAAATCCCTAACCCTCATTACCCATGAATAGCTGCTAGGCCCATTATAAGGCCTGGTGGTGGACAGGAGAACACACCGATGCAGACTAAGAAAGAAGATGACTCTTGACATTTAAAGGAATATTTGGAGAAAAGAAATAATGTAAACATATAAAATATAAAGGAATTGACACAAGTCTGATATACACATGCATGCCATAAATAATGAACTATTTTAAGCACCACAAAATCACACATAGCATTTTCATCTCCCACCTGATGCTTTTCTATTGATGCTATAAATTGATAATTAAGTAATTCTGCATTAGCATACACTTAGGTATAAAATATGCCAGTTTGGGGATGTCAGTATTAAAGGTGCATTTGTCTTCAGGAAATCACAGCTTTGAATTATCCTGGAGAATCTCTTATATTACAACCATTCAGATTAACTTTGGGGAAGAAGATAAGGAATTCTTTCCATGACAGGCAAGAAGATGTCACCTGCCTCAAGATCCCAAGGAATGAGTCTGAGTAATTTGTCATGTAATTCATTCACTTTAGAGGAAATGACACTACACTGTGAAGCAAAGTAGGTTCTCTTTACCCTACTCGAAAACAGGTTGATCTGTGCTCTAAGAAAGTAATTGCTCAGAGCTCTTTGAAGATGCCATCTACTCCATCAGAAACTGATCAGTTCGTTTCTTGTCACTGAAGAATCTACAATTCTAGTTCTGTTAATCGCCAATATGCGAACATTCTGCTTTTCTGCATAAAGTTCAAGTCCAGAAGGTCACCCTTGCAAGTCTTTCTTAATTGTAATTTTCCTAAGAAAATCAAGAAGATGTAAGGTCATTTTCCTTGTTCCTCATCTTTATTTTCTTACACTGACATAAATTAATGGTCTGATATTGATTGAATTATTTTTATTATTAATGTCATGTTAAAGAAGCAACTTCTCTTTTTATATAAATAATTACTTGGCTTTCTTTGTATTACATTAATAACCTAGAATAGTGCCTTGCCTGGTGAAGCAATGCTCACCTAGAATTCCAACCACAGAGGCGATAACTCATGATTTAGGGTAGTAATGAAGTGGCAAAAGATTTTCTAAGCACCCAAGTTAGTAGCAAACACAGCTTGTGTTCACACTCACCTCAATAAAAGGCTACTTACTGGCATGCTACCTGACCAGGACAAGATAATGATGCTTTTAATAGCAAAGAAACATAAATTAGTAAGCAACTGCCATCAGCCAGAAGAGAGTACTGGATCTCCAACATAAAACTTAATTCTTGCATCAACCCTTCCTATGAAGGAGGGAGCAAAAGGCTACTGAAGATTCACTGCCCAACATTAGAAAGAGCCCTGTCAAAGCTGGTTTGACCTATTGAACCATGGGTACAGAAAAAGTAAGTGTGAAATGGGAAAGTCATATAACACCTAAAACAGTGTGAGCTAGGTTGTTACTAGACTTCAAAGATCATTTATTCTTAGTCACAACAGCATTTCTTTCCTTCCTAGTGGTATTTTGCTTAATGTTCACTTTCCTCCCAAAGCAAAGCTGAACACAAGCAGAGGTGTGAAGATATTTTTAGATTTCTTTCAGTGCTTTTTTTTTGTAAAGGGCAAAATGCCCGTGTTCTTATACTCCAGGGATATGTCAGCTTCACACAAGGTTCAAGTTTTTAGTATGGGAGAGGAAACAATTCAGGATATTTCACTGTTAACATATTTCACTGATTCAATTGCCCTAGGAAACAGTGAATCTATAAACACAACTACTCAAAAGGCATATAAGTTGTCACAATGAGAAAATACACAGATCTGTAGTTCACACAACAATTCTTTGTGGGTTTTTTATTTCTTTTATGTTTGAGATTAATATAATTACATCATTCCCCCTTCCTTCCCTTCCTCCAAACTCACCTTGCTCTCTTTCAAGTTCATGACCTCTATTTTCATCAATCATTACATTCCTATGTAAATATTCCTAAATGCATAAATACAACCTGCTCAGTTTGTATGTTATTGGATGCATGTTTTCAGTGCTGACCATATTGTGCTATATAAACAATTAATATGTTCTTCTGCATGCCCAGCAAGTTCCCCAGGAAGTAAAGCAATAGACAATCCTACCCAGTTGTGGTGCCCATGAATCACAACAATGAATCACAACAGCAATGCATGATAGCTCTAACAGTACAGTCATCGCAAGCATACCTTGACAGTAATCAAGGGCTCTCAAATTGAATTTAAGACCCACTCAACAACATGGAAATTATTTCTGGTACTAGACTCCTAGTCAACACTCAGGACTAGTAAAGTCACGAATCTTGGAGAAAAACCTACAAACACTACATGACCAACTCTCTGCAAATCATTTAGCTTCAAGTTAATGCCTCCAGGGATAACTAATTCACTAGTTTATGTAATATAATAAGATGTCTCACCTACAAAGAAATCTCAGATGCTGCTTATTTGAGAAAAATATACTTGGTCTAACTAGACACACAAGTACCCATACATCTCCTCAGACCACCCAGAATATAGCCCATTTTAAATAACAGTTGATGGCATCATATTTAATTATTAATTCTTCACTTTGCAATCATTAATAACTTTGTTCTATAGCTCAGTTACAGATCAGACATTGGGTACTCTAGATCACTGTCTCAGAAGGCTTCATGAATCACACCAGTGTTTTGTCTAGAATAAAACCAAAATAGAGTGTGGTGTGATGAGGGTAGTCTCATGTCACCATACTTCTGCAGAATTGCAGGTAAGGAGATAGCTCAGCTGGCAGTGTCCTTGGCTTGAAAGTGTGAGGAGCTGAGTTCCAACCCCCAGAGCTGATTGTATGCTCCTAATCCCAGATCCAGGAAGCCTGATATAGGAGGGATCCCAGGGATCAATGGACTAGTGTGAAGAGCTCAGAGCCACAGAGAGAACCAGACTCAAGTAAACAAGATAGATGGCTCCTGAGGAATAACAGTTGAGGTTGTCCTCAGGCCTGCATAGATGCACACATGCATGCACACCTCCTGCACACACACACACACACACACACACACACACACACACACACACACACACACACCAATACACACTAGACACTTATCCATGCACAGAACCTCTTACTATCTAGACAGTAATGAAACGATCTGTTAACTGAAAATTGTAGGAAATACCAGGAGCTTGTAAGAAAGTACATATTCTTCATTCTTGGGTTGCCCCCTTTTCCTTTTCTGCCTTCCTTGCCACCCATACTTCTCCACTATGTTCCTTTGCATTTCAAATTTGGGTATTTCCAAAGTGAACTTTCTATAAGTATTGGCTATGATTTTTCCAAACATATTTTTTCTCAATTTTGTTTCTCATCTTCAGGCAACAGACAAAAACTGAAAGTACACATGGATCATAACTTTTTATTTTGCTTTCAAATGTTACTCAGTAAAGATTGTTTAATAAGAAAAAACCTATTCCTTTGTTTCTAAATTTTTAAATAAATTGTTGGATTTAGAATCATGTAACTTCTAAATGGGGAAAAGAGACTGTCTTCACACTTATTGAAAACACTCATCAAAAATGAAATGAGCTAAAATGGAGTACTACTCAGCATAAAAAAAAAAAAATGGAATCTTGAAATTCACAGGTAAATGGATGGAAGTAGAAGAAACCATCCTGAGTGAGGTAACCCAGTCACAAAAACACAAACATGTTATATACTCACTGTTATATGGATTTTAGACATAGAGCAAAGGATTACCAGCCTACAAACCACACCACCAGAGAAGCTAGGAAACAAGGAGGAGCCTAAGAGAGACATACATGGTCCCCCAGAAAAGGGGAAAGGGACAAGACCTCCTGAGCTAATTGGGAGTATGGGGAGAGGAGGACATGAGAGAGCAGGAAGATCTAGTCAGGGGAAGAATAGAAGAGAGCAAGAAAAGAGATACCACAATAGATGAGCCATTATAGGTTTAAAGAGAATTCTGGCACTAGGGAAATGCTCGGGGATCTACAAGGTTGACCCCAACTAACAATCTAAGCAATAGTCAAGAGGCTATCTCAAATACCCTTCTCCAATAATGAGATTAATGACTATTAATCTATCCTAGAGCCTTCATCCCACAGCTAATGGAAGCAGAAGCAGACAACCACTGCTAAAACTGAGATGAACTCTATAATCCAGTTGCAGAGAGGGAGGAGTGATGAGCAAAGGGGTCAACACCAGGCCGGAGAAACCCACAGAAACAGCTGACTTGAACAAGGGGGAGTTCCTGGAACCCAGACTGATAGCTGGGAAACCAGCATAATACTGTTCCAGATCCCCTGAATGTGGATGTCAGTTTGGAGATCGTGTTAATCTATGGGGCCTCTAGTAGTGTATCAGTATTTATCCCTAGTGCAGGAATGGACTTCGGGAGTCCACTCCATATAGAAAGATACTTTCTCAGCCTAGACATATGGGGGAGGGTCTAGGCCCAGCTCCAAATGATATGACAGACTTTGAAGATTCCATGGAAGGCCTCACCCTCCATGGGGAGCAGAAAGGGGGTCTTTTGGGGGCAGGGGAGGAGAGGAAGGAGAGGGAACTGGGATTGGCATGTAAAACAATTTTGTTTCTAATTTAAAGAAAAAAGAAAAAGAAAAATGAAATGGGTACTGCTCTCTGAGAAAGAAATTCTGGAATTATCCCAGACTGATCCATCTTCCCTGGGGTTTAGGATACAAGGCACTAAATGCATCGGAATATTAGAATGATATGAATTATGCAGTTCCCTTGACAGACAGCATTTGTAATTTCTTAAAAAATTCTTGAAATCATTCTGTTCTCCCTTTGATTACATGCTTGTGTTGAAAATAAGAGTCTTTTCAAATGTTTTAAAACACATATACATATGGATTGCATAAAATTAATATCTTTACCTTCACAGAAATCATTCCAAGAGCACATTTGCCTGTAAAATATATTTAGGCAGTTTCAGCACTCCACCAATCTCTATTTTCAAAGGTTCATAATATGGTCATAAAAATTCATTCCAGGATAAAATTCAGCACCAAGAAAAATGCACTTCATACTTGGTAGGTAGCCATTTCCTCTACTTTCACTCCTATAACTGATTAAAAGTTTCCACTGAGTGTTTTGCAAAAGTTGAGGCATGAAGCAAACTAGATAAATCAAAATAACAACAGCTGTTTTAATTGTAGTTTTAATTTCCTTACAATTTAACCTACCTACATGCCTTCCACCTCTATTCTACATCACACTTCCTTTCTAAAATACATGATGTTGAAGAATTTCTTATGTGACAGTGTGAGTATATAGAGTCCAGATCCAAGATGGTGTGGCCCTCCAGAAAATCCTCCTGGGCTCTGCCTCACTCTAGCGCAGTAAGTACACAGGTGTGTTTCTTAATTCTTCATCTTGTGAACCTCAAGCTATTGGCAGAAATGTGGCAATGAAACATAATAAAGCTCACATTTAGCAAAGCATAAATATTTCCCACTCAAAGGCAAAATTAAAGCACTTGTCTGTTCCTGTGCTGAAGTATGGTTGGAACCTTGAAGCCTTTGTAATAGGAAGGTATCAGGCACATAAGCATAGACAGTTTCTAGGATGGAAAGTTATCTCATTCCTCTGCTTACTAGACCACACCAGAGATGTAAACCTGGACTCAGCTCTAACTCAACTGTTTAGCCCAGTATTTACTGAAAATCACATCTTACCTATCATCCCTGAAACACTGGAACACACTATTAGTGTACTAGGGAAAATAATGTGATGGTCTTTTTCTTTCACAATAATCCTATATAAAAAGGATGTATTCCTACTAGTAGCTCAGTTCTGGCTATTGTAACTGTATGAAATTAACTAGGATGTACTTCAATCAGAGAAACTAAGCTTCATGGGAAAGATAGAGAATTGCATGGCTGGTTCCTTAACTACTGAGGCTGGAGGGCTCTGAACGGACAAGAAATGTAGTTAGTGTAGCATCTTGCTTCCTGCAGGGAATACATCTGAACTGGTGCCAACAGGCTCCTGCACCTCTACTGCCATCTTCAGAAGGAATCTATGGTAATAAAGGGCTTGCATAGTAAACCCAGAAAGAAAACAGAAGAAAAACAATATCACAGATCAGTGCTATTTTGAGATGCCTGGCTGAGACAGAAACTGATAGAATGTTGAATCTGAATCTATGCAAAATGGAGCTGTTTTGAACATTCATAGCTTTTAAAAAGTCATTATCATATGTTGTTTGCACACTGCTATCA
The DNA here is from genome assembly GCF_003668045.3 of Cricetulus griseus. Taxonomy (NCBI): domain Eukaryota; kingdom Metazoa; phylum Chordata; class Mammalia; order Rodentia; family Cricetidae; genus Cricetulus; species Cricetulus griseus. The sequence continues at coordinate 189,247,387 of NC_048595.1, read as the reverse complement.
ACTACCCTAAATCCATATTTAAAACTGTCCAGTTTGTATTCCTTCTCAATAGTGTTTCTGTGATGACACAGATCCCAGACCTTGCACTGAATATCACTTATTTGAATTTATCTAGTTGATATTAATTGAAAATCAGTTTTTTAAAAGAAGGTAGGCACATGCATTTCAGCCTTCTTACCTGTTTTGAGACCCAATAAGTTGTCCTTTCTGTTATCAGTCCTTCTACCTATGCCAGTTTAAAATCTTGTGTGAGAAGGAAAACATACCTGCAAACATTACCCCCAACTCAAATTGGTGGGGAGAACATACTCAAATAGAAAAATAAAGAGTAGACACAGGGCTGCGTTCACTACTGCTTCATGTTTCCCTCCTGGAAAATGCTGGGGTTTTTTTTGTTTTTTTTTTTTTTTAATGTAGCAGCTTTGCTTTCTAGTTAACTTCATGCTAGACAAAGAAGTCATTAATTTTCAGTTCTCCCCTTTTCCTTAGTCTGCTAACTTCAGAGCACCACTTTAACTAGATACTAGAAGTACCTATCAATTTAACTAATGACAGAAAATGGATCTGTGCAATCTTCTCTACAGCGTGGACAAAAGAAAATCCCACTGCAGTGCAGGTTTAGGGGAGTGCCACTGTTCTTGCATCATTTCCTCTAGGTTCTTTACTATCCAGTTTGAAATGCCAGGGTCATTCTTGATATACACTCAGGGCATAATATATTCAGAGACAATCTTTTTCTTTTCACCCAAAGAAGAATACATTGATTGTTTAGATAAATATATTTAGCAATAAAAATTTCATTCTTACATTACCATATTCCTCTGAACAATGCACATCTTAATAAAAATTTTATATAATTGTATAATAAAATTACAACTGTTTGGCAAGAGTTCTCTTGGTGATCACATATTAAGTCTCATATCTTAACTTAAAGGCTAATTTCTCTTCAGACAGATTATTGATACTTATGAGTCCTTCACATTCAAAACCCTTTACTGAAGTTATGTAACAGATGCACAATAAATAAGTGTTGATTGTCATATATGCTCATATGGCTAGTTTTATGCCAGCTTGGCATTGGCTAGGGACATTTCAGAAGAGGCAACCTTCATTTAGAGAATCCCCCCCCAGATTAGCCTGTGGACAAGCCTTGGGTTGGAATTTTTCTAGATTGATTATTGAAATGGGATGGTCCAGCATTCTATGGGCATTGTAGAAATCTTTCATGATCTGCTTGAGTTCCTGCCCTCTCAGAGTTCCTGCCCTGAATTCCTTCACCAATGGACTATGATGTACAAGTATAAGCTGAAATAAACTTTTGTCCATGTATTACTTTTCTACTGCTGTGGTAAGATATCATGACCAAGGCAATTTATAAAAGAAAACATTTAATATGGCTTATTTTTCATGAGCTTAGAGTATAAGATGGTAGCAGCAGGAACATATTAGAACTCGTACCTCGAACTTCAAACAGGAAGCAGATAGCACACTCTGAATGGCAAAAGTCTTGAAAAATCAACCAGAATCCAGTGACACACCATTCCAACCAAGCAACAGTCCCAATACTTCCCAAACAGTTCCACCAAGTGGTGACAAAGTGTTCAAATTTACGACTATAAAGGACATTCTCATTCAAATCACACACCTGTTCAAGCTGCTTTTGGTCATGGTTTCATCACAATAGAAACTGTAAAACATAAACATGTGGTTTTGTGTATGCATACAAAATCTCAGAACCACAAATAGAAGAGAACCTACAATATTTCTTTGAGACTTGGTTCACTAACATGAGGAATCTCCAGCTGCAGGTATGTGATGTACCCTGTCATATTCTCTTCACCTCTGCCTACTCCTTACTGGAAAACTGCACTGGCTTTCCTCACCAGGATTGTCATTCACCTTTCCACATTCTGAATCAGTGACACAGCCCTTCTCTTCTGTTTTAGAGATAAAGTAGGATTGGTGAGTCTTCTGCTGCCTGTTCTCCTTAGTATCGTGCTTTCTTCTGGGTAGGCCTTGTGATTGCCTCAAAGAATCCACACACCAAGGAAGATGGCATGTGGAACCTCCATCCACTAATTATCTGACTGATTTAACATTAGTTACTACAGAATGGATGTGGATCCACTTCTTACAATGAGAGAAATGATTTTCTGTAACTTTATTTTCATTGTTGGGAAACCAAAAAAGAAAGCACAGCTCTCATAGATTAAGGGCACAATCATCAACACTGAGAGACAAGTTCTTGCTCCAGACCCACCCATGACCAAGAGAATTGTTCTGAGTCAGATCTTGGTCCCTTGGACTTAATGCTTAACACAAGTGAAATGGAAGAATCACAAGAAACAAGCTTTGAAATGCTACTCCTGTGCAGCATTCAGTCCAAGTGAACTTGAGATACTTCCAAGTCTGCAGGTCACAACATCATTACTTACCATTCAATGTTAACTCAGTGCCTACAGTGAACTAAACAAGCACAAGCCAGAGAGCTGAGTGAGGCATTAATGGTACTTGTTTTGACTCACAACCACTTGCTAAATAGATCCAATGATTGTGATTTCCAGAGGATAACCAGTCTAGATGTTTGGTAAGTCGCAGAAGTGGCATAAGAATGCAGATCTCCTGAAACCAACATTATGTGACTTGGTTTAAAACTTTCAATGAAAAAAATACCAGGAAGCTGTATTGCTGTGAACCAGAAAAAAATGCAGAATTATACTCTATAGTTTTTTTTTCTTTTATGAATTAAGAGGATGCACTAAAATTACATTTTTTTTACTATAAATCTATTTGCTTATACTCAGTTTTACTCCTGGTCTTTTAGTAATATGAGAATGCTTTTTGCTTTGGTCCAGAATAAACAAATGCACAAATAAAGAGGGAGGCAGAGATAGGTAAAGGATGGAGGGAAGAAAGGATTCAGTTTTCTAACAACTTATTTTTAAATTCATAATCATTTTCTACAATTAGGGCTTGAAGTTTCAGTGACTGTTTTGCTTTTTATGATCTTCATCTTGAACTCCAATATCTGTCACTGGGTTTTTATGATTTGTGCTACATGATTTCAGAATACATGTTAGGGAAAGGATGCACATATTGGTTTACATTATTATCTATTCACATTACTAAATATTTAATCTGAAACATTCTCTCAATCTTTCTATTTGTTTCTGTGTAAGTATAGTTCATGTATTTAAACTGTCAGTATTCTCAGGGTATATACTCTAGATAACAGACAAATATATTAATAACTTGGGAGAAATATGTTCTCCCTTCATGTCTTGTCAAAAGCAGACCTCAGAGAGAAATTGGAAAGAAACTGTGCAATTCAACCTGCAGGAAGATAAATGGCCAGGGGGGGATTTTTCGTTTCATTTTATAAAGGCATTCATACTGTGACAAGAACAACAAAAAGCAGCCAGGTCTTGGGAAGCTTTAGCTTTGCCAAGGAGATCCTAATCCATCATGGTAACTCAGAGTGGAGAGCAAAGGAAACAGAAGGGGTCACAGCTATCTTTCAGCTATTAAACAAACGTTGTCTATGTTGCTACAGGTAGCATGTCCACAACCCTAAATCTCAGATTTGCTGGATTCCTGCTGCTGACTGCTTAGAATAAAAGCTGAAGTTTATTATCTCACCCTGTTTATCCTACCACCCACCTGTCTTCAGGTTTTCAGTCTCAGGAAAAGAAAATCAATTTCTTAAAGCTGGGAATAAAGACGATTCTTAATTTTTCATTTTCCATACCCCAAAAGGTTCTAGTCAGGTGGTGAACTTTTAGGCTCTTAGATTTGTTCACAGTTTTCTGACTTTGCTCTGTAAAAAATGACAAATCCACAGCTACTGGTAAAACCATTACAAATTTTGAGTGACACTTTTGTATGTGGGTCTCTAACTTTTGCTTTGTTATGGGGTTTTAGCAGACATAGCTGATATAGTTTCTATTAGACAGTCTGTAGAGTTAATAATAGTGACAAGTACTCAACTATTTACTGAGAGAAAATTGGTAGAGAAAAAAATGAAATTTTTTGCAAATATTACTTTAGAAGTGAAGCCATGTGAGACACAAAGTTTATGTCTAGCATTCCATAATTTTGTTATTGTTATTGAAGGGAGATCTAAGGTAGGAAAATGAAATTACATATAACTTTATTTGTTTTAGGAATGTCTTGAAAATACTTTTATCAAACCAATAGACTATTCACATAGCAAAGCAGCTCATTTGTATAGCAGTAGATTGATCAATTACATTTAATTTAAAAATATTATTCAGGATTCACGTTACAAATAAATCGACAATTTTAAACTCAAACTCTCAGTCAGGCTCTGCCCACCCCTGTTTCTTCTAAAAGAATCTTAACTATGTATAAGTAACTAGAACTACACACCTTGAAGGCATCACTCAGACTGTTGAAGGTAGAAAACTTGCTTAATGAGTTTGGAAGCCCTATTGAGAACTCAGTCTGTTACTAGACGGAAAAGACTACAACAAAATGTCACAACATTTTGCTACTGATTTCAACTGGGTACAAATTCACCCTTCTCTGGTTTCCATCACACTTAAATTTGAGTTGACAGTTGAGCTTAAAGGAATCCAGTTTTGTCTTCTAATTATATATCTGCCTTTTCTCAACATGTTCTGATTAATTTAAACAACTCACTATGTCTAATTAAAAACTTGTATGTTAATTAACATGGACATCTCTGCTGATATCTTCAGAAACAGCCACTAAACTTTTCAAGTTAAGATTAATTCACACTTGTCATTGGAGAATAAATGTATCTCAAGAAAAATTACTGAGGTGAAGGTTTAACACTCAATATAGCTAATTATTTATTTTAACTGTGACTTATTTTTTGTTTGAAGAATTTAGAAAACAATTTCAGTGCTTAACTTAAAAGGTAACTATCACATTTGCACACATTTTAAAGTTTAAGTTTGATACTAGATTATAATCTTAATGTTTGTTCTCTTTTATTTCAAAATTAGAAAAAGAAGAAAACTTTTTCCCAGATGCTTTAAACTCAGTTTTATTTTGATAAAAGAATGTAGTGATCCTTTAATGTGCCAGATAAACACCTAGTAATTATTTATTTTTACTAATGAAATCTCAGAAAAGAATTGACAATTTGACCTTATAATTTAGTACATTTTAAATTTCAGATGTGAAAATTAATAACTATACAAAGGTAAGAAATAACCATCTACTGTGCTTCATTTGTGGTTAGAATGGTGAAGTATTTATGGAAAGAAAATATTCTTGATTGTTTTGAAATACAACACTCGAAATGTTTGTTTGTTTACATAAGATAATTTATCCAGATTTCATGAATGGGCTGGCAGAGGTACGTAAAGAAGGAAAACCATCTTATTTCATTGTTTTATAGTAGCATCCAGTCAAATGATAAAAATGAATAATATCATATTAGAAAACATATTTTATCTTTAATCACATGTAACATAAAGAAAAATAAGCTTCTGTGGAGCAGCTTAGATAATTTCCTATATTTTTCAACATCTGAAGACCATGAAGCTCCACTATGTAGGGCAGGTGTGGTAATTACTTACCTATCAGTCCTTTCTGTAGCATGTAAACAATAAGTGATCAATATATTCTTCCTATAAAAGATAGGCTACATTTGGGTGGAGCTTTGAAACACTCCTCTCCCATATATGCATATTATATTTCCCCAGAAATTTAGTTTTTATTGCATTCTTTTTTTAGTGTGCCTCCCATGAAATGTTTTAAATATATTTTTATTCAAAGTAAATACTTTTCAAACAAGGTAGTCAGATATGTTTCTCTAACTCCTCCCAGATCCTCCACACCTCCCTACCCAGCTAATGCCATGCCCTTTCTTTCTCATTTTCTTTAGAAAGCAAACAAATATGGAAATAAAAAGGTTGAAAAATAAACATAAAACATAAGAAATTTGTACACACAAAAATCCATAAAACAACAAAATCATAAACCATAATATACAAGCAACAGACCTAGTAAAACAGAAACAAAAAGTCTAAACAAGGCAATATGAGACAAAGGGCCTACAAAAATACCATTGAGTTCGTTTTGTGTTGGCCAACTCCTGCTGGGAATAGAACCTGACCTTAAGTATGGTTAATAGTGAGACAACATTAAAGACAAGTATTTTACCTTTGCGAAAGGTTGTCAATTAGAAATAGCTTCCTAGGAACTCATGATCACTACATTTTTGAAACACTTTGAACTTCAGATTAGAGGCTGGTTAAGCAGTTAAGCGCACTAGCTGTCCTTCCAGAGGACCTGTGTTCATTTCCAAGTACCCACATAGAGGCTCGTACCGTGTCCTAACTCATGCTACAGGGGATCTGAAGCTACCCTCTGGTCCCCAGGGACACCAGACTTATATGTGGTACAAAAACATACATTCATACACATGAAATAAAACATTACTTTTTTTTTTAGGTTGAACTTAAAGTGAGGTGTTCTTACTTGTATAAAAACAGCCAGACTAGAAACTGGGAACCTTTGTTTGCCATCCCTGTTAGCCAATTACTCTCATTCTGTACTTTCTCTGTGATCTGTCAACTTTAAATTTTATTTTCTTACTTAGCTAATAAGGTCAAACAAAGAAGAAATCTTTCACCTCCCTGTCTGTAAGGGATATCAGTGAAAAGGAGACAGAGTGAGAAACTGCCAAAAGTAACAACTTGATGTTGGTGTTGTGAATTGTGTAAGTAACTCCAGCTACTTACCAAATTCACTATGGCTTCCAGGACTATATTATCCTAAAACTACATATGGTTTAGTTTCTATGGATATTAAAAAACTACTAAAAATTACAGCCTAAGATTTATAAACATGACACTTTATTCTTGGGAATATATATATTCCTCATATGTTCTTTGTTAACAAAATTTATGACTAGAAAAGCCATATGTCGTAAAATCATTTCCTAAACATTAACCACCTCACAAAGCAACATCACCTTACTGGCTATATTCCCACTACCTAATAGAGTTCTCTTCCTTATCTGAACACATTTTTGATATTGTAAAAGTATATTTCAATAACAGCTAGTTATGAAAATGGAAAGTCAATAACTATAATAAACTATGTACAAAACTCAACTCTTGGCTACAGAATATTGATAATCAATAAGTAAAATGTGCTACTAATTTAGTCTTCTATTCCTAAGATATTTTTTAAATTCCATATTTCATGACAGAATGCATGTTTCTGGATACTATGCTCTTTTGAATTTACTGATGTGTGCATTCAAAGCCAGAATCTACTCTCTACTAAAGTCGACAAGTTTAGTTCAAAATAAAATGTAAAACATGCTTTCAAGATGGAAATGTGAGGCTAATATAAGATTTGTGATTCCACGCATGTATTTATTCAAATGATGCTGAAAAGTACACAAGCTTAGTGCCAATGTGGTTCACTTCCAAAGAATGTATTTAGCCTGAGTTGAAATTGCTTAGTAACTGATTGCTAAGACTATCTCTGCAGACATTACAGAAAGCCTGTGGCTATCATGCTGATTAGGAGTACAGAAGAAAAGAATGAGAGGTAAGTTAAGCTGGTTTTAAAATTAAGCTAAAAACAAACTCCCAAAGTGCATGTTTCTGGATGTAGAACTGGTACGGAGACCTGAAATGCTGACTTGTGATTTTAATTAGAATAATGCTGAAGTAATGAAGAAATGACTTGGTGCATAAGAACATGAATTGCTCTTGCAGAGGACTAGAATTGATCTCTCTGCACCCATATTTGGTGGTTCACAACCCCCTTTAACACCAGGGAATCTGACACCTTCTTCTGGCTCACACAGACACTTGCTCTCATATTCACATGTCTACATACAGGCACACATGCGCACATACTTAAATATAAAACAAGCCTCGAGTAATAAGTAGCATCAGAGATCAAAAGCAAATCATCTGTAACCAGACTGCTTACTAGATCACAAGACTGCCTTTGAAAAGAGAGTAAAATACAGAGATCCTCGTGGTGGGGGTGGAGGTAGAGGTAGCTTGCATTTCATATACATTCACAAAACATCAGGTTGGTGAGAAAACTTATCACCTAGTAGTGGTGAATGAATGACTCATCAAACAACAAGGGAAACAATTTGAAAAGGAAGATAATACAGGAACTAAAAACTACTTGGGCTGCATAAATGGCCAAGTTTCAATATGTAACCCAATTTCTCTTAGTGGCTTTAGACTGGCAGCTAATATGTACTGCAGCTTCTATTCACGATGTCAAGGCAAGAAAAGTTTAAGACCAATAAAGCTGATGAAAGCCAGTAGTTGTTTCACTTACTTACATCAAGCATGCCTTTTATAACTGAATTGGGAAGGCAACTTTTTTGCATGACTGAAGCCTCCTGTCCTCGTGTTTCATGCCACATGGGACACAGGGCTGTTTGTTCATGTTGGGAGTCTCCACAGGTGCATTGCAGATTATCAATCCACTCTAACATTGGAAAGCCTACTTTAGCTGACATAAAAGTGATTTTAACATAGTATTAGATGACAAACACCCTCAGATTTTTGTTCATCACTATTATTTTGCTTGCCTTAAAAGTAAGTGTTGTGTTAGAGATAGAGTTGTAAAAGTATAACATGATTTAAGTAAAAGTATCTTAACAAACTACAGTCAATATCTACTAATATTATTCAAATAAGATTTTATACTATTAGGCTTGCTTTAAAATTGACTTTTAAGAATATTCACAAAAAATAAATGAATAATGTCAATGCACTTCAAGCTAGCTTCAAGACTAATGCATTTCAAGGTCACAATTCCTTCAATTTTAATTATGGTGCTACACCCCACAATCATCTACTGAACATTTTCAACATAGAAGGAATTCACTCTTCCTTCAGTCACTGTTTTCTTCTATTGTATTATCTACAAAACCCATAACTAATCACCGATCTGAACTGGAACCCAGATGCAGAGAAGGACTAGTGAAGAGCACAGAGGTCCAGACCAGGCTGGTGAAACACACAGAAACAGCTGACCTGAACATCCAGGAACTCTTGCTCCCCAGTCTGATAGCTGGAATTCCAGAATGGGACTGATCCAGACCCAAGGATCATGGGTTTCTGTGAGGAAACCTCAGAAATCTATGGAACCTCCTGTAGAAGCCCAGTATTTATCCCTAGCATAGGTGTAGACTTTGGGAGCCCATTCCATATAGAGGAATAATCCCTGAGTCAAGACACATGGGGGTGGGCCTAGGCCCTATCCCAAAGGATATGAAAGACTTTGATGACACCTTATGGAAGGTCTCACCATCCAGGGGGAGCGGAAAAGATATGTGACAGATAAGGTTTTAGTTGGGGGGGATAGAGGAGGACAGGTGGGAGAAGGGAACTGGGATTGTCATGTAAAACAATCCTGTTTCTAATTCAAATATAAAAAAGTTGGAAAATAAACTTGAAAGTTTATGTCACCATCCATGAGTTGAATAGGGATTGAAGTTGAAATATCTGGCAATGGATTGAAAATGACAGTTTTAGAATACCCTGAAAACAGCTGCTTATATGTAGAAGAAAATATTTTTGACATCTAAAATACTGGAAAAAAATGCTCAAAAATCAAGACGTCCATTTTTTTAAAAGGTTGACAAATTGCCACCTATATAATGTTAGCATTTAGTTTTATATGGGTTTGGGGGCAAGAAAAGGCAGTATACTCAAAGACAGGAAAGTAAGATCTCATTCCAAATTAAAAAAAAATAGAAGATTGGGTAAGGTGATCAATTCCCACATGCAGAGCATTTTCAGATTCTACCCCTTAACAACCACTGTCAAACCAACTTGTACTAGAGATCTAGAGATCTACCAGGCATATTTTCATGCCTGCTGGTGCATCTTCAGGAAACTTTTATTTATGCTCAGGAAAGGCTTATATTTTGTAAAGGCAATTGGGTATTTCTCAAGCTACACCATAATGGTTGAGGTTATCTGTGGTTGGAGCTGCATCAGGCTGAGGATTACTATGGATGACAAAGATCGTGACCCAACAGAAGCTGCAGCTTATCTATGTTGGATAAATAGAACAGAGATGACTATTATAGGATAGAATTTTGCTCCAAAGCAGAAATTCGATACTAAAGGACCAAAAGTGTCAGAATCAGATGGTAAATGAGAGAAGAATAAAAATGATAACCCCAAGCTCAAGTCACATTAATCAATATATCATTAGTTCCTCTTAACAGAGCTGTCTCCATGCTAGAAATCTCTCTGGATCTTTCTTTCTGATATTTCAATATATCTCTCAGAAAGCACACATAAATAAAGTACACACACAGTACTATTTTTCCTTCCTGACCAAGGAAAAAGCAAATATATATCAAGATACTTACCATGAAACCAAGGCACTGGGCTAACAGTTTAATAGCCTACTGTCCTAGAAAAGTATTTGTTAATCCAAGCACATATTCAAAATACCAAGAAAATCCCTGAAAACAAAAGCAACAGCAGATATTTTACTAAATTTCTCAGCAAATATAGGATGACAGTTCATCATCAGTATGAAAAATTTGAAAGCCCTCATTTTAAAAAGGTATGGAGGATGGTGGACAAACATGTCTCACAGTTTGTTAAAAGAAAAACAATATTAACCCCATAGCTGAAATAGGTCTCTGAGTAAGAACCTGAGACACAGTTATTTCTCAAATTCATATAATTCAACTACTGAACTACCTAAGATATCAGTCATTTTTCCTACCCCTTATTTCTATTAATCAGACTCTACCTTCAGCCATTGAGAATTTACAAGAAAAGCTTAAGTTTTTGATACAGAAACGGAGTTTTAAAATCATGCATTAAATAGTAACTGCTCAACTGTAAAATCACTTGTCCCCAACAGTGGCAGCCTACATTCCATCCCTGACACAGACACAGTAGAAGAAGAGAACAATGTCCTGAAAACTGCCGATGACCTCCAGATCCATGGGCCCCACTACTGTATAAGGAATAAACATATGTAATAAGGAATCATAAAAACCAACTGATGAGTATTCTGTAATTGGTCACTTCTAAAAATATCTTTCATGAAAGGTCAATTCTTTCCATTATGTTCTAAATTTCCAATCTGTGACAGAATAAATATGCAGGGAAAAAGAAAAGAAATGAGTTTCTGTATACATCAGTATCCTATCCAGTAAGATTCTCTGACAAGGTAGAGAGCAGCCCAGGTCAATGGGTATAGGTATAAAAATTAAGGAAGGAATTTGACAGCATTTAGCAAAGTAACAATAGCACGTTCTAACCTAGGGCCAAAGACCTCCCTGGCCATTTTTTTTTTTACTAGAATTTATTATTGATATGAAATAGCAATCTGGGATTCCGGTTCAGGTTCCCCTGCCCTACTCGGGGACACCTGACCCAGAGGTCTGCTTTCCGGATCTGAATTCGGCTGGCAGGCTCCAGCACACCTAGAGACTGCCAAGGCCCCACTAACAGTTCTGCATCCATCCAGGAGAAGAGGACAGACATCAGAGTATCGGAATTGTTTGCATCTTAGTTGAACCTTAGTCCCATACCCACCAGGACAGGAAGAGACTCCTGCTACATCCACTGGAAGAAAGGATGAGAAGAATACAATATAAAAGCAGATTCAACAACAGAAAAACCAAAATGACAACACCGGAGACTAGGAACCATACACCAACAAGACCATAATATCACCATGCAGATGAAGCAGAAGAGAATAACCTCAAAAACATCTTCATGAAAATGATACAGGGCCTCAAAGAGGATATGAGAAAATCCCTTAAAGAAATGGAAGAAAAAACTAACCAAAAAATACATGATATCAATAAATCTTTCAAGGAAACTCTTCAAGACCTAAAACTGAAATAGAGACAATAAAGAAAGCACAATCTGAGGGAATTCTGGAAATAGAAAAGCTGGATAAATGATCAGGAACTACAGATGCAAACATAACCAACAGAATACAAGAGATGGAAGAGAGAATCGCAGGAGTTGAAAATGTTTAAGGCAAAGCTTAAACATTAGGAGTTTAATACAGGCTATCTTCAATTTTAAGAGTCTTAAAAAATCATGTCTAGTAAAGAATGAAGGCAATGATTGGAAGCCATTAAGAACAATGCATTTAAATAAAGAGTGGTTTTAATTAATAACCATATTTAAACATCTGTCTTTTACCGTATCTTCTCAACTCTAACTACATTTCATACCATGATGAAGTCATCAGTTGAAACCATATTTTAGTAGAAAGTGGAGTTCCATGGCTGAAACCATCCAGAGAAACTCAGCTGCAACAATCAAGTAGATTTTCAAAATAATGATGTCAGTAGAAAATAAGTCTGTAGCTTCTAGGGGAACTTAACAAGAGAGAACTTGCTTTACAGAGGAGCAGAAGTATACAAAAAGAGGAAAATGCAACTAATGAGCACAGATTGTTCACACTTGTATGCAGACATGCTAAAAAGTAACATAGAAAGGAAATAATCTCAAAATTATAACCATTGAGAAAGTTGGATACGTTCAAAATTTATAAATAAATTAAAGCCTCTAGGCATCTCTATAGTAAAACATGAAAGAAGTCACATAATCAGGAATTGAAATACAGTAGGAGCATCATGTGTATTTCATAAAGAAGGAAGAAGTGACAAATGCTTGAGACACCAGATTTATCTAATGTGATTTGAATATTATAATACATTAAATATAACATAATGCAGTATAATGCATGCATTGAATTTGATATTAGCTTGTAAAATTTATGTTTATGCTTTTATAGGCCAATTAAAAGTATATTTATAATTTAAAAATGAATAAAATACAAAAATGCCATACTCAAAGGAAACAATGACAGAACTGGAGATCTGCTTTGCAGTAGTTATATTATTCACGTATCCTACCTCGAATAGTTTACCAATTTTAAAAATGGAATCCTTGCAGAAAATAATGTACCTTATTGCTTTTAATATGTATTATCAATATTACTTGTACAGTACATATCATGAAAAATTTGTATTAAAGAATATTTTACAGTAAACAAAAATGAACCAGACTCTATAGACTATAAATAGAAAAATGCAAAAACATTCATTTTCTGAGCTATGGTTCAAATAATTATAGGATTGGACATTTAGTTTTATAAACAGAGAAAAGTGTTATAATTTTAATTTATGGATAAGTATGAAATATGTGTACTGTAACTGTACAACTTCCCTCCTCCTATCTAATGAATAAACATTCCTCATTTCGTCACATGTTCTAACTTTTGCAAACATCCTCAGCAATAGATGAATTCAAGATCCAAAATTAGATATTAACCACAATATAAACAGATGAGCAATAACAAACTCACAGGAAGTAGATTACTCTCCCTTTTAAATGGGAGAGTGATGGAATACATGTGACAGTGACATGGAAGCATGAAGGGGAAGGATCTGGTATAGACAGGCAATAAGCAGTGGGATCAGGGGCTGTGAGAGTATACATATGGGCAACAAATACTAACAAGTATAATGACTTATATTAAGAAAAGGCAATATTACTTATAGTAATTCAAAAAAGACAAAAGTGTTCAAGTCCCAGAACATTGTACTTATCTCTAAATTCATTTAGAAGAGTTTTTGTACCTTTGGCCATTTATTCTATGTGGCAGTAATTCTTGTGTAATTCCTTACTTTTAGGTAAGCCTAATGTCATGTTGGCATAATGTTATTACACACTAGGTAAAGCAGATGGAACCTGATCCAGTTTGAGAACACTCTAAGATCTGCCAGGGATCAACTCAGCCTACTAGGACTGAGTTCTAATAAATTCAAGCAATAGGAAGCTAAGCTACAGATCAATCAAGAATTCAGACAAATCTCTGAAGATTCCAAGAAAGAGGATGAAAGGAATCTTCCTTACGTCAAAAATCTCACCTTTATGGGATTGCTAACTCAACATTTATATCAAAATGCACATTTACACCACTGTAGCTTAGAACTTAGCCTGGTGTTTTAGCATTGGCTCAGATCAATTTATTTAATCATATTTAACATTTAGGAAATTTCAAAATCTACTGAAAGCCTTCTGAACTTTATAAGCTTTTTCCCTTAAGTTATGAACAGCATGTCTTCCATGAAGGGCATTCTTATATAATACTTCATAAGAAAATATTCCTAGCAATCTAATGCCTTGGAAATGGCTTTCTTTTCATCATGGGTATGGTGTGTGTGTGTGTGTGTGTGTGTGTGTGTGTGTGTGTGTGTGTAATATTTTCTCTCCGAAAAAACATTGAAAATTGGTCTTAGAGATCTATTAGGCAAGTTGGAAGAACATAATTATATGTACTGGGAAGACCTGCTGTTTATATATACGGCATTTACCATCTATATCAGCCTATGACACATGACATGGTATTTTTATGTAACTTTGTATTTTATCAGAAAATAATTAAAAAGTACATATATCTGGAGTTGTAGAGACAGTTCAGTGGTTAAGAGCATTACTGCTCTACTAGACAACTGAATTCAATTATCAGAACCTAAATGGCGGCTCACAGACATGTTTAATTCCAGTACCAGGTGATCTCACACACTCTTCAGACCTCTATGGCCACCAGATATACTTGTGGTACACATATATACATGCATGCAAAACTCTCATACTTATAAAACAGGATATGCATACATCATTACTTTATTGAGAATTAAAAATTATTCGCATCAAACTAATTTTACAATTTCATCCAAATTACAAGCATCATATAATAGAAAAGTTTTCAAAAATAAACACTAGGGTAGCTATACAACATAATTTCTATTATTGTTCAAAAGAACCATGATACGATTTGCATTTATTAGACATCAATGTCACTTTTATAAGAAGTTATAGATGGGTTGCAAATTGCAATTGAGAAGTTTTGATACAAGGGAAGAAGTACATTACTAGTTTAATATGTAAATTTTATATTGTACATTTATATTATGTGTATATTTAGAATGTTGTCATTAATGAAAACACTTTCAAAATTTTTTTCTCATCGCTATCTTCCAATGTGATGAAAAGCTGATGGAGAGTAGCAACACAAGCTTTGCTGCTAGACAGCTGTCTTTCCATATCTGCAACCTGTGTGAGTAAACTCTGAACACAGTTAAATCCTACTGTTGTCAACTTTCAAGTAATGGCAGTCTTATATGATTAACTATAATTATTCACTGAGACAATGTAAATCAGTGCATACCCTGCCAAGTTAATGGGAAGTGTCAACAAAGCTATGGGCCAGGCAATCTTAACTATTCCTCTTTCCCAAGATAGCACATGAGGTTGTGGATGACCATTAGATGGAGACCCTTCCATATCATAAGTTTTCAGTTGGAGGATATTTTGGGGAAGTGAGGCAGATAAGGTGGACCTGGGAAGGTTCCGTAATCTTATTCCCCATGGCAGTTAGGTTTCCATATCATCCCTGCAGCACATCTGTGCTCAAAGAGATGGAAAGTATCATTACCTTTGTTCAACATTCAATTCATGCCTTCACTGCCAGGTCATCTCTAAAGAGCTACCTTGAAAAAAATTTAAATTGAACGTGGATGTCTGTGCACACAGTGAAACAAATTCCTCTGTTGCTCAGCTGCCTTACAAAGCTCACCTGGGACTATAGCTCAAACTCAATTCGGAGTTCACAGTTCAATTAGGTCTTTAGCCTGAAAGGACAAGGTGAGAACTTATCCCATTAAATATTATGGGATAAGTCAAGTAGCCAAGAGTCATGCACGGCCTCAAACAGTTTGAGAATGCTTTCAGCTTTTACATCAAAGACATTGGAAGTTTGTTTCTGAACCATGCATCTGAACTGAGTGCATTCACACCAACACATCAGGAGCAGGCAGGGGACTAGCCTGCTCAGACAGAGCCTCACTGCTTCCCATCAGGGCTCCATGGCGCCTGTTCTCACATTACTATGGTTAACCTTGGTCTAAACTACATTTGGATAATAATGGCATAAACTTTTCACAGTTCACTTAAAACTTTACAAGGGCTGGTCCTTTACAGCAGAGAGTGTATTAATGTATAAAACAAGCAGGCTTTTTAGTTTAACTATTTGGCCATGTGTATTTTCAGGGTCACTACTCCAGCAAAATGCAAGCAACTTCAATGTTTTTTAATAAAGTGAGAGAATGCAAACATTTACAGTTTGGTTGAATAAAGCTGTGTGACCTACATACCATGTATTAAAAACAATTACTGTGCTGTTGCCAGACAGTATGGGGTGTATTACCAGAGCTACCATCATTAGGCATGCCTCAGCATAGCAGTTAAAGAATCCAGATGGTGGTTTTCAACTATATCTCCATGGTGTCCCCTAGGAAGTTTATGCTATAATCATGAGCTCCTACTTACTTCAAAGTTTCATGAAGCACAGTCGACAGGAGACCGGGCTTCCTGCTGTTGCTGGTGGACTGTAACTGCACTAACCATTACCCTCAACAGAAATCAAAATGATATGTGTGATCAAATGCCCAGATCCACATTAGCAAATGTGTAGCCCAAGGGCAAAAATGGGTGTACAGGGGAATTCCTGTACCCAGGACCAATTTTGTTTTATGATACATTTTTTCTTCAAAATCATTTTAGCATTCCAATGAAAATTAGGGGAGGGGAAATTGTTATGTTGCCTTATTTTTCAAAAAATTATTCCAATCAGGCTTTATTATAATAAACAAAGAACATCACAAGTAGGATTTTTAAAAAGAGATAAGATGAAGTAACCCAAGTGTGGATCAAACACTACCCTTGGATCTTAAAAACACACTAAAACCTTAAGTAAGGCCTCAAATATACAGTGGGACCACCCAGCTGAAAATCATGATGGGAACTCTCTGTTGTTTGTAATTTTTATGATAGCTGTGTACACACTTAAATGTACATTGAGAATCTATGAGTTTCAGCAGCATACAGTTTTAATTCAGTAATGGCATGACTGAGGATAACTAACCATATTCTGATCAGATTTGAGGCCTGTACCAGCACAGGTCAGGCACTGTAATCCTAGCCAAAAGGTCATGGCTGGAAAGGTCACAGGCCCTAATGTAGAGCCTACTATGGTTACCTTGCTAAATGGTATGCTGTCAAAGTGACTTCTAAATATTTTTGCATATACACATAGGCTTAGGCTGTCTTAACTTAGGTGAGGAAGGCTGCTTTTCAGTGAGCAGCAGTCAGTGGAGAATACACACTTGTCAGAGTACTGAGAATAGGAGACTCCATGCTCAACCATTAGCAGAACACCTATATTAATCCCCCAGTACACATACCACTGGGGCTTGGGGAATATCTGCAAAAAGGCAAGAATATAAAAGCAAGAGGATGGGGGAGAATTCTATGAAATGCTGACTTTTGTACATGCCATAGCTACCAAGGTTTAGTTACATTCAGAAGACCTATAAAAGATCAAGCCAGATGAAGTACGCAACTCCAAGCCCCATCTCTTACTGAGGAGCTGCTGGGGGAAGAAGAAGCATTCTATTTTTGATGTTGTATCTGCCTCTCAGACATTTTATTCTCCAGCCTCATCCATTCTGTTTCCTTGGCATTTGCAATGGGGAACTACCGTTCTCATGTGCCAGTGGATGGGCCTACACCCATGTACATATGGATTAGTGAGATATTAAATATTTAAAAATTGAAATTCAGAGAGATGTGGGGGGAATTGGAAGGGAGAAATAGTAATAATAATGATCATATTTCATTATATACAAGTAGGACATCTTTCAAAATGAAGAAAAATAGTAATTAATAGCAATATGTAAACTATACAATGGTGTGTATAGAAAAATGAACTAGTATATTAAAATTGTTATATCTGTTAGTATACTCACATCTTGTGATAAAATAAACATTTATTTCCATTATCTACTGTATTCATAATATTCAGTTTATAGTAATTTTATTTTTTCTATCTGAAGTATGGAAAATGATGGAATGATGTTATGTTGGTCAAGTCCATTTGCATTTAAGAATCTCTATATTAACTCATGAAGAATTTTCAACCCAGTGGCCTAGCAGGCATAACTATATTTGTGACAGACAGCAAAGGTTAAATAAAATATTTCATTAGATACTTTGTTTCTCCAAAAGTTTTGTTTATAATCTTCTGTACTTGGTGGAGCAATAATGCTCCAAGTTAGAAGAAATAGAATATATAAGCATTTATATATTTTAATATATCACAGAAGACTTTTATGATAATATAGCAATTTATTTAAAGGATGGAAATAATTTGCAATATATATATATATATATATATATATATATATATATAGTTTATTTTGATTTTTAAACTTTTGTTAAACCCATTTTAAACAGTTATGGTTAGCCTCTTACACATTTTATTCTCCAAGTATATCCATTCCCTTTCCTTGGCATATTCAATGGGGAAGTAGTCATACATTGATACACTGATATATCCACAATTTGCCTTTTTGTATTATATATTCTATGGATTTGACAAATGTGCCATGCTCATCTCTACCATGACCTTTCAGAAAGTCTGCTCATATTTGAGTAGTTCTAGTTATCTGGAATTGGCTTGATTCAACTGCAAGATTCAAGTGGTAGGACATTTTCTTTTTCCTGTCTTTCTCAAGTGTCCAAAGCCATCTCACAGAAACACCTTGTACAGTTAGAGATAAGGTTTTTTGTTAAAGAATAGGAAGAAGTGCATGATTCATGCCATCCTTGTTTGTCACTCTTTCAGGAGAAGTGTAAATTAGAGACATGTCTAGTGAGCTGACAGTGGAAGCATGGACCACTTAGAGATAGTTAGAGCTACATCAATGAAAAGACTACAAGGTTTGTCATTTTACCATGTTTTGTGACCTCTCCCTTGAAAATTATGGCTTTTTTTGTTATTCTTTTGAACCTTTTTCACAATTTCAGATGTATACAGAGGATGTACTTTAGAATACCCCATTTTTCCTCTCTTGACCTCTCCCACACTACCTCTTCTTCCTCTCAAAAAGTTGCCCTCCCAGCTTCTATGTCTTTTTGTGGCCCCAGAATTTAATTATGCTTGCCTACACAAGCATTGATAATTGGTTATTTACCTGAACAGGAGACACCAGTTGCTATACCACTAAGGAATATGATTTCTCCACATATAACTATCTGTAACACCTAGGGAACAGAAATGATATGGTCGATCTTATCCATGACCAAACATTGATGGGCCCACTCTTGTGCAGGTCTTATGAAGGTAAGTTAAGATGTTGTGAGTTAATTATTAGGTATGATATCCATGTCATATCTAGAAGACATTTTGCTCAACACTTCTCCCTATCCTCTATT
The DNA here is from genome assembly GCF_003668045.3 of Cricetulus griseus. NCBI lineage: Eukaryota > Metazoa > Chordata > Mammalia > Rodentia > Cricetidae > Cricetulus > Cricetulus griseus. The sequence continues at coordinate 189,228,068 of NC_048595.1, read as the reverse complement.
TTTTTATATTCTCTCTGAAATATTCATTGAGCTTTAACAGGGTTTATATAGATGTCTTCTTTTGCTGAGAACTCAATAGTCACAGATTCTCAACACTTAGACAACCTAGGAACCCCCATCTTAAAGGTAATTCACTGCAAATAGAAGCTTCCCTGACCAAGGCAGACACCAGCACTAAGAAATGCTTAGAAACATGAATATTTAGAAATTAGTTTGACACAATATTCATTTAGAAAAATAAAAACTGTAGGTTTTCCCATAAAAATTAATACCTCACAATGGGCTTTAAACCACATTTCTAGTACCTAGTATGAATATGAATCTCTCCTGTAGAGTAAGTCAAAAGTCCATTCCTAAAATAATCGGGTACCCCCTTACTGTCATGGTACTATTGCACCAGTGTGCCTATATTACCTGGCAAGTTGGTATTGCAACATGCAATATCACAGATGGGTAAAACTTTGTCTTTTCTTTCCAAGGATGTTGTATAACACCTTCCAGAACTATGAAACATAACTATCAGGGAGGGAGTTTTCGTGGTCAGTTCTAGCTTGATTTGTCTTACCATCAAAGTTTATAGTGCATTCAGCAACAGGTACCATCTAAGGTAATAACCTGCATTGTGAGTGGGAAATAAGGGACCTCTCTAACTAACACTGGTTTTCTAGAATGGACCTGAAAATGTAGTCGTTCTTTTCTCAGTAGAGATTTACATGGTTTCCCATTAATACTCTACTCATTAGATTCTGTATGGATTTCTTCCATTTTGTGTGGTGTCTGTTTCTCTCTCTCTCTCTCTCTCTCTCTCTCTCTCTCTCTCTGTGTGTGTGTGTGTGTGTGTGTGTGTGTGTGTGTTTATGGGAATTTGTTATTTTTTATTGTCCATTCATATTTAAAATTTATGCAAAATATCAGAACAGAAAATGGTCTATCTTCAGATGAGTCTAGAATGTAGCCTGTTTTGAAGGTCCACAGCTGAAGAAGGAAGTAACAGTAGCACGCTGGACACATCCTTGGCAAATTATTATAACTCAGTGGTGATCTCCTTTTGCATGAACTCTTCAAATATGAGATACTTGCCAAGATTGATCAAGACAATGCCAGGTCAACTAGAAGGTATTGGTGGAAAATGGCAAGGACATGTTTCTCATATTGCTTTGTGGGAAATTGAGATGCTAAAACACTAGATTGTGATCAACCTGGTGTGTTTGTTGAACCAATACTTCCCTATCTAACTGTACCCCATTAAGTTCACATAACTGAGATCAAGAGGGTGATGCAGAAACTCTAATATCTACTATATATTAACTAACCTCTACTACAGCCATAGAAACAGGATCCTGAAAGGCATATGAATCTGTCATGTTTAAGATACTCTTCACCTGGGAGAACCCATGAAGCTAAAAGATTTTGGGCTTGTCTCTGTTCAGTTTGGCCCAAACCAGCTAGCCCAGCCACTATACCAGACATATGGTGAAACTATGGTAATCGTCCCTAGAGCTGCTGCCAAAGGAGTGTGACTTCTGCTCAGCCATGGACCTGTGTGGTAGTGTGCATCATGGTGGAGACGTAAATTTATTGCCCTGTCTTTCAGAACAACTTGGAACAGCAGTAGCTTCACTAATCATCCAGCTTTACAGTCCATCATCCCTGGAGTGTCATCAAATATGGACTGGTTTGAGCTGAGTGAAGAGGTAAACCTGGTGAAAAGTCAGAAATGGAAGGTGAAGGATAGTCTGAAGGCCCATAGAAGCTAATTTCTGTAGTCTCCAGACTCATCAACATGATGCCAGTGCCCAACCCACACAGAGCATTGACAATGTGGATGCCCTCAACCATGACTTCTTTTGGTAATACTCCATGCTCTCAGATCTCACAGGTAGTACCTGGCACGGGTACACTAGAAAGGCAGACAAATCACCTAGAACCCCACAGTCAGAGGAAACATTTAACCACTGTCAAGTAAATTGACTCTAAGCACATCTTCTAGGGCCAGTATCAATGCCTTTCCTCCTTAGGCCTAGTAAGAGACTAGATTTTGTGTCTTGAGACTCATATGGTGGCCATGGTGACACTCATTTCCCTACCCTGAGCACTAAGAACTGCCAGCCAAGTGGTCCAGAGTCTAGCACTGGCTTTGAGATCCAGGATGACACCTGGCTTGCCTTCTTGACCCTCTCTGAATTTCTAGATGCTGATTCTCAGATGTTTACTAACTTTGAACAAGGTGTTGGTTTGGAGAAGTTCACTGATCAGTGACTGAAATCTTGCAATATAGTGACAGGGAAGCAGAAATCCATTATGGTGAAGTATTTGGAGAACAGATGTTTCAGAAATCAGTAATCCTTGGGCTAGATAACAGAAACATGAGTACTGTGAAAACTTTTAGTTTTTTCAAAGGAACATCTTATTGTGGCCTATTCAACTATTCAGAGGTATGTTTTATTTCAGTTCAATAAGTTACAATTAAATTCAAAATTTTTCATTAATAAAATAAATACTAGGACAAAATTTGCACTCAAATCATGTGGCATAGAATATACATGTCATATACATTTGTTTACCAAAAATTTCTTTCATGGATTAAACACTAAAATAAATTACTACTTCAATGAAAATTAAGAATTTTAATCCAATATTATATAAAAAGTCTCATTTTTAAAAGTGAATCAGATTTGATACTAATATTTTTGAAATTAAACTAACTTGAACTTACACACTGCTTTCAGTCTAGTTACAACTTTAGGGAATATTATTTCTAACTACTATGCAGACATCAACCTGGAATAAAAGTAATAATTTGATATAGACTTTGCAATTTAAATCCATTTTGATAACTCACAAAATGTGCAGCTAAATTATTACTAAAATATATAACCTTTTCAGACAAATACTTGGATGACCTAAGAATTGTAGAAAAAGAAAATAGGAAGGAATGAGTGGGAGGGAGGGAGATAGAAGGAAAAAAATTCTGCACACCAGAGAAAGCCACACAATTTTGATAGATGTTATTTGAGAAAATAATGGCTAATTACTAATTTGATATTTACATGGGTTTTTAGATTTTCAGAATGTTATACAACTATTTTTCTTGGTTTCATCAATATTACCTTGGGAAGTAAAGTAAGTCTTCAGTTCATATTTTTCAAATGTGAACAAAGAAATAACAGAAGAAGCAAAGTCAGGTGTAAAGCTAAGGTAAGAAATTCTTGTCCTAAAATCGTCTATGCCACATTTTTCTATCCCTAAAGGAAGCCTAAAAATTTCTGTTTGAAATTTCTGAGATAATTAAGTTGTGAAGCACCCATTTACAGGCAATCCTCCTTACTTCTCTGTCCAGATGGTGAGATTACAGAATTAGCCTTAAGCATATTTGAACACACGACAATACCACAAGACAGAGAGGCAATAGTCTTAAAAACATTTTGTTCTGAAAAAGACTTCAAAGGTTAAACTAACATGGCCTTAATCAAAGATAAAATTCCTAGCCAGCCCCGAAGTCATACTCTTCTCTCATTAGACCAAGACAACCACAATGAAAATTCTGTTTCCAACCCAGGAAGTCTTTCCCAGTATTATGAAGCAGTAAGAACTACAAAAATCACTGTGTAAGTCTGAGTAATTAAAGGTTCATTATCTGATATTTAATTGAGATATTTGATAAGAGGCAGAATTCACGTATTTCAACCAAAAGTTTCTATGTAAGTTCCTTCCTATATCTCCTTTAATAGCTTGGCTCCAAAATATATCACAACCATTATTTCATGACTCTCCACACAATAAGTACACCTATAGGCACCCTGCTAGGTTGTAGTGTTCTTTCAAAGGATAATAAGGAGGTTGAAATGAGCTAGTTCAAGTGAAGATGTGAAAACATCCTTCAAAGTACTCGGGGATCATTTATACAGTCTATGCGCTTTTCAGCTTTGAAAGTATGAAGAAATGTCAGGTTCTTACACAGTAGAATATTTTAATACATGGGATCTTCAGTAAGGCCAATATAGCTCACTATAAATATAGTATGTATTGCCAAGTATACCATCCCATCAAAAGAACTTGGGTCAATTGAGGGATCAAGATTTGTGGCAATAATATGCAAGATGAATGAATAACTTTGAAGTTATGGAAAGAGCCTATGGTATAAACACTGCTAGGCTTTGCAAATAATATTTTGTGTTAACTGCTATGAGGTACCAAGTCTTAATGATGTTAAACCTAGGTAAATGTAATGGAGAAATTTAACTTGTATTTTGATAAAAGTCTCTCTTCCTTCATATGTGATTAAAAATGATTTCAACTTTTTTTTCTTTCTTTTGAGTCAGGGTCTCATTATCTAGTAGATATATTTAAGTTCTACAAAACAAATTAATTGAGTAAAATATGATTTGTGATTTGGCCATATAGCATGGGAAAATATACTCTCTCAAGAGTTGGCTATTGACAAAATGACTTCATTGATTAACTTATATGCTGATTCTCATGTCAGATCAAAACATAAAACAGTACAGAGATCTGAAGGTTATACTTTTTGTTGATTTTTATTTTTTATAAATTTTTATTTAAATTAGAAACAATCTTATGTTACATACCAACCCCAGTTCCCTCTCCTACCCATCCTCCCATGTCCCCCACCAACCCTCCATCCAAGCCCCTATCAACTCCCCAGAGAGGGTGAGGTCTCCCATTAGGAATCATCAAAGTCTAACACATCATTTGGGACAGGACCTAGGCTTCTGGTCTGAGAGAGTATCCCAATAGGGAATGGGCTCCCAAAGTCCATTCATGCACTAGTGATAAATACTGGTTCTACTGCCAGAGGCCCCAAATACTGCCCAGACCTCCCAAGTGACACCCACATTCAGGCGTGCCTGATTCAGTCCTATGCTGGTTCCCCAGTTATCAAATTTCTGTGGATTTCCCCATCATGGTCTTGACCCCTTTGTTCATCACTCCTCCCTCTCTACAACTAGATTCCAGGAGTTTGACTCAGTGATTAGCTGTGGATCTCTGCTTCTGTTTCCATCAACTACTGAGTAAAGGCTCTAGGATGGCATTTAAGAAGGTTATATTTTATTAAGCTGCCATTGTTATCTATGTCTCTGGGGGAAAAGAAAAAGGGTAACTAATATCAGACAAAGACTAGCTAGTTTTGTATTACAAATAACATTTGTAAGATTCGCCATATATGTATTTACATAAAATGTAACATTTTAATTGCCCAGAAAATAGGACACTATAATCTGTCATGGAATGTACTGTTATAAACAAGGGTCCTAAAGATGTTAAACCTAGACTTCTAATCACTTGGCATACTTGTCTTCCTCTGCTTGTCATTCCAGTTGCCAAACTGTATCTTAGCATTCCACTGACAACTACAAGATAGAAATAAAAAAGACAATATGCATTCTGGTATCAAACATCTCCAGATTTGTCACTCATTTTTTAAAAAAACAGTATTTCACACTTGAAATACTGTTAACAAAAATAGATAAGTAAATCTCCCTGTTACACAAATCTTGATTCACTAAGTTATTCGATTATTTTATCCAATCTATCTCTAATATTTTGACATCAGTGAGTCATGTCATTACTTGTGTTCCACTGGCAAAGTTTTAGGCAGAAGTAAAACGATTTCTCTGAGCTAAGTAATGAAGCTTGCATTTATGGAGGTAGGACTCATGTTGATTTTATTATAACTATTCCTAAGCACTTGAACAGTGTACACTATTTCTGAAAGCACCTACCATTATAAAATTATAGATATAAGCATGAATTTCTGTATAATTTTTGTGGCCAATTGCCCTGATACTGATACCTGCCATCCATATAGACAACCCAAAGTGTCCCCTTGAGTTCATCATAATTCTTTTGTTTTGACCTGTACTACAGCCGTGAATAGAAATCATTGGCTCCTCATGGGGTGTTGGGCCCTTCCCCCATAGGGGTCTGCTGACCAGTGTCCCGCGCGCTATATTCTCGGCCGGCAAGAATCACACAGGACACTCGGATCCTTCTGCAGGAAAGCTTTAATGCATCTTGAGAGTGGGAGAGCATAAGCTTACCAGAGCGGAGACCCCGGCCCAAGAATCCCGTTCCTTAATAAAGGCTGGCAGCCCGCCTGGGATGTGTTACCTATGAATGGCTTTAGCTCCTCAGGCCAAATGAGCCACGGGATAGGCAGAGATCAAAGGAATGGAAATTACCCAGCGCCTGCGAAATAATTTACATTCGGTGTCTGCAGGCACCATCATTGTAATGGAGAATGCAGGAACGGCTCCCTACAGACCAGCTTGTGACTAGGAGCTTACCTAGCAGGTACATCCTGTTTTCTTCCTTCCTTGAAGGCCTGAGTGCAAGTTCCTGTTATCCTGTTGTTCACCCATTCAGGATTGCCTGATGGGCCTGGGAACATGAACTTGTTATCTGGGTAGTTTTCCACCATCCCTGCTGACTGGTATATAAGTCCCCACTCTTGTTGGAATAAAGGGCATTCTCCCTGCAAGAAAGACCTTCTGTCTTGTCTTTATTTGAATCTTCAAGCCCCTCGCCCTATGCAGTGGAAGTGTTGTAGTGCAGGTGCTACAATGGGGAATGCATAAAACACCACACAAATTACAATGATAGTATAAAATGATTATCAATTTGTCATTTCTTTTATTTTATTACATTTATTTGCTCTAAAATCACTTATATGAAAGAATTGAACAAATACAGCTATATAAACAATACAATTTGTAATGGTGAAAAGTACAGAAATTGACTGTTTTTTTTTCTTTTAATTAGAAAGAAAATTATTTTACATGTCAATCCCAGGTCCCTTTCCCTCCCCTCCTACCCTGCCCACCTCCACCTAACACCCTACCTATCCTATACCCTTTCTGCTCCCAAGGGAGGGTGAGGCCTTCCATAGGGGGTCTTTAAAGTCTGTCTTATTCTTTGGAATAGGGCCTAGGCCTACCCCCTTGTGTCTAGGCTCAGGGAGTATTCCTCCATGTAGGATGGGCCCCCAAAGTCCATTCTTATGCTAGGGATAAGTACTGATCCACTACAAGAGTTCCCATAGATTTCCAAGGTCTTCTCCTGACACCCACATTCAGGGGGTCTGGGTCAGTCCCATGCTGGTTTCTCAGTGATCAGTCTGCGGGCCAAGAGCTCCCTCTTGTTCAGGTCAGCTGTTCCTGTGGGTTTCACCAGCCTTGTCTGGACCCCTTTGCTCATTATTGTCCTTCTCTGCAACTGGATTCCAGTTCAGTTAAGTGTTTAGCTGTGGGTATCTGCTTCTACCTCACCAGCTGCTGGATGAAGGCTATAGGATGGCATATACGTTAGTCATCAATCTCATTATCAGGGGAGGGTGTTAGACCCCGGAAAACTCAAGTATCCGGGGGCCCCAGGCCATGTTCGTGGTCACCCCAATCACCAGGCAGATTCGAGAGCTTGCTGCAAACTGCACGAGGCTTTATTGTAATTTAACGAGCTAACCCCATGTTAGCTCGGGTCTTTGATCCACCCATCATGGTGGATGGCTAGAAAACACAGCTCCTAGGGGCTCCCAAAAGATCTTATAGGGCAGTGTAAGGGGAGTGTCTAGGGGTACGCACAGGCTCACGATTGGTGTGCTTCCAGGCTTGGAGGGCTTGCCCTGTGTTGATTGGTCAACTGGTTGTTATGGCCCATAGGCCCTCCCAGGGTGGTTGCTATGCTCTCTACATCATTGCTGTGCGCTTGTCCGTAAAGCACACCCAGGGTCGTAAAGCATAGGGCCACCAGCTAACTTCTGATTGGTTCCTTGTCATGAGACAGGCATCTGACCTCTAAGTGACCAAGGCAGGTTTATGGCAAGCACATGTTCTGCTGTTATGGCTGCCAAAAGGGAAGCTGGTTCCTTCAAGGGCATTTTAGGTAGCCTCTCCTCTGTTGCTTAGATTGTTAGTTGCTGTCATCTTTGTAGCTCTCAGGACATTTCCCTCATGCCCGATTTCTCTTTAAACCTATAATGTCTACCTCTATTATTATATTGTCTCTTACCTTGCTCTCTTCTGTTCTTCTGTGAGTTGACTGAAGACCAGAAATTGATTGTTTAATGATGAACCCTACCACAAACTCCATCTGTTCTCTTTAGTGATCCTTTTCATTACACCACACTCCAAAAACTATTTGTAATTTCAAATCCTTGCCACCAAAGTGTTCCCAAAGTCTGTGCAATGGGGGTAAATACTGGTTCCACTACCAGAGGCCCCATAGAGTGCCCTGGCCTTCCAACTGACACCCACATTCAGGGGGTCTGGTTCAATCCTATGCTCGTCCCCCAGCTGTCAAAATGGGGTCCATGTTCTCCCATTTGCTCAGGTCAGCTGTTTCTGTGGGTTTCCCCAGCATGGTCTTGCCCCCTTTGCTCATCACTCCTCCCTCTCTACAACTGAATTCCAGAACCTCTGCTTCTGCTTCCATTATCTGCTGGGTGAAGGCTATCGGGTGATATTTAAGGTCATAATCAATCTCATTATAGGGGAAGGGCATTTAAGGTAGCCTCTCCACTATTGCTTAGGGTCATCCTGTGGATTCCTGGACATTTCCCTAATGCCAGATTTCTCTTTAGACCTATAATGGCTCCCTCTATTAAGGTATCTCTTTTCTTGCTCTCCTTCTCTATTAGAGCAATGGGATACAGCTCATGAATAGAGCATTTGGCTTTGGTCAGTGAGTTTCGCCATGGATTCTTTAGCCTATTTTCTTATACATTCTAGGACCACTTGCCTAGCAGTGATACCACCCATAGTGGTCTTGGCCCTCCCACATCAATCGCTAATTAAGAAAAGCCTGTATAAACTTTTTCAGGCCAATTTTAAAGAGTCATCTTCGAAATTCAGAGTTCCCCTTCCCAATAACTCCAATTTGTATCAAGTTGATGCAATTAACTTGCCGGGACAATCAACAAGCTAGGACAATCTTTAAGAACACATGCTTCCAGACCACTGCAAAGTTTGTGTGTGGGGGAAGCATGTGCAGTGGTCCCTATTCCCCAGTTCTGATGATGAGGGCACTGCACAGTACAATGGATTATAAAGGCTACTTGGGATGACATTTAACATTTCATCTTTTCATTAATCATGACCAATTTCTGACTAATGTGGCTACTTTCAGTGCAGCTTAAATCACAGTAGGTAGCCAAAGCACTTAATATTACAATATTTGACAACATAATAGTGAAAAGTACAGAAGCATAATCAATAAAAATAGATCCCATACCAGGGCAAAGGCAATCAAGCAGACTCGGATGATGGTGGCTGGGTTTATTCCTTTCAGATTAATCAAACAAATCACTCAAGCCTCATGGAAACAAAGAACAGGAAGAATCTCAGAGATTCTCCACTGGCAGTTGTTTATATGATATGATTTGGTCTTCACTGCTCACAAGGGCAGACTTGGGAGGGTATAGCCTTCAGGGCTGGACTGATACACCTTTCATGATAAATTATTTGTTGTTTTACCCTAAGGGACATAGAACAAAAGGACAGAATCTTAACTCTTGCCCTGGATTTGAGCTATACTTGTTCTCTTTTCTTAGAAAGGTATGCAAATCCCTGAATCCACTCACAACTTAGACATACATTTTTTTTATTTTATTTAAATTAGTAAAAGGCTTGCTTCACATGTCAATCCCAGCTTCCTCTTCTTCCCCTCCTCCCTCAAATGCCAACTACCCACTAAATCCCTACCCTATCCTCCCTCTGCTCCGCAGGGATGTTGAGACCCTACACGGGGGATCTCTAAAGTCTAGACATACATTTTTATGAAGTCAAATACAATAAAGTATGAGTTACCAATGCTTCTACCTAGTTAGTCTATGTTGTTATTTTACAGTCAGCACATCAATTTTTTATTTAGAAGGCATTTCAAAATAAACTAATTCTTTATTTAGCTTCAGTAAAATAATATTCAACATGAACAACATATGATGAGGGGAACATTGACATATTTATTCAATGTCTTAGTTTCCTTTTATTTTTGAGGTTAGAATATAATTACATCATTTTCCACTACTCTTTCTCCCTCCAGACCCTTCCAAGTATCCCTCCTTGCTCTCTTTCAAATTCCTGACCTCTCTTCACTATCATATGCTTATGCCCATATGTACATACATGTATATTGCCAAATATAAACAAATCTGTTTGTAAATATTACTTGTATGTATATTTTCAGAGTTGACAATGTTGTAATGGATAACCAATTGTTCTTCCTTGGAAAAGACAATTTCATCTTGATGACAGGAACCAAAATGATCAGATGTTGAATAGCAAGTTTCTTGGAATGGTTTCTCAGAGTCACATCCTTGTTCCTTACCACACATGTCAGGCTTCACAGTCCTGTGCTTCCAATTTAGGTTTTCTTTTACTAAAGCCCATGAAGTGTGCATTACATGGCTCTGAACACTGAATAAGACATTCTAATGAGGAGTTTATCTTTAGGGGTTCAAAATGGCCAAGAAGATTATGAACAGTAAAGCATAGGCTCACTCATAGTTTCATATAGGGAGAGAGGCAGATAGAGTGGGGAGAGAGAGCGAGAGAGCTAGAGTCAGTCTTTGACATGTGCTCATATTCATACACATACAAGTTCTGTGAAGGATTTGTCTGGACTGCCATGATTTATCTATCTCCCACAGGGTAACAATGAGAACCACATATTCTGTCCACTTGGTAAAACTGCTTCTGAGTCAGAACTAGCAATCTCTGTTCGTTCTTAGATCCCAAATCCTACTCTAGCTCCATAAGGGCTCTTTAAGTTGCACAGTGCATATGTCAGGCATCCCTCTACATGACTGAGGAAGCATAGATATCCTTCTTTGTAAAGCAAGCTGCCCTGGAACTTGGTATGTAATTCAAAAAGGTCGTGGACTCATGGTAATTCTTCTACCTCAGACTCTCACATGCAGGGCTCACAGGTTTGAGCTACTGTGCCCTGTTTTTACACAGCATTATTTCATCCTGTTACTTGCTTTTTATGTTAATCATGCATCATTACAATCCCCTAAAGATTTAGGTTAAAATATAGTCTAATAGCAAGTAAGGGCTTTGAAATATGATTCTAGCTAAAAGGAGAAGAAAACAGTAAATTACCAGAAAATCCCATTAGAATTTATCACTGTAAATTCTACTTCTAACCTTTACCACAGCCTTTCATTTGTAAAGCTATCGATCTCCTGAGCAGTTTGTTTTAAAGCATGTTCCTGAAGGTTAAATGAGTCTTAACAAGCGAATTTCTCCCTTTTAAGATGACAAACTATATATCCACTCCTTGAGGAGGGAGTTAAAAGAGAATGTGCCAAAATTTGCTTCCATTACTATTTGGCATGATCATCCCTGGCCAAGACTCTGTTTTTTTCTAAATTAGGTTGACTGCTACTTTCGCTTTTAATTGTGAATTTAGTTCCTGAATCCTCAATTTGCTAATATCTTAATTGCTACATAGTCATACATTTCTGTGTTACAAACATGTTTTGAATTGAGGAGCATGAGAGGATAGGGGCCCTGGCATATGAGTAACCCTATTGCTATTCTTCTCCGCTTTGCTTTAGCCACCTGTTTCTGATCAATAGGCTTAAGACATGTTGCTGGTGACCCAGAGCAGAACTGAAAGTTAGAGGTTCCTTCCTTGCATGCAATTCCAGATCCATCAACCCAAGCTGTCGCAGAGTTCCATGCCTCAGTGGTTTCAAGGAGCACAGATAATTAGAAAAGAATTGTGACTTGATTTTTGCTTATGCTTTTGTCACAGTCTGTTGCTACTGATTTCTTCAGGAGCCACAGAAGCCACCCAGGTGATGGTATTGGTGCATGGTTGACCTCTGTAAAGAAATCATTCTATCAATGCCATTTTTCTCTCCATTGTGCATTTTATGATTTTATTTGACAAATGATATGCAATGCTGTTGCTTATCTTATTGTATATTAATAATATGCAACCAGAATATCAGACTTGATTTTAAAAAGTATTGCTCCAAACAGTAATTTATAAATAATTAAATCATGTCTTTTTGGATATGTACTACTTTATACCAAAATTTGACTTAGACAAAATGGGTCTATCACTCTTGTCCTATCATTTCACATTACAGTAGAGCAGGAAGCAGTGCCATGGACATTCTGTTCCAGGCCAAGAACTAACGAAGTTCAAAATGCATATCTTCAGAGTGAGAGTCAGATCCAATGGCTTATAGATTCAGACCCAACAAGGTCAACCCTTCCCCGCCCCCCAAAAAATATATAACTTCTTGCAGTAGAAAGTAGGGCAATCGAATTCTTCTATACAACCCTGGCCATTTCATCTCTAGGCATGAGCAGCACAAAGAACCATAACAGCCTGAATCTGGTTTGTAAGAACTACGAAGAGATTTACAGCAGGTGTTTTTCTAATGGACTCAAATGCATAGGTGTCCTGCAGGTAGCCCTATGCTAATTTTATTCCTGATACTGATTATCAAGGAAAAGAGAACAGGGGTTCATTGCTCTCCATTTTCTCTCCCCACAGACTTCTGTTGCTCTCAGAACAAAGCCGACTTGTGTCCTCTGGGATCAGCTCACTATGATCCAAATGCTGCCTGAGTGATAGTTTTCTTGCTCCTTTATCAGCATGTGTCACCTACTGAAATCATCTACAGTGCTGGACACAAAGCAAAAAAACAAAATCTTTGTTTCCCTCGAAGGTCTACCTGCCATTCCCTCTGCCTGGAACACTCTTCCTCTGACTCCTGTTTATCCCCTTCTTGCCTTGGATTATCCAAGACTCATTACTCAAAGAGCTTTCTCTCAAATATCCCCCCACTGTTTAGCACTTCTTGTCCCTCCATTTTGTTTATTTATTCACCAGGAAAAATAGTTGGCTGTGAAGCTCTTAGGTGCTCATTGTTTGCTGCAGGGCAAGGTGTGTTTTCTTTATCCTTGAGCGAAAAATCAACAGGGAAAGAACTAGATCAGCTTTTTTCTATACTACCCTTCACAAAACCCACACATGGTTAGTCCAATAATATCATATTTCAGAATGGCTAATGAGATGTAACATAGTAATAATTTTATTTTAATTATTTTAGATACACAGAATATCTTAGCAGAATTTTAGAGTAAACTCCATTTTCATCATAATATTAAAGAAACATGAGATCTGAGGAGATGGCTTATTATATATATTTTGGTTTTGGGTCTTTTTTTTTGAGACAGGGTTTCTCTGTTCATTCCTAGCTGTCCTGGGAACTAACTATGTAGACCAGACTGGTCTCAAACTCACAGAGATCCACCTGTCTCTGTCTCTCTACTGCTGGGATAAAAAGTATGTGCCACCACCACTATCTGGATGAGGTAACTTATTCTTAAAGTGTCAGTGAGCCAAATTCAATTTTCAAACCCAGGTTTTTAAAAAAAAAGAATCTTTTGCAGAGTAATTTGAATTCCCAATGTTAGGGAAAAAGAGACAGACAGATTTCTGGGCTCTAAGTATAGTCAGCCTAGCTTAATTGGTGAACCTGGATCAATGAGACCCTGTTTCAAAAAAATAAATAAATAAATAAAGTGAAAGACTCCTGAGGAATCCTAAGATTACCCTCTGAACACTACATGTGTGTATATGTGTGCTCATGTGCCTCCATGAACACACACACACACACACACACACACACACACACACACACAATTAAAGGGGACATTTCAGATTGTCCTTTTACATTACCTGAAAAATAGTACTCATAGCGTTCTTCCCAGCTCCTCCTCTCTGAGATGGGAAGTGTGATAAATCTCTTCTTTAAACACCAAGTCTTTCCCATTTAAAGCCCCAGACTGTCGGGAGCAGTACTCTTCTTTATAGTCTTCATGGTGCTTTTCGTCTTCTGCTTTGTGTTTTGATTAATTATCCAGCTGGCAACTAACCAGTCCCTTCTTCAGTTTGCTTTGTTGCAATCTATTTTTCTCTTTGACGCTTAGGTTTTTCTATCTTTCTAGTGTCATTTTTCCATCTATCATTTTCTATTTCATTTTCCTGAAGAAACAAGTCACTCACAGTGATATTTTACCCTCATTTTCCAGCACATGTAGAGGGAAATGTGCAACATCTCAACCTGTTTGTAGAATTCATTTTTCCCTAGTCCATTTTTGTGCTCTCTATTACAGCTGTGCATTTAAAAATGAAAACATTTTCTGAATTGTTCCAATTGTCTCTGTTGTATAAATTAATAGTTTAATCAACCCAAAAATGACATACACATTTGTATTATGACTGTTGTTGTCCTGGACTCAGGAGGACACACACACACAAAAAATAATAATAATAAGTCCCTGGTTGAGAAGAATTTGAGGAATTTGAGAAAGGGCATGAACCTGCCAACTAGACATATGATTTGGGCATTCATGTATGCATACACACACACACACACACACACACACACACACACACACACACACACACGCACGCACGCACGCACACGCGCGCGCACACACACACACACACACACACACACACACACAGAGCAAATTCTTAAGAACAGGTAGGTAGAAAGAGAAAATTAATGTATACAAAGCAAGGAATAGTCATTATTCAGAAATTAAATTCTGACATCTATCTGGCAAGGGTCAGTCTTGTAAACATTCTACAAAGTGAAATGAGTTAGACAAAATGACAAGTATTGCCTGATTTTTTGTTCACCTAAGGTATCTCAGACAAATCTACACACATAGAGAGAGAAAGTAGAATAGTTGTAACTGGTTCCTAAGAATAATGGCAAACTATTGCTGAATGGTCCAAATTCCTATTGAGATGATGCAGATATTCTAGAAAGAGCAATAATGGTTGTTCAACATTGAGAATGGACTACATGCCACTGAATATTTCACTTAAAAATCAATAAATGTGTAACTTTCTTGAATTTTATACAGAAAATTCACCAAATATATGGTAAGCTTGAAGCATTAGATGCTTACCCATAAGAAAAACACAAAATATCATTATTACTAACTTACTCCAACAAAGTGCATCTTGTTAGTTATAAAGTATCAACAAAAATAATTTATGGTTGAGGGATAAACACAACCTGAGGAACTATATTAAAGAGTCATAGCATTAGGAAGGTTGAGAACCATTGCTCTAGGTAACTATCAGCACCTTCATTACAAAAACCACTTTCCTTCACAACAAGAGCCACCCAAAAATTCATTTGGGGAACTCATATTGTCCCCATGGAAAGCACAACAAGAGAGAACCTGACTGCTCCATAGAAACCAAGCAGATCATGTACTGTCACAGGGGTTTGAAAACTGGACTGTCATTGGGACCATAGCCCAGAAAAACAAGGTACATGCAAATGACTGGTCATGATGCAAATGGGATCCAGGGTCTTATAATAGGCAAAATATGCTATGTAATAAATGAAATCACATATTATAAGAGGATCCAAGAAAAGTCAATCTTTCAATGATAATAAAAGCCAACACCAAAATAATCAGATGTTTGAATTTTCTGATAACTTAAAAATTGTTGTCACAAAAATGTCTAGCTTTTATAAGGGACTTCTGAACTCAACAAAAATATTCAGCCCATGTACAAACTGGATAAATGTGTGAAAGAATATTTCCAGGATAATTTGAAGACTTGAAACACACACAGGAGAAGATGGTTGGCTTCACAGTCAACAGTGGGATAACTGGACATGAGGATTTAAACAAATCGTTTTAAAATGAAGAGAAAATGGACCACAGTTACTAGTACAGATTTAAGGTATCAGAGATATTCTTGGTTAGAGTTTCTTCTAAAATTGGATTACCAAGACAATGAAACATCACTCTTAAGCAATTATCCCAGACATTCAACAGATGCTTAAATAAAAACTCACAACTATCAGATTAATTTGTAAGAGCAAACAAATGGAATCAATTCAGTTTTCCTTCTGTAAGTGAATAGGTAAGACCTACATGTCATGGAATACTACTCAGGAATGAAAAGCAATGAACAATTGATGTACAATTGATATAATGACTTTTACTTAATCCCCAAATCATTATACTTAGCAAATGAAGCTAGCCTTAAAAGATACCTTTCATTTCATTATATTTCTGTGACATTTTTGAAATGAAGTATTTTAGGAATGCATATTCTGGAAGTACAGGGAAGTTAAGTTTGATTATAAAAAGTGTAAGACACATTGTTTCTGCTATGGAATTTCTCTCTCTCTCTCTCTCTCTCTCTCTCTCTCTCTCTCTCTCTCTCTGTGTGTGTGTGTGTGTGTGTGTGTGTGTGTGTGTGTGTGTGTGTGTGTCTGTCTGTCTGTCTGTCTGTCTGTATATGTCTGTGTGTCTGTTCATGTAGCACTAAAGGGTTAAAATTAGATACTTCCCTTTGGAATAGCTTACCCAAGAATGGGTTCAACATTGAATTATTTTTTTTCTGTTTCTTTTATCTATTTGTAGTTTGTAGTTGCTGGCCCATCTGTTGCCTCTCTTGTTTGCTTGTCTGTGTTGCTTATGCATTGTGTTTGTTTGATCTGTCCCTATTCCCTATAAACATTGTAATGTGTTGTGCCTGTGTCTGATATGTGTCCTTGTGTTATAATATTCTTCATAAAAGGCTTTGCTTTGTATTTATTGAACAGCAAAGAAAGCATGATATAGGAATCCTTTATTACATAAATCTTTATTACAGAGTTTTAGAAAGGAAGAAGTGACTTTATCGACCTCAACTGACCCAAAATAGCACTCAGAATCACAGACTTATCAATTCATTTCTTCATGCCATTCCTAACACCTATGGGATATTTGTTTTATTTAAGGTTCCTTCCAACCTGCTGGATGCTTTCAACAAATGACTACCACAATGCACAGATACATTATTCTGGACCAGGCTATTTAGGAGTAGATAATTTAAGATAAAGGCTATGTTTTTAGTATAGGTCATAAATGCTGATTGTGTGATAAGCTCAAATCATAGACAGTTATGTCATTCTCTTAAAGCCAGGTTAAACTTAAAGAGGCTGAGCACAGAGTAGGACAACAGATTACATATATAGTTGTAACTGACTTCAAATCACATTGTTATCTTGGCTGCAAGATCTGGCAAAAGTTAGTTCTCTTTAAAGGCAAGCCTTTAAAGAAAGGGAGTTTAGCATATAAAACACAATGTGCTTCTTGCCCTTTCGCAAGCCTTCTCCATCTTAACATTATGCTTCTCCCTAATTGTACCTTGATTTTTATGCTGTTCATTTTAGAAACAAAAACGTCTAGTTCTTGTTTATTTATGTTAACAAACACCTTAAATGTACCCAGGGGACATGAATCAAATTGCACCAACCCACTCACAGTTTAGTCAGCTTTCACAGAGCTGATAAGTTTTGCCCATTCACATGAGCGCTGCTATTCTTGCTTTTTTGGTAAATCTCTGTATATTATGTGCATTTATTCTGTATTTAGGTTAACTAGCTGACTTTTACTTGAATTAAAATTCAAAAATTAACATGTTTATGGTTTCATTTTTTTTTTTAAAAAAAAAAGGTGTTTTCAGAAACATATGCCATCAGAATGATGGAAGCACAAAGTTACATGTGACAAAAATTATACAGACTCAGAAACAGAGATGGACACACACACTCAGCTGGAGAAATCAGAATTAGTTTAGCAAGTAATATTAATGTCAATATCACAACTGTGATGTTATAATATAAATTAACAAATTGCAGCAATTGGAGCACATTGGAAAAGGTGTGGATAAGAACTATCTAGTTCCCCCCCCATAACAACTGTAGTGAATTTATTAGAAATTTTCATATAAAAACAAATATAGAGTGCTACACACAGAGAATGTTCACCCATTGGCATTTCTTCATTAAGAAATGCATATTCAATTCATCTACCTATTTGATGATTTGGGGAACAAAGGGAGGTCAATATTTAATTAAGAAGCAAAGAGGGATAAGAAAGGGGTGGGATAGGGAGTAAAAAGGGGGGTCAAGATGAGCAGAGAACAGTAAGGTCTATATATGAAGAGGCGCTTTCTTTTATGCTAATCTTCACAACAAGATAATTAAATCAAAAGAGCATGCCAAGAAAAGAGAACTGCTCAGACTGTTACAAATGTGGTATCAGAATTTAAAGGAAACCTCTGCTAGTCAGGGCAGTCATACCCATAACTCCTGCATTCTGAAGGCTGAAATGAAGGAATCCTGTGTTCCAGGCCAGGATGGGCTTCATTTCATGTACAGCATAATTTGGATTGCAGAGTGAGTTCAAGCCTTTTCTCTTTGATACAGTAAGACTCCACACCATAGAAATTACTTAATTAGGCCTGCAGAGATGACTCAGCAGTTAAGAGCACTGACTGTTCGCATGGGTTGCATTCCCAGATCCATATAATGTTTACAACAAAGAATACCAAAACCCCAGAGCCAAGCTCACTGTTCTGAGTTTTCAGAAAGACTAAAAAGAAATGGCATCATAATTTTCATCTAGAAATATAAGGCAAGCCACAGCTTAGCATTTGGGGAGGAAATATTGGCTGCACAGGGTTCCACCCCAGTGAGGCTGTCAGCCAAGCACAAAGGGAGAACAGAGGCATCTTCATCCACTTCAGGTCTCAGAAAGTTTAATTTGCCTAGCATGTGTTCCCTTACAAGCAAGGCACAAAGACAGCAATCAGGAAGTTTTTTCTCCCTTGGCCACTACAATGATGAGTTTAGTCTTAGGTCAGTGTGTGGGTTCTTCTTACTGGGAAGTAGGGGTCATCAGAAACAAATGACCCCAGGGAAGTGAATAGACTAACACAGTACCAGGCTGTTTGGAGGATGTATCAGGCAAATAGCAGGGAGGGAAGAGATTGCCAAGTGTGAGACAGGGTGAGTGCTGAGACTTTCAGATAGGTGGGAGAATAGAAAGAAAAGTTGGGTGAGAAGGTCAGTACCATCCATATATATATATACATACATCTGTAGCTCAAAACACTGCAGTGGAAATACATTTTCTTATGTTTTGTTACTTTGTATTTATGAACAGTGTTTCTGTTTTATTTTCCATTTTGTTATTGAAATTTCATATGCAAAACGGTAAGTTGTCATGAAGAAATTCTGTACCAACTAGATTGGCGTTAAATACCAGGGCAACAAAGGTCAAAGAAAGGGTCTTCACAGAGTGGCAACTGGAAGGAGCAGAGTGCTGGCTGTTCATGCATACAATTTAGTGCTGCCTTAGATTTTAACTACTTGTATGTCTTCATTGCAAAATTATGTAAAAATAATACAAGTAATTTTAGAAATTTACAATGAATAAAAATGAAATTATTCCTATAAACCTGCCTCAGGAGGTTACCAGGGCTTAAATTTTGTTGTGTTCTCTAAAAATATCTTTTTTAAGTAGTTCATTATAACAAACATTAAAAACCTCCAATTGGAGGATTCAAAACATCGTCCCTTGGAGAATAATCTTCAAACAGTCCTTTGAAAACACCAACATTGGGGTTGAAGGTCTGACACTGGGGAAATCTTGGCAAGGACTGCACTGAGTTGCTTGGACAGGAATCACCCACAGCTGTCCTTGCCTAGATACATCCAAATCTGACCATCAAACAGAACAGAGGGCCCTCTAATTGAGAATGATAATCAGCAGCCTACCGAAGGCCACATTTGTGGAAGTTAATTTGGTTTGATTAAGCCTCCAAACAATCCGTATTAAGCTTGGAGCAATATTCTAAGTGTCTGCTACATGTCTTTAAAAGGTTGAATTATGATTCAAGATTTTTAGTCTTTAAACTTGAGAACATATCTATGCATTATTATAAATTACATTTACTTTTTATCTTTGAAGTGTTCTGATTTAACTACAAAATTAATACAACATACACAAAAGAAAGAAAGAAAAAGAAAAGCAAACAAAAAGATCTCACCATTAAAATCCCATTCTATTTTGCATTCTGTGTAGATTGTTAAGCACAGTTATAATGTCTCTTTTTTTTCATTAAAACAATTTTGTCACAATTTCAACAAGCAGACAAAGAATCATCTAATCTATCTGCTAGCCTTGGGTTTAAAGTTGTGATGTCCATATTTGATATTTTCTGTCAGTGACTTGATCCTTGTCTCTTGGAACAGCACAGATATTTCTATTTAGACAGGGAACTCCGCTAAGAATTTTGTGACTATTTCTAAGAATCTCTCATATCCCTAAGTACAAAATGTTGCTTGAACAAAATGCAATCTCAAGAAAATACTGTTGAATTAGCCTGCCAATATTTTTCCATTTGTTACTATTGTGTTTGATTGATGCCTTGAGCTATTGTATAAATTTCCATAATTTATGTAAACAATGGTAAGCAAATCACATTTCAAAACCAATCCTGTTAATGACATAATAAATTTCCTTAAACACTTTTGGCTTGACATCATTGTTTTCTTTTATAACCAGATATATAAATGTTCAGTTAATAGTAAGTGTACACACATAGGTTAATATATTTATATAAGTTACGACCTCTGATAAAAATTATCTGCTCTTAGTTTGGGAGAACTGAAGATCAGGACTCACAAAAGTTGAGGAAGTATATGAGAACAACCTGTTCCACCAAATAGAAATATGGGTTTTCAGTTGTACCAGAAAGTTGTTACCAAGTACAGAATTAATCTATCACATCCAAATGTAATATATGCAATATCTTTATCACTTTGCATCGTCATATTTTGATCACATTTTAAATGGATACTATTTTACTCCATTAAAACAAGATGTCTACAACAGTTTGATTTTGTGTGTTTGGTGTACTGGGACAATGAAGAGTTTGGGGGGAGATTTATAATACTTAGGGAATACAAAATGCCAATATTCTCCTATAACATCACTCTTTCGACTATTTTTATTGCTTAAGGTCTAAATAATTCTCTGATATAAACACAGAATAGTACCACAGAGTTGCAGAAAGAAGACACGGGGTTTTTGCTGTCAAGAATCCCAGACAGGAGGCTTTATGATTTATTAATTAGTATGCCATTTCTAGTGTTCACTTTTTTTATTCTAGAAAAAAAAAGTATTACAATTGTACTCACATCAGTCTTTCTTCTTGATTGAAAGCCACCATAACTCAAAACACCTCTAAATATACCTCACAAGAATTCCTTCCATTCCATGGCCTCTGTTGCGTTCTCTGTACCTGACAGCATTATGCAGAGGGAGAGGATTTGTGAATTGCCCATTTACAAAATTCAGTCTCTCTGCTTGCTATTTCCTCTTGCTCACCATCAGTCCTGATCTCCATTCTCTCACCTACAATGATATAATAGACTTCCAACTGAGCATTTCTTGCTTGAGCAGACCCTATGACTCTTTCCTTTTACTAAGAAAAAGTATAAACTGTTTTTATAAAAACCTAAAGCTTCATGTGACTGGCCCTTCCTATACCATTTCTTCATCTGAAACTTAAATTTTCAGTTTCCATAGTGTGCCAAGGTTATACTTCCTGCATGCTTTCTCTTTGTATCAAGATGTGGCCTTTTTTTTTGTACCTTAGCCTTTTACATTCTTAGATGACCATTTATTGAAATGCCTTTTACCCCTAGACAGGACATACATTCACTGTTTATAGTCTATACCCTCTATTCTTTTCTATTTCACTGACTTTTGTATTTAATTGTTCAGCATCACTGGCCCCTGCTAAACCAAGAAACAGCATAAAAGCTAAAACAATGTATAAGATAAAAATAGTAGGGATAAAACTTACTACAGTATACATTGTATGTTTCATGGGTTGCATGGCCCTTTGTAAAAACTATCCAAGATTGCCCTTAGGGAGAAACCAGCCTTAGGCAGTAAATGCTCCAGCAGTCTACCATAGGCCATAAACCCCCTATCCTTTCTTCAGATGACATTCTCCAAGAAGTCACTGGACATACTTTGAAAAATTGTTGCTGTACTCAGTTCGAATTTCTAATATTTGACATGCAAGGAGTGTTCAACATGTCCTCTCTGGATGGATGAATTAGTGTGTCCACAACTGAATAAAATTTTGGATCAATATTAATCAGTTTTAAGGATATTTCACTTTTTGCTACTATAATTCTATTTCAAAGACAAGAATAAAGGAACAGTTGTGTGACCAAAGAGTTTACTCTTAAAGGACCAGATTTGTTCTTGATATGCCTGCCAGTCCTAGACAGCTGAAAGTACAAAGATTTAAGTAATTAGTACATTTTCCCTGATGGTCCTTTAAGCAGAAAAAATGTTTAAAGGAAAATGGGAATTAAGGAGAGAAAGCATGCTTAAACGTTCTGTTTCCACCCATTAGAAAAACTGGAAGAAAAAGCAGAGGAATCTTAATTTTTCTTAACTACTGGGCCAAGAATAGACAGAGTAATTGGGAGAAAAAAAAGAGAAAAGAAAACACCAACGCCAACTAAGAATCATAAGGAGGTTCACTTTGATGACACCTGAGGACTTCAGTAGCTGCCAATTAGATATTTTTCCTGAAAAGAATGATCTTTGAGACTTTCACTTAAGATGATAAATTGAATATGCAATAGTAAATCGCTTTCTTCTTAGATGAGACTTTGTGGAAACAAACATAGCATAGCTAAAAGGCAAAGGAGGACTTGCACGTGTGCCAAGAACCAAAGGAAAATCCTTAAAAAGGAAGCCATGCTCCTGGGGGAAGGTCACCACATGCACATCTCAGGGACTAAGATGCTAGCTAACTTTGGAAAAACAATGAGATGGGAGATGCTGTTAGCAGTTAGGGAAGCCCCTGGCTCACTGCATAAAGATTTTGCCTGAAAAAAGGCTGGGACTGATGTAAATGGAAACTTTGATTTTTACTTCTTAACAAATATAGCCTTAGGGGTGTGTGTGTGTGTGTGTGTGTGTGTGTGTGTGTGTGTGTGTGTGTGTGTGTGTGTGTGTGTGTAGTATGAATTGGAATTGGTATCCCCATTCATTTATAAAACAACTTAAATAAGAACTAAGTCTAAATATTGATATAGATCCAATGAAACTTTTAGTGCCATGTGAAAGAAGAAGAAGCAAATTTGGCAGGCATATGCATGGGAGAGCAGAACTTCTGAGAACTACAATACTAAAGCTATGATCTGATAAACTCATGAGATTTTTAATCAAGAGTGAGACCATAGAATAATTTGATTCAAACAAATATAAAAAGGATAAAATACTTGAATCCATAAAAGAGGAGGGAAATACAACCATTGCAAACACAAATAAAAAAATTTAAAGGGATGTAGAAGAATAAATGTCTATGATGGGATCAAGAAACCAGGAGTTTCAAAGTATCACATAAAAATAAAGCTTCTCAAAAAGAAGGGAAGGGTCAGGGCAGATGAACCAGTGCAAAATCTCACCTGCTATGCAAACATGAGAAGCTGAGTTTGAATCCCCAGCATCTATGTTATAAAGCTTAACATGTATTCTCATGCCTCTTCATCAGCATTTGGGGGGCAGAGACATTTGGCTCCTGGGAGCATCCTGAGTCTAAAAGAAGCCACAAGCTTCCAGTTGGTGGGAGACCTACTCAGAGCAATAAGGTAGAGAGCAACAGAGAAAGACAATCAACATCTCCCTCTGGCTTCTGAATTTCTCCACACAAATACACACTCTCAATCACTAAAACTACATAACATGCACACACATGTGAACACACACACACACACACACACACACACCATGCATCTTATTTTATAGAAATAAGGGAAGAACCACAGAAATAGAAATACTTATATATCAGGGAAGATATTTAATATATTTAAAAATGTCTTTCTTTTTTAAATTTTTTATATATTTGAATTACAAACAAGATTGAATTACATGACAATCCCAGTTCCCTTCTCCCTCCCTTCCTCCCCTACCACCCCCTAATTAAAATCTTGCCTATCATATGTCCTTTTTTTCTAATCTATACCTGACTCAACCTTTCTTCCTCCTCATGACCTCTGCATCCTTCATTTTCTTCCCTTCTCATTCTCGTAGCTCCCTCCCCCCTCTTCCCATGTTCTCAATTTGCTCAGGGGATGGTGACCCTTTCCCCTTCTCCAGGGGACAAAGTTTGTCTCTTTTAGGGTCCGCCTTGTTTACTAGTTTCTCTGGCAGTATGGATTGTAGGATGGTAATCCCTTACTCTAAGTCTAAAATCCACATATGAGTGAGTACATATCATGTTTGTCTTTTTGTGATTGGGTAACCTCGCTCAAAATGGTTTCTTTGAGTTCCATCCATTTTCCTGCAAATTTCAAGATTCCACTGTTTTTTTCTGCCGAGTAGAAGTACTCCATTGTGTAAATGTACCACATTTTCTCCATCCATTCTTCAGTTGAGGGACATCTAGGCTGCTTCAAGTTTCTGGCTATTACAAATAGTGCTGCTATGAACATCGTTGAACAGATGTCTTTGTTGTATGAATGTGCTTCTTTTGGGTATATTCCTAGGAGTGCAATTCCTGGATCTTGTGGTAGACTCATTCCCATTTTCTTGAGGAGTCGCCATACTGATTTCCAAAGTGGCTGTACAAGTTGGCACTCCCACCAGCAGTGGAGGGGTGTTCCTCTTTCTCCACATCCTCTCCAGCCTTTAGGCTGTCATTGATGTTTTTGATTTTAGCCATTCTGACAGGAGTAAGATGGTATCTCAGAGTTGTTTTGATTTGCATTGATTTCCCTGATGGCTAAGCACGTTGAACACTTTGTTATGTGTCTTTCAGCCAAAAATGTCTTTCTTTTACTATTAGCATCTTAACTTTTCTTTTACTAAATTTTTGTTTCTTAATAAACACACAAAGGGATGACTTTCAGTACCATTTTCATACAATTTTTTGACTGATCCACCTGTCTAGCTCTCATCCACCATTCCTCTGTTCCCTGCTTGTCCCCTCTCCATTCCCAGTAGGCTCCATTCTACTTTCCTGTCACAAATATCCCGTAACCCTCATCATTTCTTCTTGCTCTTTTCTTTATGACCTCTGTATCCCCTCCCAAGGTCAACTGCCTTGTTTCATTACATAGACCTACACTCATACACACATATATACACAAGCAATCAAATTAAAATCTATGATCCACATATGAGAGAAAATATCTAATCTTTCATTATGAGCCTGGATTACTTCATTTAATGTAATAATTTCTGATTGCTTCCATTTATGTAAATATTATAGCTTCATTTTATGTTGTGAAGGAACAATTTTTTTTAATCAATTAACCTGTTGATGGACACCTAGGGTGATTCTCCTTGCTATTATGTATAGTAAAACAACAGATAAACACAAGTACAGAATACTCACCAATCAGATGAATAAAAGAATACTGGGTAACTCTAAAAAGAGATTAATGTAATGTAAAACTAACCAAGTACCTAGGTGATTGAAATCACATGTGTGATTTCAGGACTGACCATGAAAATACTTTTCTTCTAGTGAATTTTCTAAGAAAAGTGTCAGTCTCCATGCTTCTGAAACAGGATATAACTGATGCCCTGGGCCTATTATAAAACATAAAGGTATTTTTCATGTTTACTGATAGCCTTTTTATGCAATCGCTTTTTCCCCCTGACTTCTGCCACAAATTAACTCTCAAGATTAAGTCTGATAAGGTTATAGATGTATAATGCGCAAAATCTGTACAAATGATATATATATCTATGTGTGCATTTATAGATGTACAAAAGTTTTCCTTGGTTAGCTATTGTATATAATATCATACATATATCAAGGGCTGCTATCTAACCATAGCAGCAAGATTACACCTGAGCATATGTCCATGCTCAGTGGAAAGACAGGTCATGACAGACAAGTGACTTTATTCATGATCTATGTGTGAAGTAATTCTCTACCAACAGCATGTTCAATTTTTCAATGTATACTGAAATATATAATGACAGCATATCTACTAAAATATAATAACTTTTGGGGTATTTCACCTTTATCTATTTTTCAAGACATAGATATATTTTCTAACAAAAATGTTTTTAAATAATTTGAAGTCAAAGTGAATTACTTCAGTATATATTTTACTAGTGTCTTTATATAGATAAAGATGGAATTTTCATAATTTGTTATTTAAGCTTGACCTTCCAGTTAATAGGCCACTAGCCACCAATTTGAATTCTATATGTTAACATCAGCCCTGTTGTATTTACTTTCTACACAAATAACTCTAAAATATTACTTTTTATAGCTGGACAAATATTCTGTCTGAATAATCCACATAATATACATAATTCTATGTCAGTGGAAGGAAAGATTTTGGAAACAAAATTTCCTGAGCATCATTGGCCACAAAAGGTCAGGATGCAATCCTCTCTGGGTTCTCAACCGTGCAAACATCAGGTAGAAACCAAACCTTTCTTGTCACCCTCACTACCTGATCACCTCTGAACACATGGTGACACATGTCCCCATCTCCACAGAACATGCCACTAATGGATTATCTTAGATTTATTTACTGATCTATTAATTCCTTGTCTACTCTGTGGACAGAAATATAAGCTTTACAGAGTGAAACTCTGTCTTCTATTTACTCTTACAGCACACAGTACCAAGAATAATACTCAGAATTTTGGTCAAATTTAGTAATGGAATGAATTCCATTCCATGTCACCAAAACAGTAAGACTTTTCCCTATTGAGAAAATCCATGGATCTCTATTTTCTCAACTTATCACTTATTCTTGTCAAGAGTCTGGCAAAAGTAAGAAAATATCCATTTCTGATCTTCTGGGAGAATTTCAGATGTCTTGTTTTCGTCATTTTCCTTCTGTTCTCTTCTGCCAGGAGTGGCTAATGGCCTGATCATGGTTCCTATTCTTCCTGAATAGACCTGGGACAGGTAACAGGCTCTTAGGTTTGCATGGCTAATTCTCTTTCCTTGCCTTTAATTGTTTCCTTTAGACACTTGCAGTATATTTAGAT
This sequence comes from Cricetulus griseus, assembly GCF_003668045.3. Classification (NCBI taxonomy): domain Eukaryota; kingdom Metazoa; phylum Chordata; class Mammalia; order Rodentia; family Cricetidae; genus Cricetulus; species Cricetulus griseus. Next base: position 189,201,156 of record NC_048595.1, on the reverse strand, counting down.
CATCACTTTTTGAACCTGGTGACATTTACATTTTAAGCAGAAGTAAATTAGTTATTGTCCTTTATATTACATAAACTAAACTAGATGGGTGTACAAGGCTTATAAAAACTCTTGTGCAAGTGCTCGAGTTCTCTCTCTGGTTTATGATCAAAGCCAGGATAAGAAAATTTTGCATGTACTACACAGTGATAAGTATAAACTTTGGCCACAAGAATGCCAGAGAAAACTGATTTTTTTTATAAACCTGACTTAGAAAAATCCCCCAAAATACCATTAAGATACCTAAAGGCAAAAAAAAATTACCAATTGAATGACTAAAATTTCCAAATGTGAAGATGAATGTAGTGATTAGTTTCAAAATAAGATATACAATGGCCAATGGGCAATAAAAATATGATTTAATCTCACTAGAAAACCAAATTGGTTACTATAATATCAATGAAACTTCAATCATATCAGGCTTTAAAATATAGAAACTAATAGTATATCCCAATGCCAATTTTGTTTTTTAAATAAAAGACACAATCATGAATGATCTTCTGAAAATAACTAAAATTATATATTTAAGAATGTAATGTAAAAGCATGTATCCAAATTAAATATATATATATATATATTCTCTAAATTTAATATAAATAGAAATTACATATATGAACAAAGATATGCACATATTAAAATGTTGAGATTTTAGAAATTATTACTTGGGAATACTGGCAAATACACAATGAAGTACCTTAGTGACAAATACAAGTACAAAATTTAATTGTTCATATGCAAATTGTGAATGCGGGTTGAAAGAAGTTTTATACAACATTTTTAGAATGTCTGTATTTTGTGTGATATGTAAAAGAGCATTTTACACAAAAGACATATCAGCATGCTTCTGTCCATGCGTTTCCTCATTGTAATAGTCACCCTTCATGTTGATGTTTAGGTGAGAGGCAACTAAAGCAGAGTAAGAAACATACACACCATTTTTATTTCTATGTTCAGAATTTCCTGAGATTGTTGAATTACAGTCTTTGTTTCTGACCAGATTTCATTTTGCCACTTTATCCTCCACACCTATACAGCTATCTAAGATAGCAACTGAAAGGGACATTCAGACAGAGTCCTGTAGAGTTTTGCTTAGTACAGCAAACATAGGGGCAGTTCCCTGCCTGGGGAGAAAGAACGATAAGTAAACAGAGCTAAGAAACCCCAGCCAGGAAGAATTAATGAGCATGTCAGTTGTTTTGATTGTCCACTTGTGACTCAGCTAGAATCTGTATCACCTTAAGATCATTCAAACTGTAAGACATAAATCCTAACAACTGCTAATACATAAGACATATTACTTATATTATCCAGTAGATACGAAAATTGGACTATAACTTTTGATTGTGGCTTTGTCTTACTACTTTATATAATACTGTATTTCAAATCTCTTTTTGACACCATAAGAGACAGTTAGGAACTTCTTGCAAAAATTATAGTTGAAAACTTGCTTATTCTTCCATTTCTCTACTTGAAAGTTGAGATATACAATCCTTTGAGGGAAGCACTGCACTTTGGCAGAGAAGTCTGACATGAGCCCTTCAGTCAGGCATGAAAGCTCAATGTGAAATTATCCAAGGGAAATCCAGCTACTTGTACAAGATGAGAAAAAGCCAGAATCCATAGTCATTTCTTTAAGCCTGTAATGCAAATTGGGGATAGCACAACACCTCAAAATTAATAAACTTTTAAATTCAAATATAAATACTAGTGGATTCCAATTAGTACAACCTTGGATAGAGGCTTCTCAATTAATTTTCAGCTTATGAATTTTTAAAATATACATACAAACCAAATTATATTGACTTGACACCACAGGAAAGTCAGGCCAGCCTTCAGAGGTAGTGTTTTCTAGTTTTAGATTCAAGGTGGATTTTTATATTCACCTTATCTGGAAAGTACTTAGCATGCTTGACTTGGTTTTGAGATGTACAAGCAGGATCTGCTTTTTCCCTTAGCAACTCAGGAAAGTAAAGAAAAGAAAAACACTTAAGTTGCTATGAAAAACAAGCTTACAACCTCAACAGTGTAGAAAATAAAAATAATTTAAAACATATATATATATATATATATATATATATATATATATATACATGTGTGTGTGTGCGCGCGTGTGTTTTAAATTATACAAAAAGCAGTTTTTTTACACACACACACACACACACACACACATACATATACACGGACTGGAGAGAGAGTTCAGTGATTAAGAGCACCTGTGGCTCTAGAGGAGTGTCTGGGTTCTATTTGCAGCACCCACATAGAAGCTCACAACCACCTGTGACTTCACTCCCAGATGATACAACTCCCTTTTCTGACATCCCATGGGTACTAATATATATATATATAGATAATTACATCAAAAAATTAGAAATACTGTCAAAGTAAATTAGTATTCATAAACTGAACATGGTTAGAAAGTGAAATTTTCCTCATATGTATATATATATATATATATATATATATACATACATAGATAGATAGATAGATAGATAGATAGATAGATAGATATCGAGAAACGTAGAGAGGATGAGTCATCAATAGTGAAAGTACTGCTCTTAAGGGTAGCAGGCAAACTTAGTACAACTGTGGAATACAATTTGGGTGCAATAATCCAGAAACATTGTCAAGACCCCGGGCCTTCCTTCTTTTATGCACCTTTCTTCATTCTTATCCTAGGCACAAGAGGAAAAAAGCCATAAAGCCTCTAGAGCATAAATACTAACATACCTCTTATTTACTCAAAATTTTAAGGCCTTCCTTTCTCACTCAACAACCCTATAATCAGCCCGAGACCCATGGTTGTACCTCTCACTCTCTCTCTTGTCTTAATTAAGCTGTTGAAATTCCACTGACCTGGTTTTTTAAATTACATGTTTTCCTTTTCTCTACTAAAATGAATTGTAGTAGTTAGTATTCAACTGTTCTACCAATTTTTGTTTCCTGAATAAATGCCATTTGGTCATTTTATGTAATCCTTTCTATATATTTATGTGTTGGATTTCCTACCTTGAAAGCTCCGTGTTCTCTCTGCTTGCTGAGAAATCCATTAGCGAGACTCCCACCCCATGCCTTTGCTTTGTCCATTGCCTTTCCTTCCACCAATTTCCTCCCAAGCATACAGTAGGACTTGTTCTCTCTCCCCTGTCAGTATTTTATTGATGATGTCCTTTCCAAGTAGGACTTCCTTAACATAGGATTAAAACTTAGATTCCCTCACTTCCCCATCTTTTCCTTTTTACCTTAGCCTGTTCAGGTGTTCACTAGAAGATAACATCCTGCATGTATTTACTCACCTAAATACTTCTGTACTTCATTTAAGTATTTCCTATTTTGTCTAGCCTTGGACACTTAGTAACCATATGTAATTAATAGTAGTGAAATGCATAAGTAAATATTTACTGGATTAAAGATAAGTAAGGAATCAATAATTGCATGAGGGAAAAGAGTTGATTGTGACTCAAATTCTAAAAGTACAGCCAGATGACGACCCTTGGCAGTGGTTACTTGTTTTATGAATTGATCCAGGGGATACCTTGAATCAGTGTCACACTGAAGAGGAAGCCACATCACAATGATCAAAGACCATACAGACAACTGAGGGTTTACCAACCCTCACTGATTTTTCAGAACAGGAAAAAAGTCTTACCTCAAAGTCAATGAAATAGTCTATTCTAGGGCCAAAATTGAGTATGGTGAAAAAACATAGATTCAGATTATGAAAATACCATTTTCCAATATGGTAACAGTTGTGAAGTTTTTGTAACTGTAGAATAAAGAAAGTCACATATCAAGACACTTTTCAAATACATTGGTAGAAACACCAGGTAGGCAGGTTATAGCTTCTGCTGTATGTCTCACATGCTTATCTGGTGACATTTGTAGTACTTGTGTCAGTGAAAGCTGGTGATCTGATTAGCTGATATACCCCCAAAGATTTCCTATAACAGAAGAATTTTAAGTCAGACTCAGAGGTAAAGAATGGCTACCTATTAAGGAGCTAAAGTAGCCCAAGATAACTTGGTTCTAGTTCTCTATTATTCCAAGTCTCTGAAATCACAGGGTTATAATCAGTCAATCATCATTGAGTGATCTCTAAAATAGGTGTGGCTTTTTCCTGAGAACTTGGGTTCATATTATCCAGAAGCCCAACTACTTTTAATCACCCAACCCATATCCTACCAGCCCAAATGCACTATTGTCTATAGCTGAGATCTGCATTACGCTCCAATAGAGTGTCTGAACCACTGCTTTTACATGCTTTTACCTAGCTGGGTCACTACAACCACAGTGACCTTTGTATTTAAAGTAGACTCCTAAGCCCTCCCTGCATCTACTACACTTGATCTAATATGGAGCCTGGCTACATCTCTGCCCTCATGGCACAGCATGTACCTACCTCCAATATCCAGGACACACTGTTCTTACCATTCAACAGAATGAGCAATCTGAGATTCAGGCTGTCAGCACTCAAGCTCCATCTTGGAACCATTGTAGTACACATGCACAGTGGATAGCATCCTCACTACTTTCACAAAGTCATTCATGTTTTTGTTTCATCTTAACCATCTTACGACTGTTGTCCTAAAAATCCAATGTAAAAAGGTAGTTCTCCTTATTCTGTATGCCTATTAATACTCCTTAATTTACCAACATTTTTAAAGATGCATCTATTTATTAGTATTATTGTTCTATTACCTGCACCCATAATAAGACCAAGTAAAAATAGATATGCAGAATTTGTATCACAGGCATAGTGGTTGAATGCAAAGTATGGAGGGGCTGAAAATGAAGTTTTTGTTAGGCAGTCTTCCTAGAAACGGAGAATCTGGAAGTATGGAAGTTAGGCTTTCAGAGCCTAAACACTTCATAATTGGAGAACTTCTTTTTTTTTTAATTTTAATGCTCACAGTCATCCTCTACCCCAGGGGAAGACATTAAGAACTGCTGTGAATTGTTTGAGTTCTCATCACAGCAGGCAACTACAGTGACCTCTTCCTGGGTTCCTGCTTAGTCAGCACAAAGCTGTCTCAACACAAGCAGCAAAGACAACAGGGAGAAAAGAAATATACAAAATCTCCCACTGTAGAGTTTTCTTCTCATCTGTATTTACAACAAGTATGTTTATGAACTTTTTATTTTTTCTTTTTAGAAAACTGAGAATTTACTAAAAGACACTGTAATATTTAGAAGAAGATCATGCATTAAAATCCCCAAATTCCCTTACAGGAAGCATTTTCTAATTCTATGTAACACAAAATATTCATCTAATCACCTAGTGTATTACAATTTCTTATATTCAAGGTAATAAAAAGGGAATTAAGTCCCATGTTTTCCATACTAACTTGTATCTACTTAAAAAATCGAATCAGGGAATTTGAATACTATCCATATTCAATGTGTGCTCCTTAAATTGCTGTTTTTTCTGTATTCTAATTTTTACAATAATAAGTCTATGTGCTCTAGTTCCTGAACATAAATAAAAAGTTTTGTTCAAGTACTTAAGGAAAGTTTCAAGGCTGTAAAATGTCAAGCTCTTATAAATAATATTTTTTAAAGCAGAGGCAGGAATATCTAAAAGGTAAAACTTAGATGGAATTTAAAATACTGACATTCCCCAGTCCTTATGCACTCTCTCCAGTCAGCAAGAGACTTTTCTATGACAATGGAATTTCTAAAAGATTCCTCAAGAGCAAAGGAGACCAAGCAGATTTTTTTCTGTGTCAGGTAGCCAGCAGAAGTGGCAGTTATACAGGCTTGCATCAACAAACAGCCCCATGACAAATCATCTCACATGGGATTACATAATCATGGGCTCCAGATCTGAATCATTCCAAGTTTCATTGTATAATCTCATGTAAAACAATAGCATCTTTGGAATTCATCTTTAAAATGCACAGCAGACCGTTATCTGTAGAGTCTATGCAGCTCTGTTCCTTGCTTGTTTGTTGTTGATGATGTCTGTCTGTTTTGCTGCTTAGGGTTAGATCCAGGGTATTGCACATGCTAAATGGTCTACCCTAAGTTACATCCCCAATGTGTTTTCTTCTTTTGACTTTTCTTACTACATTGCCAAATAATAATGCACATTATTGTTATTTTCATAATTTCACTTCTAAGATACAAAAACAAACCATAAAAAAATTCATAAAGCAAAAATCCACTTACTTGCTTTTGTTGTGCAAGAGCATTCTTGAACAATCAGGCACAGAAATACAACAATAACTTTACTCAATTACAATTTGTGATGAATTGATAGGTGAGTCCATTATTAGTAGACAGATTCTGTAGAATTTCAGTCTGCCACTAACAATTCTGCTTCCCTCCTAAGTTCTAAGGGGAGACTCCTCTGCAGCGTCCAGTTGTAGGCATCAAAACTACACAGCTGATGTATATACTCACACTCTTCACTTCAGGATCTCAGGCCATCATTATGTGACTGTGCACTAACACACATGCGCTGCACACACACACACACACACACACACACACACACACACACACCTCAATTCAGGTACAGTTCTCTGAAACTTTTCAAAGAAATGGAATGGGCAACTGTAATGTTGCTACCTGCTGCTTAGCAAAGCAAAGGTCAGGTATGCTTCATTGATATGATTCAGATGTTACCTCTTGTGAATGAATAGTTTCTATGCAACTTGATTAGGAGAAGTATCTGCCTATAGGAATTCTCAGAAAAAAAATTGCTTTAAGTGGCTGTTTCCTGAAAGGAAAAGTCTTATAAGGATGCATTCTCAATTTTAAAACTGTACCGTTTTGAAAAAGTCATGACCACAAGCACCAAAATGCTAACACTATTGGCAATTCATTCTGCCTACACCACAAAGCTTGGACTGGAATAACACACACTTTCGGCTACATTTACATCTCTGATTAATTTTTCTAATGCAGGAAATATACAATTCGTGGCATTCAAAGAACACGGATGCACATTGCTTCAGCTTGGGGAAAGAATAGGAGAAAATTTCATCGCACCACACTATGCATACAAAACCAGGGCTGTGCAGCGATCAGCCTAAGGATTTTAAACATGTGTTGTTCACAATTTTCTGTGCATCCACAACTCCTCCCATTGCTATTAATGGAAATTACTCAAGTGTACTCAGAACAAGGAGGCATTTTGATTATGTACTTACACAGTCAAGCAATAAATTTACATAACTCTCAAATCCAGTTTATTATTTTAGTGTAAGTTTTTTTTTTTTCTAAATCACTCATACATTTATGACAGATTGGGAGAAAAATAGGTAATAGGGAGACATTAAGTAGTTCAAGATGCATTTTGCTAAATATTCCCATTATCCTTAATCACTTAAGACAATAATTTAATTCCTCTTATCTCCTAAATTGGGCTCTTTTTTCAACATGCAGTGTTAGTATTCAGGCATCTGTACTGGCCTGTCCTTGGGGCCCTCAGCTGCAGCCACTAAAAGCACCACCTGTGCATATTCACACATTCCCTTTTAAAAGAGCCCTGCCTACCTCCCATACTTTGCTCTTCCTTTCTCTCCCTCTCTGGATCTGTTCCCCTCTCTCTCACCCTCTCTCTGTCCCTCTTTCCACTTTATCCCCATCTTTCTTTCTCCTCTCTCCTGCTGCCCCTGTCTCCAGAGGACAGTCTCTCCACTTCCCTTTATGCTTTTTATGATCCCTTTCCCTAATTAAAAAAAAACAAAAAGCAAAAAAACAACTCTGCTTGAACCCTGTAGAATGACTGTGTCTTTCTCTTGTGTGCTGCTTTTCTTAAATTACAATGTTTAGAACAAGCCCTCTTTTTAAATTTAATTTAAATTAGAAACTAGCTTGTTTTACATGTCAATCCCAATTCCCTCTCCCTTCCCCCTCCTCCCCTGACACCAACCTACCCACCCCCTAACCCATTCCCTTTCTGCTCCACAGGGAAGGTGAGGCCTTCCATGGTGGATCTTCAAAGTCTGTCATATCATTTGGAGCAGGGCCTAAAGCCTCCCCTGCATGTCAAGGCTGAGAAAGTATCCCTCTTTGTGGGGTGGGCTCCCAAAGTCCATTCGTATAGTAGGGATAAATACTGATCCACTACCAGAGGACCCATAGATTGCCCAGACCTCCTAACTGGCACCCACTTTCAGGGGGTCTAGATCAGTCCTATGCTGGTTTCTCAGTTATCAGTCTGGGGACCATGAGCTCCACCTTGTTCAGGTCAGCTGTATCTGTGTGTTTATTCAGCCTGGTCTTAACCCCTTTGCTCATCACTCCTCCCTCTCTGCAACTGGATTCCAGGATTCAGCTCAGTGTTTAGGTGTGGGTCCTTTTTAAATTGTTTTGCTAATTATGTGATATGATGATTATAAAAGTAGACTGAGGAGTGAGTGAAGTTTTCTATAAAAAGGGCATTCAGTGAATGGTATTATATGTTGCCTATTATTAGGCTAATTTTAAAAATAAAAAAGTCAGGCCCATTCAAATTGAATAAGAAATAATGATGGAATTGTAGCCCTTCTGTTGGAAGAGTACAGTCTCATAGGGAGTATATTGAAATGAAACTACTTCTTGGGAAGTAAGGGGGTAGGGTTTGGATATAAATTATGCTTCATGAAAGGTCATGTCTTAAATGCTTCAACATCAATGAGAAGATCTGTCATGTAAAGGTCACAGGGTCATCAGCACTCTAAACTAATCAATAGGCCAATTCACCAAAAGAGCCATAATTTGATAATGCTGGGAAATGGTTAACACTTTTAGCAGTATGGTTTGGTTGAAGGAAGTAGATCACTGGGAATGTGTTCTTGGAGCTATATCTTGTCCCTAACCACTCTCTATCCTATCATCTGTTTCCTGTCTGTGATGGGATACCCAATTCTACTCCACCATGCTCTCTCCACAATAATGCTCTGCATCATCACAAGCCCAGGAACAATGAAAAGAAATGGCCATGGACTTTGAAATGGTGAGCTAAATCCAAAGGTCTTATCTCCTTTCAACTGCTTCTCTCAAGTATTTTTCACTGCAACAAGAAACCCAACTTAGCACAGTGTATTTAATTAAGCCGACATGAGCTGGTGCAACTCCAACTCAGAGAAAACAGTTGGATCATTCTTTGTTACTTCCTCTTTTTCTGTATCTTTTGGATCCCCTTTTTCGTACAAGGAATCTCAAGATGCAAGACCGGCAAGAGCAACACCAGATGCTATTCAGAAACACTGATGCTGTTTTCTTACTTAGGCATCCCACAGTGGGAAACTCTCCTGTGTATAGTGTAACTTAGCACCACCATGACAGACGTTGTGAGAGAAAAAGGCATACACAGTCATGTTAATGAAAAGGGAAACTTCATATTCATTGGTACTGTCAGATGCCAGTGACAAAAAAGTGAACAGAGCAAACAAGGCTTTTGCTTATATCTGAGTCTATTTTGTGCTGCTATGAGATAATTTGTAGTGAGTCATTCTCTGTCCCACCAGCCAGCCACCAAATAATGACGCAGAAACTGCTTATTAATTTGGAAACTTCAGCTGAAAGCTTAAGCATCTTTCTAACTACTTCTTATAAGTTAAATGAACCCATTTCTATTAATCTACATCCTGCCATGTGGCTTATGGCTGTTACCTCTCCTCCTACATCTTCTGCTTCCTCCATGTCTCTCTGGTGATCAACCTTTCTTCTTCCCAGAGTTATCTCTATTCCTGAAAGTTCTGCCTATACCTCCTGCCTCTCTATTGGCCTTTCAGCTTTTTATTACACCAATCATAGCAATATATCTTCACACAGTGTAAAAACATCCCGCAACAATATTTGGGTAATTTATACTAAGCAGTCACTTATTGTCTTGGAGTTCTGAAACTGAGAATTACAAGACAGAGGAACAAGCATGTTTCAAGGCTTTTTGTGAAGAATCATCCCATGGTGAAAAGACAAAGATGGTGAAAGGCAGACAGAAGATGGCTCAACTTGTCTTTCTTGAAGAACCAATACCTGTGACAATGGCATCAATCTATTTAAAAGACAGAGTCCCCATGGATAATTGGCTCATAAACTTCTCACTTATTCATACTGTTACAATGGCAGCTAAATACTAATATAAGTTAAGCACAAGTGCTTGACTAAGCTTAACATCTAGAGAGAGAGAAAAAAATAAATGCAAACACACATGGAATTTTAATGGTCTTGGGAGAATCATGTTGTTTTAGAGTCTCAGGCTTCCCAGTCAGTATTTGGGAGTTACTTTAGTCAAATCTATGGTTTAAGTTTGACTGTTGTCCACACTGATTTCCATAGCCCTAACCCATCATCAAAGAAACTTCTTTTTTAAGAAGATAGAGACCATTACAGAAATCCACAACTGGCCAAAATGCAGAGAACAAATGACCAAACATGACTGATGCCAACAAATATATCTACAACATAACCACTACATTTAAAGTTCAGGAAATATCATGGAATGAGAGAGGGCAGATTTTTAGACCTATAAGACCAGAACATCTGGTGCCTGGTAATCAACTTGTGTTTTCATGAAAATATCTGATAAAATCATTTTGACTATGTGACATGGAGGAATATTCTCATATCTCAGAGGGTCATTTAGTGAAACGTGATGATTAAAAATTTGACCCTATATCCCACTTCCAAGAAGATATAATGGAAATACATTATCACAATTGTACATGCTCGTGTGTTCAAGAATATTCATGACAGAACTTTTTATACTACTAAAGAGTTGGATATGTCAGTTAGTGGAAAAAATCTAAGAATTCCACAAAAGAATACTAGTATGGTCTGAAATGAAGAATCAAAGATACTTAACATGAGTTAAGCAATAGTACTCAATCACCCACATTTAAAAAATTTCAGATGTAATTCAACACAATGGTAACATCATTTCTCTAAGACTCCTTTTAAAATCTGCACCTCTGTTTGTGTATTTTTTATCCATGCATCCCTTACTATACCAACTTTTTGAGAACTATATTTAGGAAATATTGGCTTATAATTCAATATAAAATGTATGCTCATTGTCATCTCATAGTTACCATTACATCTTCAGCTATCAATATTACTTATAACTATCTGAAATTAGATGTTTGTTTCTTGGTCTCATTATGCACTAGAATGTTCATTACATGATGACAAGGGTTATGTGTCTCCTATTTTTCTCATACATGATAAGTATTAGATTATTTATTGCTGCTGAATAGAGGATTTATACAGACCACTTACAAAAAGGAAATATATAAAGGACATTTGTGTTATGAAAAGAAGACTAATGGGGAAGTGTAACCCAGAATGACTTTCAGTGAATTATGTTGTGCCCATCTTGGCTCCCTTTATGAAGCCCATGAACTTCTCTCAGGCACAGTACATGCTGGCCGCTAACAGCTCCCAATTTCCCCCCTTTCAGAGAGCATCCTATACTACATGAGCGTATTCTTCTCCAGGAAATGACTTCTACAACCCTGGGGCAATTCACAATGGAAGCCAAGCCAGCTTGTAGGTCAGGACAACTCTGAAGTATGATTTGTGCCCTAGAGCTCTGCAAGAAATCTGCCTAAAGCTAGATTTCAAATGGCACAGCTGTGCTCAGCAACTCACTACCCTGTCATATAGTGACCTACTTCCCTTCTCCTAAAGACTCCTGGAGCCCTTGTAACAAAGCCATGGGACTCTGAGGTATAGATAAAGGGTACCTGGGTAGGTGCACTTGGAAAAATTAAACTAGTTTTCTCACAAACTTCTTGCTCTCGATCAACATTCTTGATGGAGGAGATTACTTCTCCAATCCATCTCTCCTTGAAGAATATCCAACATCTCAAATGTGACAGGGTTTCTCTTTAGACAGTAATTGTACTCTGCTGGATTTGCCATATATCTTTTCCTGGTCATCAATAAAGAGGCTGTATCCCTTCATACTCCAAATTACAAAACCTGGGCCTCCTAAGAAAGGAAATGAATTCCATGTTGAAAGGCCTATAGAGAATTGCCAATAGTAACAAGAGGAAGTTGGCACATTGACCAAGAGTTGGTCTTGAGCACACTGGATCTAGAGTGAAACGAGAACCAGAAGTGAATGTTTATAACATTTAAGTAGCATCATATATGACAGGGAATTTATTATTTGACAGAACCCTGCAGAGATCTGAGATTCTCTTGAGATGACTTGGATGTTTGGAAAAATCATAGACCATTATATGTTGCATAGAGAAAATAAACTGTTATGATGCACTATGGGGGATATCAAGAGTTTCATTAACAATATGACAATAGAAGGATCACCTAAGAAGAAAAGATATAAAGTTAATTATATTCTGTGGGAAGACCTAAAGGAAAGCATTCCATTTTTCAAGACAACAAGAAATGCATTGGTGAAAGATAGAAGGGTGAGGTGAAGAATCTCATACAACTGTCCTCTGCTGACTGAAAGGATACTAGAGTAGGACACAGAACTGCAAGCAGCAAGCGGGACAATGGAATTTCAGAGCAAAGGGATCAAACAGCCAGAACAGCCAAATATAACATGGAATTAAGAAAGGAAACCTACCAGAAGGGTAGAGAACCAGCTAATACAACTTGGAATTTCTGGAGAAAAGTAGATATCCAATCAATTAAAGTGCTATTTGATATAACAATCCATTGTGTAGGAATGACCCTCGTGTTTCTGCTGCTATAATAAGACAACGTGACCAAAGGAAATGAAAGGGTTTCAACTCACAATTCTGAAGACACACTCTATCACAGAAGGAAGACAGGACAGCTCCTGGAGGCAGGAGCTGATGCTGAGATTGTGAAGGAGGGCTGGCTTGCTTCTCATGGATTGCTCAGCTTGATTCCTTAAAGCACTCAGGCCCAACATCTCAGAGGTGGTACCACCCAGAGTGAGTGGGGCTTACCTGTGTCAATCTTCAATCAAGAAAATGTACCACAGGCTTGCCAAAGGTAAGTCGGATGCATCATTTTCTTAGTGAGTGTCCCTTGCAAAATGATTCCAGATTTTGTCGAGTTGACCTAACAACTATCTAGCATAGAGACAAAAAGTGAATAAGGAGACAGAGACCAGATACCCATTAGAAAGTAATAATCCTGGAATATATTCTTGTTTCTGGGTAGGTCTCATACTCTGAGCACATCATTTGCTCAAAAGTTTGAATTCCCAGGTAAAGGGGACCAGAAAGCAAGCACAAATGATACAAAATCTTCCAGCCCTCCCTCTAATGATGTATGGCTTGTTATTCAAATGACCACATACTACATACTGCACATGGTTCATTCTGGTGGAAATCAGGAACTTACCTGATTTTACACAACATATACCTGTGGAACAGACCAGTACATCTTCAGCTATATAAACATCCTTCCACTCTGACCATGAAAGACTTCTTGCCTATTTCAGTATTGTAATTTTTAATATGAAAATTTCAGTTTTAAGAAGCCCATGTTCACACTCAGGTGTGTACTCTCTTGTCCTTAAACATCACTATTAATAACCACGCTTTAATCTATGATAAAATTCTTAGCATACTTCTACTGTATTTTATAAGAATACAATGATTAAGAGAAGTAAAGAGTAAATTATGATGAATATATTTTTCAATAACTGTCACTTATAGCCAGATGTCATTATTTATCCATAATTATGACTCTTTATGTCTGTGTAAATGCTAACAGCTCTATTCTAAAATATAATCATGAAACCATTATCATGTCTACAAGTACCATAGTAATTTTGTAACATTATCAACATTAAGTCATTGCTCATTTTTTTTCTCAAATGCTTTTTAAACTTTCACGTATACATCTCAGGAAAGAAAGAAAGTAAAATATCTCCTAATTTTTCAAAACTAAATGCTTTCCTCTCTAGAATGAAAGATAGAGGTGTTAATGGTTCCAAATAATTATGCCAAGTAACTGTAACAATAGTGATTTAGAATAGTGACATCTATTTCTTTACCACCAGATAAAGGGAAATGACAGAGCAGACATTCCAGGCTCATCTGGACTTTTGAGGAGTTCCTGGAGAGACAGCATTCTAACTTTCATGTGCTGAAATCACAATCAAGATCTGATTGCAATAGTGGAGTAGCTCTACATATTTCTATGCTAAACACCTAATTTTCCCTCTTTATTATGTAATTACTGATCGATTACCAGAAACTGAAGCTAATAAAGAAGTGTTGAGAATCTATCCCCCATAGGAAGAGAGTAATGACCCTGAATTATGCAATATTTCAGAAAATGGATAAAATACCTTATTTGCAATTTAGATACTCTAGTCCTCCAATTTCCATTCCTTGAAGTAATAGACACTTCTACTGTGAATATACCACACAATAAGGGCTTTATACAAATATTAGCTCTTCAAATGCTGCTTCATGCACTTCTCTGAAGGCAAGAATTTTGACTGCATTACCCATAACCCAAACAATACTTTTAGAAATGTGACCCCTCAAATAAGCATGATTAACTCTTCCTTTCATTGTGAATCACATGTTTGTGTTCCTATCTCCAATTCCTATGCTCAAACGCTAATGTACAAGCTGTGATATTTTGAGAAGACACTTCTAAGATAATATACCAAGGAGGGGAGAACTTAGTGATGAAATTAGTGCCCTTGTAAGACGAGGCAGAAGAGAGCACCAACTTTCAGTCCTCATCTTTATCTTATGAGTAAACAGTGAGGTGATGGCAACCCAAGGGACAAAAATCCTCCCCAGAATTGTCATTCTAATCTTAGGCCTTCTAATCCATGGGAAAGTACCTGCATATGGACCAAGCCACCCAATCTAAGGAAATATTTACAGCAGCCCGAGCAAACAAAACACAAGGTGTTAGCTAAACTGCCATAATAATAAATGAGGTTATCTGAATATCCTAATAGACCAGACTAAGGATAATGGCTTTGAGAATAAGAAATTAAAATAATAATGGGTGGTCTTAAGAAAAGAGATCTAGAATTGGAATCATTTCTGCATGTTGATCTTCACTAGCTCTGGAATTTAGGCAATCCCCTTCGTTGAACACTAAGTTAAGTAAGTCTTTTTGAGGGTATTTTCACACAAGGGGTACTTCCCTAAACATCAGCAAAAGATGTTCCACCAGGAAAGCTGATACAAGCTCACCTTAAAGCACTATTAGTAGTAACTGAGGAATGGGGTATTAGGTTGACTGAGCCACTGGACCAGAAGCCTCATCAACTCCTGTTGTACACCTTTATGTAAGAGTCTTCAGAATCTGGCTATTGCATATTGAATGATATACAGTGTAAGAACATATTATCAAAAGTTGTATATCGACACGGGGGAGATAAACATTAAAATCTCTCCATGAAGTATATTTTCTCAGACAGGAAAACTGCTTATCTAGGATGTAAAGATCACACAACTATGAACAGCTGACTTTTTTATATATAAAGAAGACATTTCATATTAAGCTTTTATTTAAATTAAAAACAATCTTATTTTACATACCAATCCCCGTTCCCTCTCCTTCCTGTCCTCCCACTTCACCCACAATCTCCCAAACCCACCCCACCCCCATCCAATCCTCAGAGACAGTGAGGCCTCCCATGGGGGATCATCAAAGTCTGTCACATCATTGGAGTCAGGACTGAGGCCCTCCTCCCTGTCTCTAGGCTGAGAGAGTCTCCTCCATAGGGTATGGACTCCAAAAGACCAGTTTATGCACTAGGGATAAATACTGATTCCACTGCCAGTGGCTCCATAGATTGCCCAAGCCCCCCAACTGACACCCAAGTTCAGGGGACCTAGTTTGGTCTTATGCAGAGTCCCCAGCTTTCAGTCAGGAGTCAGTAAGAAAGAAATCATGAACACACTGTGAGAGGAATGGAAGACAGCATCTTCAGTAAGTGGTGCTGGACAAACTGAATGGCTGAATGTAGAAGAATGAATTAAAAAGATCCATATTTATCACTCTGCACAAAACTCAATTCTAAATGGATCAAAGACCCAAACATAAAACCAGATACACTGAACATGATAGAAGAGAAAGTGAGGAGTAGCCTTGAATTTGTTGAATATTTAAAAAAATCTTTCCGGTTAGAACACCATTAGGCCAGATACAAAAAAAAAAAAAAAGATTAATAAATGATAGGAGAAGATTTTTACCAACTCAACATCTAATAGAAGGCTAATATCCAAAATATATAAAGGACTCTAAAAGCTAGATATCATTAAAAGAAATGACCTAATTTAAATTTTGGGTACAAATCTAAATAAATAATTCTCAATAGAAAAAAATGTCAAATAGCTAAGAAACACTTAAAAAATGTTCAACATCCTTAGCAATCAAGGAACTGAAACTCAAAATTACTTTGACATTCCATCTTACACCCATCAGAAAGGTTAAGATCAATAACGCAAGTGACAGCTCATGCTGGTGAGATTATGAAATAAAGAGAACACTCATCTGTTGCTGATAGGAATGCAAACTTTTACATCCATTATGGAAGTCAGCACAACAGTACCTCAGGAAGATGCAAGGCAATCTACCTCAAGATCCTGCTATACCACTCTTGGGTGTATATTTAAAGGATGTTTCATCCTACCAAAGAGGCAGTGGTTAAACCATGCTCATTGCTGCTCCGTTCATAATAGCCATAATCTATATGTACTCCAACAGAAAATGAATAAATAAATGAATAAAGAAAATAATAAAATGGAATATTACTCAGCCATTAAAAACATTAAATTCACAGGTAATTAGATGAAACTTGAAAAAAAATCACCTGAGTGATTTAACCCAGACCCATAAAGACACAGTATGTATTTGATTATACATGGATATTAGCTGTCAAGTTAATAATAGCCATCTTACAATCCATAGAATCACAGAGGTTATGGACAGAGTAAGTGACAGGGAGGAGTTCAGATAGATCTCCCCAGGAAAGGAAAATAGAATCAATAATTATGGGTGAATGGGAAGGGGGACTAGATTGGGGATATAAAGTTAGGAAGAGGAGGTAACAGGGAGATGAGGAATATTGGAAAGAGAGTTAAAACTAAGATCCATTTGAAGGGTATTATGAAAACCTGCTACAGTAGAAACTTTGTAAAATATATGCATATATGAAGGGGACCTAAGTGAAATTGCCAAATAACAGGGAGACACAGATCCAAATGGACATTTCTTGTCACCAAATGAAGCTTCCAGTACCAAGATTGGGTTACATCTAATTGAGTACTGGCCAAAGGTGTATGGTAGGAAACCTACAAACAACCCAGGCTTCTGCCAATACTATACGTTGCTCTCCACAAACTGATGGAAAGCCTAATAGCTGAAGGAAACACATACAAACTCACTGAACACAGAGAAGTCCAGGTGCTGCCTACAAAGAGCTTTTACCCTTATATGCTAGCATTCTTGGTAGAAGAAGTTACACTACACACTACCAAAGCAAGAACATAAACACCAACACAGCCCAAACCCCTTTATTCTACAGTGGTGTCCTGCTTGCAAGATATGATAGTGCATAGGTTGCCATAAACCTTAAGGGAGTTATCTACCAATATCTGATTTGACTTAAGGCACATTCTATGAGATTTAACCCATGGCTGACACTACTTACTAAGCACCTGACACTAGACAGACCAGGGATCTAGGGTGAAATCAAATACTACTGTTAATAACGAGACAAACAAACAAATGAAAATAAATAAAAAGTAGCAATAGAAAGACTCCTAATGAAATCAGCTATACTCATAGATCAGTGCCTTATTCAACTATTATCAGACAAGATTCCTCAGAGAAGATAGGAAAAATACAGACATTCACAACCAAATATTATGCAGAGAAAGAGAGACCTTAGAACACTCATTCCTAAATGGGATGTCTCCATCAAACCACTCTCCTTATGGCCTAAGGGAACCCTGTGAAAGAGGAGGCAGAAAGAGTGTAAGAGACAGAAGGGATAGAAGACAACAAGAAAAAAATGACCATCTAAATTAGCAAGATTGATGTAAATGAACTATCAGAACCTGATACAGCAGGCATAGGATCTGCAGGAGTTAGCATTAGATGGGGGCCTAGAGCTGAAAGTAGAAGCAGACACATGCCTAATACTGTATCCCTAATACTGAAGCTATCTCCAATCGATAAACACAAAGTAAAAAGTAGTTTTCACCAAGGGAGTCTTAATGAGGACAAAAACTACTCTTAAGTATAGGCTGCGTACCCAGCAGTAGATGGCCAACAGAAAATGAACTCAAGTCGTTTATTGGAGGCTCCCTGTCATATAGTTACATTGCCATTTTTACTAGTTGATCCTACCTATCCAAGAGCATGGGAGATCTTCCTATTTTCTGGTGTCTTTGTTTTTTTAATCTTTAAAGACTCAAAGTTCTTGCTATACAGGTCTTTCCCTTGTTCGGTTAGTGTTACCCCAAGAACTTTTATGTTGTTTGTGGTTATTGAAAAGGGTGATGTTTCCCTGATTTCTTGCTCAGCCCATTTATCTCTGTATATAGTAGGCTACTGATTTTTTTTAATTAATCTTGTATCCTGCCACTTTGATGAAGGTGTTTATCAGCTGTAGGAGTTCTCTGGTAGATTTTTTAGAGTCACTTATGTACACTATCATATCATCTGCAAATAGTGAAAGTTTGACTTCTTCCTTTCCAATTTGTATCCCCTTGATCTCCTTTTGTTGTCTTTTTTCTCTAGCTAGAACTTCGAATATTGAAGGGTTATGGAGAAAGTGGAAAGTTTTGTCTTGTTCCTGATTTTAGAGGAATCACAGTGAGTTTCTCTCCATTTAGTTTGATGTTGGCTATTAGTTTACTGTGTATTTCTTTTATTATGTTTAGGTATGTTCCTGTTATCCCTGATCTCTCCAAGACCTTTATCATGATGGGGTTTTGGATTTTGTCAAGGCTTTTTCAGCATCCCATGTAATGATCATGTAGTTTTTCTTTTGCAGTTTATTTATATCGTGGATTACATTGATGGATTTTCATATGTTGAACCATCTTTGCTTTCCTGGGATGAAGTCTTACTTGATCACGGTAGATGATTTCTCAGATGTTCTTGGATTCGATTTGCCAGTATTTCATTGAACATTTTTGCATCAATATTCATGATGGATATTGTAGTTTTCTTTCTTAGTTGTGTCTTTGTGTGGCTTGAGTACTAAGGTAATTGTAGTCTCATAAAAAGAATTTGGCAATGAACCTTCTGCTTCTATCGTGTGGAACAATTTGAGGAGAATTGGTATTAGCTCTTCTTCAAATTTCTGGTACAATTCTGCACTAAAACCATCATGCCCTGAACTTTTTTTGGTTGGGAGACTTGATGACTGATTCTATTTCATTAAGGGCTATAGGTCTGTTTAAATATCTTATCTGTTCTTGATTTAATTTTGATAAGTGATATCTATCCAGAAAATTGTCCTTTTCCTTTAAATTTTGAATTTTGTAATGTGCATTTTCAGATTCTCTGTATTTCCTCAGTGTCCATTGTTAAGTCCCACTCTTTTTTTCTGATTTTGTTAATTTGTATCTTCTCTCTCTGCCTTTTGGTTAGTTTGGATAAAAGTTTGTCTATCTTGTTGGTTTTCTCAATGAACCAACTCTTTGTTACACTGTTTTTTTTTGTATTGTTTTCTGTGCTTCTACTTTATTGATTTCAGCCCTCAATTAGATTATTTCCTGGTGTCTGCTTCTCTGGGGTGGGGTGAGTTTGCTTCTTTTTTTTTTTAGAACTATCACTTGTGCTGTTAATTCTCTAGTGTGACTATTCACCATTTCTTCATGTGGGCACTTAGTGCTATGAACTTTCCTTTTGGTACTGCTTTCAAAGTGTCCTATAAGTTTGGGTATGTTGTGTCTTCATTTTCATGGTATTCTAGGAAGTCTTTAATTTCTTTATTTATTCCTTGACCTAGGAATGGTGCAATTGTGCATTGTTCAATTTCCATTAGTTTGTATTTTTTCTGCAATTTGTGTTGTTGTTGATTTCTAACTTTAATGCATGGTGGTCTGATAAGATACATGGGGTTGTTTCAATGTTTTTTGTATCTGTTGAGGTTTGCTATATTGCCGAGTGTGTGGTCTATTTTAGAGAAGGTTCCATGTGGCACTTAGAAGAATGTGTATTCTTTTGAGTTTAGCTGGAATGTTCTATAGATGTCTGTTAAATTGGATCATAACTTTAGTTAGTTCTTTTGGCTTCGTTGTTAAGTTTGTGTCTGGAGGTCCTTTCTAATGCTGAGAGTGGGGTGAAGTCTTCCACTATAAGTGTATGTGGTATTATGTGTGACTTGAGTTTTAGTAATGAGACAGGGGCTCATGGTCACCCATCCCCTGAGTGGGGCAGAATAAAACTGTGATGACAGCAGACTGGAAGGTTTGGTCTCCCTGGGGCAAGGTGACCTGCCTGCAGTCCCCAGGGCAGGACCAGTACATACCAAAGAGGGCAAGAGGAATTCAGGCCTGAGACAGGGGTCCATGCTTACCTCCCACATGAGTCAGGGTAGAAGTAGCACAAAGATGTCTGCAGACTCTGGATTGCTTGGTCTACTGGGGGTGAGTCAACTTGCCCACAGTCCCAAGAACAGGAGTTCCCAAAGAGGGCAAGTGGAAGTCAAAAAGCTTGTTTTCTTTTTCACCTTTTTTCTGAATCTTATTTTTTAATGAGAGATAGAAAAGGGGTAGTAGGTAGGAACTGGGAAGAGTGGAGGGAGGGAAAATCCCATAATCAGGATATATTATATTAGAAAAAATATTTTAATGAAAGGAACAAAGACTTCAGCTTTGTTCAAGTTGACCTAATAACTATCGAGCATTGAGACCAAAAATAGACCAGATACCCATGGGAAAGTAATAATCCTGGCATATATTCCCATTTTAAAGGGGGTTTCATGCCCCGAACCCATCATTTATTACAAAGATTGAGTTTCCTGAACAAAAATACCAGAAAACATTCACAATCATATTACAACCCTCAAGTGATGGATGGCTTGTTATTAATATGACCAGATGAAACAATTGTTGTGTATAATCTATGCTGATGGAAACCAGAAACTTACCTGATCTTGCCTAACATAAACCTATAGAACAGACCAGTACATGCCTGGCTGTTTGTACTTGTCCTTTCTTCATTCTGTCAACATCCATTCAATGACTGTCTCACCAGTTACTTATAACTCCAAATGCTGTCTTCTGTCTGCCTCCTCCTAACTCCCAATAATGCTTATTTCATCACCATCTCTTACTTATATCTACTAAAATAACTTGTTGTTGACAATATTTTTGGTTGCTCCATTCCACTCTACTTACAATTCTATGACAGCTTTCTTAGCAAAACTATATTCATCTTCTCCTTAAAAATGATCAGTAAGGTCAGCATGTATTGTATAAAAGAAGAATACATAAGAATATACCAAAAAAATGATTAGTGGCTACCATTTTGCTACACATCAAAACTAAAGCTCCTGATGTTATTAGGTCCCATCAGAGCTTAGTCACGGTTTATTTGCAATATATTTTCTTCACATATTATTTCATATATAAAAGATATGTGTTATTATAAATCATTCTGCCAAAAGCCGCTGAGCCCCACTGCCACGTGTGAGCTTTATGCTAGCGGCCTGCCCGAGTTAGGCCCAAATAAATACACAAAAACTTGTATTAGGTTCAAAGCTGCTTGGCCAATGAATAGGATTCCTCATCTGTTAGCTCAGTATCAATTATCATAAATCTATATATTTTATAAGACTTATCTTATCAGATGCCTTATTGGCGTTCCTCCTTGCCGGTGGCTCACATCCTGCCACTGGAGGAGGTGAATGGGGAAAAAAGGGATGCTTCCTGTTTCTCCTTTGCTTAAATATGAGTCTCCTTTCTATGTCACTTCCTGCCTGGATCACACTTCTCTACTACATTTCCTAGAATCCTCTTTGACTCCTAGTCCCGTCTACTTGCTGTCTCATTGGCCAAACAGTATTTTATTTAACAATCAATAAGATAAACATACACAGAAGTACTTCCCCCATCAGATACATTAATGAAAATTTGGCCCACAACACTGAAATAGAGCCCTGTAAACCTGCCTCATGTCAAAGTACATGTAACTTAAAAAAACAAGGCAAAAAAATCCACAAAAATTTCATCTGACCTCCACAGTTTATCTGGCATGTGTGTGTATTAATAAAACACAGTAATAACAATAATAAAAATAATTAATAATAATAAAGTTTTAAGAAAGTATCATCATATTGACTTTGATTAATATTTATGATAGAACAGCCCCTGGACTCAAAGTAATATCCAATTAAATGGAGGATAGAAGGAAGGAAGGGGAGGAGAAAAATCTCAACACATAAATCTATGTTTGAAATCATCATTGGAAAATGAATAAAAAAAAAACCAAAGTATTCCTATGAAAGTGTCCAGTAGAGTATAGAGAAAATGGAAGAGAGACAAACTCAGACATCACATGAGGTACTTAGTGCTACCACAGCTCACAGACATGAAAACTAAGGCTTAAGTTAGTAATCATTACTTATCCAATGTTGTAGATATAATGGATAAAGCTTTCAAGCTTTAGTCCAATGCCTTTGGGTCCATAGTACACTGAGATATAAATTTATACATACATATTTATTGAGCACTCATCAGGTATCAAAGACCACAATTAAAAGCAGAGGTACATCACTCACTCTCTGTAAACAGCCTACTGGGTTTTGTGGGTGAGAGAGAAACTCGAGGTTTCAGCAAATAATGTTACTGCCCCCTCATACATTATTCCCACTCTTCAATGTTTTCAAACATGTGTGTGAGTATATGTGTGCATGCATATGTATTATAAACATTAAAACTATTTATGAGTTCATACAGATGACTTTAAACTGCTGTCTCCAGTTCTCCATAACTAGGTTTTGACAGGATTACCTTGTTTCAGATAAGAATTAGACAAAGAATGCTGAGAAACACATCTAAAGAAGCTCCTAGCCAAAAGGAGATGCTTTAGCAGTCCTTGAATGAAAGAATTTAGTAAAAATCCCCCAATGTAAAAATTTAGGAATACATTCCCTGCATTCCTAAAAATGCATTTAATTCTAGCCTTTATTTTCACTTCTGTTGTTGCTGTTGTGTTAACATGTGAAGCAATTTGACCACATTGTCAGAGATTCAAAAGTAGAAAATCCATCCAGTTTTCTACAACTGCAACACTAACTCTCTCCCCCACTGTGAGAACTCCTCAATGCTTGGGAAATTAGTGGATAAGCAGGCCCAAGACTGAAGTGGTTTCCCAGACTCTCAAATAAAACCTGTCAATCAACTTTGGGCTCTGTGAAGAGGGCATCTGCAGGACCCAGGATGGATTGATAAATATGGACATGCTTGCTTCTCATTTTAGAGCAGCAGTAACAACACATTTCTGCCAGACTTTCCCCTGCAGTGCAGTCATCAACTAGACAGAAAGTCTTTCGTATCCCATATTATTTGAGTGAAAAAAATTCCTTATCTGGGTAGCATAAATTGAACACAATAGAAAACTTTTATTGATTAAGTGATTGATAAGTGGAATAAAGTGTGTGTGTGTGTATGTGTGTGTGTGTGTGTGTGTGTGTGTGTGTGTGTGTGTGTGTGTGTGTGTTTGATTGCTTGTTTCATAGCAAAGGTTATACTACATAGGTGACTTGATATTTGTTATAAAGAACAGGCTGACCAACACAGCAGTTCCCCCTGTGCTACATATGCTGGAATTATAGGTGTGCTCCACCCTGCAACATTATAATTCATGTTATTTTAATATGTTATTACCTTTACTCCTGTGTGTGTGTGTGTGTGTGTGTGTGTGTGTGTGTGTGTGTGTGTGAGAGAGAGAGAGAGAGAGAGAGAGAGAGAAGAGAGAGAGAGAGAGAGAGAACTCATGTGAAGGTCAAAGAACAGTTTTCTGGAGTTGGTTTTCTTTTTCTATCATGTGGATCCTGTAGATCAAACACAAACAGCAAACAGATTTTCAGGTTTGGCAACAGCACCTCTAGCTACCAAAGCTTCTCAGTGGTTCTAGTCCACATTCCCATAGTCCATTTTTTAGTGAAGTTGTTACTCACATATATACATATGTACAAACATACATGTGTGCTCACACACACACACACACACACACACACACACACACACACACACACACACACACACATACTAGGACACAGTGTTGGGCAGAGAGTGGGACCAGAGGTGACATACGCCTAAAACAAGTATTATTTGATTTACCTCTTTAAACTCTCAGATAAAGATCAGGACACTAGAAAACTCTATGCACACCTGTTTCTACTGATTAATTACTAAAACTGGAAGAGTTGAACTGCATTTTTCTTTCTAGAAACAGTCACAACATGAAGCTATGTGAAAATCTCAGTCTCAAATTTCTGAAAAATACTTTAAACATGTCTTGCAAGTTATTAGCTTTAATTTTTGCAAAGCTATGTTTATCTGGCTTCTAATTTTGAATGTCCCCCAAATGACAAATTAAAAGCTATTAAGACTTGGCTGGGTTTGATTCCCCTCTCAGAAGTCCATTCTTATCAAAATAAGACAGGACCCAAATGCTCAGAGACATAAGGCTTTTTTTTTTATCTCAAGCAAACATAGCTAGAATATTAAAAATGAGGAAGAAGTAACATTCTC
The DNA here is from genome assembly GCF_003668045.3 of Cricetulus griseus. Classification (NCBI taxonomy): domain Eukaryota; kingdom Metazoa; phylum Chordata; class Mammalia; order Rodentia; family Cricetidae; genus Cricetulus; species Cricetulus griseus. The sequence continues at coordinate 189,176,485 of NC_048595.1, read as the reverse complement.
TGGAAAGACTTAACATTTTATAGCCAGCATGCACACTTGCTTTGTAAAATCTCCCAACTGAACAATGGTTTGTATTATCCTCAGCCTTCAGTTCTCTTCCAAATCCTCCCTCTCTAGCATTTCTTAGCTCTGTCAGCACTGCTTGACAGTTTTGTTATTTCAGTCGGATTTTCTGCAGTTTTACTTCTCTGTCGTCTGGATGGTTTTTATTATTTACCATATTCTTTCTTTCAGACTGTGGGTTTTATTCTGGTTTTTGGCTTTCTGGGATTTTGGCAGGCAACTGCTATAAAATACAAGAGATTTGGAAGCTATGCAGATGGCAGATATAGTGTTGTGTGCTTTCATTCATGATGGACTTCCGTCTTTTTTATAACGGGTGGGAAAACTGCCAGCTCCTATTTCCTGTGCCTACTTTTGACTTAGGCAAGACTGTGGGATTGACATGCAGGGCTAGAAGATTGCCGGTTTGACTAGGCTCTGGTTGAGGAATTTAAGGGGGAACTGTCTGCGGGTATTTTACATGAATCTTCTTGCATTTGTTTTCTATATTGGTATGTTCTGATATTCCATTTACCTTTGAAGTTAACACCCCTTCCTTTTAGAAACTCAAATTATTTCCCAAGGTTTTATTTTAGTTTCCTTGCTTATCCATTGTACAAATACATGTAATGATGGGTTATTTTTCAAATCTTACAAACTACCTCTAAAATAACAAGAATTACTTTCTCAACTGTATATTAAACTTTTTTCTAGAAACTATTTCTAGAAATGTGGAGCAATCACTTCAGATGTCTTGGTACAGTAGCTCAAATGTAGATAAACTGTCTCTTTTCAGGGTAAAACTGGTGCAATCCACAAAGCTCACATTTAGGGTTACATATCAGAAACCAAGAGATTACATATTTAAACATAAAATTTCACTGGAAAACTGGCAACAATTAAGTGACCTTGGTGCCTTAATTTCCTTTGATTATGCTTTTATACTCTCATAGGAAAAGTTGAATTAAGGGAAATATAATTGAAATTAATGTCTGTGCAAATTAAAAGCCAAAGATAAAACATGCAGAAACCCTTAGCAGAAAAAAAGCAAACTTGAACAAATCACAATTCATTGATACAATTAGTACATTGTATCAACATATGGTTTTATTATCTGGAATGTTATAGAGTGTGTTATTCATTTATGGTTCTACTTCAGAAAGTCTCACAATTTTACTTCAAGCTGCATGTAAGTAACATGACAAATAAGCAAATCCCTGGACCAATATTCCCTATGCCCTTAAATATGACACCTTCACTCAATGGGAACCCATCAGTGGGTGGGGCATGTACAATCTATGAAGTCCTTGCCATGAGGAAAATGAGCAAGAATCCTGTATTTCCCAGAGATTTCCAACATCTCTCTCATTATCTGGGAAAAACAACTTATTGCCACTGAGGACTCTATTTTTTAGTAGGACATTGGCCTCCCTGGCACTTACTACTAATATTCAACAGCATTTCTCCCATGTTGATACACTAGAAAAAAAGAAAATACCCCACAAGTGCCAATTGCCCTTGGAGAGCAAGATACTATCCTCATTTAAAAACCACTGCAGTCATAATACAGGTTTAGAAGTACTGCAAACCTAGGACCCCAAATGACAAGTCTGTGACACAGTAGGCATTTAATCACAAGGACTGTGTATTCTTCAGGCAAATAATGCACATATAGAGTTTGATAATTTATATTATTTAATTAATTTATTTACTCTGATTAAACTAATGATAGAACTATGCAGGCAATAAAATAAAGTAGTAAAATTAAATACTTATTGCTCCTTAGTTTTGGATGCTTCAATAAGTATACTATCATTATTTCTTTTATTTTTTGATATTATAATAAATTTATATCATTCCCCCTTCCCTTTCCTCCCTCCCAAACTTCCCACGTAGACCTCCTTGCTCTCTTTCAAACTCATGACTTCTTCTTTTTCATTAATTGTTATTATATACATATCCATGTGTGTGTATATGGGTGTGTGTGCTTGTGTGTTTCTCTGTGTGTGTGTACATATATATCCTGAAATACATAAATGTAGCCTACTTAGTCTATAATGTTACTTGTATGTATGTATGCTTGAAGTAATAACCAATTGCTATTGGATAACCAGTTGTTTTCTCTTCCCTGTGAAAGACTATTTCTCCTGCTTTCGGCATTCTTTAGTTTGCTGTAACTCTTTTTGTATGCTTAAAGCCTCCTTGGCTTTCCCCTGTCTGCTTCAGCATGTTAATGGTTGTTGTGTTAGTTCAGCTATTGTTTAGGAAGTCATGTTGGTAAGATTTACAAACCACCTCCCATCAAGGCTCAGGAGTCATTGTGAAAAATCAGACATAAAGGTTTTTAGAGCCAGAGAAAAGGGGGAGTTTGCTTTGAGATTATGTCTTCTAGTGATATCAGAAGCTATACCAATGAAGTCTCACAATTATGCATTTGCATTTAATCCAACAATATATGCAGCCAAATTAAAATGAGATTCTAATACAAGGTTTAAATATTACCTAATGTTGAAATATCTTATATTTAAATGAAATGTATTATATAAACTTTTTGAATACTCCAATTAACATTACAGTCTCTATATCAAGTTATCTCTTAGAGTATGATCATTCATAAAGTAATGAAATCAAGCATCCTGAGTGATGTATGTTTTGCAGTAGAATTTATCATAAGGAATCGTGAGCTTCTCATTAGTCTATACACATATTCAAAATCCTATGGCTATTCAACAATCAGTGTTTTTTATCCCAAGTTCCCCCATCATTCTCTGTATTGCCCTTCTCTGATTAACCCCCCCTTTACTGTTAATAGTACCTGTGTCCTACTACCTCCCTCTTTAGAGCCTCTTCTGACTTCCTCTCTCTATGATCCCTTTCTTCTTTTCTGGTCTTTGCAGCTAATTCAGGTTATAGAATCAAATCTAAGGATCTGGAGCTAGTAGCCACAAATGTGAGATGTGTGATTTTCAATTTCTGGATCTGGGTTAGCTCATTCACTAGAGTATATTCTAGTTCTATGTGTTTACCTGCAAATTTCATGATTTTATTTTTCTTCAGAAATGAGATTAATTCCATTGTGCATGGCTACCACATTTTCATTATCCATTCATCAACTAAAGGAAATCAAGTATCCTGAGTGATGTATGTTTTGCAGTAGAAACTTATTACATGAACTTCTCATTTATCTGTACACATATTCAAAGACAGAAAATGCAGTGTACTGTAAGTGCAGCTATAATTGTCTAAAACACTATGCTCCAAGCACATTACTGGAGATAATACTCTTTCTATGAGACTCTCAGAAAGATTTAAAAATAGAATTGAGGAAGAATGAATTCATTGCCCTATCCAATTTAGGATAATAACAACAAAACTATTAAGGAAACATCTCCAGAGATATTTCAGGGCTCATATGGAAAAATAGTCAACCAATATATCTATCTATCTATCTATCTATTTATCTATCCATCTTTATTTATTTATTTATTTATTAGTCCAACCAAACAATGCTTTTACTCTATAGAAAATTTAGAACATAGGAAACACAGTGTATAAGATCTGTGATGAAAAAATGGTAGTCATTGGTATAGCATATATTGGGTTCATTGCTCTTGTTGTATATCATGATTAATTTTACATATATCAAAAGCTGGGATATAGAAAATACAGTCAATATATACTTAGAATGGATAAATTCAGTTAGTAATGAGGCTACAGATAGCTTGCTAATTTTAATATAAATTATCACATAGAAGTGATAAGGAAAAGTACTTTATATGTATATAAATTATGTGCCTTTTTATAGAGTAAGCATAAATCAAACAATCTATAATATGCTGGAGGATAAACCTGGTATGTTGATACAACACACATGTATTTATTTTCTCTTGTAAGTCTGTAGCAAGAACACATAAAGAACTTATCGGCATTTGATATTAGACAAAAGTATAAAGTATACAAGTATACACAGTTGAAGAAAAACATCTTTAACAATTAGTGTTGAGGCTACTAGAAGTCTAGATTAAAAGTTTTTGGATTATTTCCATTTCCTAGTTGCTGCGAACAGACTAGCCATGAACAACACTGAACAAGTTTCTCTGTAGTACAATATAAAGCCCTTTGAGTATATGCCAACACGTGGTATAGCTGAGTCATATAGTAGATTTACTTTAAGCTTTTTGATTTCCATAGTGGGTGCACCACTGTGTAATCCCACCAAGACTGAATAACAGGTCACTTTTTCCTATACCATTACCAGCAGTTTTTGTTGTTGTTGTTGTTTTTAATATTAGTCCTTCAGATTATGGTGTGATAAAATCTTCAAGGTGCTTACTTGTCATTTTTACTGATTGCTAAGAATGTTTAACACTTAAAATGATTTCTTAGGCATTTATTGTATTGAAAATTCTCTGCTCATATCTATATCCCATTTAAAATTTGAATTACTGGTTTCCTGAATTCTTTATTTTTAATTCTTTTTACATTCTGTATATTAATCCTTTTGAGATGTATAGATGGTAAAGATTCTCTCCTACTCTGATTTTTCTATTCTCTCAATTGCTTTTTGTCCTTTTGCTCTACAGAACTTTTTAGTTTTATAATGTTCTATTTTTCAATTGCTGGCCTCAATTACTGAGCAAATGGAAATTATTCAGGAAGTTCTTCCCTCCACCTATACCTTGAAACTGCCTATGTTTTCTCCTTGCATTTTCAGTGTCTAAGTTTTCATCTTGAGGCTTTTTTTTTTTTTTTTGGTAGGGCAATCAATGTGGTCAGTTTTCATCTTTAAGATAGGTAGAGTAAAATTTTAATAAATATTTTAAATACAATGATTCCTCTCATAAGATGTCAAATTGTTCACATTAACAACACCTTGACCTCACTCAGATCCTCTGGATATTGGTTGTGACACTATATAGTATCTAGTTTCCCACCATTTTCAGAAACAACAGTAATTGTGTTATTGGGAAGAATGAGTTCTAAATGTTCCTGTTTAAAAAAAAAATTATTAGGGGATCATGGGTGGTTTTTCATCTGTCCTAGAGAAATGACTCCTCCCAGCGAATATCAATAGGCAGAAAATCTCTATCAAAGTCTAGACAAGTCTAAATCCATACAAATAGAGAACTATGGACTTGTGTAATATAGTGATATTGTAACTTACATTTTCCCCTAAAGCCACAAAATACACAAAATTGCAGGATTGTTATGACACAATTATAAGTTTTAAAGTATTCAAACTGTGAAAATCTACAAAGCCATGCTGCCAGTATCAACAGCCAAGACAGGACATAATCGTGCCCTTATAGCACAAATTAAGTCCCTATGGGTTCTTACCTAAATCTGGCCTTGATGGTGACCATCCAACGCTGGGGAAAACAGATTGGGTGTAGAATATACTGTTTGCCACCACTAATTATTATGTAGAACAGATGAAATTTTGATTACTTTTTTAGATGCTTAAGTGTTTTGTTTACAGCCCTTACAGCCAAGGCACTTTGCACATCATGATTTTCATTCTAATGTTCCCCTTTAACATTTTCCTTTGTAAGCTGAAGATTGCCAGGTGTAATTATATATGTCTGAGACATGAGTGTTTACTCAAACAAAGGAAGATTTGGGTTCTTTTGATGAAATATTAAGCACCGTGTATGGATTAATTACTTTTTTCTTCCTTTGTATGACCAAGATACGGCTGGGTGAAATGTAGGACCTAAAACCACAGATACTAGCCATACCAATGAGCACGTAGTAAAATGAAGGCATGAAGTTAGCTTTTTAATCAGGAAATTGATAAAATGTTGAGATAGAGAACCCTCAAGACAGCATGCCAGGCAAACAGATAGGCTAACTGTAGATCTTTACCTCTCCTTCTTTTTCCTAAATCCAGTCCCCCAGGATCACCCCCAGGTCTGTAGCAGATCACCTGCTACATCCTTTTCTCAATCTATGGCCCCACCTCCACTGGTCACACAGATCTTCTCCTCCAACCTCTTTCTCCCAACTTTTCACCTTAACCTAGCCACCATCACCAGCAAGCTTTTCATGGGAATCCACTGGACATGAAGGCCAAGGAAGCAGCCATCCTACCCACAACTCCAGCAGGAATTCCCTGGGAACCCACAAGCCAAGCTTGCTAAAGAAGACCAGCAAAGCAGGTAGGCAACCTTCATCTCTTTACTCTCATTCATCTCCTCTGTAAGGCAACCCCATAATCACATCCCCAATCATGTGTGTGGTAGCATCTCCTCATTTTCTGACCTATTCCAAAGGAACACAGCAGGTTATGATGGACCACAATGCTCTCATCTCTGTTTTGAACCCCTTAAGATTTCTCTTCAATCCATCAGCAATCTTAAGTATCAATTCCCAATACTTAGAAATTCATTGTACCTGGAACACCTAATGGACACTTCTAGCAGGTTCCAAGACTTTAACACCTCACTCTCAACACTGGACAGGAACATTACACCACCACCATCCCTGGCAAAATTCTGCATCTGAAAGACACTCTCAGCAAAGTTGCTGAAAACAAAATTAACAAAGTCACAAAATTCAGAAGCCTTCCTATATAAAAACTGCAAATGGACTGAGAAACCAGGGTAAAAACTCCTTTCACAATAGCTTAAAAAACAAAATATCTTGGGGAAATTTATTACCAAGGTGGTGAAAGACTTGTATGATAAAACAACATTAAGACAGAAATTAAAGTTAGAAGATGGAATGATCTCCCATGTTCATGGTTTAGTAGGATTCACACATAAAAATGGAAGTCATTCATTTGAAAGAAATCTACAGATTCAATGCAATATCCATCATAATTCCATCACAATTTCTCATATTTTATTAGGACAGTTTCGACTTCATCTGGAGTTGAACACACACAGAAAACAAGATATGTAAAGCATTCCTGAATAAACAAAGAACTGCTTAGGGTATTGCCATCTTTGAATTGTATTACACAGCTATAGTAATAAAAAGGATATAAAAAGGATTGTGATATTGGCACAAAACAGACTCATTCGTCACAGTGAAGACTCAGACATAAATCCACACATCTATGGACACTCAAGTTTTGTTTAAAAAAAAAAGCCAGAATATTCACAGGAAAATGACACCATCTTCAAAAATGTGCATGTGGAAGACTCCTAATATAACCATATTTATCACCCAGCACAAAACTTAACTCCAAATGGATCAAAAACCTCAATGTAAGACCATGTACACCAAATCTGATAGAAGAAAGTAGGGATACCCTTGAACTCATTGACACAATAAATGACCTCCTGAACAGAACACCATTAGCTTAGGAACTAAGATCAACAATTAATAAATTGGACCTCCTGAAACAGAAAATAATCTGTATAGCAAAGGACACATCATTCAAACAAAGCAGTAGCCTCCTGAATTGGAAAAGATTTTTCCCAAGTTCACATCCAAAATTGCCAAATAATGGGGAAGACAGTGCTACAATTGGACATCTCAGTACAGGAATTGATTCAAGCTTCAGTACAGGAATTGATTGTATCTAATGTAATTATTAGACAAGGGAGTACCACAGGTACCCCCAAACAACCCAGACTGTTGTAAATGCTATAGTTTCCTCTCCACAAAGTGATGGCAACGCCCTATGGCTAAAAATAACAGTTGCACCACTCATTGAAAATGGAGAATTCAAACTAGTGTCTACCCATAAACCTTTCCTTCTACTGCATTCTTGATACCAGAAGATACTCTCAATGCTACCAAAGGAGAAAAAGTAAGCATTAACCCAGCTTCAAAACCCTTTTATCTACAATGGTATCCTGCCTACAAGATCTGCTGGTACAATAGTGGCATAAAGCTTGTGGGAGTATGCGGATGAACAGATTAAGACACACAGGACTAGGATAATATAGGTTAATTTTATTTGGGGAGAAGTCACTTACATGAGAAACTGAAAACCTGTAAGCTCCAGCTATGAGAATCAATGCCCAGTTGCTCTTTTTGACCCAACTGAAACTAGGAGAGAGCAAGCCTGTCCTGGATCCCAGACCAAATCCCACAGGCTCACATGGGCATCTTCGACCACACCCAAACTGTCTTGTTGGGTGCCACAGGTGCATAGTTAAATCTCTCACTACAGGAGTAATCAATTAATATCTTATTTTTTTACGGCCCACTCCATGAGATAGAACCCAAATCCTACAGTGCTTGGTTGATCAAGAAACTGAAACTAGATAACCTAGGGAAGTAGGAGAAATGTAGCAATGAAATTCTCCTATACTTATATAAAGGCCTTGTGCACACAGATAAGCACTGGAAAAGCCAAGAAAGGTAAACACACAGCTTAACTCTTCAATGGAATGAGAAGCTTAACTGTTTTCCCAAAATGCTGGGAGGAAATTGTTTACCACCCGGTAATCCTCTTACCTGTTGAGCCAGGCCCTGCCCATATCTTCCACAATTTATTTTTTTTTTGTTTTTTTTTTTTGGTGGGGGTTGCTTGTTTGTTTATTCCAGACCCTTTTCCCTTAAAACCTTGAGCATTACTTCTAGGCCATAAAACTCAGCTTGTGAGATGGCATTAGTACTTCTGTGGTATCTTAGGGTCGTGCCAATTATGACACCCATAGGCATTATGTTTACCTCAGTCAATCCCCCTATACCCTTATCTTGAACCCTATCTTTTAGTTAACTGTACCCATTCATTTAATGGAGACAGATGTACTTTATGAAGAAGCTCATTGTAAAATGTTGTGCACTTGGAACTGAGTTAATTGTTATCAGGAAGTTTTTTGTTGTTGTTGTCTTGTTTTGTTTGTTGTCATTGTTGTTGTTTCAAAACTTGTGCTGTGCTTAAATAAGGTTAAAGTAAAATTGTCTAAGTCATACTCCAAAAAGTCTCAGCCCAGCACTGGTTATGAAAATCAGGCTTATATGAGTTTCATTCTTACCTCACGTGGATCATTTTTCCTTGCCTGTTGCAAAGCCTGCCTGCACCCTCCCACATACTCATAGATTAGTGCCTTGCTCAGCCAGCATCAGAGAAGCTTCCATCTGCAAATAGAAACAAATAGAGATACACAAACAGACAATATGCATAGAGTGAGAGACCTCAGAACACTCAGCCATAAATCCTACAGGAGATGGGACAGTTAAGAGTGTAAGAAGCAGAGCAGAAAGAGGACACCAAGGAAACAAAGCCTTCTAGAGACAACAGGATGGAAACAGGTAACAACTGACAGAGACTGAGGCAGAATGAATGGAACCTACAGGAGTCTATACCACACGAGGTCCTATAGTTGAAAGGAGAACTAGACACATGGACCCATCCCTAGCCCAGATGTTGTTTCCAATTGATAACCATTTGGAAATGAAAAATTGTGACCCAAGTGAGTCTCACTGGGTTAACAAACTACACTCAAGGGTAGGCTGCATGCCCAGCAGTAGATGACCAAAAGAAAATTGATTCCAAGGCTTCTTTGGAGGTCTTTTGTCTCATAATGCTGTGTCTGGGCCTTCTTTGTGCTTTATTTTATTTTATTCTTATTTTATAGAGTTTTCCCTATTCCCCTACAGGTTTTGTGTATATAAGATGACTTCCTCTTGATGTTTTTATGGGATTTCTGCGAGTCTCTGCACCTATATCTGTTTCTTGTGCCTTGTTTTGACTCTTTTCCTTCCATTTGTTTGTCCTATTCCCGTTTGGTTTGGTTTTAGCGTATTTTTTTTATTATCCCTTGGAAGCCTATTTGTTTTCTAATGAGAGACGGAAAGAGGGTGGATCTGTCTGGAGCCATGTTGGGAAAAACTGGAAGGAAGTTGTAATCACAATACAAATTTTTATAATTCTATTTTCAATAGAAGAAAAAAGTGTTGAGAGTAACAGATCCCTCCTAATTGTTTCCCATCTTCTGTTTATACTTGTTTTTTATGCTCCTCTCTGCTGGAGTCCTCTTTGTGCTTTTCTCTAAAATATTAAAGGTTAAAAAGTCATTACTATAAAAAGTTTCTATATATAAATGTGCTTAGATCACCTCTCAAGATCCTGTAACCTAACATTAAATTTGCCTATAGCCACAGGAATGTTTAATATTAATATTTATAGCTAAATTTATTTGAGACTGGATGTGGAAGAGAATTTTACAGAGAAAGAGCTGTTCATGAACTCAGCATCAAATCTTGCAGTTGTATTACAGTGGCCAGGCCCCTGGGTCACTTTTATAAATCTGATAACTATAAATTCAGAGATAAAGGGAATAGCTTAATAAAAGAATAACATGGACCCAAGATTAAAATGATGACCTAAGAGAGCAGTGAAATGAGATGGGTTCCTTCTAGCAGTTACTGATGGCACTTCGAAGAACAACTCAACCAATATAGGCAATGTGAGCCAGACAGCACTGTCTGCAAGAGGTGACGATGAGGGTAGGGTTTATTATAGCTTTGTTTTCTCTCAGCTCACACCGTGTGTGCCATAACTGACTAAAACAATAAATTGACTTCCACAGAAGTTCACTTGGTTTCTCTGTACATTTGTGGAGGAGCAAAATGAAAAGAAAGCACTCCTGTACTGTAAATCCAAAGGGGCTTAGCTTTCAGTATCTCTCTGTTCAGCTAAAAGCTAAAACTGTGAGCCTGGCAGAAGTTAAATACTAAAGACTAAAACTGAGAGCAAAAGGAAATTAAAGCTAAGAAATCCAAACATGGAAAAACATTAGCTCAATCAGTGGGTCACTTGGAATTTGATTTAAATTTTTAACAATCTTACCTCTAGAGTGTCTCTTTTTCTTATACTTAAGGGATAAAACACTCCTCTTATTACCATATTGGGGTAGGAATATGAAACCAAAGGAACTGAGACAAAGTAACTATTACTTGTGTACATAGAAATGCATAAATTGAAATGATAAACTTCATTCATACCAGAAACTATGTGCCAAGGCTTTCTCTTCAGAACTTATTGTCTGCAATATGTTGCCTGGGTAGATCACTCATTCAGCTGGAATGCAGAAGTGAGAGCATGCATACAATACAATTCTTCTTCAAGGCCTTTTGCAATATAGCAAGTCTCATTTTTTTAAAATGCTGGATGAGACTGGAGCGATGGCTCAGTCATTAAGAGACACTTACTTCTCTTGCAGGGAACCTATGTTTGGTTCCAAGTACCCACATGACAGCTTGTGAACATCTAAAACTCCCATTCCAGAGAATCTGACACTTTGTGCTGACTCATCCATGCAAGTAGTATGCTTATAAATGTTCAGAAACATATACATGCACATAGATAATTTTAAAAATAATATCCTGTATGAAGCCAAGGACATATCTCAGTGGAAAAAGCACTTGCTACTCTTACAGAAGACCAGTATTTGATTCCCAGCACCCAGATAGCCCCTAACAATAATCTGTAACTCCAGTTCCAAGGGATCTGCCACCCACTTCTGGTCTCTTTAGGTACTCTATATTAATGGTACACATACATGCATGTAGGTAAAGCACCTGCAGACATAAATTAAATAATAAAAACACACATTCTAGGGTCCTGGGAAATGGTAAAGTACTTGTTGTACAAGCACAAGGATCTGTGTTCAAATCTTAAGAACAAATGTAAAAAGTCAGGTGCTTTAGTTGGTAACTGTTTCCCAGTGGAGGGAAGGAGAGACAGTAGGATCCCTGAGCTTGCTGGCCATTCTGTCTAACAAAGTTATTGAACTTGTTATTGGGCTTGTGAGAAATTTGTTCCCAAAACCAGGGTGGAGAGCAAGTGGGAAATATAGCAAATATGGGCTCCCTCCCACAGACACACAGAAGAGAAAAGAAAAAGATGTCCTAAGGAGTTTTTTAAATGTAACCTGAAGTTACATAGCCATTAGCAATAGTACAGAGATGGGCACTGTAAGGTCCAAGTATGGTCATAAAATTTAAGTCATTATCAGTTCTCTTATTACAGAAGTTCTCATTTCAAATGCATGTGTCACTGAAGAGAAACCTTTGCCCTACAGTAGGTAAATGAAAAGATGCTGGTAAGACAAAAGAAAACTTCAAAAACAAAACACAAAAGCAACACACACTCTTGGTCCATAATGCAAACACAAATGACCACAGAGAGTGTATAGCAACTTGGTGCCCCAAAATAATACAGCAAGACCCAACAGGCCAGTATTGCTGTAGTAAAAACCATAGCTGGGTTCTGTTGACCACAGGCCAACTTCCTCTTAGCTCTATCAGAGAGAAAGAAGCCCAAGAGGAAACACAAAATGTCTTACATTAAAAACATGATAACTGTTGGTCTCTGTATATTGTTATAATCAAATTTAATAAACTAAAAACTTACAGATAACAGATGTTTATTTCATAATTTCTTAAAGTTCATAAGTTCAATTTTACTATTTATAATATGTCCCCACATAAAAATGCAAAAGAGGCATCTATAACCTCTCATAATGACACTAATTTTACTTATGAGGGCTTGATTTTTATGACCAAATAACCTCAGAGGCCTTATACCATGGCATCATGTTTTGAGCAGCCATTTGACACTAGATGAATTTTAAAGAGACATATATGTTCAGAAAAGAGTAACAACTCATCCCAAATCCTTCAAAGTCATCATGACAAATGAAAATACATTTGTTCTTACCAAGTTCAGCCTTCGCTTTAGCTTTTTGTTCTTTTAGACACTATATTCTAAGGGATTTCCAGTGACTCCATCTTCAGTTAACTAAGGAAGTAGAGAAATAATCACCACAGAAACCCTAAATTTTGAAGGAGCTACTGAGGAAATCTAATTCCAACAGATCCAAGAGCACTCAATTTCCATTACCATAATCCCTACCTCTCCTTTGTCTTGAAGTCTTCCCTTTCCAGATGACACATATTTCAGTCCACTTCTCCCATCCCTTATTTATTTGATAAAGATTTCCCTGGCTAAAATAACTCTATTTGTAAAATTAGAAATATGTGAGGCTGACACAATTCAGCACCCAGGGTCTACAAGTCAACATAAACACAGCCTCCTGTTTATCTATGGTGTCACAAAAGTAACCATTATACTCATCCAGGGAGAGGAATATCCGTATTTTCTTTCCAAGTTATTTGCTTATCATAAAATCCACTGAATCTTTCAGTATCACTTTTAAGTCAATGATGAAATGTATGGTGTAAAAGCAATCAGAATGAATAGGAATAAAATTGACATTCTAAAAATACTTTTTGTTTTCTCGAACTCACAGAGATCTGCCTGCCTCTGCCTCCCGAGTGCTGGGACTAAAGGCTTGTGCCACCACCACATAGCTTCATTCTAAAAATACCTTTATCATTACTAATTACACTAACAGATAAGGCTCAGCAAAACTAGAAATTTGTACAACTTCAGCAAAAATGATGGTATAATTTAACTTCTGAGAACCTGCAAGTTTTGAAACGAAAACTTGGAAATCTCTTACCATCACTCATAGCAGCTCTCATGTAAGCATCAACCATCTTTCAACAAATGCCACATATCATTTAACTGTGAAAGACACTATTAATACCTCAGTTGCATATTTTATGACATACGAAAACTTCAGAAGTCACCTGCTCTAAACTCCTGAATTAGATTTGAAAAAAACGTAAGGTCCTAGGCATTTACTAACTTGGGAGTTCCAAAAGTAGAAGGTCATTTTTCATTTTTTCCAACTCAATGCCTATGTATAAATCACATAAACATTATTTAATATTTCATCTCCTACATGATATGACCCCTTCTCCATTCCAATAGCTTTTGTAAAAATGAGGAGGGGTTAGATTCATTATTATTGTTGTTATTATGAATTCTTAGACCACCAAATGGCCAAGTCAACACAGAACTTGGAAGATACAAACAACATTTTTTTGTGTGTGTCCTTAACAACCCTCCATTACATAGAAATAACTCTGGCTGCTCAGCTGCTTGCTTGGTAGAAGAGAAGTTCCTCTAGATCTCAGCCAGCATCTCTCTACTTCATGGTATTTTAGACTAAAACCCACTTTCCAGCACATTCCAAAGGTTCTCAATCCTTCTTTTCATAGCTGCTTCCCAGTTACCATTAAGGCCAGATTTTCACCCTTTCAGGCAACAAGACTATGGTAGAATTCCCACATATATAATGGATGAGATGAAAATTAGAGGCTAGTAGAAAGTTTAAAGCAGTGGTTCTCAACCTTCCTAATGCTGTGAACCTTTAATAGAGTTCTTCATGTGTGGTGACCCCCAACCATAAAATTATTCATTGCTACTTAATAACTGTAATTTTGCTGCTGTTATGTATCGTAATGTAAATATTTTGGGAGACAGACATTTGCCAAGTGGTCACAAACCACAGACTGCAAACCACTGGTTTAAAGACTCATTTATACAGTCAGCATTATGTAGATAAATATGGCATTTTCATTCATGGTAATTTACTGCACTTTGGTAATGGAGGCTGCTGGGCAGAATGGGTAGCAGGATTATTAAGCCCACACTTGCCTTTTATCACTGCTACTGACAGGGAGGGTGGTTCTCCAAACACCTCCTTTGGCTTACAACCTAAAATGGATATACTAACTAGAGAAAGTAGCCTTCATCTTGCTGTCATCATTTCATAAAACTGACATATCATCCTGAATGACGTTTTCCCCCTCTAGCCAAAGCTCCTTCTATTATCCCATCATGATGATGGTAATGACCCCAGTGTAGAGTGAAAAACTGTCTTAATCTATGGAGAAAGGGGTAAACAGAAACTTTCTGCTTCCTTAAAGTAGTTCTACATCATTTGTGAAATCCTTTCACCAAACCATATAGAGTGCTATGGGATGAACATCATAAAGAGCTGGTAGTCTAGGCCCTGCCAGATTATTCTCTAGCCCCAGTGGTGATAGGAGGACTTCTCTGAGTAAGTTGCCTTTGTTGATCAGTGAGAGTGGTGAGGAGTATGTCCACCAGGTGTTTTTGTTTTCTTCAAAGGGAGAATGCTAGCTAACTTGGCCCACAAGTTGAGCTTCTTGAGATCTTCAGAAATTTACACCCCTGGCTCTCACCTCTTCATCTCTGGTGTATTTCACAGGCAGTTTTGCTGAATGGACTGGCACAAATAGACTGTCACCTTAGAAATAGGACTGTCCTCTTTTGGGCAGATTGATGGACTGGATGTCAAGGTTTTTACAGCAGCACCATGACTGGGGCAAACTGTGTAACCCGTGAACCTGATACTGACGAATGCCCTACCTCACCCAAATGCTTCTATTTGTCAAATTGTCTTTCCTAAGCCCTACCTAAAATAAGAAGAATATAGAATTTTATTGGCAAGGTTTCAGAAATTAAGTGTATAGAGGAAATTGTTCATAAATAATTGAATATTTAAAACATTAAAGGAAGAATCTGTCTTAATATTGTGTTTCAGCATCCTCAAATATAACTATAATTTTTGAATGTACAATTAGCAAGGATGATACTGGCTCTACAGTTGATTGCTATTTTATTTGTGTCTTTTCTTTCCTTTGAAAAGTCATTAGGGATTTCTTAAGGTAAATTAGAATGAAGAATAAATTCTACAGCATATAATATAATTTGGATCTCTTCTGAGTTCCATTTAGGTATAGTCAATATAAGTATTTAAGAAAATGTACATGTCATGGTATAAATATTGGCTTGGGGATCATTAATAAAATTGATGTGCTGTCTGTCTAAAATGGTATCACAATCAAGGAATATCCAGCCACCAGTCTCATTTATACACTAATTTCAATACTGAGTTGAGAATGTCCATTGTCTTTCTGTGCATATTAGTTCCTTATCATGTTAACCCCATTAGCTATGCATTTCCATTCAAAACACCATCAATTGTAAAGTCCACTGTTACTTCATATATCATCAAGAAACAAAATGCACTGACAATTATAACAGTAAGAAGCATTCTGATTTCAGAGACATTATAATATCCAAATATATACATCTTATAAGCCACGGAAACAGCTCTGACTGTTCACAGGAAATTATTATTTCAAGAAAAGAGCTGAAAGAAGATGAAGGTGTTCTGCAAATGGCTCCCATTGCCCTCTCTCATTTCAAAGTGCATTCCTATTTTGGGGTTCAGGAAGAGAGGTCAATCCAACTTCTACTTTTCATAAAGAACTAGCAATGTAAGACAAGTGCAGCAATCCCACTTAGATTGTGCTGGGATTCTCTCAAGTGTTTAGAGTACAAAATCAGGTTGAAGGAAAAAAATGCACAGTCACAAACAAACTACACATTGGGACATAACAAAAAAGATCATCAAATTATTGATACCAGAAATACACAGACAATCTCGGGATAGAACTGTGGATTTTTAAATATGTTAGGCTTGAACTTTCTTTGAAAGCAATACTTTTGCATGAGCAGCTGCTATCTTTGAGAAATCCATACTCACCTTATACCCATTCTGTTCTCATGAACATGCTAAGTTGAATTTGAAAGCAGCAGTCTCCCTGAAATTCTTCAGAAGTGCACCAACTGATGCCAGATGCAATTAAATCACAGATACTGAGATTTCAGGTCAGAATGAAAAATGACAAACAACAGAACCATTTCTGTTCCTACTGGCAAGGATACTTTATCAAAAATATACACTTTTTTTCCTTCTGCAATAAAAGTGAATGAACATCTAACAAATTTTTAAAGAAAGAACAGAAACTCATTGCTCAGGCTTTTTTCAAAACACATCCAAATTTTGGTTCAAGACTGATGGGGAATGTTCTTTTGTATTTATGCTTCTCTAATTGGTTGATGAGTAAAACACTGTGACCAATAGAAGCAATGAGATAGATGAGACTAGAGACAAGGAGAATTCTGGGAAAGGTAGGCAGAGAAATCCTGCCAGGAAGAGACTACATGCAGCCAAAGGAGTAAGTGGTACAGACACTTCTATGGTAAGATAAGACCACTTGGAAATAAGTAGATTTATAGAAATGGGTTAATATTTAAGACTGGGCTATCCAGTAAGAAGCCCTAGTCATCAGCCAACAACTTTATAATTAATACAGCATCCATGTGGTTATTTGGGGCTAAGAAGGGTGACAGGACCCACCCACAACACAATACTTAATTATAGAAACAAACATATTTTCCCCAAAGCCATTGGCTTTGCCACACAAAATAATCTGCAGGCTCTTCTACAAGACCCAAGTGTCACAAATCCATCTTCTACCCAGCATGCTCTCTTGGATGCTGAGTAATCATCACACTCTTCACATAGCCAAGCTCCTCTGACATGGTTTGTGTCCTTAGCCTTCCCTCTTGGTCACTACCATGAGTAACACTGAGTTTCTTAGCTGATGTTCCTGTAAAAGTCAATAGATCTCTGTTGATTCCTCATCTTATTGCACCTCCTCTTTCCACCTTAGAAGCTACAAACTCTTGAGTTTCATTTTCCACTTTATCTACAGCAACCATAGGAAGCAAACAGCGCTAGAGGGCTTTACTAAACTGTTTTTCTCTCACACTTCCCCACTAAATTTCCTACACAACTACAAAACAATGGCTTTTTACCACAATAGCATCAGTCCTGGGACATTTCCTACAATTACATATTAGATTATATTATTACTCAGTTAAAATGTTCCTGTCATTTGCCCTTGTGTTCCTATTACTTGTTATTTCATGCTCCAGACTTCAGCTCTGCCATCTATAAAGTGAAATTATGAATGAAACCACTATCTCATACAAGAGCTGGGAAGATGGGATGATTATATATAGAATTGTTAGGAGAATTTTTAGTCTGTGGGAAATGCCATGTAGTATCAAAGTGTTGGTTTCAATGAAAATGCAAATCCCTTACCAAATCATACCTTTACCCCTCCTCCTCCTTTACTTCATTGCTCACAACTGTACAGTTCATCTGCTTATCTGGGCTTCTTTCTCCTTACTCAGCACACTATCATCCTTTGCCTTTTGAGGCCTTCGACCTTCATGCAAAGCTTTCTACAAAAATCTTTACTGTAAGGTAAAGGGTCTGACCTCACTTCCAGGTTTGAAAACCTTCTGAAAGCCACCAATCCCGGATTCCCAAAACACACCAATCCCTGAGCCCCCAAATCCACCTATCCCTGAGCCCCCAAACCTTCCAATTTCCCCAGAAAATCTCCTCCTCAAAGAAAGCCTATATAAGCCTATCTCCTGCACATTTCCCTGCTGCTTCTCTGCAGAGGCAGCCACCCCCTTGTGTCTTTCCCAGTAAATCTTTTGTGTGAGGTTTGTTGTATGGTGTCACTTTCTGGTATTCCAGCTGCCAGGATATCTTTCCCCTCTGAGCCATAACACTTAAATTTACATCATTCATACCTCAGAACCTGTGTTAGTTCTAAATCAGATGTCCTTGACACTTGAAACAAGTCAGCCTCACTTCTGTGACACTCTAGTCTTGAGCATTGCTCTGCTTAATTTCTCCTGGTATTTCTGAGTCTCTGAATTCTTTTTGTTATCATTGTAAATTTTTATCATCTGTTTCTTCACATAACTCATCAAATACAGGTCATGTTGTTATTATTAGCTGTCAGAATTTGGGCAAGTATTTAACCTCTTTGGGTTACAGTCTCCCCATGTGTAAATTAGGTTAATTTAATACCTTCTTCTTAAAAGCAGGAAAGATAAGTAATTAATCCATATTAAGTATCTACTAGTATCTGTCTGAAAAAGAATAAACATCATATATTAGCTTTTGCTTTAACAATGAACAGAACAAATAAGTAAACACTACTATGTAAAGCCAGTCTATACTGGAAATGAGACTGCATTGGAAATGGGGACTGATATGATATTGACCTGAGAGTCAGATATAGATGATCTGAGATCTTAGTACTCTTCCAACCTCCAAAGCTGGAGAGGTTCTCAGTTGGCCTGGTCAATTATGATCATGTACTAGGGGACACACACTTTTGTCTCAAATAAAACATCACACTGCATCCTGCTTTCGTTAACTGAAATCTGAAATGGTTAACCTAATGTTTCATAAGCATACAAGATATCTCATAACAATGGTTTTATTGAGCAACACTGATTTGTCCCTTACATGCTTGGCCTACTCTAAACATGCAAGTTGATACAGTGATAGTGTCTCCCTCTTGGTGAGGCCTAAAGGGTTAAACTGCACTAGATGATGCTCTAGAAAACCTGAAGTCATGGTGTTGCATGTCTTTTAGTAATGTTTATTCTGTTCCTGAGCTATTAACAGTAAGTTTCATTGTGACTCACACACAACACCATCAGTAATATGGGGGCACTGTGAAGCTTGCATGAAGTCCAAAATAATTACTTTCTAAGTAATATTTTGGATACAGCTAGTAAAACCATGGGGCCATCTATTCGTGAGAAGTGTCCAACATTTCAGAAAACAAATTGCAATATGGAAGGATTATTTATTATAGTATAAGCTGGGGAACACTTTTCTGATATGTCATTTTAATTAGCAAAGACATGATTAATAAAATTATATGTTTGTTACTCACAGTCTGTCCATGCTGCAATTTTACACTTTGAACCTTGTGTCTAAATGACAGAGCAATTTAGGGGAAGGAACAGCACTGGCTTCAGAGGTAAACACATTCATCTTCCCATTAGTTCAGACGAAATCTATCCACAGGCAGGTTATGTGCCAGTACACTGATATATGCCATAAGGATGCACTGCTATGAACTCCATCTCAGAAAAGTCTTCCAGATGGAAAATAAATTCAAAAGCATCTCCAGAGAAAAGTGCTAACAGAAAAATTTTTACTCTCTCAGTTACATAGCTTTGCTTAAGCATAGTTCCTCTAGAGAAAAATCAGTGCACATGTCAGTAGTGATTCAAGAAGCCTGAGACATAACTAAGAAAACTCAATGATCTTAAGTAAATTCAAGCAAATTTCCTTTAGGGTTACAGCCCAAGAAAACAAGTTTTCAAATAAGTTATATGAGTTAGCAGAAAAAATAACTCTCTTAAAAGCAAATATGCATATTTATCTTTGCTTGACTTCAGAAGAATCTGAGAAGAAGGGAGATGCTTAAAATAATGTACATAAAACTGGGAATTATCTTAAACATTTAGGAATATGTCAGAGAATGTATGTCATGCAGAATAATCCCAGGAACATGGAGAATGAAGTACTAAAACAAGGCATACACTCTAAGGAGGTCCTAGAGAAATGACCCAACACAATAGGTATCATTAACAAGGGACTTAGGATAATCATCCTAACCAGTTATTGCTAAATGTCACTACTGACAGCTGTCCAGTTCAAATAAAGACAGTCTTTTATAAGTTAGCAGGAACATAATGATTTCTGTGCATCCTCTTATGTATTCTCTATCTAATTATATGTATGTCAGGAAGATATGAACCAGTTATCTACATTTTTATTTGGCAAGATGCTAAAGTATATGTATAATCAAAATACCTTATCAGTTTGTTGTATGGCAAAATTTTTCATGGGAGATGCAACAAACACATTATCTACTCATCTCAGATAGGGTTGCACAACAAACCAAAGTATGGATACCACCAAAGTCCAACCTCATGAACCAATGAGTTTTATTGGGGTTCTTTAGTGGAATATGGGAAAGGGTTACTTACAGGAGCAGAAATGACTCAAAGATATCTACATCACCAAGACTCACCCAGCATGGGTGACAGCTCACAAAAAGCTGGGAAACCTGGAGCATACTGTCCAGCTCAACAATCTGGAGAGTGTCCTTTCCAAGTGACTTAGTTGGGCAAAGCCTCTTCTAATCAGTTCTGCTAGTCTCTGCTTCCTCTAGGCAGCTGGTCTGGTCTCAGTGTCCCCTTTGCAGCTTTCCATATCTGGGATCTTTGCAGCTCAGCTTCCTTCAGTCTGAGGGGATTCATCACCTCCAATTGTTTATCCTGAAGGAGAGGGGGGGCTAGTGAATCTGGTCAGTTTCAGGGATTTCCTGAAGCTATTTTGGGTTGTTTAGCTTCCTGCTCAAGAAGCTTCCTCTAAGATGGAATGTTGTGATCTTAGAGGAAAGTGTTACACAGCACAGTGACATCTGTGCTAGTGGCATTTTCCATATTGGCTACAGCACTGATTCAGTATGTAACTGGCAAGATGCAGAGAAAAGGTTTATAAATTGCCAAAAGAAAATTGGATGAAAATGTATTAAAAAGGAAATAGGCACTGGACATAGTTTGTCTACTCCCATTGCTAAGTGTAAATTTAAAACATGATCATTATATATAAGGCAAGTATAAGACTATCAAAGTTGGTCCAAGGGTTGTCACAGTGGCATATTTCCTGTTTTGTTTTTGTTTTGTTTTAGCTTTATATATTTCAGATTGGTACAGAAAAAAAAAAAAACGTTAAACAAGCAAGGACAGATAAACTAAAGCCTGCTATCTTCTTCAGATAATTACTTTCTTTTTTAAGGAGAGTAGCCTAACAAGATGAAATAAAAATACGACTGAAAATTATATGCCACTTTCACAAGACAGGATGATATCAGAGAACACTGGGGAAGAATTTGGAAACTTCATTACCACTGGGAGTTACTAAGTTCATTTTCAATAATACCAATGGAGACTGGCAGTGGACAATGGACCTCCACTGATGTTTAGCATTAGTAAGGACCTGCTCATTCTTGCAAACAACCAGCCTCAGCAGGGGCTTGAGTGGAAATGCTGGAATGTAGTGCATAGCACAGTTCAAGCCCCTTCCTCTACCAGAATTATGTCACAGATAAAGTTACCCTAGTCAAAATGGAACATTTAAAGAGCTGGGGGTTTGTGACAAATAGGAGACATTCAACTTTTAATAAAAAACAAAATCCTCCATCAAGTGAAGAATAAGAAATCTCTCAACCACAAAAGATACTCAACAAATGCCAATATTAGAATTATCTAATGAAGGTTTGAAGCACCATCATAAAAGTACTCCAATGAGCCAATGAGATGTACATCCAGAAACAGAAAACACAAGCAAAGTAGAACCAAATGGAAATTTTAGAATTTAAATAACTGAAATTTAAAACTGAAAAAAAAATCTCACAGTTCCACATTGAAATAGATGAGCCAGCTGACTGAGCAAATAAGAAAATATACATTCTGAAGGAGATACAAATAGTACAGCGATAAGAAAAACAAGTGTGTCAGATGCTTCTCGAATTTATCCAAAGATACAACATTCATGTCAAGAAAGACTAAAATGTACCAAAAGTAATAATGTCTGAAAACTTCTCAAACTGAACAAGAAACATAAAAGACTCTATAAGCTTTTAGACATCTAAATAGCATGATGTGGAAGAGCCTATACCCAAACAAACCATAATTTAATTTTAGAACATTAGACAATGAAAAGGGTTTTTAAATCAGTCTGGGAAAATTGAAGTTTCAACTTTAAGGAAAATGTATTTGAACAATGGATTTCTCCA
Source organism: Cricetulus griseus (assembly GCF_003668045.3). Taxonomy (NCBI): domain Eukaryota; kingdom Metazoa; phylum Chordata; class Mammalia; order Rodentia; family Cricetidae; genus Cricetulus; species Cricetulus griseus. Next base: position 189,154,057 of record NC_048595.1, on the reverse strand, counting down.
TAAAAACCAGAGTTATCCAAGAAAATTACACAATATTTCTGAAGTCATGAAAGAAAAATCATTGCCAACTCAGATCCTTATCCAGTATAAATGTTATTCAGTAATAAAGGGGAAATATTTTTAAATTATGGGTAACTAAATAAATTGTTGCCAGTATACCTACCCTAAAGTAATGGTGAAGGAATCTTTGTGCAAACAAAATGATGAAAATAATTTTGAAAGAAAGTCATCGGTAAGAAAAAATAGAATAGGCAAAAAGTATCTATAAATGTGATAATCTTTGTCTTTTTGAAATTTTCTTTAAGGTTATAATTTTATTGGCTTTTGTTTGCTGAAAATTTTTCATTAATATTATTCATATATGTGAATAAAATATATGCATTATTCTCTATCTTACACATTCACAATTTGTTGTCATTAAAATTTATGGAGCCTTGACTCCTTTCTGAGATGTTTAAGTTGGACTTCAAAGACGGCACACTCAGTAGGAAAAACAGCAAGTGAAATCAAGTTGCTGTCTACGTCCCATGAAACTAGCTTGTTTATAAATCAAGCCCTCCCCTCTGCTTACCTATATTGCCATTTAATCCTGACAAGAAAAAGCAAGTGACACAACCAGATATTTCCAATGTCAGTAGAAATATATTGTTTCCTTCCTAGCTTCCATGCTGAATTTCAATAATAATCCTTTTGGAAAGAACTTCCTGTCCCACATCCCAAATGTTTCCTCTTATTTCAATTACCTACTTTCCAATGCCTCCTGTTAGCAAATAGTCTTTCCTCTTTCCACACCATTAACTGACTGACTTGTGAGAACCTCCAGCCTTCTCTACCTTTCTTCCACATTCCACCTTCTCTCTAGGTCACTTTCTTGCAAGGCTATTTGGCTTTCCTTTCAAATCTTGCCCTCTCCAGTGTCCCCAGATACACTGTTCCATTAACCAAGCACAGGATCCTCTTTGCATGTTCATCCCTATCATGAGACTTTTTCCTTTGCATATAAGAGTGTATGTAGGAAAACAAAATTCCTGTGTGATTTATTCCTCTATTTAGCACCTCATCATTTTCTTTCCCCAAAAAAGAATAAACCTCAATGAAGCATCCTAGATGTATCCTGAATGATCTTACAGGACAGCAAAGCTCTCCATGAAGCTACATTCTACAAGAGTTGATACTTGTGGTTGCTAGTTCAACAGTCTCAACTGCCTGTTTGTAGCTTTCTTTAGTCCTGTGATGTGAGAACCCATGGAGCTATTCTTCTCTTAGTGCTAATCCACATGTGTTCAATAAAACTGAGATGATATTTCATTACTATTTGCCATCATGGGCAAAATCAGATCTCCTGTAACAACACAACTATAAGCAGGGGAAGGGTATAATAGGTAGGATAATGACTCATAGCTCCTTACACCAGGAGGGAACCCTCTGGAAGAAGGTTAGCTGTGTACACACTAAGTGTGGACGTGGCTCCTTTCCTTTTCTCACCCTGCTTCTCTTCTCCCCTGTGGCCACCTTGCTGTGGTTTCCCAGAAATTCATGCTTCTACTAGGAGCATCATAATTCTCCATTCTTTGATGGCAGTGCAACTTAGAAGATGGAATTATCTGCTGGAGAAAAAAGAAAACCAAAAATTCATTTTTCAAATAAATAAGTAAATAAATAAATAAAATACCAGGATTTGATCCTGCCAATACCTACAAGATCCAGAGAAGCAATGTCTATAAAAAGTTCCCGCCAACTGCAATATCATTTCCATTATTTCTCCAGGCTCCTATTCTGAATTCAAAGCAATTTATCTAGAATTCAGACACTGCCACTGTGATTTAGTTTCAGTTTTATGGCAGCTTCAGCTCTCTAATGCATACACTCCTATCATTGATTTTTTTCCCCTTCAGCTGCTGCTGTAAATGTAATTGAAATTTTTTTTTTGTTTTTTCCTCCTGACCTAATGTTAAAGAAAAAAAAATAGTCAAAAGAGCAATTGGTGAGGTGTCCTGTGCATTTCATACATTCCATTAATGAGAAGTGGTTTCTTCTGAAAAATGACATTTCTATCATTTCCCCTTAACAAATTATGCATTTCTGGGTATTTATTTTAATTAATTAATTAATTTTTCCCAGCCTGATCACATTTTCCTCCCTCTCTCCTCACCTCCCAGTCCCTTTTCCCCAACTTCCCCTCTGCCAATCCCCCCCCAACCCACTTCTACTCTGTTTCTCTCCAGAAGAGGGCAGGCTTCCCATGAATGTCAGTCAAATATGACATAACAAATTGCAGTAAGAAAAGGCATCTCCCCTCTTATTAAGGTTAGCAACCCAGTATGAGGCAAAGGGTCCCCAAAACAGGCAAAAGAGTCAGAGACAACCCCTGTTCCCACTGTTAGGTGTCCTACAAGACAACCAACCTACACAATGTAACAGGTGTACATAGTGCCTATGTCTGTGCCATGCAGGCTCCCTGGTTGTAGGTTCAGTCTCTGGGAGCCCCTGGGAGCCAAGGTTAGTTGATTCTGAGGGTATTCATGTGCTGTCCTTGACCCCTCTGGCTCCAATAGCAGTTCCTCCCCTTTCTTCCAAAGGATTTCCCAACTCCACCTAATATTTGACTGTGAGTCTCTGCATCTGTGTCCATCAGTTGCAGAGTGAAGCCTCTCTGACAACAACTGGGCTAGGCAATAATCTATGAATATAGTTGAATATCACTAGGAATCATTTCATTGACTTTTTATTGACTGGTGAGTTATGCATTTTTAAATCCCAATAACCCACTCCATAAGAGGTGGTGGGGATATAGCAAGACATACAGACAGTAATCCATCCACCTTACAGGAAAATTGTGCAAATATATTAAGCTTCTCTTCAGTGTCAACACTTTTCATATGATGAACTGCTTGCTTCCTTTTCCGGGTTAATCTGAGTCCTTTTAGTGATAGAAATCAAATATGGCACCCAGGCAAACAGAGGCAGTTATCTTCATACTAGGAAGCTGACAGACTTGCCTGTCACAAGCTGATTCTCAGATACAGCCAACCTATCTTTCATGAATAATCCTTAGATACATACTGAAAGTGACAGCCTGAAGGGCCAGCCACATTTCATTCATTTCCATTATTTTCTCTGAACTTTCTCCACTGAAATTAAATGCCAATGTTAATATGAACTAGATATTCTTATATATCTAGGAATTTTTGATAACAATTATTTGGGTAAGAGTCATTTAGCTTATCTAGTCCAGTCAAATTCCATATGTTAGAAATATGTTTATAGCCTGAACAATTAGAACTTTCTTCTTTTAGTCAAATATTTAGGTTTGTTTGCAAATGATTTATGTAAATAATTTTTGTAAAAGGAAAAACCAAAATATAAAACTTCCTAAATATTTTCAAAATTAAGACAATGAACTCATATCTATTAATATTAATTCTTCTTTTATTTAAGATTTTTATCATGTAATACAGACTTTAATACCATTATTCTCCATCCAATTAAGGAAAAAATTACTGCTAATAATTAAATTATATACAATATTATACATAATATATAATTATACAATACATATTTTATTAAATATTACATATTATGCATGTGTTGTTATGTAATAAAATACTTACATATAATTCCAAGAAAACCTTGCCTCCTGGGAACCTAATCTTCCAATCAGTAAAAACTCATACACTTGTCTTTGTTGTTTTGTTCAGATTTGACTGCTAATGGATGTTTAACTAAAGAGCCATAGGTACAGAACATGTGACAGTCCTATCCTCACAGTTCAGTAGGTCTGCACAAGCCCTAAACACTTACATACCATCCATTTTAAACAGCCACCAGACTATTAGGCAAAGCTTCCTATTGAAAGTTTATAGAATGTATAATTGTATACCACCCACTCTTTGGTGCCTCTAGGACTCATTGTTACTGTGGATGGAGCGTCATTCTAACCACCATGTGGTATCCCTTTCCATAACCATGACGTATTTATGCATCCCACTAGTAATGTGCATTTGAATAATTACTACTCTAAAACAGTTCACTTATATCGAAAACACTAGATTTCCTTTAAAATTATGATTCTAGATTTCTAAATTGCCCCAAAATGTGTTTGGGAAATAAAATATGCAAAATATTTTAAGATCAGTTTTGTTTAAGAAACAGCAGTAACTATATTTTAACAATAACAGTTAAGCTTCTCACTTCAGAAAGCAAAGAATAAGGCACAGAATTACAGCTTATCTAAATCTTAAAACTACAGTAAGAAATCAATACAAACGCTTCCTTAGTCACATCTCCCACTATCAGAACATCTGGGTATATACATTAATTTCTGAATGATCAGAATGATCAGCTTTTCAACCTGCTCTCACAAGACAGTGTTTCAAAATATGTAAGAAAATATAATATGAGGGTTTTCAACATGTTCTCCTTCCAGAATATGCCACCATGTGCTTGTGGGAGGTAAGGGCAACCTTTTTCTCCAACTTATACACCTCTGCACTTCAAGTCTTTTAGATTAGAAAAAACTGGAGACAATACATGCCTATAACAGGATATAGCTTTCCAAGTTAGTAGGCAACACTTTGGACAATTTGCATAGTTTGGATCTTGCATATCCCTCAAAGATCCAATGTTAAAGGCTTGGATACCAGGATTGTAGCACATTGGGAGATGGTGGAATCTTTTCAAGGGCAAGGCCCACACATGATTGAGGGTATGTCCCAGAAGAGGATTGTGGTAGTCCAGTCCCTTCCTATTCCTTTCTTTTGCTTTGTAGTGGTAAGATAAAGAGCATTGTTCTGTGACATATCCTGTCACATCTTACTTCAGGCTCAACAGAAACCAAGTCATCAGTCATGGACTAGAACATCTAAAACTGTGAACCAAAGTGTATGTTTTGTCAGTATAACTTGACTAGGTAGGGTGTTTCATTATCGTGTCAGAAAGCTAACACAAGAGTAATCTAATTTCCATTTCTCCATCCGGAAGATGCACTGAGGATAGCACTGAAAATGATATTCCAGAGCAGGGCACACAGTTTCCTTTTCTTTGTGATAAGAGAAGGCAAAACTTTTGGTCACTTACCAGATCATTAGGTTTAGAATATTTTTATCAACAGAAAATTATTCAATGAAAACTCATATATAACCATAAGCAAATAATGTTTGTGCTCCTGAATATGCTCATTCATAAGTATAGACATATACATACATACATGCATACATACATGCATACATACATACATACATACATACATACATACATACATACATACATGCATATATTCCTAAATACATAAGTATATCCCTTTTCAGTCTGTATAATGTTATGTGAATGTATGTTTTCAGGGCTGACTATTTGGTATTGGGTAACCAATTGGAGTACTCTTCCCTGGGGAAGACTAATTTTCCTACATGAAAAAAACAGAGGTTGTGAATTTTAAAAAGTGTAAAAAAGATATATGTGGGAAGGTTTTGAGGCAGGAAAACAGAAGGAGAAAATTACATAATTATAATATCAAAAAAGGTTTTTTAAAAGTAAAGCATTTTTTGAAGCATGTACCTAAATATTTTCCCACAACTTGTAAAGGAAAAAATCATTGTAACTGGGCAAAAAAAAATTTTCATCAGTTTCAGGCAGATTATGGGTCATTTTTATCACAAATTTTCTTGAGAAAGAATCTCACACATGGTCTTTCATTCATAGCTGAAGCCAGGAAATGCATCTGAGAGTCATACCTAGAATTATATCAAGAACAAGCCCCTTCCAGTTCACTCAGTGGAGAATCAAAACATTTCCTGGTGTTGAAACATCTCATGCATATTATCCACTACAGACCTGTCATGGCTCCCTGAGACACTCACAGCTCTCTGAGCATCAATCACTCTGGCTCCAGTTGGTAGTCACAGATCCGTTTATGCAACCCATCGGTTCCATCACCTTTCTGTGAGATCCTGCAGATGCTAAATATCTCACTTCAGAGCCTCTAAACTCAGAAGAAATGCTCATCTGTAGAAAGAAACACATTTTTTTTTTCACCACAAGCATCTGAACCTTAATAAGTAGGTCTGATTCTGGGGGTAATTGGTGGGAGAGAATAATGCTTTACAAGATAGAGAGAGAGCATGGCTATTTCTAGACTCTTCATTGGTTGGCCTTGATAGCCCATTTCTATGATGTCACACCTGTGATTTTATTAGATTGCAGCTGAATCTAATATATTTACTCACAGTCTCATATAGGCAATAATTTGATTAAGTTGCTATTATTCACAGTATTTGTATCAAAGAAACCACACTGTTTGCTTAGTGAAAATGTGTTACAATTTTTTCAGGGCTAAACTCGGACACTCACTATAAAGATAAGATTATTTAGAAGTAGAAAATAATTGTATATATTGAAATCTCCTGTGGACCAGGTTTTGATTTAGTCTTGTTGTTTTGCATCCACACACATGCACAAGCATACACACACACACACACACACACACACACACACACACACACACACACAATTAGTAAGACAATTTTTAAAATCAAGAAATTATACTTAAATTCAATCACAATCCTTGGGATTACACAACTGTTATTAGGTTAAAACAGAAAACAAGTAAACGTCAGACTGACCCTAAGACAATAATTTAGGTTAAGGAATAAAATCTTTAGGTTATAAAAACAGTTTTCTAAATATTTTTACTCTACGTATCACCTAGGTTCCAACTAGGGTAATTAAGTCAATTCACCAACAATGCTATTTCTTCCTTATGAAGGCTTAATAAAGTAACAGTGTCAGGTTTGCCTAAACTCTCTTCCCACTGCTACCCTGACATCCAGTGCTGAAAGCCACAGCCAAGAGAGAAGGAAGATATATTTAGGAAAGAGATCCAAGCAGGCTGAAAACTGCACAGTCAGGAAGCAAACAAGAGCTTCAGACAATCTGTTGTCCTCAAGCCCTGACAACTCCACTCTGATGGGGGTTGTCCTTCTCTATATATGTTTCTCTTATTGGTTAATGAATAAAACACTGTTCAACCAATGAAGCAGGAAGATAGGCAGGACTAGGAGAGGAGGAGAATTCTGGGAAAGGTAGGTAGAGAAAGCCTCACAGAAGGAGTTGCCATGTAGCTGCCAAAGGAGTAACTGGTCCAGGCATATTCCTGTCAGCCAAGACCAGGTGGAAATACATAGATTAGTGGTTCTATCTTAATAATTAAGACAGAGCTAGCCAATAAGAAGCCCAAGCCACCGGTCAACAGTTTTATAATTAATAGAGCGTCTTTGTGTTCATTTGGGATTGAAGGGCAGCGGGACCAGCCAAGACAAAGAATCTCCGCAACAACAACCCTCTGAAGATAGCCTCAAAAAAGCCATTTCTCCATTTATCAGGATAGATCAGGACTTACTTTGCCCTTTCTCTGGCCTAATGAATAGGTCTCCTAGACCTATGAAGCAAGCATGGTTCACTTAATGTGGCTTGTGTATTGGCAATCTCACGTAATCAGACTCTACATCTATTATATTAATAAAATGCCAAGTATTAAAGGGAGATGAAGTGAAGTAATGTTCTTTTTAATTCAAAAGTCTTGCTATACATCTGTACTTAACAATTATTTACCTAAAACAAATTGAGTCATCAGTTAATTTCCTGAACTGAAGTAGTAAATAAATTAAATTAGAATCTCCATCATTGGAGAATAATGACATCAGAGTTATGGATTTAGTCATTTTATTGACTTAAAACAGCTCTTTTCCTGGGGAAATATTAGTAGATGAAACTACTACCAAGGCAGTTAATAATAATTAATGCTCAAAGTCAAAGAACAAATTACTTTTAGCCCCATAATGAGCATTTCCTGGCTACTGGTTTGATTTTGACATTATATATACAGATGTCGGAGGGCACGTATATATTCTATGTAATGTTAAATCATAACTCTTCTAAGCTAAATGGCCTTTCTCCTGCAGTAGTTGAATAGCAACACACTGTACAAGCTTCCCAGTCTTGCTAGTATTTTCTTCAGGCAATGTTTATAAAGCTATTCTTTATTGGTTGTGTTTTGTTTGACTTTTAATCTGGGATGCATACAACTGAGTTGAAAGAGAGTCCCACTGATAGGATTTTAGAGAGGGGAAGAGCCATAAATGAACTAAAAAGCAAAGTCTGAGACAGTCTCAGAAGGGGGGAAGAATTTCAGTAGGCTAGAACCCTCCCACACTCTCTCAGGACCGGATGGGATTGCCGGGAAAACACTGAGTGTGTAAGCCTAGGATTTTGCAAGAAAATGCAAACATAATTTTCTTCTTCATTGAACTTGATGAACTGACTCAAAAGCATCCCAAAGAAAACCACTAATAACTATCATTCACCAAGCTCCTTGCAATTAGATGCATATATACACACTCCTTATTGTGAGGTCAGAATAATTATCAACCCCATTTAACAGATGAAGGCCCCCAATTATTGGTAGTTAATGTATTTTTACAAGGAAACCCAGCTAGTAAGAATTGGAAAACTACTAATGGCATTCAGATTGCTCCTTGTAATTGAAAACAACAACAACAACAACAACAACACACACACACACACACACACACACACACACACACCATATTGTATAGTCACTATAATGATCATTCCTAGTTAACTCCATGAGGACCTCAATTGTTAGTGATTAAATTTATTTCAGCAAGATAACCCAGCTAGTAAGAATTAAAATTAGGACCTGAGCCTTGGTCTGCTGATTTAAAAAAAGGCATATGATTTCCATTAGAAGACATTATTCTTAATTAGCAATTGTTTATGTGACAAGAAAAGCAGTAATTGCTTTCTCTGATTTTTTTCTACAAGCAGAATTTGCTAAGTGCAGAAGATCCATGGTGCACCTTTTATAACCCCATAAATGGAGGAGGAAGATTATCTTAATATTCCTAGAGGATAACATGATCTCTAGAATAAACAGATAAAGTTGTGAGATACAGGGGATAGGAGGAGGAAACCAAGGAGCTTTGGGATCAGTGCAAGAGGGCCAGGAAGCATAAAGAAATTTCTTTCACCAAGAATCAAGTGAGGCCATGTGAATGTTTAGAATTGAGTGTTCCAAGAATTTTAAGAAGTTGAGTTGACCGTTAATTTAAAAACCTGATTTTTTATTTTTGATGCTATACTACTTCACACATGCACACATATGGTATAGTACAGTATACTATAGTAAAGTGCAGTAAATATAGTATAGTGTAGTGCCATGATGGGAGATGTCTTTCTGTACATATTTTTCTCTTATTGGTTGATGAATAAAGCACTGATTGGCCAGTAGCCAGGCAGGAAGTATAGGTAGGGCTACAAGACAAGAAGAATGCTGGGGAGAGGATGAAAAGAGAGGTCTCGAGAAAGATACCATGGAGCTTCTGGGAAGATGGAACACCAGAAATTTTCCAGTAAAATAAGGCCATGTGGAAATATATAGATTAATAGTTATAGGTTAAGAATTAAGATAGAGCTAGTCAGTAAGAAGCCAAAGCCATCATCCAAACAGTTTATAAATAAGTCTCTGTGTGTTCATTTAGGGCAAAGTGGCTGTGGGACCAGGTGGTAAAGAAACTCCTACTACTGTGCCTCATATAGACATGCACTTTGCTACATGGGTTTCTGTGAGGAAACCTCAGAAATCTATGGGGAATCCTGTAGAAGCCCAGTATTTAACCCTAGCATAGGTGTGGAATTTGGGAGCCCATTCCATATAGAGGAATGCTCCCTGAGCCAAGAAACACAGGGGTGGGCCTAGGCCCTATCCCAAAGGATATGAAAAACACTGATGACACCCTATGGAAGGCCTCACCATCCAGGGGGAGCAGAAAAGATATGTGACAGATAAGGTTTTAGTTGGGGGGGGATATGGGAGGACGGGTGGGAGAAGGGAACTGGGATTGTCATGTAAAACAATCCTGTTTCTAATTCAAATAAAAAGTTGGAAAAAACTAGTGCTGCTATAAAAAAATAAATAAGATTAAAAGTAAAAAAAAAAAAAAAGAACAGAAGAGAGAGTGAGGTCATAACCAGCCTATAAGATTCTATCAGACATAAGAGGCCAGGGATATGGAATCAGAGATGTCCCACTGTGAAAGAGGGTGAAAGCATAGATTGACTTCTTTCTAGGAGTGACAGTAGAAGTATTCTTTGGGGGCATTGTCTTCACAGTGATTCATTTTGAATAAAGGCCAACAGAGCCATCATTCTGTGGTAAAAGACTGAACAAGAATCTGATATATACATAATTATGTATGTAGGTATATATGTTATAAAAATAGATAATAGATAATAGAAAAATATGGACATGGTAGATACTTGATGATAATTAGTTGATACAGAGATAATAGGTACATTTGGAAATTATTAAATAGAGGATTGATAAATAGATAAGTGGCCATTTTCTGGAGGTGTGAAGGTGCAATCTTAGTTGCATTGGAGATCTCAGAATGCAGGAGAAGTAAGTTCTGTTGGGACACCCACCAAGGAGAGCTACAGGTTTAGAGTGGAGCACACCTATGACCAGTATAGAAGATATGTGATGCAAGCAGAAGAGCTGGAGGGGCATGACTGTTCAAGGCTTTGATACCCCAGGAAGATAAAACAGATACAAAACATTGGCCTGTAGGATTTTATAGTTACCTGCAGAATTATAATTTTGTTTGATTTGATTGTTCCTCATGATGTCCCAAATCTTCCCATTGGGGGACTGAGAATGTTATGCTGTGTCATATATATATATATATATATATATATATATATATATATATATATATATTGTTTTTAATTTTCTGGAAGGCTGTATTTCATATACTTTATTATTTAAAAGACATTTGGGCTTTTAAAGTAGTACCACACTTTATATGATGAAGAAAATAAGACTTTGGAAATGAGAAGTAGAAAGTTATGGTTTAAGAGCAATCTGTTTGTATGTCAAGTTGACATGGGCTTGTATGTGATTGTTTGCCAACTTAACACAACCTACAATCACTTGAGAAGGGAGTATCAACAAGGTATTTTCTTCATTGGAGTGACTTTGTGGATGTCATGGGGATTTTCTTAATAAGTTGATTGGTATGGGAAGATACAGTTCAATGTGAGTGGCACAATCCTCTAGGCAGGGAATACTGAACTATATAAGAAATAAGAAAGTAAGTTGAGCATGAGTGAGCAAGGAAGAAAAGAAACATTCATGCATTCATTTCTCTGCTCTGGAGTGTGGATATGATGATTTGCTGTATAAATATGCACCCTAAACTCCCCAATGATGATAGATGGTAACATGGAATTGTATGATGAAGTAAACCCATTCAAATTCTAAAAAAAAAAAAGAAAGAAAGAAATGGTCCTCAAAGCCAGGGGAGATGGCTCCGTTGGTAAAGTGATTGCTGTAAGAGTATGAGGACCTGAGTTTGGACCCAAATATCCTTGTAAAAAGTCAGATTGATAGCCCATAGCTGTAATCCATCACTAAGATGGCAGAGACATGAGGATCCAAGGAGCCCACTGCCCAGCCAGTCTTGCCAATCAGTAAAGTATGGCTCAGTGAGAGTCTTTGTCTACAAAATTAAGTGAAGATCACAATATTGGCAGATACCCAACATCAACCCCAGCCACCACAGGTATGAACACACACACACACACACACACACACACACACACACACACACACACACAGAGAGAGAGAGAGAGAGAGAGAGAGAGAGAGAGAGAGAGAGAGAGAGAGAGTTTTCTGTGGCTTTGTGTCCAAGTTTCAATTTCCCTCCTGAAACAGCCTCTTAGGCTTTCCAGGTAAAGAATGTGATTCTTTTTTACTTTACATAATAATATTTATTCTTAGATTAATGAAGCAAGTGGAATGAAAACAAATTCTAGTCAAGGTACATAAAACCATGTGCCTATTTAAGTAGCAGGACACAGAATTAACATATAAAAGTCAGCCTTTGTGGAAAAACTGGGGCAGGGTAGCATGACTATAATCAAAACACATTATATGAAACACTTAAAGAACTAATTAAAATACCAAAAAGAATGTATTCAAAATAAATTAGAACTCTAAAAATATGACAAAAATGCCATGTTGTCATCTATGCTTTGTGAAATACAACTGTCTGTAAAGCTTTATTTCTTCTGTTCAAATGTTTCTTCTCATAATTAAACATATGGTTATGTACAAAGAAAAGAAATTAATAGTCTTTTCATACACTAACAAATACACTGGGAAAGAGATCGTGAAACAATCACATTCACAATAGCCTCAAAAACTATCAGGAAACATGATTTAATATAGAAATCTCCTCTCAGAACAAGATACTTAAAGTCATGCATTTGTTCGTTTTGCAAGAATAATTGCATTGGGTGCATAATATAAGAGAGAAATTAAGAAAGGAGTTTTCTCAGTGTATTTAAAGAAATACTGTATGAAACTAGAGAGTAAGAATGATCCCAATGCATTTCAGCTTGGCCAAAATAAAGATATGAGCATCAGATCCTTTAGCCAAGTGAATCTTGAAGTATTTTAATCATTTTTTATCATATATAAGACAGCTGGAAAGATGAGACAAGGACTCATTAACTGATTGCCAAAGCAAAGACATCCCTTCTTTAAACCTTTTGAAAACCAAGCTTGTGGGACTGGGAAGGTTGCCCAGCAGGTTACAAGATCTTCTACCAAGAGATAATTAAATACATTTGAATAGTACAGACTCAGTTGTGGTCTTCATTTCTGACTCCTGTATGCATGGACACTGAAAAAAGGTGAACCTCTTTGTGACCCCAGTGATACAAGTCCTTATATGAATGGAGCAATCAGCTGGTCTCCCACAATTACTTCAGGACTTAAGCTACTCAGGTAACAAGTTGAAAAATGGGAAAACAGTGAATTCATCTGCATCGATGACAAGAATAGGTTTTCTTGTCTCCATATGAGTTGAGTGGTGTCCTGCATTCTCTGGGTTTCATTTTCCTTGAGTCTACTACATTTGACTTACAGATTGTGAGTCTACAGACAAAAGCAACAGCCTCTCCTTGTACTTTGTATATGGAGCAAACAATTTGAATCCAAATGGAGGTGGACTTCCTTCGAGGTATTTCTTTTAGTCCATATAAGATGACATATGCTGTGGGGTGGTGGCACTTGCCTTTAATCCGAGCAGTCAGGAGGCAGAGGCAGGCAGATCTCTGTGAGTTTGAGACCAGCCTGGTCTACAAGAGCTATTTCCAGAAGAGCCTCCAAAGCCACAGAGAAACCCTGTCTTGAAAAAAAAAAAAAGATGATATACTATGGCATACTCTTAAAGTAGAGTGAATATGCAAAGGACAGCATTTCGAACAAATTTGTATTCAAGTCCACAATTTTAACATGACTAACTGCATTCTTTTCAATTGAAATATACTAAAATACTTTATTGGTTTTAGGAGTTGGAGGTATAACGTAGAAAACACATTATGGATTTTATTTGCTTTTCTTAGTATCTATAGTTTGTAATGTTATGTTAAACTGATATGATTTAAGATTTGTCTAATATTCCTTGTTTCTGGACTCTTTACAAGAAGCAAACTGTGATTTTCAGATTATCTCTCTGTCTCTCTGTCTCTGTCTCTCTCTGTCTCTCTCTGTCTCTCTGTCTCTGTCTCTGTCTCTCTGTCTCTGTCTCTCTCTGTCTCTCTCTCTCTCTCTCTGTCTCTCTCTCTCTCTCTCTCTCTCTCTCTCTCTCTCTCTCTCTCTCTTCTTGTTCTTTTTAAACTGATCACTCCCCCAGGTCAACCTAATCCACTCAAGTTAGGAGTGAATACAAAGGTCAATACCATTCATTGCATTGCTTTGATCTCTGAATAATTATACAGAAATTAGTTTCTACTATAAAATGAGTTTTATCACTAGCAATCTAAATGTTAGAAGTACAAACAAAATTGGCTACATGAAAAAAAAAAGCCTCCCCAAGTTTAAAGCCATTTTATAAGTACTTTGAGATAGTTTGAGGCTGTATCATTTACGTTGCTGAATCTGGAAAAAGACAAAAATGGCAATAGTTTTAGGAAGCCATGGTGTTAATTCTGTGTGGTAAGGTATTCTGATATAGGAACATATTTACAATAAAAATGTGTGAATTTTAAATTAAGGATGGAGACAAGCAGCAAGGTTGTTTATCTTTTTGCAGATGTATTGTTTTATCCAGAAAAACAAGCATGGATTTTGTCTTTGGGGAAAGTTCCATTAGTGGAATAAAATTTCTCCTTGATTCTGGGGAGGTACGTTCTTTTTTAATTTAATGGCTGACATTTATGACAGGATCTCCTTGAAAGAAAAGAAAAAAAGGAAAGAAAAGTTGTTCAATTTCTTTTATAAAAAGCAAAGTAAGTTTTCTTCACTGACAAAATGAGTGTAATAAAGGCAAATGTTTTAACAGAAAAGTAGAACATTCGTAACAAAAAATGTACATGAATCTAAAGCCACCTTTAAAGTGACTTCAGAGTCAATATTTAAAACTGTAGTGGGAGAGGTTTTTCTGAAGTCCCTCTCCATGCACAATGAATCTTTTCCAGTGAAAATATATATATCCCCCCTGAACATCACAGATGTAAAATCATTAATCACTTCCTGTGTACTTGATTGTACAATAATCTACCTCTTATACCCTCAGTGATAGCATAGATAAACACTCAATAAAATAATGCCACAATCACTGGGATTTTAGAGAGTTTTCAAAACTAAATCAAAGCTAGCACACTTTGAAGATGAAATGAGTCCAATTACCTTGTTTGCCAGAGGTCTCTAAATTCTTCCCAAGGAAAATACAATCCCCATAAACCTCAAAAATATTTACTTTGCTGATCTGCAACATGTTTTAGATTTACTTCCTGGGAGACGGACAGGCCTAGAAATGATTTTGTTGACCTTAGTTACATATGCTAGTTGTACTGAAAGCTTCAAGCGGTTATTCCAGGTTGCTACAGGACTTAATATACTCTGAGAATCCTCCCTGGCTAATGCCTATATGATTGCCTTTTGAACAATGTTCTTTCGAAGCAAGCCATCTTTCTTTAGATTCATGATTCTACAGGCACTTGGTTACATTTACCTATAATCAGATTAGAAAAAAAAAAGACATGATAAAGTCAACATTTTTTTTGTCACACTGTTAGTGCAATTTTGGCTACAGATGCAACATTATAGTCTATCTATCAGAAAAATCATGTGGATGGGGAGGATAGGAACAGAAATGAGGCAGAGCAGTAACTCACAGATTTCAATAGTCATTGTACATTGTATTATTGACATTCTCTTTTTTATAATTTATTTTTATTTAAATTAGGAACAAGCCAGCTTCACATGTCAATCCGGGCTCCCTTCCCTCCAACCCCACCCCTCACCAGCCCCTCACCCCATGCCCCCACTGCACCCCAGGTAGGGTGTGGTCCTTCATGGGGATCCCCAAAGTCTGTCATATCATCCATTTGGAAACCTAGTGCAGTAAAAACTTCTGGAATGTATAAAGATGATCCTAATAAAGACGCCAAGTAATCAGGGATATGAACTGTTAATTTTCATTTATACAAATCTTACAAACAATAAGACTGTTTTTTGAAAGAGACTTCATTTAATAATACAAATTGGAATTACTCTTTAAAGAATGTAAGCAAACGAGGAGGCAATGGAGAGGAGAGAACTCTGAACTCGGGCAGACACAATCAAGCCTTTCTGTTCAGAACAATCTGGGGAACAATGGGCATGAAGTTTCAGTGATGACATTCAGTGACAGCACTGGCATTTGGCCTTCCCTAATTGGCCCTTAAGAAACTTTATTATATGTCAATATGTGCATAACAAGTATTGCTCTGGGTATACATAGGGCATGGTTCTTAAAATACCAAATTCTTGCTTATGTGAATATGATTCGAGTATTATAAAGATAGTTTCATCAGTCCATCAAAAGTTTCCATTTTTCTTCCCAGTGATATTTAGCTTTTGTAGTTACCAAAACTCTGGAGGTTGTATGTGGCCATGAATTCCCCTTAGCAAGGCATGCACACATACATGGCAAGCAATACTCTGACAAAGGAGCATCTATGCCAGTGTGAGTCTCACATTCCTCTTTCTCCTTCGCTGCAGTGAAGAGCTTCCAGATCAAGGACTGAGCATGGTGCCCTGCAGAGAACACATTTCACTGAATGTATAGCATTTAAAAATAACACAACCTAATCTTACCCATCCCAGAGAACATTATCATCCTTCAAGGCTCATGATAGTAGAGAAGTATAGAAGTACTCTCATTTTACAAAGGTAGAAAGTAAAGCCAGGAAGGATGAACCAATGCCTGTCAATTAGAACTTTCAACCATCATAAAAGTCCTCTTCTGCACTATTCAACATGGTAGTGACCAGCTACATAGGACTAATGATCACTTATGGATTATGCAACAGAGAAACTGCATTTTCATTTTATTTCATTTTAAGCTCCACATGGGACAAACAGCTAGTGTATTTAACAACTTCATTTCCAATGGCATAAAATTATTTAGTAGCAAATTCAGGAGTCAGAAGTAATTTCCTTAAATCTGAGTTTAAATTTCTTTATAACGTGGACAAAATTGGCACTAGTCCTGATAGTCATAGGGAGATAAATATCTGTTTTCCTCTGGTGGCATTGTTCTCTGTAAAAGCTTTCATTATGTGTCTCTATCCTCCCCAGCTACCTTAATCATCTGTCATTCTCTATTCTGTTATTACAGCAGATGGTGGAGTTTGGTGGCCATATCTAGAAGCCACGACCTTTAAACAATTACTTTCTTTATCTGACTGTCAGTTTTATACTTCGTTTTGACTTGGTAGGTAGTTTTGGGTCAAATAATATCACTCCCTAAAATGCTTATCTGTGTGCTCTTGATACCAATATGGGTTCTACATATTGTTCCCTTCTTATTCCTTCAGTTTATAAATATCAGCAGAACCATGAAGCACAAAATATAAATATACTCAAAGAAATGCTAATCAGTAGAACTGAATTCACAGTGTTGTAGTAAAGAGTGATGGCTGATTCATTCTAATGGTAAGGCAGTGATAGGAGAGGGAGATGGAGATCCCAGCACTGCCTTCAGTGCTGGAATTTATGCCATGACTGAGCATTTACTGTGTGTAAGTGCCTTATAGTTATTTATTTCCAGAGCCAGAAAGTGCCCCCTTTCACACATTCAAAACTATACATCGAAAAATCAAAGAATGAATCTATTCTGTAAACTCGTAGGCGAACTAGATAGTGGAAACTAAGAGGTAGAGATGTGGTTTTTCTGACCTCTGGCTGTCATGTATTGACTACAAAGCTTAAGAAGAAAATCAACTGCTCCATACTCACTCCTTTCTAATATTAAAAGTGTTTAGATTCCCAGTGGCATCTGGAACATTAAAAACACATTCTACTCTAAATTAAGAACTTGTTTAGACCCCAGGCATTCTCCTTCTCAAAGTGCATCTTTTACACACACTATAAAATGGTGTTAATATTGCCAATTTATAGATTTCTTCAAAGGATTAAATTAAAGAAACTGCCAAAGTTTCTGGCATTTTGCCTAACACTATAAAGGTTTACAAATTATAATTTGCCTTTTCTCTTTCAGCACTAACTTACCAGTGTCCTAAGTAAAATTGCCCAATTAAACATTTCTTAGCTTTTTGGCAAACAGTCATTAACTTGCAATACTGCATGTGATTGTTTATAATCAGGACATGGTGTGTAACTAGTGGCTATGATTTGTGGTTTTGGTGTAACAAAGTTTGTACCACACTGGTGTGTGTATAAACCTTAAGAGGTATCAAGAATGATGCTAGAAATAAGACCATTTGCTGATCATTATTGAAGTCTCAACACTCAAAGTATACAATAAGAAGATAAAACACCACGAAGCAAATGTGTATCCAATCGTACGTGCAACCTCTTGTCAAATCACATAATATACATTGCATGTAATTTTAAATATTGAAGTATTTTTGGTTATCAGTTGACTTGAAAATAAACAAATACTAAAACCCAACTGATAGAGCATTTCAACATAAAAATGTGAGGACTTTTCTATAAATAATACTGAAAAAACTAGTTAAGCATTTAGAACTACACACATGTGATTTTTATTTCTTCCTACAATGTAGGTTTCTTAGTTCAAATTCAGCCTGCAACACAGTAGGAAAGAGACAAACTGGACAACTTAAAAGTTTTCTTGTAACTTGGTGGCCAATTTCATCAAGTCCAAAAAGGTTTTTGAAGAAATTGGTAAATTGTTCTAAAATTTAGAATGGAATGCAAATGTTCTGAAATAATTGGGGCATTTTGAAGAAAGAAAACAGACAGGGATGAAAATAAGAGAGCAAAAGAAAGAGAAAGAGAAGAAAGGCAAGAAAGATGAAAGGGAAAAAAGGAATGAAGAAGGGAGGTAGGGAGGGTGGGAGGGTGGGAGGGAGGGAGGAAAGGAGGGAGAAAGACCAGGAGGACTTTTCCCAACTGATTTCAAGCCATCATCAGCTACAGCAAGCAAAAGAGCTGGGATACTGGCATAAAAAAAGAGAACTAGTGCTTTTTTGTTTGGATAATAAGCATGAGGATTGGGTATTCATGCCTTTACATGGTATGTCAAAAAATAGGCCTGTGTATCTTTGGTCAATGAATTTTTTGTTTGTTTGTTTTTCAAGACAGGGTTTCTCTGTGTAGCTTTGGAGCCTATCCTGGCACTCACTCTGGAGACCAGGCTGGCCTTGAACTCACAGAGATCCACCTGACTCTGCATCCCGAGTGCTGGGATTAAAGGCATGTGCAACCAATGCCCGGCTGGTCAATGAATTTTTGATAAGGTATAACAACAATAAGAAGAAAGACTACATAAATCTTATTGGATATTTGAGAGGAAAAAAATTAAAATCAACTCTTGAATCAGACCATAAAAAAAATCTAGAGTCTAGTAATAAAAAAAAAGAATTCAATAAAGATAAAGTAGAGGATACAAGCAAAGAATATGAAAAATTTAGAAAATCCATAGGAAAGAGCAAAAAATGGGTGATACATCGATTTATACACACAGAAGAATCTTAAGTCAGTGGCATAGACCAGATCTTCAAAAAGATCATAGAATAAAACTTTCCCTAATTAAATAAATACACACCCATACAAGTAAATAAGCACACAACATATCAAATAGACAAAATCAGAAAAAATTCAATATGGCATATTATGGTTAAAACACTAAGTATACAGAACAAAGTAAGTGTATTGAAAGCTATAAAAGAAAAATGCAAATCATATATAAAGAATTCATCAAAAGAATAGGTAATTAACTTAATAGAAACTCTGAAAGAAAGAAGAGCAGGGAACAATGTATTTGAAGTCCTAAAAGATCGTGAAGGCCAGCCTAGACTAATATACCCATTAAAACAATCCACCATATTTAAAGGAGAAAGAAAAACGTTATGATATAAACAGCCTAAAAAAATGTATATTCAACAAACCAAATGTAAAAAAAATGCAAGAAGCAATATTTCAAGTCGAAGAGAGGAATGAGCACAAAAGACCGTGGAAATAAAAATGAGGCCATAATTACTAACACACAAATTACCACTGAGGACACAAACAACACCAAAAATCAACAACAAAATGATTTCAATTAATACACACATTTCAATAATATCTTTAAATATTAATGTCCTTAATATTCCCAACAAAAGATACAGGCTATCTGGATAGATTAAGAAGCAAGATCCATCTATCTTTGTCTATGAGAACCACATCTTAGCTTTAAAGATAATTTCTCCTTAAGTAAAGGATGAACAAAAGTACTTACAAAGATGAAAAGTCTATCTATCCATTGGGTCAAAAGTTTACAATTAATATTACTCACATAAGACTGTTTACTGTAGAATGTGAAAGAAAATAAGAGGCATACAATGGTCTAAAAGTCTATCTAGAGATGAATTATGAAAGTAGAAATGATGTACAATAAAGTGGCGTGTGTGTGTGTGTGTGTGTGTGTGTGTGTGTGTGTGTGTGTGTGTGTGTGTGTGTGTGTGTGCTGGTGGAAGGTTGAACATAGTGTTCCAGACAGTCTAGGCAGTGCTTTATTAATGAGCTACACTCCCAGCCTGATCATGTTTCTTTCTAATAATTAAACTAGAGTAATCGTATCTCTTATAATATAGTCTATGAAAATAGGCAAAATACACAATACTGTGTGATATATTTGGTTTCTTAGCAAATTTTTTTCTTAAAAAAAACACACGGGGGTTATTGATATGCATATTCATTTCTGATCAAAATGCATGAGCTGTTAGAGATTATTAAAGGATTATCTTTAGGGAAATGGACTGGGTTAAAAAGCAAAGGGTTTTAAATCAATTTATATCTTTCACTGTGATTTAAATTTTACCATGAAAATGTTTTACTCCCTTTTATATGTCAACAGGAATTTTTTTTTTTTTTAATTTTATTTTATTTTATTAGTTCTAGTTAGGGAACAAGCTTATTTCAAGTCCCTTCTCCCTCTCCCTCCCCTCACCCCCAAACTTTCTCCCCCACCCCCAGCCCATCCCCCCAACCCCATCCACCCACTACTCCCCAGGCAGGGTAGGGCCCTCAACGGGAGCTCAGCAAAGTCCACCAAGTCTTCCTATGCTGATCCTGGGCCCTTCCCCATGTGTCCAGGGCCAGAGTGTAACCCTTCATATGGGATGGGCTCTCAAAGTCCCTTTTTGCACCAGGGAAAAATACTAATCCACTACCAGAGGCTCCCTGGAGTGCAGAGGCCTCCTTATTGACATCTATGTTCTGGGGTCTGGATCAGTCTTGTACAGGCCTCCTGGACAGCATCTGGGGTCGATGTGCTCTCCCTTGTTCAGGCCAACAGTTCCTGTGGGTTTCTCCATCCTAGTACAGACCCCTTCGTTCTTCATTCCTCCCTCTCTTCAACTAAATTCCCGATTTCGGCTCATTGTATATCTGTGGATGTCTGTCTCTGTTTCCATCAGCCACTGGGTGAGGGCTCTAGGATGGCATAAAGAGAAGTCATCAATCTCATTTTAGGGGGAGGGTTTTTAGGTTATCCTCTCCACCATTGCCTGGATTGTCAGATCGTGTCATCCTTGTAGGTCTCTGGAGATCTCCCTGGTTCCTGATCCCTTCTCGGGCCTACAGTGGCTCCCTCTGATATCGTTTCTCTCATCTTGCTCTCTTTCCTCTATTCTTCCCCCAACTCAATGTTTCTGCCCCTCCATTTCCTCTCCTCTTCTCCTCTTCTCTTGCTCTTATTGTAGCAGCTCCTTCCCCCCCCACCCTCATGCCCCCAATTAGTTCGGGAGTTCATGCCATTTCCATTCCTGGGGACCATTTAACCCTTAGAGTCCTTCATGTTTCCTAGTTTCTTTGGTGAAGAGCATTATATACTGGTAGTCTTTTGTTCTATGTCTAAAATTCATATATCAGTGAGTACATACCTTGCTTGTCTTTTTGTGACTGGGTTACCTCACTCAGGATGGTTTCCTCTAGTTCCATCCATTTGCCTGCGAATTTCAAGATTCCATTGCTTTTTTCTGCTGAGTAGTACTCCATTGTATAAATGTACCACATTTTCTCAATCCATTCTTCAATAGAGGGGCATCTAGGTTGTTTCCAGGTTCTGGCTATTACAAACAATGCTGCTATGAACATGGTTGAACATATGTCCTTGTTGTAAGTACATGCCCTATTTGGGTATATACCCAAGAGAGGAATGGCTGGATCTTGAGGTACACTGATTCCCATTTTTCTGAGCAACCGCCATACTGATTTCCAGAGTGGTCTTACAAGATCGCACTCCCACCAGCAATGGAGGAGTGTTCCTTTTTCTCCACATCCTCTCCAGCATAGATTGTCATTGGTGTTTTTTATTTTAGCCATTCTGACAGGCGTGAGATGGTATCTCAGAGTTGTTTTGAGTTGCATTTCTCTGATGGCCAATGATTTTGAGCACTTTTTTAAGTGTCTTTCAGCCATTTCAGATTCCTCTGTTGAGAATTCCCTATTTAGTTCTGCACCCCACTTTTTAATTTCGTTGTTTGGTGTTTTGGTGGCTAGCTTCTTGAGCTCCTTATATATTTTGGAAATCAGTCCTCTGTCAGATGTGGGATCGGTGAAGATCTTTTCCCATTCTGTGGGTGGTCGTTTTATCCTACTGACTGTTTCCTTTGCCTTGCAGAAGCTTCTCAGTTTCAGTAGGTCCCATTTATTAATTGCAGACCTCAATGTCTGTGCTTCTGGCGTAATGTTCAGGAAGTGGTCTCCTGTGCCAATTTGTTCAAGGGTTGTTCCCACTTTCTCTTCTAGAAGATTCAGTGTGGTTGGATTTATGCTGAGATCTTTGATCCATTTGCACTTAAGTTTTGTGCATGGTGACAGGTATGGATCTATCTGTAATTTTCTGCATGTCCGAATCCAATTGTACCAGCACCATTTGTTGAAGATGCTGTCTTTTTTCCATTGTATAGATTTAGCACCTTTGTCAAAAATAAGGTATCCATAGGTGCGTGGGTCGATATCAGGGTTTTCAATTCGATTCCATTGGTCTATCAGTCTATTTTTGTGCCAATACCAAGCTGTTTTCAGAACTATGGCTCTATAGTAGAGCTTGAAGTCGGGGATGGTGATGCCTCCAGAAGATCCTTTATTGTAAAGAGTTGTTTTGGCTATCCTGGGCTTTTTATTTTTCCATATAAAGTTGAGTATTGTTCTTTCAATGTCTGTGAAAAACTGTGTTGGGATTTTGATGGGGATTGCATTGAATCTGTAGATTGCTTTTGGCAGGATTGCCATTTTTACTATGTTAATTCTACCTATCCATGAGCATGGGAGATCTTTCCATTTTCTGGTATCTTCTTTAATTTCTTTCTTTAAGGTCTCAAAGTTCTTATTGTACAGGTCTTTCACTTTTTTGGTTAGTGTTACCCCCAGGTATTTTATGTTGCTTGTGGATATTGTGAAAGGTGATGTTTCCCTGATTTCTTTCTCATTGGATTTATCATCTGTGTATAGTAGGGCTACTGATTTTTTTGAGTTAATTTTGTATCCTGCTACCTTGCTGAAGGTGTTTATCAGCCATAGGAGTTCCCTGGTAGAGTTTTTCGGGTCACTAATGTAGACTATCATGTCGTCTGCAAATAGTGAAAGTTTTACTTCATCCTTTCCAATTTGTATCCCTTTGATCCCCTTTTCTTGTCTTATTGCTATAGCCAGAACTTCAAGTACAATATTGAAGAGATATGGAGAGAGTGGACAGCCTTGTCTTGTTCCTGATTTTAGAGGAAACGCTTTGAGTTTCTCTCCATTTACTTTGATGTTGGCTATTGGTTTGGTATATATTGCCTTGATCATGTTTAGATATGTTCCTGTTATTCCTGTTCTCTCCAAGATCTTTATCATGAAGGGATGTTGGATTTTGTCAAAGGCTTTTTCAGCATCTAGTGAGATGATCATGTGGTTTTTCTTTTTAAGTTTGTTTATATAGTGGATTACATTGATGGATTTTCGTATGTTGAACCATCCTTGCATCCCTGGGATAAAGCCTACTTGATCATGGTGGATGATTTTTCTGATATGTTCTTGTATTCGGTTGGCCAATATTTTGTTGAGTATTTTAGCATCGATGTTCATGAGGGATATCGGTCTGTAGTTCTCTTTCTTAGTCATATCTTTGTGAGGCTTGGGTATCAAAGTGATTGTAGCCTCATAGAAAGAGTTTGGCAATATCCCATCTGCTTCTATTGTGTGGAACAGTTTGAGGAGTACTGGAATTAGCTCTTGTTTGAATTTCTGGTAGAATTCTGCAGTGAAGCCATCTGGCCCTGGGCTTTTTTTGGTTGGGAGGCTTTTGATTACTGCTTCTATCTCATTAGGGGTTATAGTTCGATTTAAACTGTCTATCTGATCTTGATTTAATTTTGGTAAGTGATATTTATCCAGAAAGTTGTCCATTTCCTTTAGGTTTTCCAATTTTGTGGAATACAGGTTTTCAAAGTATGACCTAAAGATTCTCTGGATTTCCTCAGTGTCCGTTGTTATGTCTCCCTTTTCATTTCTGATTTTGTTAATTAGCATGCTCTCTCTCTGCCTTTTGGTTAGTTTGGCTAGAGGCTTGTCTATCTTGTTGATCTTCTCAAAGAACCAACTCTTTGTTTCATTGATTCTTTGTACTGTTTTCCTAGTTTCTACTTTGTTGATTTCGGCTCTCAGGTTGATTATTTCCTGGCGTCTACTCCTCCTTGGTGAGTTTGCTTCCTCTTGCTCTAAAGCTTTCAGTTGTTCTGTCAATTCTCTAATGTGACTTTCCTCCAGTTTCTTCATGTGAGCACTTAGTGCTATGAACTTCCCTCTTAGCACTGCTTTCAGGGTGTCCCATAAGTTCGGGTATGTTGTGTCTACATTCTCATTAAATTCTAGAAAGTCTTTGATTTCTTTTTTTATTTCTTCCTCAACCAAGGAATGGTGCAATTGGGAGTTATTCATTTTCCACGTAAATGTAGGTTTTCTGCAATTCGTATTGCTGTTGAATTCTAGCTTTAATGCATGGTGGTCTGATAAGATACAGGGGGTTATTTCAATACTTTTGTACCTGTGGAGGTTTGCTTTGCTGCCAACTATGTGGTCAATTTTTGAGAAGGTTCCATGTGGCGCTGAGAAGAAGGTATATTCTTTTGTGTTTGGATGGAATGTTCTATAGATATCTGTTAAACCCAGTTGTGTCATAACTTCTTTCAGATCCTTTGTTTCTTTGTTAAGTTTCTGTCTAGTAGTTCTGTCCAGTGGTATAAGGGGGGTGTTGAAGTCTCCTACTATAAGTGTGTGTGGTTTTATGTGTGGTTTGAGCTTTAGTAATGTTTCTTTTACAAAAGTGGATGCTTTTGTATTAGGGGCATAGATGTTCAGGATTGAGACTTCGTCTTGATGGACTTTTCCTGTGATGAGTATGAAATGCCCTTCTTTATCTCTTTTGATTGCTTTCAGTTTAAAGTCTAATTTGTTAGATATTAGTATTGCTACCCCAGCTTGTTTCTTGAGCCCATTTGATTGGAAAATCTTTTCCCATCCTTTTACTCTGAGGTATCGCCTGTCTTTGAATTTGAGGTGTGTTTCTTGTAAACAGCAGAAGGATGGATTCTGTCTTCGTATCCATTCTGTTAGCCTGTATCTTTTTATGGGTAAGTTAAGACCATTGACATTCAGGGATATTAACGTCCATTGTTCATTGGTTCTTCTTAGTTTTGGATTTATTGTTGGTGGTATCATTGCGTGTGGATTTTGCCCTTCTGTTTCTTTTTGTGTTTGGTGAAATTCGATTAACTACTGACAGTGTTTTTGTGAGTGTAGTTATGTTCGTTGGGTTGGAGTTTTCCTTCCAGAGCCTTCTGTAGTGCTGGATTTGTTGATATGTATTGTTTAAATCTGTTTTTGTCGTGGAATATCTTGTTTTCTCCATCTATAGTGATTGAAAGTTTTGCTGGGTACAGTAGTCTGGGTTGACATCCATGCTCCCTTAGTGCTTGTAGGGTATCTATCCAAGACCTTCTGGCTTTCAGAGTTTCCATTGAGAAGTCGGGTGTGATTCTGATTGGTTTGCCTTTATATGTTACTTGGCCTTTTTCCTTTGCTGCTCTTAATATTTTCTCTTTATTCTGTAGATTTGGTGTTTTGATTATTATGTGTCGGGGCGACTTCTTTTTGTGGTCCAGTCTGTTTGGTGTCCTGTAAGCTTCTTGTACTTTCATAGGCATATCCTTCTGTAGGTTGGGGAAGTTTTCTTCTATGATTTTGTTGAATATGTTTTCTGTACCTTTGAGCAGTATTTCTTCACCTTCTTCTACACCTATTATTCTTAGGTTTGGCCTTTTTACGGTGTCCCATATTTCCTGGATATTTTGTGTTAGGGTTTTGTTGGACTTGAGGTTCTCTTTGGTGGATGAATGTATATCCTCTAGCGAGTCTTCAGTGGCTGAGATTCTCTCTTCCATCTCTTGAATCCTGTTGGATACACTTACATCTTTAGTTCCTGATCGTTTATCCAACCTTTCCATTTCCAACATGGTCTCATTCTGTGTTTTCTTTATTGTGTGTATTTCAGCTTTCATGTTTTGAACTATTTCAAGAGCTTCCTTCACTTGCTTGGATGTTTTTTCTTGGCTTTCTTTGGATTCTTTAAGAGATTTATTTATTTCTTGAATTTTTTGGTTTGTCTTTTCCTCCAATTCATTTAATTTTTTGTTTGTTTTCTCTTCTATTTCTTTAAGGGATTTTCTTGTTTCCTCTTTAAAGGTCTCTATCAACTTGCTGAGATAATTTTTGAGGTCCATCTCATCTTCATGCTCTGTGTTGGGCTTTTCAGCTCTTGCCGGAGTGGAGTCCCTAGGTTCTGGTGGTGTCATGTTGGTCTTTGTGTTGTTGAGTGAAATCTTATTCTGTCTTCTCCCCATATCCTTTTAGTGGGTGCGGGTGGGTTCTCTCTATCTCCTCTTGTGGCCCAGTGGTGTGTGGGGGCTAGGAATTCGATGTCCACAACTCTAGATGATCTCGACGCTCCTGGTGGTCTCCTCGCTAGTTCCTAGTTTCTTGGTCGTTCGGCGGAATGGAAGAGTGGGGTGCTACCAGATTTGGGGCACAGGGAGCTCCTCCCTGCCTGGGCTTGTCTGGCCCAAGCCGGCAGGCTCAGGAGGGGGTGGTGGGATGGGGGTGGTGGGGTGTTCTGGCCTGGAGTCGGGAGCGGGCAGGAGCTCACTCACCTAGTTCCAGGTCAGTCTGCGGCGGCGGAATGTAAGAATGGAGTGCTAGCAGATTGGTGGGGCAGAGGGCTCCTCCCTCTCTGGGCGTGTCTGGCCCAAGCCGGCAGGCTCAGGCGGGGGTGGTGGGATGGGGGTGGTGGGGTGTTCTGGTCTGGGGTCGGGAGCGGGCAGGAGCTCACTCACCTAGTTCCAGGTCAGTCTTCGGCGGCGGAATGTAAGAATGGAGTGCTAGCAGATTGGTGGGGCAGAGGGCTCCTCCCTCTCTGGGCGTGTCTGGCCCAAGCCGGCAGGCTCAGGAGGGGGTGGTGGGATGGGGGTGGTGGGGTGTTCTGGTCTGGGGTCGGGAGCGGGCAGGAGCTCACTCACCTAGTTCCAGGCCAGTCTGCGGCGGCCAACAGGAATTATTTTTAAAAAATCATTTTTCTCCAAGTTTCACATTTAAAAAAAATCACTGAATTTTTAAAAGACCACTGAATTAATTAAATATTAATTTTTGCAATGGAGTGTGAAGGTGAGAAAGATGAAGCTACTTGACTTCATCAACGATGTTGATAAGACATCCAGGACTGCACTCCACATTCACTGACGCCATGTTCACTCTGATCTCCAGTTCATCAGGTACCGTTCAGTGGGGAGAGTATTCCAAGTCCCTGGGTATGTGCCTAAGAAAACTATTTAGCAGAACCTCTAACATCTGCTTATCTAGGTGCTTCAGGAAGATGAGGTAAAAGATTCTGCCATCTTTTACTCATTGTCATGCCTTTTTCAAAAGGCAGAATATAGAAAACAATTTGAATCCTAAAGTATGACAAAACTGGGTAGAACAGCTTGAGTTGCTGGTGTTGGATAGTGGTAGAATCTAGATCAGCCATACAAAGAGAAGTCCAACCTGTGTCCCATAACCCCTATGTCAGCATGTTCACCCCACTGTACCAGCACTGGACTAACCAAGAGACAATGGGTGACTACAGAATATGTAGTACTCAGTTTAATTGTTCCTTATTGGTAGGTGGTTTCTAAGATGCAAAGTGCTTCATAATTTGAATACCTTTCCATAAGTTTATCTTAGCTCTTCTCCACAAAGCTCTTCTATCCAATCAGCCAGGCACATTAACCAGTTCCCTCCACCCCTGGAACTAAACATCTAAGCAATTCTCTCCTGCCCATAAAGACATGAAACCCCTACTTTAGGAAACATCTTCATCCATCCATACTACAAGACCAAATGCTAATTTTGTACATTTGAATATTTTTTATACCTTTAATACTACCCATAAGTACAAGGGAAGAGTGGTCACAGTCCATTTTAAGAAGGTCCAAGACAAAGAGGAGAACACTCATCTGTGACTCAAGGTTAACATTCATATGGTACTGGGAAAAATCCCCATGATGAGCTCTGAGCTGAAGAAAATATGTATCCATATTCATTTAGACCAGTGGTTCTCAACCTTTCTAGTGCTATGGCCTTTTAATATAGTCCTTCATGTTGTGGCGACCCCCAACAATAAATTTATTTCATTGCTACTTCATAACTGTAATTTTGCTACTATTGTCTACCATAATGTAAATATCTGGTATGCAACCCCCAAAAGGTCTGAGACCCACAGGTTGAGAACCACTGATTTAGACTAAAGGTCCATTCAATTTACTCTACCTATTTGGCCTGCTTTGGCCTATTCTCCCAAATATCCCATATTTTTCACAGTTACTGCTGCTGTGCCTATCCAACCTTACATTTCAGAGTATATGTAAATCATAAGCCATGCTCTAGTTACCTAGTCAGGGTCAATTCGGGGTCTACTAGTTCCTGTGTTTTGAAGTAAGCACTGTCTGCCTTCAGAATGGATAGCCTTGTTCAAGAAGGCAGGTTGTCATTGCGGAGGCTTTTCTACTGACAGTCACCAGTGACTTGATCCCATATTATGCCTAAACATCAAGAACCCACTCAATCATTCATATTTACCAAGATACTGGATCCTAATGCATGGACTGAGGTTCTCATGTGAACTTTCTGCATAATTTACCTTCATGACTTTGTAGCACACAATATCCTCAAGAGTTGTTTCTACACAGGTATTTACACTTCTTAGTGCTACATAAAAGCTAACCTTTAATTTCCTTCAATGTTTAAACAAATGTTTTTCTAAGCAAAACTTTTACTTTCCTGCATGGCTCTGCTGAGTCTCAATTTGTCTGAAGCCAAACAGGGTCAGGTAACAGGGATGCATACTCAGGAAAATGAGTTATAAATGTCAGGATTCATACCTCATAGGTGGTTTCTGTAACATCCAGGAAAGGGATAGAGAGATGCTCTTCTCTATCAAGTTAAGACAAGCTACATAACCTACCAGGAGTATTCAGAGTTATTCCATCATGGTAGACTCTAAAGCTTCTCTGTAAAAGAATTTATTTGATATGTCTTCATGCCCCATTATTCCTTTATAAGGACAATGGTTTCCTATAGGCACCAACTAGCTATTTCTTGTCACCAAAAGAAGTACAGTGGTTGGCTTGTTTCTAATTGAGTTGTTGGCCAAAGGGACTTCATGGGGATTCCCCCAAAAGTACCCAAGCTGTTACTAAAACTATAGGTTGCTCTCCACAAACTGGCAGTAAGAACATGTTGCAGAAGAAAAAAATCTACACAACTCACTAAACACAGAGATGTCAAACTGTTGGTTACATAGAATCTTTTCTCCTATATTCCAGCAACTTTGTTACAAGAAGGTATTCTGAAAATGAGAAGGGGAGAAAAGGAGGGGTGAGGAGTACATAAGGGCCAGGAAGGTTGCATAGGGGGAGAACAGAGGAGAGCAAAATAAGAGATACCCTCACAGAGGGAGCCAGTATAGGTTTAAAGTGAAATAAAGCACTAGGGAAATGTCCAGAGATCTACAAGGATTATACCAACTAACCATTTAAGCAACAGTAGAGAGGCTTCCTTAAACGCCCTCCCCTGAAAATGAGATTGACTAACTTATATACATCCCAGAGCCTTCATCCAGCAGCTGATGGAAGTAGAAGCAGATACCCATAGCTAAAAACTGAACTGAATTTGAATCTAGTTGCAGACAAAGAGGAGTGATGAGCAAAGGGGTCAAGACCACACTAGTGAAACCCACAGAACATCTGACCTGAACAAGAGGGAGCTCTTGGCCCCCAGACTGATCACTGAGAAACCAGCATGGAACTGATCCAGACCCCATGAATGTGGGTGTCAATGAGGAGACCTCAGAAATATATTGGGCCTGTTGTAGTAGATCATTAATTATCCCTAGAGTAGGAATGAACTTTGGGATCCCATTTCACATAGAGGGATACTCACTCAGCCTAGTGGAGGGCTTAGGCCCTATCCCAATGGATATGACAGACTCTGAAGACCCCCCCCCATGGAAGGCCTCACTCTCCCTGGAGAGCAGAAATGGTATTGGATAGATAGGGTGTTAATGGGGGGCAGGGGAGGAGGGGAGGGAGAGGAAATGAGGGAATGGGGATAGACATGTAAAGCAATCTTGTTTCTAATTTAATTTTTTTAAAAAATTAAAAAGAAGGTATTCTGCATGCTATCAAAAGAGAAATGTAGGCACCAAGACAGTCACAAATACTTTATCGGTAATGATGTTATATATCTGAGACATGCTAGGACAAGGATGGCACAGAGCTTGTGGAAGTAATCAATCAATGGCCCATATGACTTAAGACCCACTCCATGAGATGGAAGACATATGCAACAATGCTCGGGAGATAAAGAACCCGAGACTAGATAGCTCAAGGACCTAAGGTAAAAACAAATCATACTATTATAAAATAAAATTCATAGTGATAAAATGACTTCTAATAATGTTCTGTTTACTCATTCATTGGTTCCTTGCTCAGCCATCATCAGCAAAGCTCCCTTCTGTAGAAGACGGGAACAAATACAGAGACCAACAGTCAGACATTATGCAAACAGAAATAGATACCTTGGAACACACAGCTCTAAATGGGATAGCTCCATCAACTTCTTCCCCTCAGAAGTTGGAGAATCCCATGAAAGAGCATGCAAAGAGAGTGCAAGGGTCAGAGAGGATGGAGGACACCAAGAAAATCAGGACCTCAAATTAACATGATCATCATGATCATAGGACATAATTTACAGAGACTAAAGAAGCATGCCCAGGGCCTACCCAGGTCTGCATCATGCCCTCTGTGCGTATATAATGGCTTCCAGTTTAGTGTTTTTTATGGGACTACATTATGACTGTGTGAAAGAGTTGGTCTCTGATTCTTGTGCTTTCTCTTGGTTTCTTTTCTTTCTGTTGGTTGATCTTGTCCAACATCAATGTGATAGTTTTTGTTTTAACTTACTATATTTTATTTTGTTATATTGAAAAATGAATGGATGAAAGAAAACTTGCCACTAGGATAAAGGTTAATAATTTAACTGTCATTTATGTCTTCTGGGAGAGGGAATAATCAGTTTTCTCAAAGGGAGGGATACTGGGTATAGTAACCACTCCAGGGTAGGCTTCATGTTTAGAACTATTTAACCAGCAAATAATGGACTCCATGTGTTCATTGGTGTTCATTGTGCGCTTTTATTTGGTTATAGTTTGGTGTTTTGTTTTTGTAGTTGTTATTGTTTTGTGGTGTTTTATTTTGTTTTTTTTTTTTTTGAGGGTTTGGGGGATTGATGTTGTATTAGGCTTTTGCTTTTTTGAGAGAGAACTTAAAAATTGAGTAGGTTCAGAGGGGGAGCATATGGAAGAAATTATGGGATGGTAAAATATAATCAAAGTATATTTAAATTTAAAAATTGTTTTAAATAATAAATAATGCAATAAAATAGTTTGTCTGTGATTCTAAATAAAAAAGACACACAACTTAATACTTAGCCAACACCATACAGAACCTCTTTAGTTCTGCCATGGAGGGCTTCTTTCACAGCTGGCATTTATTTATAAATTTAATGATATGTCTCTTGTTTCTATTTTTAATTTTCCAGAGCAGCTTTGAAAAGCCAATGAATTCAGTGCTCTTGAAAATTACCTTATTCTCACACTCCTAAGATATCATAGTTGCCATGTACCCCAACACCTAACATTTCACAGACCCTCAACATAATCTACTATCAGGGAGTCTTAGCAAGGTGATACCCCCAACTACGATGTCTGAGGACTCAGCTGCAAACTCACACAGTTTGGTGTTTTTATCAGCCCTGGTTCAAGTCTAGGGGTTATCCTGAGAATAGATCCTAAGGCAGATGGTCGTATTAAAGCAGTTCATTTGTGCACCTAATTATAGGAATGAAAATTGAAATTAGGGAAAGCAAAACGGAAACTGAGGAAAAGTCAAAATTGTGCTGTGCTAAATTAGTTCCCCTTCAGGACATTTTGAGGTCTAATGAAATGTGACACAAAGCTGTTTGCCCAAAAGACTTATCTGAACTGCATTTGTCTATGTCAAAGTCGCATGTGTTCAACAGTAGTCTCATGAGTATGAATTCACAATTTCATAATGTTTTAATATGTACATTATGTGACTTCCACAAAGTTCCTAGAGGTGTCAGATGAAACCTCAAGAAGAAAAAAAAATTATCAGGATTAAGCCTTCCCAAAACCAAGATGCAGACATGGTACTAACAGAACTAAAAATGATGCGTAAGAGCCATCTGATACATCATGTGATCTTCACAGACAGCCTACTGCATACACTGGGTCCTCTAATTACCTCATCTTACATTGTAGAAGCAAATTCACAGAATGACATCTAGTCCAGGCAGAGTATAACTAGCAGAGCCAATAGCTAAAGGCAGGTCTGTTTGATGTGGGGCTCTTCATCATAACCCTAACAAGTTTTCCAGCCTGACCAGTTTCCAAATAGATAAAGACAAGTAGCCAAGCATGCTTATTGTGAAAGGGCTTTCCTCCACAATGAAACATTTTCTTGTCTTATCCAAAACCAGAAGGCATGATAGATGTCTCCTTATTCTTAGCAGGTTCTGAGATAACAAGCAGAATAGCTGTACTTCAGCCATCCTCTTCCCCCAAAGCCAAAAGAGGTCACTAACCTATGAAGATGCTTCTGGAGTTCTGGAAAAAAAAAAAAAAGATTCCCTGTTATATTGCAGGGCACTGGGATTCTAGAAATTCTGACACCAATTGCTACTAGTGGGTCAGATAGATCCAATAGAACAAGTAAAACAAACAGGGAAATAATTCTATTTCCCAGAACAAATATTTATTGGATACAAGTAACTGCTTTTCTTGGGTAAGAGTTGTATAAAATTCCTGCTTATGATTGCTGAACAGCCTACAACCCAGTGGGTGCTGTTTCTTATTTCTTTCAGAGACTCAGCAGGAACTAGTACAGTGTTGTTGTTTTCTACTTACTGAATGATAAGGAAATACATATCATTGATTTATTATAAACTCTGGCATTGTGAGCCATCAATATAATTTTATCAATATTTTGATTAAAATATATTTTAATAAGAATCAATCAAGCCAAAAATATACTTTTACCAATATTTTTGCCATATCCACAGGACACCAACACTATTATGATCAAAATGGTATTTTATCACTATTGTTTATTTAAAACTAACATCCTCTAAAGTTATGTGCTTTATATACGACTATTTATTTTAATAGTCATTTATTGAACTAAATGTATGTTGCATGCCATGCTTCATATATGCCCCTTAAATCATCTCACATTCCATGACTGTGTCCATATTTCAACTTAGAGATTAATATTTTTTCAAATACTACTGTGTGGATGGAGAAATGAATGAAATTTGTGGATTTCCCTGAGTCATTAATCCTTACAGCTGAATGGCTGCAACTCACACTTAACTCTGCAGCTTGCAGTGCAGGCTGATACATTTGCATCATGCTGACTCAATGGCAGGAAGGAGGGGTGTGACAAATGCAGTAGCATTACAAATGTATTGCACCCCTTGGCTCCACAGAGTGATTCAGGGTCTACACAGATGTCTAAGCACAAACAAAGCAACCCCATTGCCCTCCTTCCAATAAAAACATTTCCTTCTCTGTGCTTAATGATCTTAGCAGATCCTCTCTTGTCCTGTGGTTTCCATCCTTCATCTTCACCTGAGTTGGTGTTATCATTCATCCTATCTGTCAGTAGAAATGATTTCTGCCAAATCTGGGGCAAAGGAGAAGATATTGCATCTTTCTTATAAATAACCACATCTGTACAAAAAATTTATGAAGGGCTTTACAATTTTTTCAAAGTCTTTCCCCAAGCTTTATTATGTTCAAGTCTCATAACACATCTATCTGCTCCATAATTTAGCTACCAAAGTTGTTTTTTTATAATCAAACACCGTGATAAAAAATTAAATACACCATAATAAGAGAAAAAGAAAAGAGCCTATAAAAGATCTACTAGAAATATATCACAGTGTATCTTATTTTAACCACCTTGACTGAACATGCATGTTCTTACCATGAGAAATTCAAGAATATTGTGGATGTTAAGTAATGCTATGGAATGAACCTCACTTCAGTAAAAGATTCCATTCTATCCATCTTGCTAAGCTATGATTCTGTGAAAGCCATCAGTGACATCCATTCAACACTCAAGCCTTCAACATGTGCAATAAGGAGTGGCAACTTTTTGATTATAATTAATTTATTTGCTACTGGAGAACATGCCATATCTGTGTCCCTAATGCCGTTAAAGTACTTGGTATAAGAGAGGAGGCAAGGAAAAGGAATAAACAAGGCTCCTAAGCAAGAGAAAGATTTGTCATGTAGAGTCAGGAAATCCCTGGAGAAACACAAGTCCTAAATGCACACCAGATGGACAATGATGGTAGCCAAAGGCACTATCTTAAAATCTAATCATTATTAGTGGTGTCAGCCTAGGATGTGTGATCAAACACCAGTGTGGAGGGAGGCCAAAACACAAGTCAAGCCCCGTTAAGTGGACTCCCTTAAACACATCTCCCTGAAAAAAAAAAAATCTGTATTTGAAAAGGTAACAACCCTTAAAGGTCACTAGAAAATTAAATCTGCTCTGAGACACATGTGACATTAATGACCTTGGCAGTTAATGTAATCGTCATCTAGAATGGCTTACTCACCTTGGCCTCACTTATAACTCTGTTGTTACTCGATCTAAACACAAATTCCTGTTAGTGAGGAAAGATTCTCAATAGCTGTTAATAAACAGTATATGAATTCACATAAAGGTTGCTGCCGTCACATTTGAGCACACAGAATGTGAAGCAAACTGCAGTCTGTCTGATTTCAGTCCGCTCCACTCAGAGTGTTTGTGGCACATTGCCTGACTTGTTTACACAAGGACTAAGAGAGTGTGCCTACCAATTTTAAAGTTAACATGATTAAAATATAAAAAAATAAAATCTATTGGAAGATGTAACTTCTACAACAACAAAGTTGGGGTTAGGGTATTTTAACACATACAGCAAGCATGTGTTACTATCATTGACATATAAATCAGTCAGAAAATCATTAAGAATTCAGTAAAATCTCCTAAGAAAGGCTTGAGTAGACAACAGAGCACCTGATGTATAAGTAATCAAAGATCCACATTTCAAAATAGGATGGTGTTTCTCATCAAATGACTGGAGGACATGTGAAGGAAGCATTCTTACTGTTGAGTGAAATGAAAAACCAAATTTTTGTGATCTGATTGTCTGAATGAAATTTGATATGGCTTTCCAAGAATGCAACTTGGAAATCCATATAAGAACCATCACAATGAGCAACTCAGTTGTTACAGTATCCCTACTCTCAAAAGCTATCCCAAGGAAGTAGGAGAGTTTGCACAATTACGTCTAAAGGGCTATTTTTACCACAGCAATATTTACTATACTTCAAATTTGGAAATAATATAGATGCCCATAATTAATAGCTGATTGAATGAATTATGTTATGTCAATATAGAATATGAAGCAATTAAAATGATACAGATATAAATCTAAATCATGTAAAAATGAAAACTCAGAATTGTTTATTTGCATATTATTTATAAATATTATTATAAAAATAGTACATATATGATATAAATAAGCTATAAGAACAGCTTTTTATATTTTTGCAAAACTTCAGGCACAGAGTAGTATGATTATAGTCTCATATTTGTAAATAAATTTAAAATGTATACAAAGAACAAGTATAGTTTTCAAGGCATAAATAATATGTTATTGCTCTAAGAATGTCAATTTCCAGGTTAAAATGCATTGTTTGTTCTCCTATACACTATCATCACAATATTTTGGATGTTTTCCTCAAGTATGGGAAACCAAATTGATGGTGAAAGTACTCATTTTTTATAATAACCTTCCTTTTCTTTATATGGAAGGTCCATCAGAAGCCAATGATGCACACTATGCAAAAGGAAAGAAACTCCTTAAAATTGGCTTAACATGTGCTGTGTATGTCTTTGGCATTGTGCAGAATATTCAGTTATTTTCTATGGAGGATTCCAATACCAGCAGGGCACTTTCTTCTTTATAAGCAAACAACCAGGTCAATGGATGCAGCTCTCCTCCAGATGCTGGGTGACTCATTCTCTACAAACACTAATCCTGAATGCTAGAGCATACTCAAATTCTAAATTTTTCTCATAGGGCCTTAAGTGTTCCAGAGGCAATGATTGAAATGTCATGGCCCTAATGGTTGAGTTCTAGGAAGCCCTGTACTTAATTTTTATGATATTTTCTCCATTGAAACCATGTTCTGGGTAGATTCCTATACGACTTCAGAAAATTGTTCAACTTACTTAGTTTTCTCTGTTTTATTATAACAGGCAGCCCATTGTGTAACACTTATATTTTATTCCAGAGATCAATAGAATATGTCATTCAATCCCCCAGTAAATTCAAATTTATCCTTTCTTGCATGAGACTTTGAGTTATAGTCAGCTTTGGGGAACTGTATATGGAAAATCATCCCCTCAAACCATATATTCTTTGGGAAATGATCAAAACTATGCTTTAGACAAAAAAGAAATCAAAGTATAAGCATAACATCTCTGGAAAGGCAAATATTTCAAAATATTGAAATATAGACAAATACTTAGATTCTATTTCTTCTATTTAAAGTGACTAAGTTAACACATTTCTACAACCAAAAACTTGATAAAAATTTGAATATACAAACAGAAACTTAAAATGTTAATTTATTATTATACCAAGATTGTATTCTTTTACCTCAAAGCTGATTAAACTCTGGGAATTTGAGGGCAATTGCATTGTTTTCTTTGTCTAGAATAACGGAACGTGGAAGACAACACAATGCCCTAAGATGAGATGTTCCTTTCATACATGCAGTCAGAGCAGCAGCTTAGTATAAGTCCAAAGTTCATGTTATTTTAAGGCAGCAATTCTTAATTGATTTACCATTCCCTCTCAGTATTAATCAAAGGTAAAAAGATAATATCAAGTATGAAGTATAGTTGAGGCACATAAAGAAAAGGGGAAATGTCTTTGTTGGCTGGCAAGTGTCTTGGGAGTCATTTTGGCTTGGCATGCTTTTGGCTTTAACACAAAGATGTGATGTGTTTGATGATGGAGGCTCAAGACATTTCTGCTTGAGCAGCACTGAAGTCCAAAACACACATGCATTATACTAGAACTTTATATTACTTTGCCTTCAGGCAAGAAAATCTCAACAGCCCATCTTTATTCCACGGGAAAGGATCAAACTCAATTTCCCAGGTAAAACAAAGTCAGTTTTCACCACAATGTAGTCATTTATAAACAGGATGCCTACCCTTCAACTACAAAGTGCATCATTCTTACACAAAGGTCAGAGACATCTGGCCTCAATATTGTTTCATGTTCAGTAGACAATAAAACATTTTCTGTTTGAAAACTAAATGCTGAGCATGACTTAGGAAGAATGCCAATCCTGTCATAGTTAACTGAGCTGAAATTTATTCATAATATTTGTTCTCTTATAATTTAATAGCAATTTAACAATATCCAACTTCCTTTTAGCGTTTTGCATCAAAGTATAATAAAATATATAGTAAAGGGGCTTTTAGCAGAGGATAAAATCCTTTACAAGCATAAAGTCTCTATTTAAATGCTTGTGGATGCTTATTTAGTTGTTTTTCTTCATTAAATATGAATTATAGCTCTTTAAATGCTGATTTGGAAATCAGGAAGGTTTAGTTTTACTCCACCACTTTGTATCCACAGGCAACATAAATCTATTTAAAAGTTGATTTAAGAAAGCAACATGGGGAAGCAAATTGCTGGTGATTTGATCCCTTGAATTTTGTATGCTATATAACCAGAATCAGGTTGTAGTGAATAGCAAAAAATGTTTATTTGAATGTAGTTTGAAAAAGACAATTAATTTTTTAAAGCATAATCTGAGTAGTAATGGAGTTCAGGACCTGCTTGCAAAACTAAACAAATGTGAGGCATTTAGCACTTACACAATGCCCTGCAGAAGACGGATGGAGAGCCAGTTGATTGGAGACAGACCACCTGAAGGCAATTTGGGCTTTTGTTTTTAAAGAAGTCATATATTGGCTTGCCCATTGGAAAATATTGATAGTTAATAAAACTATAGTCCCAGATGCAAGATGAACTTGAATTATAAATTAAGTACTTAAAGCAAACTATTTTTGTGAATATGGCATTAACTAGTAGCTTAGAATGAGATCCAGTTTTATTTCTATGTTTACCTATGTACTAACAGTGATATCAAGGTCAATCTGATTTATTATGCTACTTTCCATAGGCGAAAGTATGCATACCATTCTATTTTAAGACCATTGTGCAGTGTGCAATGTGCAGTGACACATGATTCATAATGTCAGAAACAACCAATAGAACTGAATGGTGCTATTTGACATTGATAATATTGTCCTAATACTTTTACCATTCTAAGTAAAGCAATGCATACCAATTTTCTCCCCACTTGGCAGGAAATAAAGAAAAAGTAACATCTGATGCACAATGTGCTAACAGCAGTGACTCTTCCTCCCACATAAACAAGTGGAATCCTAGATGAATTATAAAATTAGTGATAAGAAAAATAATAATAAGTAAATAAATGCCAGGGAGAATAGAGGTTTCTTGACCTATTGTTTTCTCTATTGCAAAATGGCTGGAGATAGAATGCTAATACCTCCTTTTAGTTAATAACCACTGGTCCAGTAATAGCTAATCACAGGTCCTGCCACTTTCAACTACTAAGAAAAAAATTGTGACAGCAATTTTGGACAGCTATTTTTGGGATATTGGGACAGCACATGATTCACCTGCAACATCTGTTAATGGAACAAGTGGACAATAGGTGTTTCTATGTGGAAATAAAAAAAATCAGAAAGACACATTTTCTGAATCTTCTATTATTAAGTAGTAAAGAGAGGTCAGCTCAGTTCAATTCAGTTTTTCAATTCAATGTTGGCTTTAGATCTTTTGCGTAAGTAAGAAGAATAGGAAATTAAATCATATATTTGTTCATATATCAAAGAATTGAACTATTTGGGGCATGGCCGACTACTCAGAAGTCAAGCTGAAAACCACTGTTTGTCAGAAATGCATGAAAAGGCCTGAACTTGGTTCTGTAATTGAGTAGCATGGTAATCTTGTAGAAAAATTCATGTCTATCTATAAAAGAGTCTGCTGAGTAGGGAGCCATCCAATTGGTGAGGCCGAATGCTTGCAGAAGTTACTTCAGGGGAAACATAATCAAAGTTCTCCCTTCTGCTCATTCTGAATCATTCATTTCATATTTTAAAAGAAGTTCAGATGATTTGCAAGTCAAAGCTGGAAGTGCTTAGACTTCAAGATAAGGAACAGAAAAATCTAGGTGGAAAAAGACACAGGCTGTAAACACTACTTAATAAATCACATGTAAAGTTTTGCCTAACCATTATAAAGCAATAAATATCAATTATCAAGGTTAGCTCAGTAGTTTTGGATGATCTTTATGGGGGGGCAAAACTGAAAGACACTATTTGATGGCTTTGAAAAGATGCTATTAGTCATCAATCTTATTATCAGGGGAAGGCATTTAAGGTAGCCTCTCCTCTGTTGCTTAGATTGTTAGTCAGTGTGATCCTTATAGATCTTCAGACATTTCCTTAGTGCCAGATTTCTCTTTAAACCAATAATGACTCCCTCTATTATGGTATCTCTTATCTTGCTCTCCTTTATCCTTCCCCAAACTTGAACTTCCTGCTCCCTAATGTCCTCCTCACACCTCCTCTTCTCCCCTTCTCATTATCCTAGCTCTCTCTTCCCTCCCCCATACTCCCAATTTACTCAAGAGATCTTGTCCCTTTCCCCTTCTCTAGGGAACCACATACTCTTAGAGTCCTCCTTGTTTCCTAGTTTCTTTGTGTGTGTGGATTGTAGACTGGTAATCCTTTGCTCTATGTCTAAAATCCATATATGAGTGAATACATAGCATGTTTGTCTTTTTGTGACTGGGTTACTTCGCACAGAATGGTTTCTTGTACTTCCATCAATTCCCTGTGAATTTCAAGATTCCATTTTTTTCCCTGCTCAGTAGTACTCCATTGTGTAAATGTACCACATTTTCTCTATCCATTCTTCAGTTGAGGTGCATCTATGTTGCTCCTAGGTTCTGGCTATTACAAATGATGCTGCTATGAATGTCATTGAACATATGCCATCCTATAGCCTTCATCCAGCAGCTGATGGAAGTAGAAGCAGACAACCACAGATAAACACTGAACTGAACTGGAATCCAATTGCAGAGAAGGAGGAATGATGAGCAAAAGGGTCAAGAACAGGCTGGAAAACCCACAGAAACAGCTGACCTGAACAAGAGGGAGCTCTTGGTCCCCAGACTGATAGCTGGGAAACCAGCATGGGACTGATCCAGACCCCATGAACATGGGTGTCAGTGAGGAGACCTCAGAAATCTATGGAACCTCTTGTAGTACATCAGTACTTATCCCTAGCATAGGAATGGACTTTGGGATCCCATTCCACATAGAGAGATACTCCCTGAGCCTAGACACACGGGGGAGAGCCCTAGGCCCTATCCCAAAAGATATGACAGACTCTGAGGACCCCCTATGGAGAAAGGGTATGGGATAGGTAGGGTGTTATTTGGGGGTGTAGGGGAGGAGGGGAGGGAGAGGGAACTGGAATTGACCTGTAAAACAATCTTGTTTCTAATTTAAATAAAAAAACAGAGTAAAAAGAACAATAATAAAATACTAAAAAGAAAAGTTGCTATTAAATAAATGAAAGTATTTCCTTCACACACTGGAAGACTTTGGTTGTCTGTATTAGTGGTAAGAAATCTCTCATGATAAATTTTCCACAAATGAACTGTGCAGTCAGCTTGGTACAAGCATTTAATCCCCACACTTGGGAGACAGAGGCAGGTGGATCTCTGAGTTTGGGGCCAAATTGGTCAACTGTATGAGTTCCAGGACAGCCAGGGTTACACCCAGAAACCTTGTCTCTAAAACCAAACAACAACAATAAATTATTCATGAATGCAGCAAATAGATTTTGGAGAGCAACTAATGCTGTGTGCTTATTTTTTCCTACAACCTTAAATTCATGTTAAACCCTAGTTTCAATGTGATGATAGTGTTAGGAGATAAGGACTTTGGAAGGTGACTGAGTCAAGGAAAGCAGAGGATTTGTCTAGGATTTGTGTTCTTAATAGAGGCTGGAGAGCTATCCTAGTCTTTTAGGCATGTGAGGACAGGAGAGAAAGAGGATAGTCAGCTAGAAATAAGGAAGAGTGTCTCTTAAGTGCTTTGACTTCTCTACCTGTGGAAATGAATAATATAATTAACATTGATAAACTATGAGGAAAATTTAAGAACTATTGCTTTTCTTTTTGTGTGTCAACTATCTTGCTCCAACTTCTTTCAGATCAGTTGGTAATCCTTCTTGGCTGGTTGAGTCCCTTATTCTCTTTCCTATATCCCATCTTCCTGGCCTGTGGCCATTTCCATACCCATAGGCCTAAGTTCAAATGTTTGGCCTTCAAACTTTCTTCATCCTAGAGCCACCTTTGGATAGTGAGATACCCTTTACTCTCACACCTTTTCTCTGTCCATTGACATCACTTAACCCTCAGACTTAACTCCAAATCCATGGTTTTGGATCCATCTTTGCCCATTTTAGTTAAACACTTCAGCGTTACCTGGCTGAACTCAGGCCATGCAGCTCTGACATAGGTCTAATCTAAGGAAGACAAAATCCAAGAAAGAAGTTCAAATGCCCAGATCAAATTCAAAAAAACAAAGCATCATGAATGGCCAAGACAACATGCCTCCCATCCAAGTCACTAGTCATATGGAGGGAGTCTCTAATAAGAAGTACCAGGGGAAGTCCAATAGATATAGTTTAAAATAACAATCATAGAATCCATCAAATAATTCAAGGAATATAAAGAGGACATAACCAAGAACTTCACTGAACTCCAAAAGGATAACTATAAATGTTTGAGAAGTTGGCCAAAAAAAAAATACAAATATGCATCTGAATGAAATGACAAAAACTATTCAGTATTTAAAAACTTAATTCATTAGAGATAAAAGCACTGTAGACAACACAATGAAGATGGAAATGAAAACTCAATATTCCAATTAGAAAGCTCAATTGAAAGCCTTATAAGAAGAACAAATTAGCAGAAGACAGAATATCAGGACTTGAAGATAAAATAGAGGATCTCTGTGAAATAAACGAAGAATGTGAAAACTGTATTTAAAGCAAGGGAAATGTGGTACATCATTAAAAAGACTAAGTCATCAATGGGAAGAAGCATCCCAAGTCAATGAAACAGAACAGATCTTTAAAACTATCATAGGAAAAAAAAAAACTTCCCCCCAAAGGAAAGACATATCCATACAGATACAAGCACAGGGAACACAACCAGATAGAACCAGAAAATAAATCACCATAGCATATCACAGTCAAAACATTAAATATACAAAACAAATAAAAATATTGAAAACTTCAAGAGAAAAACATGAGTCACATAAATCAAAATCCACGAAATAACACCTGATCTCTTGATGTAGCTCTGTGAGCTAGAAAAGCACAGAACCATGCACTCCAAGATCTCAGAGACAAAATTTTCAACCTAGACTCTCAGGGGGAAAAACCTATCTGCTAGAGTTAAAGAAAAAAATAAATTTTTTTTATTTTTTTCACAATGCAAAAGACTAAAGAAATTATATCCAACAACAAAAAAGAAGGAAGGAAGGAAGACAAGAAAGAAAGATAGACAGGCAGAAAGAAAGAAAGAAAGAAAGAAAGAAAGAAAGAAAGAAAGAAAGAAAGAAATGAAGGAAGAAAGGAAAAGAAAGAAGAAGACAGGAAGGAAAGAAGGAAGGAAATACAAAGGAATATTGAATATTGACAGGAATGCTTCAAACTGAAGAGAGGAATGGCTATCGCCAAGAGACCCTAGAAAGAAAACAAAGCTGAAATTTAATAAAACACAAAGCACAACTAAGAACACACAGCAGCAAAAAACAATAAATCACTGCAACCTATATATATTTTCAATAATAACCCCAAATATCACTGGCCTTCAATCCAAAGACAC
The DNA here is from genome assembly GCF_003668045.3 of Cricetulus griseus. NCBI lineage: Eukaryota > Metazoa > Chordata > Mammalia > Rodentia > Cricetidae > Cricetulus > Cricetulus griseus. Next base: position 189,110,723 of record NC_048595.1, on the reverse strand, counting down.
CAGCTAGAGGGATGATTAAGAAACGAAATCCATCTATTGTCCAAAAGAAACAGCTTAGAGACAGACAACACCTTAAAATGAAAGGAGGGGGAAAGTATTTCAAGAAAGTCTGACCAAGAGGCCGATGGGTGTTACCATCCTAGTATCTGAAGAAATAGACTTTAAACTAAAACTAGTCAAAAGAAATAAAGAAAGGAATTTTATTCTAATCAATGAATCAATTAATCAAGAAAATATTACTCATCAGGTGGTGGTGGCAAGCCTTTAATCCCTGTGCTCTGTGAGTTCAATGCCATCCTAGTCTACAAAGCAAGTTCCAGAACAGTCAGGGTGAAAGAATAGAAAGAAAATATTGTTCTGGTGCACCCCAACTTCATAAAGCACAAACTAATGGATGACACAAATTAAAACAAGCCTAATAATAGTAGGGGATTTCAACAACCAACTATCTACAAAAGATAATAATCTGGATAAAAAAAACACAGAAATAGGGCTGGAGAGATGGCTCAGCCATTAAATGCTAGGCTCACAACCAAAAAAAAAAAAAAAAAAAGAGAAAGCAAGCAAGCAAGCAAGCAAGCAAGAAAGAAAGAAAGAAAGAAAGAAAGAAAGAAAGGAAAGAAAGAGAAATCTCAGAATTAGATGACATCATACATCAGATAGATCTAATAGCCATCTACATAATATCCCACCCAAATGCCAAGGAATATACATTCTACTTGGCAGTGCATGGAAGCTTCTCTAAGATAGATCAAAATGGGGACACACAGCAAAGCTTAAGAAATACAAAAAAGAAGAAATTATCCCATATATTCAATCTGAAAAGTTACTCAAGACATAAAAGATCCAGTTAAACTGTGATGGGCTTAGAGATTTAAAAAAAAGATACAAACTTTGATTTTTATTGTGCTGGTTTGTTTAAATGGCTATGATAAAATACCAACAAATGGCAAACTAAGGGAGGAAATTATTTTAGCTTACAGGTTATGTGGTCCATCATCAAGGGAGGCCAAGGCAGAAACATGAAGGCAGGAACAGAAGCAGAGATCACAGGGTAATGGCACATACTGGCTTGCTTCACCGGCGTTGCTCAGCTACCTTTATTATACGGTGCATCCCACCATCCAGGGATGCTATTGCCCACAGTGGGAGAATTAAACAAAAAACAGCCACAGATATGCCGACAGATCAGTCTGATGTAGACAATTCCTCAGTTGAGGTCCCCTCTTACCAGGTGACTCTAGATTCTGCCAAGTTGACAAAAATTAATGAATACAATTTAAAAACTAAAAGCAAGGAGGACCCTAAGAGAGACATAGATGGTCATCCAGAAAGGGGGAAAGGGACAAGATCTACTGGGCATATTGGGAGAGTGTCGGAGAGGGGAGAGGGAGTTAGAAGAAAGAGAAGGGGAGAAGAGGAGGGGAAAGGAGGACATGAGGGAGCAGGAAGATTGAGTTGGGGGAAGAATAGAGGAGACCAAGAAAAGAGATACCATAATAGAGGGAGCCATTACAGGTTTAAAGTGAAATTTAGCACTAGGGAAATGTCCAAAGATCTACAAGTGTGACCCCAACTAAGAATCTAAGCAACAAAGGAGAGGCTACCTTAAATGCCCTCCTGCTATGATGTTATTGATGGTTATCTTATATTCCATCCTAGATCCTTCATTCAGTAGCTGATGGAAGCAGAAGCAGACATCCACAGGTAAACACTGAACTGAACTCCTGGAATCCAGTTACAGAGATGGGCAAAGGGGTCAGGACCAGGTTGGTGAAAGCCACAGAAACAGCTGACCTGAACAAGGGGGAGCTCATGAACCCCATACTCATAGCTGAGAAACCAGCATACATAGGACTGTCTCATATCCCCTGAATGTGGATGTCAATTTGGAGGTCTGGTTAATCTATGGGGCCTCTAGTAGTGGATCAGTATTTATCCCCAGTGTATGAGTGGACTTTGGGAGCCCATTCCACATAGAGGGATACTCTATCAGCCTAGACACATCGGGGAGGGCCTAAGGCCCTGCTCCATATGATGTGACAGACTTTGAAGATCCCCATAGAAGGCCTCACCCTTCCTGGGGAACAGAAAGGGGATGGGGTAGGGGTTTGTTGTAGGTGGGTGGATGAGGGGAGGGAAGAGGGGACTGAGATTAAAGTGTAAAACAAGCTTGCTTCTAATTTTAGTTTAAAAAATAAAAAATATCCAATGGAAGATTCATATTTCAAAGAAAAATGAAGAAAGGAAGAGCCAGTCAGTAAGGAGCAAAATGTTTATGAAGACACAGAAAACCTAACAGGAAAAACATCAGGGAAGGTGTTTCAAAAGGAAAAAGTTTCCAAGGAAAATAAACTAGAATAGGGGGAAGACTGACATGAAGTGGAAAGCTGTGTCTTGGAGGTCATCTATGATCTATGAGAGAACAGATACTGTAGTATACAAGTCACCATGTCATGTCCCAGCATGCCAGTAGAGCAGAGGAGGAGAGCCAGAATGACTAAAACATGAGCTCTTCTCTCAAGGAGTGCATGACTTTTTAAAAGACAGAAAAGTAGTTAGAAGAAAGAGACAAGCATTTTTTATCTTGGTTTAAACACACACACACACACACACACACACACACACACACACACACACACACACACACAAACACATTTTGAAGCTGTCACTAGAAAAGGGGAGGTTAATGGTTTTGAGAGAAATGTCCCATAACAGAAGGAGGATAAGCTCAAAAACAGAGACATTATTGGTTCATCCCAGAAGACAGCTGAGAAAACAGGAGGAAGTGTGGCAGAACAAACTTTGAAGTCAACTCGTGACTTTATTTTCAGTTTAAGGCGAGAGGTCATGTTGTTTCAAGAAAGGCAGTAAGAAAGAGGCTTGAATAAGAATGGTGGAAGGGTTGTTTCTGGGACTGTGGTGGGTTGGTGGCCCCCAGCAGAGGAAGAAGAGGCCTGATGATTCTGCATTTGTATCTCATATTCTGACTGCATCCACTGTAGTAAGCAATCGTGTATTCACTGCCCTACTCCATTATCTCCAGTGACTGATCTGTCTTAAATATGAGCTGATCTGTCACTCAGCATTTGTACTCATGTACTCCAGGTAACTTCCATCCAGCTTGCAACTTTCCAGTAAGGATTCTTAGACATCAGAAATTAATTAAAAGCTTACATTGGTATTACATTGAACAAATTCCCTTATCAAGAAAACATGACTTCTGTGGAATTGCATTCTTGAATGATGAAAGACTCTCTGACTTAAGTTTCTTATATATAATTCATAAAGCTAAGAACAGAACTCATTCTTTGTTTCCTAAGTATGCAAAATTGCAACATTTCTTCAAAGTAAGCAAAGGATCTAATGGTAATTGTGTCCCATTTTTTTTATTACAAAAGAGGGGAATCTTCACCTTTAGTCACATATTTATTGTAAAATATCCAGGATGAAATCCTTTCACTCTGAGAGTCTGTCTGATACACAATGGCATGGGCTCCAGGACTCCCTCAGGTCTGCCTGTATCTCTAGGTCCCTTATAGTGTACACCTGCAATCCTTAACCTAAATTTATATTGAAATGACTTCTAAATGGAGAAAATGTCATAAGTTCCTATTTATTCCTAGTTCCTTCTTGATGACTGCTAAGGAAAATTAATCTAAGAGTGAATGAAAAGAGAACATCATACCTTTCAGGAAAAATATGATGTCCCCATCCCTACTGAGCTCTTTGCTGTTTGTAATGCCAGTTCTATTAGGATTACGAAGCAAAATGAAAGCATTTGGGGCCTAATGCACAACTGCACCGCACACATCCCTTTGTAGCAGCAATACTAGGCTCTGTTCAAAGCAGGCGAGCAAAACAGCATTTTAGAGTTTATGGGGAAAATTCTTTTTTAATTTACTCAGAATTCAAATGAAAGCTGTGGTTTGAAGCCACTGAAACAGAATTGCATGTGAAGTTTAGAAGGGATTAATTTCATAAATTTCTTAAGTTGTTGAAGGAACCATCTGGCAGTTTGAGAGATAACCATTAAAGTCTATACAAGACAATGTGTTTCTGTAAGAATATGACTGAATACTATAGCTGCAGGAGAATAAATACTAATGCATAATTTATCATTGAAAACAAATATCTGGACCTTAAATCAGGTGGGGTTTCTACTTAAAAAACATTCATGTGCAGCAGGGCTATAAGAGACTCTAGAGGGGCTGGAGAGATGGCTCAGAGGTTAAGAGCACCGACTGCTCTTCCGGAGATCCTGAGTTCAATTCCCAGCAAACACATGGTGGCTTACAACCATCTGTAATGAGATCTGGTGTCCTCTTCTGGTGTGCAGATATATATGGAAGCAGAATGTTGTATACATAATAAATAAATAAAATCTTTTAATAAAAAAAAGAGACTCTAGGATGCAATTTCATTTGATCCTTCTGGAAAGTGTCTACCTGATGTCCAGAGAAGCTAGGTGAAGTGAAGCATACTGCAAAGTATAAGCCATCTTCGTGAAATTTAAGCTCAGATGTCTCTTACTCATTCTATGCCAGCACATCCCCTGACCTTGTGTAATCATCAGTATTAAATAGCAGGTAGGCTGAGGATCACTGCAATTAGTCACCCAGATGTTTCTGGCCAAGGGAGAGCTAGTGATTTGCCAAGTATTTTTACAACACTTCTGTTAGATGTGTAGTACATCCCAATTAAGACTCATTATCACTGCTGTTTTGTGGAATAAGGGGACATGTACTTCAGAGTCATTTGATCTGCAAAGGCAATAGTCTGTACATTTGAATGTGTACCTGAATTCTCTGGCATACAAGAAGAAAGAAAGAAGAAAATAAACGGCACATGCAAAACATGCAAACACCTGGGTGAGAACCCAGCTCCCTGAGTTACAGCTCATGAATGTGGACACAAACTGTTACAAAGTCACAAAGTCTTTTTCTCACCTCTTAACCTATGAGATCTACTAGCCAAATTTAAGTCCCAGGGACAAATTTAAGTCATCAGGAATGATGAAAAAGCACACTCACCTTTGAGCCATCTCACCAATCCCTAAATTCTGTTCTTATTGCAAGGCACCACCATAGGCAATAGAGGTGGTTCAGTCGCATGAAGTAAAATTTTCAATAAGAAAACTAAAATAACCAAAGAACAAATAAATATGCATATGGTTTACATAATTATCATAGTTGTATTGAAAACATGGCAATAGAAATTGAACACAAAAGTGATGTGCAACTAAGGTCTAAATTAAGAACTACCAAGGAGTAAAAATGGATAGACTTGGGGGAGAAGAGTTTACTCTAGGCAGAGGGAAAATAAATTCAGAGTTGAAAATAAGATTTAATGCCAGGTCAGCTAGATGATGAAAGGGAACTGCAGCAGGATATAGACAAAGGCAGTGAAGTCAGAGGAGGGTGATCTTTCAGAATCTTGGCCTAAGGGTAACAGCTTTTAATTTAGGGTAATGAAAACCTATTTGTTCATTGAGAAAGGATATTATTTTCCTATATGCTTGGTAAATGTAAAAGACAGATATCAGAGTAGAAGCAGAGAGGCAACTGTAGTAGTTCATGAAGTAGATGAGAGCATTCATCTAGAGGAAGATACATTTTTTCTGAGCATCAGCTTAAACATGTGCATTTGGCTTTGCAATAGTACAGCTCAATGGTTTCCAGTAATTTTGTCCACTTCTTAAAGAGAAGCATGATCTATTTTGAGTTCTCAAAAGCCCTCATCCTTCACCAGTAATTTTATGAATCTTTTCAAAGAGAAATAGCAATTAGATTTATTAACCTAACCAGTCTGAGCTCATAATTGGCTTAAGTTCTCACATGGGAGTGGGATCAAATCCTGAATCTGATACCACACTATACACTGCCATCCTATTGGCCTCAAAGCACCTGCTCCACTCATAAATCCAATGTTTGAGGAAGGATGGAGTCTTGCAGCATCATGACCTGTATGCAGGACACACTGAGACACAGCATATGGACTTTGGGGGTGATGAAGATCTACAGCCATGCTCCTTTAATAATTGCTTTAATTAAGAAATTTTTATTAAATTTTCTTTGGGTAAATTCTTTCTCCCCTGAACATTTTAGTTAAATGGAGTTAGATATGTCTATGGATATAGTGTACTTTCACCTAAAATAAACATGTCAATTTATTAACATTCAACATTCAATGGCAGGTAATAAGGACAAACAATGTCAATGATGGAAATAATTCTATGTGAAGTTTGGAGTTTTCTTTTGCCTACTCAGTACATTAGTGGAACAAAGGGTACATGGAATTTTCTCATTCAAGGAATTCTGAAATGGGTCAATAAAATACAAAGAGATGGCTGGAGTAAAGGCTACATTTTTAAGTTGAGATGTAGTAAGATTGATGCCATAAAGAGTTGTAATCACTTTAAAAAGCTAAACCAAAATTCATGTGAAATGTGTAATTTGCTTTATTCAAATGAAAATTATTTGCATTGGGCACAGTGGTACATGTCTTTAATCCCGTAGCTTGAGAAACTGACGCAGAGGCATCTAGCTTGAGACAAGCGTGGTCTACATAGTAAGATCCCATCTCAAAAACACTTGAGGTCAGCCTGGTTTATATAGTTAGAACCTGTGTCAAAAACCCAAGAAGAGGAAGAGGCAGTTACTTTAGAATAGTGAAAAGGACTAATTACTAGCAAGGTGGTCTCACACATATTGTTAGAAATATAGATCACCTAAGTTTAAAAATATCCTCAAGTTAAGAGGAGAGGTACGAGCCAGCCATGATAGTACATAACTCTAGGCTCAGTATTCAAGAGTGAAGCAGGCAAATGGAGATGGGTCTCTGTGAAGTCAAGACCTGACTGGTCTATATAGTGAGGCCCAGGCCATCCAGGGATAGATAGTGAAACTCTGCCAAGAAAAAGAGAAATTGGAAAAGTAGAATTGTACTGGAGGAGATAACAAAAGCATGCCCAATAATTTATTAATTCTTTGATATTTTTCCACAAATACATACATTTAGAGCTAATGGTGGTATAGGTCAGTCCTGGATAGAAAGAATACAAAAGAGAGTAAGACAAGAAATATCACATTCAGAATGTTTTTTTTTTACTATAAGATCGATTTTCTTAGTATGTTAATGCACATATATGCATACATTATAACTACTTTCAGAGTATTCTCAAAATGTCTAAAGCCCATCCATAGACTACAATGTTGATTCTATCCTGGGTTAAGAAATCGCATGTTTGAGGAGATGTCACAATATCAACAATTTTGCATTCCAGTGTTCCACTGAACTTGGCTGGTTGTTTTTTCAAGAAAAAAAATTAAGTCAACCTTTTTTGTTTACCAGATACAGGACAGAATAACCAAAACCACCAGGCAGATATCTGAAGATCCAAACTAACACACACACACACACACACACACACACACACACACACACACACAAACCCATGCACACATACAATATGAATAACAAATACATAAATTTTAAATAAATGAATATGATCTCAAATACAATATTGTAAACTCATCCCTTGTTTCCATAAATGACACAAGACTATAATAATATAATTAGCTTTTAGCTTCATGATGTTACATTCTTTAATAATATAATTTTTATAAAGATTTATTTATTTTATGTGCATAAGTGTTTGTCTATATGTATGTATGTACACCAGGTGAGTGTCTGGGACCCACGAGGTCAGAAGACAACCCTGAATCTCCTACAAATGGAGTTATACCACATGGGTTATGAGAATGAAAACTGAATCATCTATAAGAACAGCAAGTGCTTTTGTTGAACCATCTCTCCAAGCCCTATGCAACACCCTTAAATACATAAATTCCTTCACCTTCTCACAAATACAGTCTCCTCATTCTTCAGTTTTGTTTGTGACTATGGTTACCTTTCTCAACCAATGCAAAAACTGAAAAATAACCTTGAGGAAACAGTTTCCATAAAGATGCCCTTGAAAACCACTGTTGGATGTTGGAATTTCTGGCCAGCCAGTTACAACATGAAAATAAATAGGTTAAAGCCTAAAAGCCAAAATAGAAGGATAAGTTCTCATTTGTATCCACAGCTGTTATGATGGTCTTTCTGGATACAAAAGAAAAAGCAGAGTGAAAAAGTCAAAGGGTTCAATAGGGAATCCTGTTATAAAAAGTATGTCTAGGGACACAGGTAAGACTTAGCCCATCACCCAGTAACACTCCTTAAAGCCTGCCCAACATTCCCCAACAGCACCTTCTCCCCTGCACTCCATATTCTTGCCCACATCTCCAGCAGCTTTACTTGACGTCATGCTGGTCCTAGCCACCCTAAGAAAGACACCTCCCACTGCCCTGTTAACAGTGCTTAAAGCCCACTCAATATCCCCCAACAGTGCCCCCCTGCACCTGGCTTTCCTGTAAGCCAAGCAGAATCTAGAGACCCAAAACCTCAAAAACTCCAGCAGAGACAAAAATTGGAGGAAATCAATAGATCCCTTAAAGAATGACATGAAAGTCAAGAAAACAAAGAAACAAACAGGTGAAGGAAACAGTTCAAGATGAGAAAATGGAAACAGAATATACAAAACACAAACTGAGGAAATTCTGGAAGTGGAAAAATCTGAGTAATTATACAAGAACTAAAGATACAAGCATCACCAACAGAATACAAGAGATGGAAGAGAGAATCTCAAGTGTTGAAGATATGGTAGAGGAATTAGATTCATCAGTCAAAGAAAAGGTTAAATCTAAAAAAAAAACAAACCCTGATTGAAAGTATTCAGGAAGTCTGGGACACTACAAAATGGCCAAACTCAAGAAAAATAAGATTAGAAGAAAGAGAAAAATCCCAGCTCAGAGGCCCAGAAAATATAGTCAGAAAAATCATGGAAGAAAATTTTATCAATAAAGAAGGATATGCCTATAAAGGTAAAAGAAGCTTACAAAACACAAAATAGACTAGATGAGAAAATAATAATAATCAAAATACTAAACATACAGAATAAAGAAAAATATAAAATCTGCAAAGGAAAAGGTCCAAGTTACATATAAAGCAGACATATCAGAGGTACACCTGACTTCTCATTGTGGTCAATAAAATCCAGACGGACCTGGATAGTCTTACATCCCCTAAGAGACCACAGATGCCAGCCCAGACTACTATACTGAGCAAAACTTTCAAGCACCAAACATGAAGAAAACAAGATATTTCATGACAAAGTCAAATTTAAATAATGTTAACCCACAAATCCAGCACTACAAAAGTACTAGAACCTCCAACCCAAGGAAGTTAGCTACACCCAGGAAAGCAAAAACAACAGATAATCTCAGTCTAGCAAAACCCAAAGAAGGAAAACACATATACACATAGACAGAAGTTACTGTCCAACCTGGTCCCACACCCCTTTAGTACCAAATAAGCACACAGAGGCTTATATTGATTATAAACTGTTTGGCCAATGGCTCAGGTTTCTTATTGTCTAGCTCTCTCTTAATTATTAACCCATATCTATGAATCTATGCATCTCCACATGGTCTTGGCTTACCAGAGACTGCCTGGACATCCTATATTCCCTGTAGCTATATGGCATCTCTCTATTGACTCCTTCTCTGCTTTCCTCCTCCCAGAATTCTCCTCCTCTGGTAGTCCCACCTATACTTTCTGCCTGGCTACTAGCCAATCTCATTTATTTATCAACCAATAAGAGAAACATAAATTCACAGCATACAGAAGGACATCCCCCATCACACACACACACACACACACACACACACACTCTCTCTCTCTCTCTCTCTCTCTCTCTCTCTCTCTCTCTCTCTCTTACATACTACCAACAATAACAAAAAACAAAAATAACAATCACTGGTCCTTAATATCTCTCCAAAGCAATGGACTCAATTAACCAATATATAGATACAAGCTAACAGAATAGATACAAAAAAGCACATCTCAACATCAAAGACAGACATTACCTCAAGTAAAGCCTTCCTAAAAAATTTCCAATCAAATGGACCTTAGAAGAAAGTTGGTTTAGCTAGCTTAATATCTAGCAAAATAGACTTCTAACCAAAATTAATCAAAAGAGATGGAGAAGAGTATTTCATATTCATCACAAGAAAAATCCTTGGGGGATGAAGTCTCAATTCTGAACAGTTATGCCCCAAATACAAGGGTAATCATATTGTAAAAGAAATGCTACTAAAGCTTAAATTACATATCAAACCTCACACACTAATAGAGGGAGACTTCAATACTCCACTCTCACCAATGGACAGGACTACCAGACAGAAAATAAAAAGAGAAATAATGGAACATAACAAATGTTATGACTCAAATGGACCTAACAAATATCTACAAAGTATTTCACCCAAACACAAAAGAATATACTTTCTTCTTAGCACTTCACAGAAGGAATATTCTCCAAAATTAAACATATACCCAGTCTGAAAGGACAATTCACTAGCTACAAAAAAAGAAAGAAAAAGAAATGGAAATAACCTCCTGTATCTCCCCTGTATGTTATCAGACCACAATGGATTAAAGCCTGAGTTCAATAACAGCAGAAACTACAGAAAGCCTACAAACTCATGGAAATTGGACAACTATCAACTGAATTACCATTGATCAAGGAAGAAATAAAGAAAGAAATTAAGCACTTCCTAGAATTCAATAAAAATGAATGCACAAACTTATGGGACACAAGGAAAGTGGTAGTAAGAGGAAAGTTCATAGGACTAAATGCCTACATAAAGAATTTGGAGAAATCTCATACTAGTGACTTAACAGCACAGCTGAAAGCTCTAGAGCAAAAAGTAAACACATCCAAGAGGAGTAGAGGACAGGAAATAATCAAACTGAGGACTGAAATAAATAAAATGGAAACAAAGAAAACAAAAAAGGATCAATGAATCAGAAGTTGGTTCTTTTAGGAAAATCAACAAGATAGACAAACTGTTATTCAAACTAACTAAAAGAGATAAAAATGACATCCAAATTATCAAAATCAGAAGCAAAAAAGGGAACATAAATTGAAGAAATTCAATATTCACTAACTCATACTTCAAAAACCTGTACTCCACAAAATTGGAATATCTAAAAATATAGACAATTTTCTTGATAGGCACCACACACCAAATTAAATCCAGATCAGAATAATAATTTAAATAGATCTATTAGCCCTCAGTAAGTAGAAACAGTCATTAAAAGTCTCCCAACCAAAAAAAAAAAAAAAAAACAACAACAACAACAACAAAACACTCAGGGCCAACTCTTTTAGCAAAGAATTCTATCAGACTTTGAAGGAAGATCTAATAAAAAAATCCTCAAATTATTCTACAAAATAAGAGCATAAGAAATTTTGCCAAATTAGTTTTATGAAGCCATAGTCATCCTGATACTCAGAACACACAAACACTCAAAAAAGGAAGAGAGCAGATCGATTTCCCTCATGAACATTTATGCAAAAATACTCAATAAAATATTTGCAAGCTGAATCCAAGAACACATAAGAAAAGATCGTCCATTGTGATCAAATAGGCTTCATCCTGGAGATTAAGGGATGCTTCAACATATGAAAATTTGTCAATGTAGTCCACCATACAAACAAACTGAAAGAAAAATGTTATGATCATATACTGGATGCTGAAAATGCCTTTGACAAAATCGAGTGCCTCTTCATGATAAAAAGTCTTGGGAAGATCAGGGATCAAGGGACAGACCTAAGCATAATAAAAATAATGTACAGATCTTCACCAACCCCACATTCAACAGATGGCCAACATACACAATATATAAAGAACTTAGGAAACTGAACATTAAAAATCTTGGGGAAACTGGGAAGACTGCTCAGTGGGTAAGAACACTTTCCTCTGAAAACCTTAGTCCTTGAGTCTCAACCTCCAGCAACCATGTTAAAGGACAGATACTGTTGCTTCTCATGCCTATAACTCAAGAACTGGTGGGTAAAGACCAAGACTGGTAGATCTAGCTGTCTGGCCAACTTGCTTAATCAAAATGACAAGTTTCCAATTCAATGAGAAATTCTCCCACAATTAAATAAAGTAAAAAAAGAAAAACTAGAGGAAGATATTCAATGTACTGTTCTGGACTCAACATATATATGCACAGGGCCATTCACCTGTACACCATGTGGATGCACCAAAACACACACACACACACAGACACTTAAAAGAAGAGATTCTATTGTGCTACTGACTGCATAGCTGCATAGTAAGGTGAATATATATATATATATATATATATATATATATATATATTATATATTACATCATACATTTCACAAGACTAAAATAAGGGTGTTGTAAGTTTTAGTGGAGGATCTCTTAGCAATTGATGGCTGCTGGTTAAGGACAAGGAGGTTTTATTCATGCAGCGCTCCCTGGGAGGCTACTCATACCCCGTCCATTGGCCCTACAATCACTCACGTATTATTAACACTAAATGAACAGTTTAAAAAAATAAAGTACATGAAGTTAAGAGGGAACAGCCATAGAGTTATGGAAGAATATGGAGCAGAGGGGAGAGAATGGTGGATAGAGGTGGATTTGGTCAGCCACATTTTTAAATCTAAAAGTAGAATAAGTTGGAATATTTTTGTCTTGTTTTGATTTTTAGAAAGGATGAAAGAGGATGCCATGAGCAAATACACATTTACCTTGTTGAAAAGATTTATGGACATTTGCACATATTCAGGGGCTGTAACTCACTATTAACTTTTAAAATGAGTTATTCTCGGTCGTTGTTTCTCTGGTTTTCAAAGCTAGCATTAAGTATTCTGTGTAGTCTTTTTTGAATTATATCACTTTCCCTCCTCTTCAACCTGTCCCAGCTACCTTCACTTTAACTCCTCCTGTTCCCCCCATATCAAGTTGGTAGCCTCTTTTTTTTAAATTTTTATTGTTACATATAGCATGCATGTACATACAAATAAAATACATACCAAAAAATCCTGCAGAGTCCGTTTTTCTCTGTGTGCCTATGGTATCTGGACTGACCTCTCTGCATTTGGCAATCAATGATGAGGCTCATCCTTGAGAGGGGTTAATTCTCCATGTCCCAGCACTCAGTAGTTGCCTGTAGTACCAGGGGTGGGACCCTGTGCAACTTCGAAGCCCACTTCAAGGTAACATGTTTATTGTCATTGCTATTGTTCCATTATGCAGATATTTTTAGGGGAAACAGTTTAAAAACAGACTCCCTTGTGTTCTGTCACTTAGGATCTTTCTGCCCCCACTTCCATGGTGTTCCCTGAACCATTCACACAGGAGCTGTGATGTACAGTGTACCCCTGGGGCTGGGCTCCCCATGATCTGTTGATCCCTGCACTGTGTCCAGCTGTGGTTTTCTGAGATGGCCAGTATTTGCTATAAAGAGACATTTCTTTGATGAAGGGTGATAGCTACACTTATGTACGGGTACAAGGTTTAAAATTTAGTAAGGAATTGTGCTGAAATAGCAAAGCATCAGTAATAGATTATTTCCTAAGGTCTATGACTTCACCAGCTGTGGGAAGCTGATGAGGTTTCTAGTTTCAGGAATGATTTTCCTCCTGTTACATAGGCCTTAGTCCAATTAGATAGCTGCTGGTTGGTTGTCATCATTATGTGAGTGCCACTTATTATATCTATATATATATATATTTATATCTAAATCTATATCATCTATATCTATATCATCTATCTATCTATATATAGCCTCTTTTATCTTTACATAGATATAGATATAGATATACATATACATATACATATAGGTTATGCTGGTCATTTTCAAGGTTCATAGGTGTTGCCAATGAGTAGGGCTGCTAATTTCTCTCCCTTGGCAACTTTTATAATATTTTCTGGAATCATGGAAGCTAAGCTTCAGGAAGAAGACTTTTGGGTCAGATTCAGTTTCAATATTATGAGTTCCATGTTCTAAGTGTGCAGCATCTTCAGGAAGAAGGGCCTATCCTATCTGATAAGGGGCAACCAAGGGCTACATGGAAAATCTGTATTGTTTGTGGAGTGATTGGAAAAACCCTTACCAACCACTCAAAAGAAGGATTTTTGTGCCTGGTACTGGGGTTTTGTTGGTCTATGATACTTGCAGGAATCATTATCAGTCCATGTGATTTGTGTGTGTGTGTGTGTGTGTGTGTGTGTGTGTATGTGTGTGTGTGTGTGTGTGTGTGTGTGTGTGTGTGTGTGTGTGTGTTGTGTGTAGGCGAACATTTATGTGTATTGTGTATAATATTAGGTAAATACATAATGATTCTTCAGGTTTTATCAAACAATCTTGGTACTATTTGCCCCCCCTTTCTTCTCTATTGACCTATCTCCCTTTACTCAGCTGATGACCCATCTTCATTATTCTACTTCCACTTCATATGAAATGTGTCCTGTAAAACAGTTATAGATACAATTTAGAAAGGGGGACTTATAAGAAAAAAAAACTATAATACACATCGTCAGGTGGCCCAATCCAAAAAAACATTGAAGAGCAGCGAAAAAACAAATTTGGATAAGCTAAACTATAAAAACTAAGAATTGATGACAAGCCTTTAGTGTGTGTAAGCCCTAGTGATCTTTTCAATAGGAAGAACTTTTATAGAGAGTTAAAAGTGAGAGTTTGACGGGGATGAGTGGGAAAATGTTGAATATGCCCATATGCACAGAATAAAACTGAAGTGAAGTGGTTTTGTAAGACTCATAACAATACAAGATTAAGATATTCTTATAGAATCAACCAATGGGAAGGAGAAACTTTATGACATAGGAGATAGCAGAACTGTTGGAGCAACCTCCTGGAGCAAGTGAGATGGCAAGGATTTCTCTGAACAGCCTTAAGGTATGAGTTTTAAAGAGTAACTCAAATTTCATTCTATGAAACATTGAAGCAGCGTGTGCAGTCCAGGAAAAATGTTACTTCACTCTTCACAAGATAATAAGTATCAAGGTTGTAAGCTACAAATGGGATAAAATCAGAAAGTGGAGGCAGAGTAAAGCTCTGGAAGAGAATGGAAAGACAGAAGAACCCCACATAAGCACTGAGCTCTGCTCACTTAACAAAATGGCCAAGTTCTGTTGCTTTATTGGAGATTTCTTATACTATGCATGCACAGTAGCAAAAGTTGTGTTTTATTCAGAGCATATTTTTGTTTAATAAATGTGACTTAAAGAGGTACAAAGGTGATTGCACAGATGTTATCATAACAATTGATCTCAAAATATATGTGCAGAGAAGGAGGACTGGTGAGCAAAGAGGTCCAGACCAGGCTGGTGAAACCCACAGAAACAGCTGACCTGAACAAGGGGGAGCTCTTGGTCCCCAGACTGATAGCTGGGAAACCAGTATGGGACTGATCCAGACTCCCTGAATGTGGGTGTCAGTGAGGAGACCTTGGGAATCTATGGGACCTCTTGTAGTGGATCAATACTTATCCCTAGCATAGGAATGGATTTTGGGAGCCCATCCCACATGGAGGGATACTCCCTGAGCCTATACACAAGGGGCTTGGCCTAGGCCACATTCCAAAGAATAAGACAGACTTAGAACACTCCCTATGGAAGGCCTCACTCTCCCTTGGGAGCAGAAAAGGTATGGGGTAGGTTGGAGGGGACAGGGGAGGAAGGGCGGGAAAGGGACCTGGGATTGACATGTAAAATAATTTTCTTTCTAATTAAAAAATATATGAGCATTGAGTTAGGGCAAGCAAATGAATAT
Organism: Cricetulus griseus; assembly: GCF_003668045.3. NCBI lineage: Eukaryota > Metazoa > Chordata > Mammalia > Rodentia > Cricetidae > Cricetulus > Cricetulus griseus. The sequence continues at coordinate 189,095,003 of NC_048595.1, read as the reverse complement.
ATTCTGGAGGAATACTTGAACTCTGCCCATATATTAGCATATATGGTACCTGAGAGCAAATACTCACTCTTTTTATCTCTAACAAAACTTATCTTTATCTCTAACAGAACTTAGATTATGATCTCCACAGAATCTATTTGGAGATGCTACCCTAGATTTATGCATTTTTTTCAGTGATAGTATATGAAAATGAAATAAAAATAAGTTGATGTGACAATATTTCATAAAAAACACTTATTTTAAATATGTTCATTCCACATGCTGGAAGGCATGATATTTGCCTTCTCTTTATTCAGAATGTAGTAGTATTATCAAGGTTTGGCTTTAAAGGTAACTCAATTTTTAATATATATTTCTTTTTCATGCTTCTCAGCTTTGCTCACAAAGTTACCTATAGAAGTTTCAATAACTTATTTTATTCAATGCTGAGAACACAGGAGCATTGCCCAGTCACATAAATAGACCTCATGTTTATTCAGCCTCATAGTTATCCCAACCATCGACTTGGATCCACATGATCAAGCTGTATATCATCTTCACCCACCCATGGGTTAAAAGTAGCTTACTGCTCAGGAGAGTTTCTGACTAAATGAACCAATGTTTCTGGGTGCTATCAAAGGTCTCTTATCATCAGAATTAAATTTTAACATGTTATACACAGATAGTTACAATCTTCACATCTGAGAGGTAACCAGATAAGAAAGAAATTACTACAGTCTTCAATTACAATTCAGTCCTTTTGAAGGTTTATATCGGCTTCTCTTTCTATTTCCATTTATGCTCCCCCTTATGCCCACATGTGTTTATAGTACAAATCTATTTCTAGGTAATGCCTCCCTCTGCACCACTATAAAACTGCATGTTAGTGAACAATCCCTGTGTGTGAAAGGGATCATTGTGAGATGGACCATGGCTGAAAATATTCATGCTGAGTCTGGCATAAACAAAAAGAAAACAGTTTCTTGTTGTTCAAAAGAAAAACTAAATACCCCTGGATTGTGTTTCACTTTAAAGTATCTTAATACAGCTGAAAACAGTGTATTATTTCTGATCCTATTAAAGCACACAATTGGGGATCCTGTTCTGTTTGTTCTTTATTTAAACGGAGACATCATAAAGTTCTCACTGATCACTAGACTTACTATACCTAAAATAAGTAAAATTAATATATTATAAAACCAAATGAGGTTAAAACCTGGAGCTGGTGTTTCTCTGCCCAAAAGAGGATGGATTGCACCTTGGGAAAGTGCAGAACACTACCATGGTGGACATTCACAACTCCGTCGTTATACTGCTGAGCAGGTTGTGAACTAATTTTAAGTGTAAAATGTAGGCTTAGGATCCCTGCTTTGTATAAAACATAATCAAGTTTCATTATTTCTCAGAGTCACTGCATTTTAATCTTTTCTAATTATATTTAATTACTATTGTTATACACAGCAGGATAGTGTAGACGCATTCTGAAAATGAGGCCCCACATACATATGGGAAAACACAAAGAAATGAAAATATATGTCTTAATAGTAAGTGATAAAGGTTTTTCCCTTCAGGTGACTCTTAGATATACAGTGAAAAATGGACACGCTGATAAAATGCAATATGTGATTTCTCTTTTTACAATACTCCTTTAGAATAACTAGAACAATGGTCAAGGACAGAAATACTTTCCATGTAGCTCACAGGGTTTTCATGTCACTTTGTGCATTTTAATGACGGCAATTTAACTGAACAGAATACACTGTCTTTCAGACATTATGATGAATAAATGTACCTTCTGACCAAACATTCATACATTCCCTTTATCTTTATCTTCTGGTCAACAAAGTTCAGGCCATCTAACAGGAAATTCTCAGACTCAAAAATGGAATTGTTTTACTTGCAATTTGACAACTGATAACCTAAAGAGTCATTATAGAAACAAAAGTGAATACAAAAGATTCCAATTATCCATATGTATAAGTCATAATTACAAATAGCTTATTATAAAGTCTTCAGTGAGAATTTTTTCCTATGTAGTTCTGACAAACCCATTGTACAATGGATAAGTGGTAAAATGAAGTTCAAACAATACAGATTGAACAAGTTATTTTAAGGTCACATCATCCATTTATAATTCATCATATAAATCATTTTGGGAAAAGCATCTGCTTTAGAACTGAATTACCTTTGTATGTTGTTCATGTTGAGCTTATCAAATGACAAAGTGTTCCCTGTAATTCCCACTCACCTCACACCTTGCAATGACCAGCAACAATGATAGATCAGTAAAGGAAAATATAGATTAACTATTAAAATTATTAGTTCTGACTTTTCAATGCTAAATTATATACTAGCTCAATATATAAGATATGAAATTGGAAATTATCAAATATACTTGAAAATTCTAATGTATTATACAGCACAGGGAATGCTCTAAATCATTCTATTTCCAAGTGATGGCTTCCAAACTCAGATAAACTCTGGACAGGCAACAGAAATGAGCTAGATTGCCAGAGTTTTCCTAATTGGCAGTTCATAACCTCCAGCTGCTCTCAGCAAATCCTAACACCCATTGAAATGTTGACATTTTTCTGCCTCATTAAAATCTTCTACAATATTCTGTGTGAATATATTGTTCAATTAGCCATTATTTCTGAAGATGTACCAGAAGGTGATAAATAATTAGAACACTGGATTTAATTCCCCATGTCAAAGCCAACAAATTGGTACTGTACATATCTATATATAAAGATAATATTAGACTCAATATCATGGTAGGCAGGCATCCTTTACAAGATAATATAGTTTATGCCTTGAAATGTAATATTATTTTTTAAATTTCCAATTAACTCATTTTGAGTATTTGAATATATTTTCATAATTACAAGTGGATTTTAAGAATGTTGTATAATGAAACAGAAAAATCCTCTGAAAATATCTCTTGATAAGATTCTGGTCTGTTAGATTTAGTTTGCTTTAATTGGGCAAAAATTTTACAAAGAGAAGCCCCAATTTAACCTTTGATGAGAAATAGTTCACATCCTTTCTGTGGCAAATGAAATCAGATCTATGGATTTTAGTTAAAAGAAGTGACTGTATATATATTTTCACCAAAATCATGTCTCACTATAAAGTTATTTCTGTATTTGGAGGTTACACCACTAATTTTAAGACTGAATTTCCAAAGAAGAAGTGAGAATTCTACTCATACAATCCAACATATTTTTCTGTATTAAAAACAAATATCTAATCACATGTCAAAATTAATAACGTCAATATAAACTGCATTTTGAATAGAGATGCCTGTTTTCATTTGCTATAAACTCACAGCACAACACATGGCACATACACTACAAAGGTGGAATATGTCCAGAATATTTGGGGCTTGTATATGGTACTGTTGTTGTATTTTTGTTAATAAGTAAAAAATTTTAGTTTCTATAATGTCATAGAACAAACTATACCATAATGAACTCCACATTTCCTAGTGTTGGAGGCCATTATAAACATTCCCTACAGCCATAAAAACACACAAGACTCACACCCATCTTCATGGTTTCATAACAATTTCCATCATAATTTTCAAGCTCATATACAATTTATTTCTTCTACAATTTTCACCACGTTATTGGTGTTTATAACACAAGCCTCCATTTGAGGATTTAATGTAAAACTCTGAGGACTCTGAAAACACGAGCATAGTCAACAAAGCAGAAAAGACATTATTAAAAATGGTAATTGCCGAAAGTGTTCTTCCATAAGCTCATTCAACTAAAATGTCAAAATATCTGTGCAAGGCTGTTCAATCTTTTTTTTTCATTAATAATTTTAGATGGGTATAATTTTTGTTTGTTTTTGAGGTTTATTATAATTACAATATTTCTCTCTGTTCCTCCCTCTAAACCCTCTCACATACTCCTCTACAACCCTTTGACATTGTGACATGACATTTTCTTTTACAAATCTGTTACATCATTTTCTTAGCTATCCTGTGATGCATGCAGCCTGTGAACTGCAGGTTGAACACACCTGCAAGTGGGTAACTGGGACATTATATTTTTCACAATTGTATAATGCAGTGTAATTGATATGCAAGATATAAATTTTGCTTAATTTTTTCTACAAAAATAACCAATTTAAAACTGAAGAACACTTATTCTTTCTCTACATTAAGGTCAATACTGCAGCTTCTTATGGCCATATGTATTTATATGTTTACTTATTTGTGAGTGTATATATACATGTGAGTGTGTGTGTGTTTGTGTGTGTGTGTGTGTGTGTGTGTGTGTGTGTGTGTGTGTGTGGTGTGGATGTGTGTGTGTGTGGTGTGGATGTGTTGGTGTGCCACAGAATATATGCAGAACACAGTTCTCTCCATCCACCATATGAGTTCTGGTAATTGAAGTCATGCCATAGGCTTGGCAGCATGTGCCCTTACCCACTAAGCCATCTTGTGTGCCCTCGGATGTTTTTAAATAAGGCTAATTTTCATACCAAACAATCATGATTTATAGTCCCAAATCACTCCCCACATATTTTTAAACTCTTTACTTTCATGAGTTTTTACTTGCATGTATATATGCACACATGTGTGTACATGATTATATTTTAAATAAAAATGTAGTCTCAAAGAGATACATAAATAAAACTTTGGGGCAGAATATGTATGTTATTGACACAATGTCAAAACTCCCTAACAAGGCATTCTACATGATTTATTTCTGTTTTTTTTTTTCTTTTCTTTTTTTATTAAATTATTAATATTTTCACATATACTTTCCCTCTCCCTCTCCCTCCCCCCACCCCCATTCCTTCTCCCCCACCTCCAACCTACCCCCCACCCCATCCACCCACCATTCCCCAGGCAGGGTAGGGCCCCCAACCAGGGTTCCACCAAGTCTACCAAATCTTCCTGTGCTGGGCCTAGGCCCCTCCCCATGTGTTCAGAGACAGAGCGAATCCCTTCAAGTGGGATGGGCTCTCGAAGTCCCTCCCACCCACCAGGGCAAAACGCCAGTCCACCTCCCTCTGGAGTCATTCATGATTTCTAGTTTCCTTGGGGTAGAGGATTATAGGCTGGTAAACCTTTGCTCTATGTCTAAAAATCCCAGGAGTGCAGGGGCCTCCCCATTGGCATCCATGATCAGGGGGCTGGATTAGTCCTGTACTGTCCTCCCAAAGAGCATCTGGGGTCGATATGCTTTCCCTTTTTCAGGCCAACTGTTTCTGTGGGTTTCTCCAACCAGGTACAGACCCCTTCGTTCTTCATTCCTCCCTCTCTTCAACTGAGTTCCAGATTTCAGCTCAGTGTATTTCTGTGGATGTCTGTCTCTGCTCTCATCAGCCACTGGATGAGGACTCTAGAATAGCATAGAGAGTATTCATCAATCTCATTCTAGGGGAAGGGTTTCTAGGCCAACTTCTCCTCCACTGCCCAGATTGTCAGATCGTGTCATCCTTATAGGTCTCTGAAGATCTACCTAGTTCCAGATCTCTTCTCGGACCTATAGTGACTCCCTCTGATATGGTATCTCTCATCCTGCTCTCTCTCCTCTATTCTTCCCCCAACTCAATATATCTGCTCCTCCATTTCTTCTCCTCTACTCTTCATCTTGTGCTCTTATTGTGGCAGCACCCACTTCCCTACCCTCATGCTCTCAATTAGCTCGGGAGTTCATGCCATTTCCCATTCCTGGGGTCCATTTATCCCTTAGAGTCATTCATGATTTCTAGTTTCCTTGGGGTAGAGGATTATAGGCTGGTAAACCTTTGCTCTATGTCTAAAAATCATATATGAGTGAGTACATACCATGTTTGTCTTTTTGTGATTGGGTTACCTCACTCAGGATGGTTTCTTCTAGTTCCATCCATTTGCCTGCGAATTTCAAGATTCCATTGCTTTTTTCTGCTGAGTAGTACTCCATTGTATAAATGTACCACATTTTCTCTTTCCATTCTTCAGTTGAGGGGCATCTAGGTTGTTTCCAGGTTCTGGCTATTACAAACAATGCTGCTATGAACATGGTTGAACATATGTCCTTGTTGTATGGACAAGCAGTATTTGGGTATATACCCAAGAGAGGAATGGCTGGATCTTGAGGTAGATTGATTCCCATTTTTCTGAGCAACCGCCATACTGATTTCCAAAGTGGTCTTACAAGTTCACACTCCCACCAGCAATGGAGGAGTGTTCCTTCTTCTCCACAACCTCTCCAGCATAGGTTGTCATTGGTATTTTTGATTTTAGCCATTCTGACAGGTGTGAGGTGGTATCTCAGAGTTGTTTTGAGTTGCATTTCTCTGATGGCCAAGGATTTTGAGCACTTTCTTAAGTGTCTTTCAGCCATTTCAGATTCCTCTGTTGAAAAATCTCTGTTTAGTTCTGCACCCCACTTTTTAATTTCATTGTATGGTGTTTTGGTGGCTAGCTTCTTGAGCTCCTTGTATATTTTGGAAATCAGTCCTCTGTCAGATGTGGGGCTGGTGAAGATTTTTTCCCATTCTGTGGGTGGTCGTTTTGTCTTACTGACTGTGTCCTTTGCCTTACAGAAGCTTCTCAGTTTCAAGAGGTCCCATTTATTAATTGCAGACCTCAGTGTCTGTGATGTTCAGGAATCGTTCTCCTGTGCCAATTTGTTCAAGGGTTGTTCCCACTTTCTCTTCTAAAAGATTCAGTGTGGCTGGGTTTATGGAGAGATCTTTGATCCATTTGCACTTAAGTTTCGTGCATGGTGACAAGTATGGATCTATCTGCAATTTTCTGCATGTTCGAATCCAATTGTGCCAGCACCATTTGTTGAAGATGCTATCTTTTTTCCATTGTATGGATTTAGCACCTTTGTCAAAAATAAGGTGTTCGTAGGTGCGTGGGTTAATATCTGGGTCTTCAATTCGATTCCATTGGTCTATCTGTCTATTCTTGTGCCAATACCAAGCTGTTTTCAGAACTATGGCTCTATAGTAGACCTTGAAGTCAGGGATGGTGATGCCTCCAGAGGATCTTTTATTGTAAAGAGTTGTTTTGGCTATCCTAGGTTTTTTATTTTTCCATATAAAGTTGAGTATTGTTCTTTCAATGTCTGTGAAAAACTGTGTTGGGATTTTGATGGGGATTGCATTAAATCTGTAGATTGCTTTTGGTAGAATTGCCATTTTTACTATGTTAATTCTGCCTATCCAAGAGCACGGGAGATCTTTCCACTTTCTGGTATCTTCTTTAATTTCTTTCTTTAAAGTCTCAAAGTTCTTATTGTACAGGTCTTTCACTTTTTTGGTTAGTGTTACCCCCAGATATTTAATGTTGCTTGTGGATATTGTGAAAGGTGATGTTTCCATGATTTCTTTCTCATTGAGTTTATCATCTGTATACAGTAGGGCTACAGATTTATTTAAGTTAATTTTGTATCCTGCTACCTTGCTGAAGGTGTTTATCAGCTGTAGGAGTTTCCTGGTAGAGTTTTTCGGGTCACTTATGTAGACTATCATGTCATCTGCAAATAGTGAAAGTTTGACTTCGTCCTTTCCAATTTGTATCCCTTTGATATCCTGATCTTGTCTTATTGCTCTAGCTAGAACTTCAAGAACAATATTGAAGAGATATGGAGAGAGTGGACATCCTTGTCTTGTTCCTGATTTTAGAGGAAATGCTTTGAGTTTCTCTCCATTTAGTTTGATGTTGGCTATTGGTTTGGTGTATATCGCATTTATCATGTTTAGATATGTTCCTGTTATTCCTGTTCTCTCCAAGATCTTTATCATGAAGGGATGTTGGATTTTGTCAAAGGCCTTTTCAGCATCTAGTGAGATGATCATGTGGTTTTTCTTTTTCAGTTTGTTTATATGGTGGATTACATTGATGGTTTTTCGTATATTGAACCATCCTTGCATCCCTGGGATGAAGCCCACTTGATCGTGGTGGATGATTTTTCTGATATGTTCTTGGATTCGATTAGCCAATATTTTATTGAGTATTTTAGCATCAATGTTCATGAGAGATATTGGTCTGTAGTTCTCTTTCTTATTCTTATCTTTGTGTGGCTTGGGTATCAAAGTGATTGTAGCCTCATAGAAGGAGTTTGGCAATATCCCATCTGCTTCTATTGTGCGGAACAGTTTGAGGAGTATTGGTATCAGCTCTTGTTTGAATTTCTGGTAGAATTCTGCAGTGAAGCCATCTGGTCCTGGGCTTTTTTTGGTTGGGAGGCTTTTGATGACTGCTTCTATTTCATTAGGGGTTATGGGTCGATTTAAATTGTTTATCTGATCTTGATTTAATTTTGGTAAGTGATATTTATCCAGGAAACTGTCCATTTCCATTAGATTTTCGAATTTTGTGGAGTACAGATTTTCAAAGTATGACCTAAAGATTCTCTGGATTTCCACAGTGTCCGTTGTTATATCCCCCTTTTCGTTTCTGATTTTGTTAATTAGTGTGCTCTCTCTCTGCCTTTTGGTTAGTTTGGCTAGAGGTTTGTCTATCTTGTTGATCTTCTCAAAGAACCAACTCTTTGTTTCATTGATTCTTTGTAATGTTTTCCTAGTTTCTACTTTATTGATTTCAGCTCTCAGGTTGATTATTTCCTGGCGTCTACTCCTCCTTGGTGAGTTTGCTTCTTTTTGCTCTAGTGTTTTCAGTTGTTCTGTCAGTTCTCTAATGTGACTTTTTTCTAGTTTCTTCATGTGGGCACTTAGTGCTATGAACTTCCCTCTTAGGACTGCTTTCAGAGTGTCCCATAAGTTTGGGTATGTTGTGTCTGCATTTTCATTAGAATCTAGGAAGTCTTTAATTTGTTTTTTTATTTCTTCCTCAACCCAGGAATGGTGCAATTGGGTGTTATTCATTTTCCAAAAGTTTGCAGGTTTCCTGCCATTTGTATTGTTGCTGAATTCTAGCTTTAATGCATGGTGGTCTGATAAGATACAGGGGGTTATTTCAATTCTTTTGTAATTGTGGAGGTTTGCTTTGTTGCCTACTATGTGGTCAATTTTGGAGAAGGTGCCATGTGGTGCTGAGAAGAAGGTATATTCTTTTGAGTTTGGATGGAATGCTCTATAGATATCCGTTAACCCCAGTTGGGCCATGACTTCTTTCAGATCCTCTGTTTCTTTGTTAAGTTTTTGTCTGGTGGTCCTGTCTAGTGGTGTAAGGGGGGTGTTGAAGTCTCCTACTATAAGTGTGTGTGGTTTTATGTGTGGTTTGAGCTTTAGTAATGTTTCTTTCACAAATGTGGGTGCCTTCGTATTTGGAGCATAGATGTTCAGGATTGAGATTTCATCTTGATGGACTTTTCCTGTGATGAGTATGAAATGCCCTTCTTCATCTCTTTTGATTGATTTTAGTTTAAAGTCCATTTTGTTAGATATTAGGATTGCTACACCTGCTTGTTTCTTGAGGCCATTTGATTGGAAAATCTTTTCCCATCCTTTTACTCTGAGGTATCGCCTGTCTTTGAAGTTGAGGTGTGTTTCTTGTAAACAGCAGAAAGATGGATTCTGTCTTCGTATCCATTCTGTTAGCCTATATCTTTTTACGGGTAAGTTAAGGCCATTGACATTTAGGGATATTAATGTCCATTGTTCGTTGGTTCTTGCTTGGTTTGGATTTATTGTTGTTGGTGTCATTGTGTGTGGATTTTGCTCTCCTGCTTCTTTTTGTGTTTGGCAATATTAGATTATCTATTGCCTGTGTTTTTGTGCATGTAGTTATGTTCCTTGAGTTGGAGTTTTCCTTCCAGAACCTTCTGTAGAGCTGGATTTGTGGATATGTATTGTTTAAATCTGTTTTTGTCATGGAAAATCTTGTTTTCTCCATCTATAGTGATTGAAAGTTTTGCTGGGTACAGTAGTCTGGGTTGACATCCATGCTCCCTTAGTGCTTGTAGTGTATCTATCCAAGACCTTCTGGCTTTCATAGTTTCCATTGAGAAGTCGGGTGTGATTCTGATTGGTTTGCCTTTATATGTTACTTGGCCTTTTTCCTTTGCAGCTCTTAATATTTTTTCTTTATTCTGTAGATTTGGAGTTTTGATTATTATGTGTCGGGGGGACTTCTTTTTGTGGTCCAGTCTGTTTGGTGTCCTATAAGCTTCTTGTACTTTCATAGGCATATCTTTCTGTAGGTTGGGGAAGTTTTCTTCTATGATTTTGTTGAATATGTTTTCTGTACCTTTGAGCAGTGTTTCTTCACCTTCTTCTACACCTATTATTCTTAGGTTTGGTCTTTTCACGGTGTCCCATATTTCCTGGATATTTTGTGTTAGGGATTTGTTGGTCTTGAGGTTTTCTTTGGTTGATGAATGTATATCCTCTAGCGAGTCTTCAATAGCTGAGATTCTCTCTTCTGTCTCTTGAATTCTATTAGTTATACTCACATCTTTAGATCCTGCTCGTTTATCCAACCTTTCCATTTCCAGCATCGTTTCATTCTGTGTTTTCTTTAATGTGTCTAATTCAGCTTTCATGTTTTGAACTGTTTCAAGAGCTTCCTTCACTTGTTTGGTTGTTTTATCTTGGGTTTCTTTAGCTTCTTTAAGAGATTTGTTTATTTCTTGAATATTTTGGTTTGTCTTTTCCTCCATATCGTGTAATTTTTTGCTTACTTTTTCTTCTATTTCTTTAAGGGATTTTCTTGTTTCCTCTTTGAAGGTCTCTATCATCTTGCTCAGATAATTTTTGAGGTCCATCTCTTCTTCATGCACTGTGTTGGGCTTTTCAGATCTTGCTGGAGTGGAGTCCCTAGATTCTGGTGGTGTCATATTGGTCTTTCTGTTGTTGAGCGGGTTCTTATTCTGTCTTCTTCCCATATCTTTTTCCAGTGAGTGCAGGTAGGATCTCTCTATCTCCTCTTGTTACTCTGTAGTGTGTGTGGGCCAGGAATTCAATGTCCGGAGCTCTGGATGGTTTTGCCTCTCCTCGTAGCCTCCTCACTCTGATGGCGTTAGGCCTCTTGGTGGATCGGTCGCCGGGAATGGAATGAAGAGTGGCCTGTACCCAGTTTCGGGGAGCTCCTCCCTTCCTGGACGTGTCTGTTTCAAGCAGGGACGAGCCTGGAGGGATCTGGGTGGATGGCGCTTAGGACAAGAATTGGGTAAAAGCAGGGGGTGGCTCACCTGGTCTGCGGTGAGTCCACGGAAAGGGAAGGAAGAGTGTCCTGAACCAAGCCAGATTCAGGAAGCTCCACCCTGCCTGGGCGTGTCTGTTTCAAGCAGGGATGAGCCTGGAGGGATCTGGGTGGAGGAGGACAGGGGGTGGCACCTGGTCTGCGGTGAGTGCCAGAAGGAAGCTCCACCCTGCCTGGGCGTGTCTGTTTCAAGCAGGGATGAGCCTGGAGGGATCTGGGTGGGTGGCGCTTAGGACAAGAATTGGGTAAAAGCAGGGGGTGGCTCACCTGGTCTGCGGTGAGTCCACGGAAAGGGAAGGAAGAGTGTCCTGAACCAAGCCAGATTCAGGAAGCTCCACCCTGCCTGGGCGTGTCTGTTTCAAGCAGGGACGAGCCTGGAGGGATCTGGGTGGGTGGCGCTTAGGACAAGAATTGGGTAAAAGCAGGGGGTGGCTCACCTGGTCTGCGGTGAGTCCACGGAAAGGGAAGGAAGAGTGTCCTGAACCAAGCCAGATTCAGGAAGCTCCACCCTGCCTGGGCGTGTCTGTTTCAAGCAGGGACGAGCCTGGAGGGATCTGGGTGGGTGGCGCTTAGGACAAGAATTGGGTAAAAGCAGGGGGTGGCTCACCTGGTCTGCGGTGAGTCCACGGAAAGGGAAGGAAGAGTGTCCTGAACCAAGCCAGATTCAGGAAGCTCCACCCTGCCTGGGCGTGTCTGTTTCAAGCAGGGACGAGCCTGGAGGGATCTGGGTGGGTGGCGCTTAGGACCAGAATTGGGTAAAAGCAGGGGGTGGCTCACCTGGTCTGCGGTGAGTCCACGGAAAGGGCTTATTTCTGTTTTTAAGCAATGTATTTTATGACATTAGTACAATAATCTGCTAAAAAAAAAGGCCAATCCCTGGGGCTGCAGAGGTGGCTCAGTAAGTAACAGCACATAGTGAGCAAGCATAAAGACATGAGTTCAAATCCAAAAACTTCTATACAAGAATGGATGTGACTTTGTGTGTGCCTGCATCATGGGAGGAGAAACAGACCAATCACTAGAGTTTGTTAGTCACAAGCTTGCTTCAGGTCCAGTGAGAAGCACCGTGTCAAGGAAAAAAGGTGGAGAGTGATAGCCCAGGCCCCTGAAATCTTTCTCTGGCTTCTGCAATGCTCTTGGACACATGTCTCACACATGTGTATCAGGAATCCTAAGGTCAGAAATCATGAACATTCCTTGTAAAATATCTCTCTCACCAGACATCTCTTGCTACAAAGTCATAGCTAGCCAGTGTAGCAGCCAACCACTTTAAGAGAATTAATGCTTTAGAACCAGGTATCACATAATGGGAGACCCTCCCTCCATACTCCGTAAAAGTCTTATTTGACTTTAAAAATGATGCCGAATTGCTAGAGTATAATTGGTACATAAAAGCCTATACTTACTTAAATAATACAAATTTGAGGTGTGGGGCATCTGTGTTGAAAGCATCATCTAAATCAACATGCTGACTCTGGACACCTCACCAAAGTCTTTGCAATTATCCTTCATCCCACTGCTCCATGACCACCTTCTCCAGGCAATCAACTGATCTTCTTTATGTTCTAGAAATTAGTTTCATTGTCTGAAGTGTTGTGTAAGTAGATTGATTCTTACAGTCCACACTCTTTGTAGAGGAGCACATGTACCCAACATAATTATTTTGAGATTAACCTAGTGTGTTTTACTTTTTAAAGTTTATTCTTTTGTTGCTGTTGTTAGGTTCAAATCCTATGACGCACTTAGTCAACTCTTGATGGGTGCTTGGGATGTTTCCAGTTTTAACTACTACAAATAAAGCTGCTTATGATGCATAAGCACAACTTAGCATAGAAAATAAATATTTAGGAACACAATGTCAAAGTCATTTTGTAAGTATGTGTTTTTGCTTATGAAAAATATGCAAACTTTTCCAAAGTGGTTCAGCACTTCACATTCTACAAGGATATGCTGTTCAGCTTTGTGCTGACTTCATACAGGCTGGAGTCATTTGGGAAGAAGAAACCTCAATTGAGAAAATGCCTCTATAAAATTGGTCTGTGTATAAGACTACAGTATATTTTCTTGACTGATGACTGATGTGTCAAGGCCCAGCTCACTGTATGATTGGTGCCATCCCTGGGTTCCAAAAGAAAGCAGGCTGAGCAAGCCATGGGGAGCAAGGCAGTAAGGAGTGCCCCTCCATGACCTCTGCTTCAGCTCCAGCCTCTATATTCCTACCTTTAGTTTCTGACATGTTTTCCCACAGTGATGAACTGTAACATGGACCTATAACCTGAAATAAACCCTCCTCTCCCCAAGTTGATTTTGGTTATGCTATTTTTCTACAGCAATAGAAACTCATACTAAGATTCAGGAATATATGGATGGGTACCACCTCCCCTGTGATCTGGACAGCACTTAAAATATACTTTATTAGTGACTTTAAAGGTATATGTGGATACCTTCTTGTGGTTTTCAATTACCTTTTCACCAAAAAATTGAAAAACTATTGGTATTGAACAACTTGTAAAGTACTAATATGATATCTGGGAAAGAATGTGTTCAAATCTTTTGGTTATTTTAAAATTAGGTTGATTGTCTTACTGAGTTATGAGCTCTGCTTAAAGTTAAGATTCAAGTTGTAGGCCAAATCTGTTTTTAAGATGTATTTTCCAACATATCGCCAAATTACCATAGGCTCCCTTCAGTGGAAACCCACCTACTTCCCATACTAAAAGTCTGTTCTTATCACTCGAAGTAGGTTTCCTATTATACATCTTTCTTTTTCTTCTACATGGCATAATACTGCACAATACAGTGTTACTGACTGAAAACAATTATGTCTCAAAGTGAAATTCTCAAATAAGAGAAAGATAAGACTTTCTCCCTTCATGCATTTTATCATTTCCAGTATTCTGTCCTTTGTATAGATACTGATGTGTGTCTGGTAGCACTCTCCCTTTGCCCCAAGCACATTTTTTTATCATTTCTTGGAGTACAAGTCTGCTAGTGAAATTCTTCCAGCATTTTTATTTCTGAAGGAGGTTGTATTTCATCCCCCCACCTTTTTAAAAATATCTTTTAGTGGGGGATGTCAAACTATATTGGACAGGGTTTGTGCCCTTTAGCAATGTGGAAATGCACAGTATTTTACATTTGGCATTATTGATAAGAAAAATCCAGGTCTCTGTCTTATATGTGTTTTTCTGTTTTAAGATGTCTCCTCATTACTGGATACATACAATTTCCCTGGGGTTTTTCACAGCATAGTTTTATTTGTGTGTATATGAGAACATGAATGTGCATCTTTTTTATCAAATTTGGAAAGATCTGGTCATTATTTTTCAAAATCACTTATGTATATTTAAAAATTTTATTTTGGAGCAACTTCAGGTCCACGGAGACTTGCCTCTTTTCACATCTAGAACACAGCCTTCTCTGTTGCGCCTGTACCAAGGGCACTGCATGTATGGACCCCAGTCTCAGGCACTCTCCAAAGCTGTGCTTCACCAAAGAAAGAGAAAAGCATCAAAATCATATTCACAGCACTCCATGTCCTCTAGTCCCACTTAAGAGGCCCCTGTGTGACAATAACAGTCAGGCAGCTACTTCAAGCAAGTCATTTATGTCAGGCTAGTCATAAGCTCTGGCCTCCAATGGGAGGCACTGGTCACTCTTTGCTTCTCCCCAGTTGGTATACAAAACCACTGGATATTGTCTTCAGGACCATATGGCTACAGTGCCCCTACTACTCAGGAGGACACAGGATGGAAGAACTGTCTAACCCCTTATCTCAGAGCAAATAAGGGCCAATATTGTTGCATTATGGGATTACTGACTTTGTTATAGTCATATTCACCTATCAACACTTCCAAATAACACATGCTATTGTCTAGAAGTCAAACACATATAAGTATCTCCAGACTAATGAGAGTTGTTCAATATTGTTTTTATTTATGAAAGACATGGGCGACTTCCTTAAGAGAGACAATTTGATCATGAGTTATGGGCACATTTTTGTGCTATCTGTACCTACTAAACTGCCCATTAGTGTTTATGCATAGCTTATGACATTCCTTCCAGATTTCAGTATTATATTATTTTTAGAGTTTTATCAGTTACAATGTTTAAAATGTGATTCATTATTATGTGGATTTTTATAACTATTAAATTCAGATCTGTACCTTAAATATTGGTTATTTTACATTGTGATTCATTAGTTCTGTGTCTTTGCTTCCTCCTTTGAATTTTAATGTTTTATTCATCTATAAGTCATTTATATTTTCAATATTAAGACAGATGTCCATGTTATAAATATGCCTAAGCCCTTAACTACTAAAGTGCTGATTCACTCACTTTTAAATACCATTGCCAGTCCAGAAACTTGATTTTACTGGGAGAGCCACCCACAGCCTAATATTAAACACTTGCTTTTTATATAAGTGCATGTGTGTTACTGTGCTTCCATGAACCTCAAATTCATCTGGAATTTATAAAATAACACCTTCCTGCCTGAATCAATATGTGAAATTGCATAAAATTTAATGACAGATTTATTCACAAAGCATTTCACATAGTAGGAGCACAATATATGTTAGTTATTCTGCTTGGACCACCCAATCTGTATTTACACATTTTTAATTCTATAAGCATTCCTTGATAACATCTATGCACTAACTATAACATGTTTTCAATGAAGGGGTTTCTGGGATGTCTTCTAACTGGGAGTAGCAGTGAGTGGATGTGATATCAATAGTTGAGAAGAATGAAATAAGAACACTACAAGTTCAAAGCCAGATGGAGCTACAAAAGTAATTTTCAGAACAATCTGGGTTACAGAGGAGAACTCAGTCCCACAGCAGATGAATAAATTAAACATGGTGAAAGTTTGTCCATGTTCTGCTCTGTTATTTAATTCTTACTTTTTGTTGATACATTCTTGGTCAGTTGGGCTGCACATACACTGATGTTTACACTCTCTTCATTGGTTTTCTATACACACATGTGATGACAATCTATACAGCTAAGATTGTGAGGAAGCCACTTTCTACTCAGCAGTCTTGAGTTAGAGGGCTACAAGGACCTCACTTACCAGACTTTTCCCTCTTTACTGGTCCTTTAAAGGTGTCTAATGTCCCCTCATTCTTTAAAGACCCTCTAAGGTGTTGCACATTCTAACTAGGCTGATACTGACTTTTGCCTGAGAAGAGTAACATTATCAGATGTTATTTTATCAAATTAGTTCCATTAGTTCCTACTACCATTTAAAACAATGCACAGTCCTGAGTGAACAGGATTGCCAGCCAAAGGGTGAAAATACATGATATGATGTTAAAATGTTGAGTGAAGATATGTAGCTGTGGACAGGGGTGGAAATTTTGCCTTAGTAACTGTGAGAGACCACGAGGACAAACATCAAGTAGCTGCTTCAGTGTGCTTTTGTCCAAGACAAAGATTGTGTCCAAATACTGTATGCCTCAAGTGTCTGTATCTTTACACACAAAGTTACTCTGTCCATGAAAGGCAGCGGGATAGACAGGACCTATATTATCTTTGGCATAGACAGGATCTGCAATTACCATTTCATTAGGCTTCTACTATGCCCGAGTCTTAGTGGAAATGGAATCAATTAAAATATTTCTCAAAAGTCATAGAATTAGCCATTTCTCAAATGGTGTCAGAATATATGAGAAGATACAGAAGACCAGCAAATACTCATCATGAAGTCCAGAGTTTAAAAGTATAGTCATTGTATACTACAATATCATGTCTACTATTCAAAGAAGAGTAAAAGCTTACTTTTTGACTCAGTATAGAGTAACTCACACTCATAAATGATTATCAACTATTTAGAGAACCCTGAATTCATATAAGCCATATTAGCATTAGCTACATTGTCATGATTAACAGCATTAGTGCTTGCTGAGCTCTCACAAAGTGTGACTCACACAGAAGCACAAAAGTAGTGTAGGCCATGGTGTCCATCCCCAAGAACATTTGGTCTCAAAGGAACAAAAGCACTTCTGAGAAACAATGAGATATCACAGGAACCTTAGCCTATAATTCTGATTGCCTACTTCATAAAAGCTTGGCGAAGTCAGATCTGCTAAAACTGAATTTGCTGTAATAGAATTCTTGGAAGGGCAGGCATACAATGCAAGCCTTGAGAATAAGTGGGATTTCAGAAATTGCCATAGGGTCACCCATGGACATGTGGTTCACAGATGTGTTTTGTTTGGCTTATATGTTATATTTTCAACATTTTAATTAGTTACCAACATTTTAAATTAAATCACCATCCGCCCAGCTTGAGCTATTTAATTACCTGCCTGGTTCCTGTCATGAGTTGAGTTTGCAGCCCCTAATGTATGGACTGATCCCATTCTCATTGTCACTGGTAACTATGAACTTTGGTAAGTATATTAGAATGATTTATTTCCTTCTTTCAGTGTCACAAAGTTCTGCCTAGCTGCATGCTAACAAGACACCATAAAAATATTTTTCACAGTAGTCCTTTGTAGAAACCAATGCCTAACCAACCCAATTTGGACTGAATTCAAGGAAAAGTTATTTTTAAAAAGTGTTATTTTGTCTATTGTCCTGCCTCTATTGTTACACTCTTATTGCATTAGTGGAATTTAATGACCTATATTTTATAGGCAGAGAAAGAATACTATGGTGGAATGCATTCCTAAAAGTCAGCACAATTAATCAGCAAACCTGGCTCTGAAACAAACCTTTGCAAAGAAATTAACTCTGTATTTGGCCCCCACTAAAGCTGAAGGTGCTGTAGGTATGCACATGATAAGACAGACACCAAAGCTTTCGTCTAACAGCTATTATGATCATCTCCCAATCATATCCCTTTGAAGTGTGATTCAGAGCCCTAAGTACTTGAAGACCACAACACCCAACCCTGAGCAGAAGAGGTTATCAGCAGTTACTAAGTAACATACTCAGCCTGGTGAACACCATATCCCAATCCTGGTCTCATGGTAGTTACACTGGAGCATAGAAGTGGCCCTAGGAAGATGACTTTGTTTTGACAAAGGGTAGGGCAACATCTGGCTCCACAGGAAGATGATATTGGCTTTGTTTAGAAATTTTGGATATTTGACAAGAAAGGGAACACATTAGATTGAAGACCAGCTAGTGTAGTTATTAGTAGATAGCCAGGTATGGAGTCTTTCTCACCAGCTGGGAGGCACACTGACAACACTATGGAAATCATAGGTAGGCCCTGTGAGTCTCTCTCAGTATTTGCAGGGAACAGAACTTCAAGGCTTACTATCCAGAGATGTGTTGATCTGCTTATCATAACACTCTAAAATCAGATGTGTAATTGTATAATTGTCTACTTGT
Source organism: Cricetulus griseus (assembly GCF_003668045.3). Taxonomy (NCBI): domain Eukaryota; kingdom Metazoa; phylum Chordata; class Mammalia; order Rodentia; family Cricetidae; genus Cricetulus; species Cricetulus griseus. The sequence continues at coordinate 189,076,561 of NC_048595.1, read as the reverse complement.
TTATACATCCTAAACATACTTCAAGAAACTGTTGATTGTTTTAAATACAATTATCTTATTTTCCCACATAAAATGCTGCACTATACCCTATCTATTGTTTAGAATCCAGTCATGGCATATTTTTTTAAATAAATCTCCAAAGACCCTATTTGATATATTCATACTTAGAGGTTCTGTGGCCCTAACCTCTTTGATTTTCTCTCTATGTTCATTATTTTATGATTCTTCATAGCTTTTATTTCCACAGCACCTTGGTTTCACTGCCTTAAATTTCCTTTTCATTATCCACAGATGCATCACGCTGATTGTAGCTATATAAAGTCCAAAAGAGGGGATGGCTGAAAAGGAATATGGAGCCAGGAAAGGCGCTTGCTGTCAAGCCTGCCAACCTGAGCTGATCTCTGAAACCCACATAGTGAGAAATAAGAACCAGCTCCCACAAGTTAACCTCTGAATTCCCCATGTGTGTCCCTCTCCCACACAATAAAATAAAAGGAATGCAGCATCAAGTAAGGTAAATAATAGTGTAACTTAAGAACTACTTCCCTGAACTTCAGGATGTATCCTATATCAAGTTGCTTACTGGTTCTTTTCCAGTTGGAGAAGATGCCTGTGAGCTTTTAAAACTTAATGAACAACATGGAATTTTTCTGATGGAAGGACCTCATAAAAGCAAAGATAATAGTGTTAAAAGAAAAAATCTTATCTTGGGGAGATCCTGTTATTATCAAAAAACTGCATAATCAAAAGATGGGCTGTGTATTTCCTGAATTTTTCATCTGATCTAGACATGACTTTTGACTCAATTACTTCAAATATATATATATATATATATATATATATATATATATATATATATATAGACTAGCATTTTGAGAAATGAATTATTCTCCTAGATACCATAAGACACTTATTTCTTTGACATTTTACATACTTCCATAGTGTGTTTAATTTTTTTACTTTCATTTTGGAGTTTTACTAACTTCCATACATTGAAATTCTGTTTCTTTGTTTTTTTTTTTTTTCAACTATACATTTTCACAACGAAAGTACTTACATTTATGTCACTATAATAGCACCCAAAATACCTGTCCTGACATTAGGGTAATAAGCTTTGCCATCCCTACTACTGAAAGCATTTATTTTTAGAACTTTTAACTTTAACTTTACTGTTACCAAGGAAGATGAGGTCCACTACCACTTAACAAATAGTTTCTTTTAAAAAGTATTCTTTAGAAAATATTAAAATAAATGATCTACTAAGATAGATAAAGATTCTTACAAGAACTTAGTTCCTTAAAAGAAACAAACCAGTTCATTCTCATTAATAACTTCTCCTGCCATTGTCATAAAAACTTGAAATACATAAAGCACAAGCCTCAACTTTCATAAAGTCAAGAGAATATTTAGATTGCATATTATTCAGCTATGGTATATAGCTTGGAATACACAAGTCTACCTAAATACTACTTTACCTTTTTCAGATGTAACTACACAGTTGGCAATACTTTAAATTAGTAGTCATTAAAGCCCAGCAAAGAATTAAATATAGTCAGATAAAGACAGGCAATGAATGCCTCAAATTATAAAGACCTCTTTCATTGTGTACAGAGGTATCATGATATTACTGTATACAAGTTGTAATATATGGTTTCCATACAAAATATCAAAATTTCAGATATTACAAATGGTGTCAAGATCCATAGTTGGCTTCGTCAAAGGCTTTTCTAGCCCGTTTCAATTCTTCATTCATAGTAAGTATGTCTTTCACTCTAGCAAACTGCCTTGGGTCCTTTTGAATCAGGAAAACAGTATCTTCAGCTTGCACTCAACCCTGTCTTTCAATTGACATTGTCTTGTGAGTAATGAACTCTATGACAAAGTCTTCAAGAATATCCACTGATTCAGTGTAAGGATACTGGTCATCCCCAAACCCATACATCATACATTGTAATTCTTTGGAGAAAAGTCTCTATCTTTTCCCCTGTCCACCTTCTGCTCCTCCTCCAATTTCTTCATTTTCCTCCTCAAATGTGGGGTCTTCCTCCTCATCTGCCATCCTAGCTGCCTGCCATATAACTGTTGCCTGAGTGTGTCTTAGATCCAGTCTTCATAGAATCATGATTCAGCAGCACTCAGTCTCCTAGTCCTCAGAGAGAAATTCTTCAGATCACAGTCTAACTTCTCCACAGTAGCCCTCCTTGTTTATCTTACAGCTTATATTCTTCCATAACTTTTTAGTTTAGTAAAGTCATCAAAAATACTTGACAATGCATCAATGTATATGTAAAGTTTCTTAGCTCCCTGGATAGCAGAAAATGCTCTTTGCCGTCTTCCACCTTAAGGAAAGAATTATCCCTCTGAGGACCGCTGTTGCTCTTCTCTGAAGGTATGTACATAAGTTTGCAAACTAGCACTCAACTTAGGCAGCATCAAATCATAAGATAATGGTCTGGAGTCTGCTTAGGATGGTGTCAAAAGATAATGTACACTAGATTAAGCTGGGACCCCAAAAGGCTGACCAGTGTTCTAAAAATTGTCATGACCATTGTTCTTTACCCCATCCCTGTTTCATGTTGCTATATTGTCTATATTCTATAGACCATGAATCATAGAATGACCCTGATTGAGTCACTGCCCAAGAATAATAAATATTACTTTATGTGTGTATGCTGGAGATATGAAAAATGTTCAAAGACAGTACTTCAAAAGGAATAATAGTATTTTTCTCCTATTAAATAACAAGTCTTTGAAATTTAAATATTCAATATTTTTAAAGAAAGAAGGAGGTGCATTTTCCTGTAAAAATCAGTGGAAAGATGTCTGAATAAAAAAGTTTTTTTTAAAGGATTTAAATCGTCATATAAACTGGAAGCCTCTTAAACAGATTTTTTGACTGAATATTCTTTGTCAAGAAACCATATCCAAGAAAATAATTCCAATGTAACTCCTAGTTAACCAAAAATATTTATCATGCCATTACTAATAACAGAATAAAATTAAAATAATATAAATATAAAGAAGAGGAGCTATATAATTTTTCCATCCATGTGTAAAATAAAACTCATCACCTAAAACAGTAATTTACAAACAATTGAAGTAATGTGAAAAAATAAATGCTATCATGTGAGCTATTAGAAAGGTAGGATATAAAATTACTTGCATGGTAGAATATCAAGGAAAGAATTAAAATATATATTTTTTAAAAGAAGGAGGCAGAGTGTTAATAGTAACAATAAATGAATATGAATAAAACTAATTTAAAATAATTTTCTGTAGTTTCCTGTGAATTGTGGAAGAGGGCATATTAGTTCTTTTTCTATGCTGTGATAAAATGTCATGATCAACTTATAGAAGGAAGGGTTTATTTGGGCTTAGGGTTTAAGAGGAATAGAGTCTATCATGGCCATAAGCAGCATGCATGACAGTAGGAAAAATGAGTTAAGAGTTCACATCTTGAACCACAGAACCAAGTAGGGAGAACAAACCTGAAAGCTGCAGAGTCAATGCCTTGTCCCCTGCCACATTCTACCATCAAATACTTTTCAAGGTCATCTGCACATAGTAGAGATTAATAAAACATCAAACAAGAACACCATACATCTCAAAGCAGGGAAGTTTACCAATATAATTACAATACAACCATATTGTAACAACTGAAAACTCATCATACATGGTGGCTGAAACAGTGAACCCAAGTTAAATATTTTAGAAACGGAAACTGTCAGTCATATTTTTAAATCTTATTCAAAACTATGTCATTGAGGCTGTGTTTCTATTTTAACTAGGCTGTTTAGTTTGATTCTACTGGTGCTTTTCAATGCACTGAGAGTCTGAGTATGGCTTCACAGAAAAAAATTCACAGTAAATTTCAGGGTGTCATCAACTAATCATTTCTTTACTTTCTTCCCAGTCCTCTCTCAGAAGAATTCCCATGTCTATAAAATCAAGCATAATGACTAGAAATCTTAGTCACTTGTATCACACTTATATATTCATTGTCAAATAAATTTCTTTTAAACTAATTTCAACTTAGTCAATTTATAGTCATCACTGCTTGCCAGTAAGTGATAACATTTGGCTTTCACAGGTCCATGAAAATTTCAGTGGTTAAATTTCAGAGCAAGGGTATCGCACTGGAGTAAAAATTAGAATAAGAGACAAGGATCATATTTGCTAAAGCTGACCTTTTATTTTATCCTAGGACTGGAAAGAGGACATTGTAGTCACATTTTCTAGGTCCTTTCTGAGGGAGAATAGATTAAAGATCTGACGGTGAAGACTTGCTTCTCAGATTTAAAAGACTTTAAGACCAGGACTGAGTCAAATATGTACTAGGTAAGGGAGGGAGAGACCAGAATCCCAGACCCCTGCCCCACACTCAACATCGTGCTAAGATATTGAAGTCTATCAAGGCCTTAAAAGCATCTCCCTAGGAGCCCTCTGGGTTTGTACTGGCTGCTGCCACACAGTCCCAATGAGATCTGGAATTTAAGAAGTGAAGCACTTTGTGCATTCTTGGGGCCTTCTCCAAAGCTAAGAGGAGGCCTGTAGTAAGAAGTCACCTTGCCTGCAGGCAACTTTGCTCTCTACGTGGATGCTGTTCCTAAAGGAAAACAACTGCCTTCCAGTCTTTGGTGTCTCATTTTGATCATTACACTTTTCTTTCTAAAAGGTAAAGGTCATTATTTTGAACTCCTCCAAAAACAAAACAACAGCAAAAATCCAGTTGACTCTTCCATGGAATTGTACTGCTTCCTTTTGAAGCAAAGTCCCTTCTAAAGCAATTTGGATAAAGCACACTTGACTTAAGCATATATTTTCTGAGCAGTTTTATTCCATTATCTGAAAATTTAGAACCCTACTGTGTACTAAGTGGGATCAGTATACATTTTCACTACAAAACTGCCAAAATATAAAATGACCTGCAGGAGAACCTAATAGGTAAATAACGTAACAAAACAAACTATTTTTTTTCAAAGGGGCAGTACAGACGTATTTTAAAGTGCATTTCTTACTCAAAATAATAATATCTTACTAAGTACAATTATTTGCAGTTTGAATGCACTATTTACAGGCTAGCACATTATTTAAGTTTATTTTTACAATTATAATCAAACTCACAAATAAGGAGGAGATATCTGTATAGCTGGTAAGAATTTATTGTGGGATTGCTTGCCCAGGAGAACTTAGTGGTATACTGATATGTCAAATATCCCAAAGCATTGAGGGCCACATCAATCATACTTCTATCAATTACACTAGATTATAAGAATAATTTTGAAGATTAAGATATTTCTGTTATTTTTGCTACAAATTTACATCTTTTTCTCTTCCATATCCCTTTTTGTTCAGCTTCTGAAATTGCATGTTAAACTATGTATCTTTCCTTGGGTTGCTTTTTGCTTGTGATTCAACACAGTCTGTTTTCCTGAGGCAAATGCGTAATGCCTCTGACTTTGTTCTAGGCACATAATTGAACCTATTCCATAAAAGAAGCCTATGATCAAAACATGGAATGGACACTATTCAGGTTGCTCAATGGGAAAAGATACTGTCAGTGCAAGCTTGAAGATTTAACTTCAATCCTCAGAACACAAAAAAATGTGGATGGAAATAACAGACAACGCAAAATACTTCCCTCCATATAGGAAAAATGGTATACATATATGCACACACACACACACACACACACACACACACACACACACTAAGAATAATAATTTTTATGAAACATGGGACAGGGTCCTTTTCTTCTAACTGGTCATGTTATATCTGAGTTCAATAACATAAAAATAATTTTGACTTTAAATAATTCATATGCATATATTAGAAAAGGTTACAACAGTTACAATATATTTCTAGAATATTTCAAAATGTTGATGGAAGCCTTTAATTTTTCCACCCTCTTATAATATATATATATATATATATATATATTATATATATAATATATATATATATATATGAAAGAAGAACTACTGAACACATGGGATTTCTTGTAGCAATCCCTTCTCTGGCCTCCATGTAAATTAAGGACAAATGTCTGCTAAGGTCTGGAAAGGTTTAGTTCCTACTTTCCATCTTCATGCCTCTCCTTTGCAAAGACAGCAATCAAAATGTCTGGGCTGTCAGCTATTGCTTCAAGAACTTTTGAAGTCAATTTGATGATCACAGTTTCTGTCATTAGTGGGCACACTGACAAATTATCAATGGCATATTTACACTAGCATTGGAATCCCCTGACATCCAAGATGTTGGAGAACATACTTGAGCAACAACTTGTATGGAAAGCACCAGTTTACCATCTGGCTGTTTGAATTGAATGCTAGAGAGAGTTCTTTTGTTTGAAGAAGGAAGGACTGAGATTTCTGCCTCATTTAGCAAAGCTCGCAAAATGAAAAGTTTCATTACAAGTTACTGTAATATTTCCCCTGGGTTGAAAGCCATGTTTCTTCCTAAGAAAAAGCAAACAAATCCTAGTTCCATGGCATTTTGAACCTCCCTGGGGAAGAGTCAGTGCAAGTCTCCAGAGACACTGTGTATTATCTCAAATATTCATTCCCTAGAGGTTTAGATATTTCAGACAGGCTGATGTCTTAGTCATGCCAGGTTGCTATAACAAACACCAAATACCAGTGACTAGCAACAAAATGTTATTTTTTAATGTTTCTAAAGGATGGAGTTTTGAGATCAAGATGATGGTAGATTATCTTGTGAGACTTCCCTTCCTGATTAGGTGAGCACGATGTGGGGAAAGGATTCTTTGTTTATTTTCATAAATCACAGCAAGAGACTATAAAATAATGACTTAAACTGCTTCCTAGAGGCCACTCTCTAATTATTATCTGATTAGAAATTAAAGTTTCAATATAGGAATATTGGGGAAATGCTAGCATTCGATTCACAGAGCACAGAGCTAAAGGAATAATTAGCATATACTGTGGAAGTCCTTGATGCACTGTTTTTTGGCTATTCATATGTAAAATATGGCATTTCATTGTAAGAGTATAGAACGTTAATTCATGAAATTTAATATCTACTAATATATAAATAAATTTAATATCTACTAATAATATAAATCTATTATTATATTTCAGAGTTCCCCAGTTTTCATTTCAATTTTGTATCCTTTGGTAAGTTACTAAACTTCCTCTGACTCAATGTTATCACTTAAATATGATTATAATAATAAAACCTATCCTTACAAGGTCAGGTAGCTGGGATTACCAGGCTTGGAATTTGGATTAAACCTCATGCTTTCCTGGTAACCCTGGAAAGGGCACTGTTACAACTGCCCTCTATGAGTTTAAGAGGTCAATTCCCTTGGTTTCCTCCCAGAACTTGAAGGTAAGACCCTATTGCTGAACATAATATACATATTTCAGACCCAGGACTTGAGGAATTGAGCTAGAACTAACCGGAAGAGCCACCCCCATGAGGAGTAGCTCTCATATTATTTGAAAGTGTTATGCAAGCTACCAAGAAAAAGAACAGTCAGGAGTCCTACCCCGCTGTAAAGCCCATGAACCAAAATGACCAGCCTATAAACGTGTGTCCAATGGCATGATACGGTACTTGGCTCTGTGTTAATCAATATGGGCTGGGGGTTGGGGACGTTGAGTTCAAGAGAGCATGGGAGGGATGTGGGAGGAGTTGGAGGGGAGGAAGTGAATAGAAATAAGGCAAATACAGTAGTCATTTATGTAATTCTCAAAACGTAAAAAATTCCGGGCAGGGTGGCACATGCCTTTAATCCCAGCACTAGGGAGGCAGAGGCAGATGGATCTCTGTGAGTTCGAGGCCTGCCTGGTCTACAGAGTGAGTTCCAGGACAGGCTCCAAGACAATTCAGAGAAACTCTGTCTCGAAAAACCAAAAAAAAAAAAAAAATTTAAATTCCACCTAAAATAATATGATATGGAAAAGGTGGAGGTATCAGGGACTTAAAGAGACCCATTAATTAAAGCTTTTTTTTTTCTCTCCAGGTGAAAAGAATAGGAGTTCTACCACACTTGAGTAGAGTCAAGATTCTGATCTGCCCCATAGACTAGAACATCACAGACTATTATTCCTTTTCTTAAGAGTTAATCCAGCTAGGCCTGCTAGTCACCTGACCAGGAGGGCAGTGCTCAGAAAACCTGATTCACCTGAAAACATGCTAAGGCAATGGGGGAATAGTTATCCCTAAATGAGATTAATGTACTTCTCCAGCCACCCCTTCTCTAACAGGTCATCCTAAAGCCTGCTTGCTATTCCGAATTCTAACTCAAAAAGAACAAACTTTCTTTTACTTCTCTTTAACCCATTTTTCTACAGCAGTCAAAATTCTAAGAATGCTTGCTCAACACTCTGGACTCCATCCCCTCCTCTGAAGTCCATCTGCTTTCTATCAAACAGCACAGCTAAGTCGGCCTCTGAGTTACAACCCTCCTCCTGGTAGCTTCTGAGATTTAAAGCTTGCCTGTCCTGTGGCTCTTCTCTCAACCTCTAAAAAATTAGTCCCTAATCTTTTTACTGATTGTGTTTGAAATTTTTTATTAATGAGAACCCACAAAAAAGGTAACCCCAGTTTTGTTGGTGACAACACAGTTCTTTTGAGAAGTAAGTAATAATACATGTATAAAACACTTGGAACAATTTCCTGGAGTTTAGTAGCATGTTTTTGTTGGATTTTATTGGCATACCAACTTTCTATTTGCACAGAGCCATTTCACATAAACAATGTTGTTCCTCTGACCCATTTTCTGTCTTCAAGATTGTGAGCTCCCAGACAGTAGAGGTGTATGTCTTCTCTATCCTTAAACTTAATGCTAATCACCCACAGGACCTGGGACAAACTGTACTACAGATTCTGCTACAGACTCTCCTCAGACTCCATCCTACATCTTTGAACTAAGAAGACTATGAAACTAAGCACAGGTGCTCTTCCAATAAATGAAGCAGCTTGATACAAAGAGAATCAGATCAGTAGCTGCTCAAGGGTGGCATCGGGACAGGACACAGAGGTATTTGGAGTATGGGTGTCAGGTAGAAATATGAGGCATGGATGAATAGAAGGAAACAAGTAAGAAAAACAAGTAGAAGATGTTTAGTAGAAAAGACCTAAGGAGGCTTTCCAACCCCACCTACCAAGACTTGAAATTTGGGGTATTTTTTTATATTTTATATGGAGAATATCCTCATTCCTGATCTTCCCAGTAAACACTCTAATTAATGGTTTATACTTATAAGGGATTTCTCACTAACTATAGTAACTGTGGTTTCTTATTTTCTATTTTTGATGCTCTGACTCCTGGGATCCTGCAGAGCAGAAAAGACTAAGCATCCCATGGCTGGCTCCAAGTAATAAATAGCTTGCCTGAGGCATGCCAGTCATATACATACTAAGCAATCTAGATCCCTTAATGCAAACTATGTTTTCAAGCAACCCATTCTCTGAACCCCTACCCAGTGACTTAATCATCCCCAGGAAAAATAATTGTTATGAGTAAACTATGTGAAAAATAGATCTGGACAGCAATAGATGCATAAGCTTTAGTTGTTTCAGTGACAGCATTTGATCATATAATTCTGCCTACATTGCTGAGGCAATGTGGTCTCTTTTATTGCAGTCTTAAGAACTAATATTAACTTTTATAACACAGCACAAAGTATATTCATATACATAGCTAACAGGATGCACAAAAGTTCCAGAGGTTTCAGTTTAGTTCAAAGTGTTTCAGTAGAGTGGACTGAGAAGGCTATGCTTTGATGAAATAGTGAATGAGGCAAGTGCTGGGATGGAGCTGCAGATGGAACTGTTGGAGTCAGGGTTTGAAAGCAAGCTATTGCAGCTGTAAGTTAAAAGCTGAACAAAGCTGAGATAACAGGAAATAACAGATGCTGATTCAGGTCCAGGTTCATAAAGGTGAACAGGTGGACAAGGAGCCAGTCAAGTATGCTATGCCAATAGTGGGAACTAAGCCATAACAAAGCTCCAGGGACACTCAGAGTCTTCTGCTTGTTGGTCCTTGATGCATATACCAGGTATCAGATGATGGATTTGTGGGGCTATGCCACTTCAGTTTCAAGTCTTCAACACTTTTTAGGAGTCAGGTGGGATAGTTACTTCTTCCTTGCTCTGACGTGTCAACTAAGTTCTTAGCCTGCTTTCCCTGATATTTTAATATACCCATATGCCTCCACAGTTTCAGATCACATCAATAAAGCCACAGAGTGGCTTCCTTTCTAGTCACAGGAATGGGTCCACCCACAGGATATGGTAAGCTTTCTTCCTCAAAGTGGAATCCAAAGCAGCTTGTAAAATGGAGTCCTGAAGGAAGGTACAGCTTAGGAAACTATTGTTCTATACAACGTGGAGTAACTTAAACCAGGACATTGTCTAATACTGACAGTCATAAAATCAAAACAGGAACTAAAACCCGGAAGCCAGTACAAGTACTTAAACTATCCAATTTTAAAGATCTTTGCTTGGCTTTGTCTCTGCTTCCTGCATGAACAGTAAAGAATTCAGGTTGAGTTGGAGGGATGACTCAGTGAGTACAGCAATTGCAGAGGAAACATGAAGCCCTCAGTTTGCATCCCTTTCACCTACACAGAAGGCTATTTGTCTTTAATACCAGTACTGAAAGGCAAAGACAAAAAATTCTGAAGGCTTTAACATTAGCTAGTTTAGCATAATCCATGAGCAACGGGTTCAGACACACACACACACACACACACACACACACACACACACACACACACACAGATAGTCCTCAAGAAAGACAACCAGAGTCAACCTCTGGCCTGTGTGAACATTCACCTACACAAACACCCTTACATCACAAACCAAAAGACTTCAGCTGACCAGTTTACTGGTTCCTTCTCTCTGGCCACTCAACATTCCTGCTTCCCCATGAGCTCCTTTATGGCAGAATGCCTATATCTTTAGGAACTATACATACAATAAAAACTAACATCATAATAATTTCTATGTCTGTGTGTATTCCACACCTAACTAAAGCAAGTGCTACATAACATGTATAAAGTATATGATAATATCACATAGTTGAAAATGGTGGGTGCCTTACATTCAGATTAAAGATGTCAGAGTATAAATAAGTGATTTCTGATGTAAGAATCAGAAATTACCTCTGGGGAGACATGCATTTCAAATGTGTGTTGAATGGCATGCAAAATGTGAACAAGACTTCAAGGAGGTTTGGAGGAAGTTAGTAGAGGGAAAAGATGAAGTAGAGGTTAAGACAAGTTGGACTGTGGAGAGACAGAAGATAAGGACCTGAGAACACCAAGCATCGAGGAAATGTCAAAGTTGGCTTCATAGTCATGCTTCTTTGAAATATTGGCCCTATGTTCTAGTTGGAAAAGTCAGAGTAGTTACAGGTTCACACAAAATGCTAGCTTCCAAAAAAAGCAAAGCAAACCCTACGGTTGCCATTGACTTACTCATGGGTATTAGTGACTTCTCTGTTACTGTGATAAAAAACACCATGCAAAGCAATTTATAGAATAATGGGTTTATCTGTGCTTACAATTCCAGGGGATGAGAATTCTTCATGGTCTAGCAGAGGTGAGGCAGTAGACACAGCTGAAGTCTCACATCTCAAATTGCTAGAAGGAAACAGAGACCAAACTGGGAATGGCATGCATCTATTGAAACCTCAAAGCCTACCCCTAGTGACATACTTCCCCCAGTAAGATCATACCTTCTAAGCCTCCCCAAACAGCACCTCCTGGAGACCAAATAATCAAATGTCCAGACAATGGGAACATGTCATTCAAACCACCACACCTGATGTATCAGTCATGTGACAAAAGCCAATGGCAGGCAGGAAAGGACATTTATACAGGTAAAGAATTGACAATGGCTCAGCTTCTGAAGATGCTCACTTTGATGACTCTATCAGAATTTCCAGGATAAATATTTTCATCACTGTGTGATAAATGTGATAGATTTTAAGGTCTCATTTTCAAGACTTAATACTACACATGCTGTGTGAAAACATTATTCTCAGAGGCATTTTTCAGATGTTTCTAATATAATATCATCAAAGAAATCATCCTAAGATGAAATCATAAAGTTTCACAATGTATGATTCCAGAAATAATGCATGGAAAATGGATTTATAACTGAAAAGTATGAGGAGGTTAAAAAAAAAGAGTGCTATAGTCAGTGTTTCTGTTCCATTAAATTTTAAATTACTTTCAATTACATTCTTTCACCAGGACATAATGGGAATCTGCTAATAGATGTTTGTAAGACATTTCAAAGGAAAATAAAAGCTCACAGTCAACATAGTCATAAAGTAAAGAGAAAATCTAGCTTCTATCTCACTAGGTCTCATTCAGAAATCCTTGTGGAAATAATTCATTGCTATATGATAAATCAACAGAAAAATTTAACAACAGGGTCAAGGGTTTCAAGATAGATTTTTTCTTTAAATCGCAGACCTAATTGGTGGGAGGAAATAGTAGTTATAATTTGGCCCATGTTTTAATTATAGTCATATGAGCTTGATTGGATTTGTAGCATAATCTTTAAAAAGCCTGAGTTTTTTCAGAATAGGGAGAAAGTTGAAAAGTCAAATCATTTATTCCTTGGAAGTTTTTTGTTTATACAAGCAATGAAGAACTACTCTCTGCACAATAAATATTGGTTTTTCACACTATCAAACACTGAAGCACATGCAGACAAAGACACTTTGCTTAACTGCTGAGGAGACTAAACATGTTGGACACCCAAGTGGTAGAGAACATTTGGGGACACACTAGGCAAAGATTTTCTGGTCTTCAAAACAACTATTTTTTTCATTCTTTTATTCAAATTCAACTCTCATCAGCTTCAATACAACTTTTCTTGTTTGTTGAGCTTTAACAGAAACAGCTTCCTTCATTCCCATCACTCACACAATTGTGCTGGGTATTATAAACTGACCATAATGTAACACTTGTTTCTATGTCAAAACAGTAGTTAGTAGACATATATCAACTGATGAGCTCACAGAATTTCTAAATCCCCCCACTGGGTTTCAGATAAACCAAAGGTACCAGTGCATATTGGACATATATCACTAAACATTATATAATAAGTCAGAAATACCAAAGTAACAAGAAGGGCACATGAGACAAAGAGGGACAGAGGCTTTAAGGGTGGAAGGGAAGAATAGAACGCATGTGACATGAAAGAACAGGAGGGCATACTGGGATGTGATGGGTTTAAGTGGGAGCTGTGTTGAGGAGTAGGCAGGAGAGAAGTTAAATACAACAGCAGTTCTAATAGGTCTTAATAATAAAAGTCCAGAGTCAGATATAGGGGGAAATGATGAGAGTTCAGAGAGATGAAAGAGCAAAACACAGCCACCTTACCTACTCAACATCCAACGCCTGTCTCCTCTTACCTTATCACTTCCTCTCTCTGCCAAGCCATCTCACTTCCCATCTGTCTGTACAGACCTCCAGACTTCAATGGTTAGCTAGTGGCTAGGTCTGCCCTCTTATCTTCAAACAAGCTTTGTTTGTTAGAGTATAAACAAGATATCACTGTAGTTAAACAAAATTCTTCCCAGCTAGCTGGTTTTCATAGTGCTAGGAGGTGAGACACAGATTACTAATGGGAGAAATTCCTCAGTGAATTTGCTCAGGGATGGACCCTGCATGCCATAATGCTGACCTTCCAGATAAAATGTGCTCCTGGTTCAACAGTATTACAAATGTTGTAAGGGTAGTCAAACAGTTCCTGGATGGATTTGAGGCCTCCCCACAAGAGTAATTCATACTGAGTACTGTAAGTCTGGTTAAAATGCCACAGCTGGAGAGATCATGGACCATAATGAGGAACATCCTATTGTTGTTTTTAATAGATGGGTATGCTTCCAAACTGCATTCTAAATGTTTATGTTTAAGCCCATAGATTAGAGTTGATCTCATCTCTCATCAGAAAAGCTTCAAAGCGGGAAGGAGTTAATATAGTAGTTCATATTGGGTCAAACTGCTGAAAATAAGTGTTTGTTGAGTTCTCAGCTGGAAACAGGACATTGTATCTCATCCCACCCTGAGGCTCAGAGAACTTCATAGTAGAGGGTATGAAAAGAGTGCAACAGCTAGACAATGGAGAAAAATGCTATGAAACACTGTCTTCTGAACACAGTATGGCTGTTGCTCACATTAACTAACAATGGCTGTGGTTGTGACACAAGGCTTGGAAAAGCCAAGCCCTTCAAGAGTCCAGTATGGGTGGGGGAAGGACACACCATTCCCCACCTCTAGCTAAAGAGCTCTTGGAAGTTAATGGCTCCTATGAGAGAGAAGTCAGTTTCTTCAGTGATGTAGCCACTGACAAGTTGCCTATGATTCATAATCCAGCCACTCACCATGCATATGCAAGTAATCCTAACTAACCTCAGAAAAGAAATAAAAAAGACATTGAAAGGCATAGGAGAATATGTGGAGAAGTAGGGGTCCAGAGGAAGTATAAGTGGGATAAGAGAAGGGGATGGATTGTGGTAACTACGATCAAAACTCATTAAGTACACAAGTGGAGAATAAATAAAATTTCATTAGGGTGGGAAGGAATGTGAAACAACCCTGTGTTCAAACTTTTCACAGTACAAAATGCACAGACAGTAATGGCTAGCTAGCAATGCCCTTCCCTAAATATTAAGTGACAAATACATGGTACAGAAAATTGGTGTCCCAGGAATTCTACTTACCGGCCACAATTTCAGTCAGGAGAATAGGTAAATACATTGAACTCAGTCCTAGTAGTGCATCTGAAGGTACAATTAAGTAGTCCCTGATCTATGATCTGAGTGAAAGTTTGGTGCACAGAAGCAAGCATTCCTGAAAATGTAGGTAATTATCCATGGAGAAAAGAGAACCCAGGTTCTGTAAGGCCCTGTGGAGACTGGACTATTGAATGTTGTCCTTTGATATGATCTCTGTCTCCACCTTTACCTTTACATGACATGTTACAATACTGCCAACAGCCTCTTCCTCCCTTCTCATTAAGGATAATGTACTGAATAAGAACTAGAAACAGTTATACTGTGATGCTTTCTCTGGGAACTCTAGCACAGTGATTTATTTCAGTATCGAATTCAAAACTAGGACCAGACATCCTTCATTATCATCTAATATGAATCTATTTGATTAACTAATTTAATATCATGCATAATTCATCATATGTATTGTTCATTTGTAGTTCAGCATTCATTTCTCTAGATGTGGTCCTGTATTAGCTCTGCTTCACTGTTTTCAATGTATTCAATGATGAAGACATATATTTCTTTATTGATGGATAGAGGAGGGCTCTTTTTACACAGTGGGTCCCTAATTTCTCTATGTAGCATAAAATACTTCAAAATCCTTTCATATACATTGCCATTTTAAATTCCTAATAATCATGTTTTACCAACCTACTAATAATACTTAATTTAAGTTAAAAGCAAGAAATTCATAATATCAAAAGGCTGATTTGTTCATGTGAAATATATTAATATGTTTAAATGTAGAATTTGAATGTGGCTTCTAAGTGCTGCAATTTTCTGATGATCAACATGAAAATATCAGTGTATATACTTTAAACTATAGAATTCCTGAAACAATACATTCTATTGCTATTAATATGACAAAAAAGGGGTCACATAGGGAAACACTTGGGTCATTCAAGGAAGCAGAGGAAACAAGTGGAATGTGTAGACTGGGAACTGAACTTCCCACAGAAAACAAGCAATACATATTCAAGGATGATTGACTGATTAGATCATCAGTGATTTTGTAGTTTTAGAGTATTAACAGATAGGAAGTCAAATTATTTTGGGTCACCTCTGGTTTGACCTAAATCTACTCACAGAGCCCTTAGCTTCCACCAACCCAAATTCTAGGAATGTCATCAAATAAGAGCTGACTACAAGAAAGACTTCCCTATTGTGTTGTAACCTGCCTACCTCATGTTCCTCCAATGTATTTATGACTTTTCTTGTTTTTCTGAAGCTATGAAAACTTTGTGTAATTGTTGTATTGAAAGATGGTATTTCCCAAGCTATGTTCATTCATGCTTCACTCCAGAATAAATGCTCTTATTCTTTTTGAAGTGGGCTGTGCTTTTACATTGATGGAGCATTTATTATGGTGTTCAATCAAAGGAGGGAGGACGGATGCTAAACCAGACTCATACTGGATACTTTGAATAACGCCATCGAGACCTGGAACATGACAACCCTCTACAGTGTTTTAGTACCAGGTCCTGAGAGAGATAAAACAGGAAAAGAGCATTGCAAATCTAAGTCGCTGACATTAAAGTGCTGTCATGTGAAACTCAGATGAGAATGTAAGAAATCTTGAATCTTGTTGGTTATCACAAGATAACCAGAGCAAAGTCAATTGTAGGGTTCACCTAGAAAGGAATGTTCTTTACTTGAACTTGGAGGGTCTACAAGGAATCAAAAAAGTTTCTAAAGAGGTCTATTCTACTATCATGTTCTATTCAAGGATTTCTTATTGTTAGCTCAGGCTTCCAAAGACTTTTAGTTCCCTAGGCTATAAGTTATTGTTGCACCATTCCCATAATAGCAACAATCTGTACACCTACCAATCATCCAATCACTTCACATCCACTGCTGTAACCTTTGTGGAGTCATTAAGCATGCTTTACAAAGACAATGACACACTCTACTTGGAAGGTCTTTTATTAAATGCCCCTAAGCGCAGCAAAAGCATTTAAGGAATAAGTCAGCTCTTCATTGCAATGTAGCTACAAATTTTCAATTCACAGGTCTCCAGTACCACCCTAATATACTACAATATAGATACAAGGACATCAAAAGCAGAAAGACTATTATTTGGTATCTAAATTGGGACACTTTTTATAAATTATGAATTTTAATATTTACTCTAATCAATTTTGTTCAAATATGTAATATTTTGCTATGATAGTGGATTATGTGACCTCTCATTTCTGGAAATAGTGAGAAGTCAAATGTGGCATGAATTTATTTTATTATACATAAGTCCACTTATTTATCACTTTTGACATTTCTAAAACAGGTACATATTCAATAATAAAAATTAGGATATGTGTCACAATTCTCTTACAAAGACTTACAGATCTTTATTTTAAGAGTGTATAAATTTGATGCTGGGGCTAGAGAGATGTCTTGGCTATTAAAACTTGTTGTTTCTCTTACAGAGAATCTGAGTTCACTTCTCAGCACACAGCTGCCTATAATTTCAGTGTTGTGAATACAATGACCTCTCCCAGATTGTACTCACATTTTTACACATGCCATTTTAATACTGGACGGCTGCATTCTTTATATAGTCCCACTAGTTTAATTGGGACACTTTTAAATGTTAAATGGATCACTTTAATAATCACATAAGGACAACAAACAACGATGAGTTCAACAACAGACAAACAGGGATGTGTGAGCACATGAGTAGAGAGGCAGGGAAATAAACAATTCACCATAACATGAATACTGGCTTTAGGGATGTTCATCTTCACATATCACCTATAAGTCTTCAGAGGATAATTGGAAAGTCATTCTTCAATCAGTTTACTCCAGAAATGTCTTCCCAAATGTCCATTGGCAAAGTGGATATCAAGATTTACATAGTTTTGCCGGGTGTTGGTGACACACGCCTTTAGTCATAGCACTTGGGAGGCAGAGGCAGGCAGATCTCTGTGAGTTTGAGGCCAGCCTGTTCTCTAGAACGAGTGCCAGGATAGGCTCCAAAGCTACACAGAGAAACCGTATCTTGAAAAACCAAAAAAAAAAAAAATAGACATATAGTTTTTATGGTAGTTTGAATGAGAATGGCTCCTTGTAGGCTCATATGCTTTAATGCATGGTCCCCAGTTAGTGGAACTGTCTTGGGATTAGGAGATGTAGCTTTATTGGAGATGTGTCACTGGGGATGGGCTTTGAGGTTTCAACAGACTCTCACCATTCCAAATGTCTCTGTCTCTCCCAACTTCTCTCTCATTGTTATATCCCAAAATGTGAGTTCTCAGCTACTACTTTAGTAGCATGCCTCCCTAACTGTTGCCAAGCTCCCTGCTGTGATGGTCATGGACCATGGACTCTAAGCCTCTGACACTCTTTCCTTTATACATTACCATGGTCATTGTGTTTTTATTTCAGCTGTAGAAAAGTAACTATGACAGCCTTCTATGAGAAATCATGGCAATGGTAAATTTCACAATCTGAATTTGCTCTAATCCCCCAAACAGCCTGCAAAACATTATGACCTAACCAAGATCTCAACATATTACTGAGAACAACAATAGAGGGAAAATTTTATGAAATCAAAGTTAGAAATGTTCATGTTAAACTGATTAGATAAGTTTGATATAATAATCACTCATTCAATATCTTTCTTGTGTTCAACTCAGTTGTTACAGAAGAAAAACCTAAGAGATGATACTACAACTAAGGGTTCTAGGAGGGCTTTATGTCTAAAATCAAGCAGGTAGTAAGTGGTATGCCAATACTCTAAACCAAAGCACACATATGCTATATTTACAAGTGGAATGCTACTTCATGATGCATTGCTGACTATAGAGCATCCTAAAGGCACAATAGAGTTATAGAAGGTATAAGTTCATGTATAGTAAGGACTTGGTGAGAAGCTTCAAAAATCCAAGAGGAAGAAAAGATAGTGGGGTAACTGTGGTCAAAATAAGCTATAGAAATGTATGAAAATTTCACAATGAAACTCAATTAGCATGCATGACTAATATATGCTAATGAATGCTTAAAGTATTTGAGGACTTCAAAAAAGAAAACAATAAGACTAACACAGAATGATTATAACTTTAAAGGAGCAGAAAAACGTTCTTAGAGGAAGTGGAGTTTGAAGATACCACTGAACAATTGAAAAGGTTTTGACACTCAAGGGAGACAAGGAAAATCTGGAAAAAGGAATGGATACAAGAGAAAGAAGGAGCAAAACACTGAAGTGCTGGGGTAATGATGGGTAAGGTGTGCCAAGGACTACACTGTGGTCATCAAGCTACGTACTTTCTAGCACAAACTTCTTTACAGCAGTTGCAGAGGGATGGCTCAGTTATAACCTCTAAACATTTCTGTGATTGCTGTGATTATTCATGAGTATTACATGCCTTTGGGAAATAGAATATTGATGGATGCATTTGTACTCTCAGACACAAAGGTAAAATCCCCCAAGTCAGCCCAGCTGTGAGCAACCTAGATAAGAAATGAAGCTATGCAAGTTTTTTAATATAAACGCAAAAGCAGGAAAAATAAGTTTGCAAACTAGCAAAGTTCTTTGGATTTCTGTACATTAAAGCCATAAATAAAGTACAGCTATTTCTAGATATCATAGGAACTGTAAAGATGTGTTGAAATGCTTTTGAATTTCTTTAAAATGAAGGCCAATCTTTCTTTGAAACAACATGATAGAGTAGTCAGGACACTAGTTTACAATTCCTACAGAAAATACCTTATAGACCTTTTACTAACAATAGCTGACATTTAAATTGTTATTTCTATGTGCCAAATACTGTTTTAAACATCTTAATAGACATTTATCAAAATAAATGTATGTCAAATGAAATATTATGACCTTAAAACAACCAAACAAATTGATAAGAAGACTGGAGGAAGAACAATGGATAATCTACCAACTGGAGATTTGAAATCCACTAGTACAGTTTTCACACAGTCGACACCACAAACCTAATGATAGTGAATATTAGCATACCTTCTTCTGGGGATCTATGTGTGGTATGATAAATAAATGACCCAGAGACTGACACTGGGGTTCAAATTTCAAGCTGAAGATCAGAAAAGAAAAGCAGCCATGTGACTAGTTTTACTTCTACCTCAGGCTGATAGGGCTAATCTTGCTGCCTCTCCTCAGTTTGGCTGGAGAATAAACCTGAGACTGAATGTCTCTACCTTTTATATGTCTAAAATCCTGGGATTACAGGTGTGAGCTTTGATTCACTCTCCTGTAGCCCATGGTAGTCTTAGACTCGTAAAGATCCATCTGCCTTTGTCTCCTGAGTAATGGGATTAATGATGTGTGCCATCTCTGCTGGCTCTATGGCTTGCTAGTAGTATAGCTGTTGGAATTAAAGGTGTGTATCACCATTTTCTGACCTCTATGGTTTGTGGCTGATTTTGCTTCCCTATTCCTCATGCAAGCTTTAATAAATCACAAATAATATATGACCGCAGCTGTAAGAATATTGAAGAATGTTAACAGATATATTTATTTGCCTTGTATAGTTCTAAAAGAGATTGCTTGATAACATTTTTAAATGAGGGAAATTCAGCATTAAAGTTGAGGTGTCTGGCCAGGTGGTGGTGGTGTAGTACTTTAATCCCAATGCTTGTGAGGCAGAGACAGGATTATCTCTGTAAGTTTGTAGCCTGGTGTACAGTGAGTTCCAGGACAGTCAGAGATATACAGAGAAACCTGACTCAAAAAAAGGTGTAATGTCTTGTCTTTTTTTTTAAACATCAGAGGGTCCAGAAACTGGGTGCCATCATCATACAGAGCAGTCCTGTCTGACTTGTCAGATGCCCCATATTCCCTTCAGATGGTCTATATGCTCAACTCTTCAGTTAATGGCCATCCAAACTCATCCCTGACCAACAGAATGGGACTTTTAAAAAATATGACTAAGAAAGCATATTTAAAAGTTTAAGTACAGATTATGAAGAAGAATGACTTGGGGCCATTACTATACCTTAGAATTTCAATGCATTTGTGAGAACGCAGAGGTTTCTCACAATATGGACAACCAGCTAAAAGTTGAACATGTGGTTTTAAATTATTTTTCTTTGTCTTTATAATGCTTACATACTAGAACTAGAGATGATCTAGGTCAACCCTTTCTTTATGAATATGGATTTTTTAGTTTGGTGGAAATAGGGAAAGGCTTAGAGAGCCCCTATTACTAAAGACTTTTGATTTCTTCATATATATTAAGCTCCCAACAATCATCAATGCCTGGATGACTGTTTAGGGCCACTTTTGTCTTTAAAAGTCTCCTTTAATTCATTATAAAATATTTTATTGTTATTTGAATTTATGTGATATATATGTATATGAATGTGTGTAAACGTGTGTTTAAGAGGCAAGAGAAAGATGTGGTTTAACCTAAAATTAAAAGGATTGAGAAGGCAGACAATTAGTTCTAATCATTAAATACAAATTATAAAAATTAACCAGACTTTGTTTTTTTTAAAGCATAGTTTATCCAAGAAGAACATTCAGCCAATATTTTCTACCATAGGTAATAATAGCAGGGTCTGAATATAGCCTTAAAATTGAACAGAAAGGCACTATTCTCAGATCTATTCCTAGAACCTCCAGAGATCTTTCTTGACTTGTCATCGAAATATAATATTGAAAGGGAATTCTTAAACCAAGAATAGCTTCACTGAAGTTAAAGAGAGAAGAAATAAACTAACACAAGTTAAGTTTTCATATGTGAGTATCTCCAAAGGTTCTGGTCAGGGCTAGAACACCCTGACATGATTATATATTAATTTACTAGGCTGCCATAACAAGATTTCACAGCCTTGAAGGATTAACCAACAGAAACATTCTCTCACTTCTCTGAGGCTGAGTTTCAAACCAGGGTGTTAACAAGTATTGTTATTCTTTTGTTTAAAAAGAAGAAAAGAGAAATATTGAGACAGACATATTGACTATAAGTTTATTATAAGGACCGGCAGAATGGGGAGACTAAGAGGAGGAACAGGGTAATGGCTGACCGCCATGGCCGGTCACCATAGAGAGACAGAGCGGGGAACAGAGAGACGGGGGGAGAGAGAGAGACAGAGAGACAGAGAGAGAGAGAAAGAGGGCAGGGGCCTATCTTTTAAAGGGGTCCTCTGCACCTGCGTGCAGACTTCTTTCCCATGGAACCTTGGGCTGACCAGGGTATTGCCTGAGTGGATTCCACCAGGTAACAGGGGCAGGCCAGCATAATGCCTGAACCTTTCAAGTATGACTTATCTCCAGGCCCTCTTCTAATGGCCACAGACAACAACATTCTCACTGTCCTCACATGGCCTTTTCTCTGACCGTAACTTACATCTTTACTCATTAAGAGGTCATCAATCATAGTGAGTTAGAACCCACCATAAGCTTTGCTTTAATTTCCCATCTTCAAATACCCTAGGTTCACATTCTGAGATATGCATGAGGCATTATTATTTTAACATAGGAGTTTAGAATAAACAAAATTGAGGCCTTAGTAACCACATAAGTTAAAAGAATAGAAACAAAATCAAAGAGATAAGAATAGAGCACTGAATAACAAAAGGGGGAGGGCTCCTTAAATTCTGCACCCTGATATTTCCCTTGACATACCCTAGTCTTGACCCTTAAGATGCTGAATTGCTAGAACAGAGCCTCACAAAGAGTTGAAATTGAGAGGTCATCTAGCTATTGATTCAAATTCCTGTCAATTTCACACATATGACAGACATGAGAGAAGCTTGGGACCATTGGAATATTTCGAATCTTCCCTGTTTAAAGCTTTAGAGACTACACAGAAGATGACATTTAAAGGGTGGCTCACAGGGCACTGATGGGCATTGAGTTCCCCTGGATATGTATTTATCCAAGTTATCAAGAAAGCGTGTTAAATTCCACCTGTTACTTTAAATGAGAATTGTGTAGATGAACTAAGCCCAAAGAGAGGCTGACAGCAAACATCTCCCCAGATCATGGTAAGGCAGTAAAGTGGCACTGCATTTGGGCCAGCACTCTTTCCCACCCACCACAGGGCAGAAGACATGGGGAAAGTGAGATGCAAGCAGAATCATACAGTAGGGCTTCTAAGCCTTTGTTTTCACAGGGGAGACATCAAGTTCAAACCTGTTGGATTCGGAGACTGAAGTTCTAGTACACAATTTCAAATACAGAGTGTCACGTGCTCCAGATCTTTTGAGAGCAGTGAGACATGACTCATTCCTCTCCTGAGTCATACATTTGAGTAGCAAGTCTCCGTGAGCTGATCTTAATGCTGTGCTGCTTTCCTTTGTTTCCTCCAGCCACAGCCAGATGGAAATTTACAGCACAGAATAACACACAAAGTGAAACCTCTAGCTTTATCAAGGCCACTAACCACGGTCATCTTGGCCAGGAACCTGGCTTAATTGGGGGATATTTCAGTAATTGTGATTAAACTCTTCTAAAACAACCTTTAGTTTAATTGTGATATGAAGTTCACATAATTGAATTACTGAGGCTGTTAAGATGGCTGAAAAGTAACTTAGTAGCTGCCTTATGTTAACATGAAGGAATATTCCAATAACAACCTCAACCAAAAGAAGGCTTATGGTAAGTAATCCACTGTTCCTTAGATACAACGATATGGAGAAGATGAATGCATTCTATACCAAGAATTAGAGTTAGTAAACAATCCTTTTAAGTCCAATATGGTGAAATGAAAGACTGTACTGAGAATCTCTAAATGATCTAAAATATTATGTATGAGATATGTTGTATCTTCAGCAATATGGTATTACCTTCCAGTCCTTGGAGGCAACTGAGGGCAATAGCAGTAGCCTGTATCATTTGGGGAATCTTTTGGACTCTACTGACCAACACCTTGGAAGTTTCCCATGTTTGTCACTGTGACTTCTGTTAAACAGTCTATGTCACTTCTATCTGTGTGTATAACACAGCATTTCCCAATGTGTGGGTCATGACCCCTTCACAGGGTCACGTAAAATCATCAGAAAACACAGATATTTACAATATAATTCCTAACAGAAGCAGAATTACAGTTATGAAGTAGCAACAAAGATAATTTTATGGTTAGGGGGTCACCACAGCATGAAGGACTCTATTATAAGGTCATAGCATTAGGAAGTCTGAGAACCACTGGTATATAACAGGACTTAGTATATAGTATAGTACATAGTCAAGTATAGCATACTACAATATAGTATTGTATACAATATAGTAGAATGTATTTTATAGTATATAGTATGGTATAATATAGCTAATAGTATAGTGAGGTATATATAGCTAAATACAGTATATGCTACATGATAACATACAGTATAGTATAGTAGATAATATAGTATAGTATATTGTAGAGTTTGTAGTATAGTATGTTATACTACAGTATATAATATTTTATAGTATAGCATAGTATATTGTATAATATATTTCATAATATACCATGTGATGCTATAGTATAGTACATACTATACTATATACTGGTACATTATAGTATAGTATACTTCCTGGTATAGTATAGTATAGTATAGTATATGGTATCATATAGTACAGTATAGTGTAGTATAATGTAGCATAGTACAGTATTGTCTACAGTATAGTGTAGGTTCTGTTTATTGAATAACACTGAGTGAATAGAAGAAAGTGGGCCTATAGTTTAAAATCTTCATGCTTATTTCACTGTGTTCATTCATATGGACCCATAATAACCTGATTAATTTTCCATGAAAAGTTAACTAAGCACCATTGTCTTCAGTGATAGATCATGTATTAGCTAAAACAAAAGAATCATTGCCAGAAGAAGTACTATAAAGAACCTCTGAAATTTTATCTGATTAGAAATTTCCCCATCTGAGTTGTCAATATTTCCATTAAGAGCCATAGACTAGGGACTGGAGAGATGGTTCAGATGTTAAGAGCCCTGACTGCTCTTCCAGAGGTCCTGAGTTAAATTCCTAGTAACCATATGGGGGCTCACAACCATCTATAATGGGATCTGGTACCCTCTTCTGGCATGCATGCATACATGCCAGTAGAAGACTGTATATATAATAAATAAACCTTTTTTTAAAAAAGAGCCATAGTCTATATCACAAAACCTCAAATTTATTTGTTAACAGGGTTGTCCAAGAGAGTCTCCAAAATGTATAATCTATCATAAGCCCTGACCCCCTAGAGTTATAATGTAAATTTCTATCTTGAGAACACCATATACTTCAGATGCAGGACCTAGAGAATTGGAGCTGGATCTGAACTGAAAGCCTCCTCCCAAATTAGTAGCTTTAATAACACCAGAATGAATCATCCAAGCTTCCAAAGGAGAGAAGCAATGAATAGTTTTACCTAGCTATGATGTTTATGAACCATATCAGTGGCTAGCATGGCCAAATAACACTAATCATAAAGTGGTGACACCCATACTTTAGTACTAACCAACTGCTCTCTAATTGCACTATACTATTAACTATATACTAAACAAAATGGAAATTGTTCCTGTTAACTGAACACCTAGCCAACCTGGACTAGTGAAGTCATGGATCTTGGAGGAGAACCCACAACAGCCACTTGACTAAACAAGTATAATCCCTAACTACATTCTAACTATTTGTCCTTATACTACAGATAAGTGTAGTTCTCACCCCTCATGAAGGTAACTTCTTTTTTGCAACAGACAAATACCACCACAAAAAGGCACAACCAATCAAAATGCAGCATTGTAGACCCTAGTCTCAGTGGATATATCTAAAATACAGTTCCTACACCTAAGGCCCAGAGATCATTGCAGAAGAGGTATGGTAGAAAGACTGTAGATGCCAAAGGAACCAGGAGGTGGCCTTGAGATTGTGTCTTCTAAAAATTTCAGAAACTACATCCATGGATTTCATAAGGCCTGAACATGGATAACACCAATGAACATGAAAACATGGAAAGGAGAGTTCTGGAGACCTCAGGCATATACAAAAATCTACTGCAAACTAAGGAATGCAAGAATGCAAAGAATAAAAGAGAGAGAGTTAGAGCAAGAGTGACTGCAAAAGAAAGAGAGAACAAGCTGAGGGTGAGAGAGAAGTACCGCTCCCCAGGAAAGAGCTAACAAGTGGTTATCTGATATTAAATGGTCCACCCTGAAAATATGTATACACAAGCAGCATTACAAAACCCAAGCAAGTGGCATATATATATATATATATATATATATATATATATATGTGTGTGTGTGTGTGTGTGTGGTGTGTGTGTGTGTGTGTGTGTGTGTGTGTGTGTATGAATACTTATATGAATACTTATATTCATATATATAAATTATACACACTCGTATATGCAATAACAATTTTTTAAAAAGAGTCCAGAAGTTTGAAAGAGAGCTGGGGGCTAGGGGGTGATGGTTTGGGTGAACGAAAGGGGTAAATAATGTAATTATATTATGATCTCAAAAATAGAAAAAAATTTAAAAACAAAAGAAATAATCTTATTCAGTGTGGAAAGATTTTCCAAGCTGTGGGTAGGTCTTCTAAAAAATGAAAGATTAACACTTCTCAACCTGATCGGTAGGTATTTGATTTCTCACAGACTCAGAGGGATATCTTTTACTCAAACGAGACAGAGAAGGGTAATATTCCATGAGAACAAAGCCATCATCACTTAGTGCTTGTTTTCTCTGACTTAGCATCTACCACCACCAGTTCCAGGCCAGCATTTATACTCAGTACCTGAATTAGATACAAGTCCAGCTGTGGCCAGGGGAGGACAGCTCTTTCATGGGAAACCTTGATACTACCAAAAAAGAATAATGCAAAGCAGTTAAAAACAAAAAGAAAAACAACCCAGTGAAGTTATCCTTTATAGACAGAAAATGAGTGTCTATGTCCAGGTTAGAATTAGAAAGGCAGGTGATTGTAATGTCTTAAGGTTCATCCAGAGTTCAGGGCAAAGGTTTTGAGAAATGAGTACTTATTTTTCTGTTACCAATTTCATGTTGTCACTAGTTTCTAGTATCCCCTTCACTTCTGTCCTCCACTCCCTCCCATTTAGTTCCCATTAATTGGAGATAGAACCAACAAATAAGGAAAGAATGACTTCAAGTGGCTGAGAACACAGACAAACACAAAGGCAAGCACATCACAGCTGAACACTGCTTGTCACTCACAGTGCAGAAATTTTTGAAAATCATAGATTAATTTTTCATTACTCCCATCCTTCCTATTTATAAGTAAAAGCTATTGTCTATTCCATTTTTTATCTTAGGGGAATTCTAGTCCTGGTTTACTCATGCTCTGCAATTCAAAATGTGGGTCAAGAGCACATTGCAAACCTGTTCAATGAATTATGTACTTTACAGCAATTTCTTCCCAGTGATGGCTTTGCTTTACTTTCTTAGCCAAGCCAAGCTATTCTAATCTTGTCAGCTTCCCCCACTTACATCCTATCAGTAATTACAGAACCCTCTAGGTCAAACTTAACAATTATCACACAAATTGTATTCCAATGAGGCAAAAATATGTGTAATCTCAGAGAACTGAGTGAAAACAGTTGTTAGGAATTACTACAAATCCATTATACAAACAAACTCATGTACATTTGTATCCCCAATAATATATGCAAATATATAGATAAGGAAGCTAAATGCAAAGACTGGAGTCAGATTAGAAAGTATAATTATCAAATATTTAAATTTTTCTTCAAACATATTTCCTTTTATACAATGCTATACAGTTAATTATAACATATTTTGTGTTTTAGAATTGCTTAGGTTCGTAGAATAAAATGGAAAGGAATATATGGACATTTCTTATATAACTTCTACCCCACATCTGCATGGTCTTTCCATAATCACCATCTCCCTGCCTGAGTAAGGAATTTGTTACAAGTGATCAGTCTCTACTGACATGTAATCAGTCAAAGGTTTTTAACTACATGGGCAGTTGGTGATGTGCATTCTATTGATATAGGCAATTATACAATGGTTCATATGCAACACAACAGCATCATACAGAGTAGATTTGCTGACTGAAAATCCTCTGTGCTCCAATTACTCATCCCTCCCATATTCCCAATCCCTGGAATTTACTGACCTTTTTTGCCTCCATAGTTTTGTCTCTTCCAAAGCATCATTTCTTTGGAATCATTCATTATATGGAATTCTCAGATAGGATTCTTCACTTGATAAGTCTTCCATGTATTTTCATGGTACATTTATCATTAAATTTATAATTTAATTGAATATACTTACAGGATACACACACACACACACACACACACACACACACACACACACATATATATATATATATATATATATTATATATATATATATATCCATCATTGCAGAAGGAATTAAGTCTCTCCTCAAGTAACTCCATTGGTACAAACAAACATGTGTAAGTATGTGCCTTGTTCTTCCAGGATTATAACATACTTTGTGTTTTACAATTGCTTAGGTTCATAGAATAAAATGGAAGAGAATATATATATATATATATATATATATATATATATAATATATATATTCTTCGGAGGTCCCTTAAATGAAGAAGTAACACTAACCCAAGACTGAGAAGTATATAAAATATGAGAGAAAGAGTGTTTCAAAGAGAAGATACAAGTGTGAATGGTCTTAAATAGAAAGAGCTTATACATTTTAGGAAAGCAAATTCATGTCAGAGTAATTAATCAAAAGGAGTGAATGACTCAAAACATGCCCAGAAAAGTAGGTCAGGACCAGATTGCCCAAGGATGTCTTTGGTGGAACCTCAGGTTGGTTCCTGTGCTTCAGGTTTGTCCAACTGGGTAACAGGGGCTGTGTTGACTCTAATGAAGAAGCTTAGACGAGTACCACATTCATGGAGGAATGAACAGAGATTTAATGCTGAGAGAATACTTTTATGACATACCCACAAATAATAGTATGAGAAAAGTATCCAAGAAAAGCACTTATCCAAACCAATAATTTATTTTCCCCATTCAACTCTGACCCTCACTAATTCTCATAGAAGGGACTCCCTGGACATCTCTTTCAACTCTGTCAATACGGAAATGATGCATACTTCCTGTGGATGCTCTCTTCCTCTTGCAACAAAGAAGATGTTTATGGGAGAAAATGCAAAGCAGAAAACACTCATTTTACAAATCTAAAGTTAACAACTCACAGTAATCTGGAATTCCTGCTTGGAGGAGACTTAGGGGTTGTGGTCCATCACCTGCATAAATATACACCTACAGCTCTGAGGGTCAGGATAATTCAGAACATATTAAAATGCTTACATGAAAGCAATCAGAGCTGTGAGCTTAAAGCCTGGCATTAGAGAAATGAGCCATAAAAGGACAACTGGCAGACAGATGAATGAAGGGTTCCTGAGAGTTGAGGCCTTTTTTGAGTATTACTTATAGCATCCTTATTTTATCTTTTTCTTATCTAATATTTTATAGCTAAAAAGAGCAAAACATATTCCTTAAGTTTCAACCAAGACAGTGACACCCTTGATAGAATTACCAAAAATAAGTGCAATGCTAGAAAGTAGTGGCAACCAAGACAGTGATCCCCTAGATAGAATTACCAAAGATAATTGCAGTACTAGAAAGTAGTGATCTCCCTGGAAGTAAGTGTATGTCAAACTTTCAGAGTCCTCAATGCAAACCTGCAAAACACACTTGATGTGTTTCTTTTGATTTAGCTTGGCAATAAAAATTATTTTCAGGTAAGAAACCAAGATAAAATGGCAGACATAGTATTATAATTACATGAAGTTTATGTATAATAATCTATGCCACCAGAATTATTATCAATTTAGGTAAACCTACCTTATGATAATTATTATTCTCAATATGCTGTTATTTAAGACTGGCTTAAAAACATAATTTATCATATTATTTCACTGCTAGAAACCATTTACTGGTGCACAAAATCATACCTATGTTACATATTGCTTTTCCAAAAATAAAATCAATGTGCAAAATACAGAATTATTAAAATCATATAATAATCATGATACATTTTGAAGTCATACTAAAGAAAGTATCAGTAAACAATGTTAAGGCAGAAAACGAGGCTGAATGCATTAAAAGGCACATCCGGGTCCTGAAGAGCAACTTTATTTTGCTATCAGAATCTGTTTCTCCATTTGTCTAGGTAGAAGATGTTTTAATGCCCTCTTGTAGCACGGATGACAACACTTGAGTGCTTGTCTGCAGGCAAAGGAGACATTATTCCATCCCAATGCCTCCTCACCGAAGGGCAAGTCGGCTCTGATAATGTTTTAGATGGAATCTAGAGATTTGGCTTTGGAGCTCTGGTTCACTGGCCCGATCTACGCTGATTTGTGCCGACATGTAAATGGGGGCCAGCCACTTAGAAAAGTGAATCCCCTGAACTTTCAGATCAATGGAAATGAACTATGTCATCGTGAACTACTGAACTACTTTGGCAGTTGCATATTTTGATTTTCAAAAAGGAACATCAAAACAGACAAGGGATGGAGGTCCTGCTGCTGGATCCTAGGCTACACACCAATGACCCCAAGTCACACGGCCTCATGTCACTTCACAGATGGCTTCACTCTGCATCCCCAGCATGTGGGGTTATTAGGTTATGCTAGTAAGCCCAAATGATTCACAAAGAACGACTGCTGGGAGTTACTATTGGAAACTACTGACAGACAAGAAATTTGTAAGAGAAAACAAACATTTGGTGATGAAATATTTAGTGATTAATTTTATAGGCCACCAGATATCAAAGTGCCCTTTGCTATAAGTAATTAAAGATACTTCATATATGTGGCCATATTTTTGGAGCCAAGTTTATAGACTATATTGTGGTTTAAAATTTAACCTATTACAACCTGAGAAGAAACAAATTGCCTATAGCCTGACTTTTCAGTAAATAATGTATTGGAGCAATCCAATTATTGTTTTAGTAAAATGTCTAGCATTATATAGCCCAAATGTGTGAAAAATAAATATTAGTTTGTGAAGTTGAATGTAAGAACCTTAGGAGGTGAAATAGATACACTAAAACCTCCAAAAGTGATTCCTCCATCTGGTAATTGTGCAGATAATAGCATCAACTTACTATAAGCAATGGTTTTTATTCTGTTCAATTGTGCTGTAGTGAAAGCACTTGAAAGTATTTACTAAACTGGCTTCCTAAGCTATTAAATATGCAAAAATGTTCGTTGAATTAATGAGTTATTTGCTAATGTGGCATTTTAAAGCTTTTACCAAGTATTCAAATCAGTATAGTTCTATAACTGAAAATCCGTCAAGCAAAATGCATTCTAAAATGAATACAGGAACATCTTAAACATCTAATTTCTGTCTCTCTCAGCTTCACTGGGTTCATTTCTAGACCTCTAGAAAATCCTTCATGCTTTGACTTCCAATAAATATTTGTCTGGATTTCCTTTCCTATGAATTATATTAAATTATCAATTAAAATTTATGCATTTAGTTTATATACTGTGTATATAATCCCTCATATGGCACAAGGCTTCCTGGCCCTCAAGCAACATGTATGTTTTAAATAAGCTGAATGGATAACTTCAAAGTAAAAGGTCAAAGGGGGTGCTATGATGGGAGTCAGCAAGAAAACATGAGCAATTACAGACTGGGCAAGAAGATGTAAGGTCAAGTGTCAAAAAGAGTCCAGGGTCCACCAATGTCTCCTTCCTTATCACACTCACCAACATTACTAACATTATTTTTTCTTTGCTTAATCAGTGTGTTCCCATGGTTTTATAAAAATATTGTGTTTCCACAAACCAAAATTGGACTTCTCTAGAAATGAATTTCATTAGGTCAAGAGGTATATTTCTTCTTGTACCTAAGCTACTTCCAGAAATATCCACTGTCTCTCTTTGGTGACAAGCTGTCTTTGAAAGGACTCCCCCTGCTTTTTGAGAAAGTCTTTTTACTTCACAAAGAGTTCTGCCACACCTTGGAAGAAGCTCACTGTGGTTCCTCTCTGGAAATCTTCTGGGTTTTGTTTTTTATTTTTTATTTTTTTAAAAAAGTGACCCTGCAAGACCAATGACAAAGAGTTTATTTAAATCAACTTGAAGGCAGCCTCTTGATGTTCACATATGGTTACTGATCCGGGAGACGGATGTGCCCTGCTTGGTTTTGAAGTATTTGGGTAATTTTGCTTGGGCTACCATATGGTATCACACACCCTCCTTCCCCTATTTCAGATCTTTTGGTTCTTTGTTATTTTTTCATTTATACTTTAGGCCAGGCATAGTTGTAAAAAGAAGAAATTAGCTGGGAAACTTAATTATCTTCATATGTTGAGAAGCCAAGGCCTTCATACCCCCTTTTTCTTTTGTTTTTATCACATGGACTCACTCGGGGTGCCTCTTTTTATTGCTACACAAAATCACTGCTGTTGATGATCATAATGAGAATGCTACCTCCTACAGACAGGAAGCATGTCATGTTGGACGATTCCCAGATGTGGGGATCCAAATTGGCAGCTAAACTCATGCTATGATTCATCTGTAACAGTATTTTACATTTAAGAAGAAGGAAGAGACCTGTGCAATTGTTTGAGGTACAACTTTTAAGCCTCTAAGATATTGCCTGGTAATTTTGATAATGGAACTTAATGGGGTAAAACCAAAGTCATGAGAATTTAATGAAATGTATCTGTTTAGGACTCAAATTGATATCAAACATTTCAAGCTGCATATAAAAACATTATCTTCCAAACAGTAGGATAGTCATAGCATTACAAAAAATAAATACAACCTTCAAAATGTTGTTTTCTTCCTCATTAAATGGCAATTGCTTTAAGAAGAAAACAGCAATGTACAGAGTTAAAAGACAACTTCAATGATGGTATAGATTTTTAGACATAAAATTATTTCTCTCCACTCCCATTCATTTCTAAATAAAGAAAAGTGTTTAGTCTGAGGAATGGCTTTTAACCAAGGCAGGCACTCTGCCCCAGCTAGTCCCAAGCATCCTACCAGTCCATCTGGCTGTGTGCTGGCTGAAAGGAGCATCTCCAGAGACTGAGAAAGCCCCTTTCTTCCTTCTGCCCTTCCCATGTTGGTGTGTTCAGGGGTGAGAACTAAATCAGATCTTGAAAATAGGCAGCCTCAGCCCTTTATTTACCAACTGGAGGCCAGGAATGGGACATCAATGGAAAACAACACTTGGAAGAAAATTCTTTGCTTCCAGAGTATCCTACCAAACTGAGGTGGGCTCTCCTCGCCAGAGTCCTTCACATTAAAACCTGAATGCCTAATCCTGGTGCTTTTGAGAGGTTGTATAACCTTTCAAATATAGGATTTAAAAAAGAAAAGTAGCTCATCACAGCATGCTAAAGGATACAGAGAAGTCAGCCCCTCCTTCTGCTTCCCAACTTCCTTCTGTAAACAGCATTTGTTCACCACATGCTATTACCAGGAGACCCTCTGCCCTCAAGCACAGGCTCACTTACAATAGAACCTTGAAACACTACTGAAACAATGAGCAGAAATAAAGTATTTCCCATTTGTAGTTGTTCATCCAGGTTACTTTGTCACAGTGAAAGAGGACTAACCTATTAGGCTGTTAGCAACAATGACTTAGAATTTCTTAAAAGGAGGAGCCACAGACAACCTAGATGTGGAGAGACAGGGTTGCTGACCTCTATTTACACTTCAGTATGTCTGTCACTGAAGTGTAGGCTGGCAAATTCCCATTTGGAGAGCAGTGAAGGATAATGGCATAATTAATATTAATAGAACCATTACATCTCCACAAATCATTCACTTATTTAAATGAACTTTCCATTTCATCCTCTCTCTGGGCTATTTTTGTATTGATATTATTATAACCTTTAGATCTCTACTTAACTTCTGAAAGGAATTTAGCTCATCAGGTTAATATCAAAGACAAAGCTGGAAAACTTATTTAAATGTAATTTCCATTTCTTATTTTTTTCCAGATATCAAAATTTCCTTTGAACAGGCACCCTCCTGATGTATCACTTGGCTTTTGAACATTGCTTGCTTAACACCCCTTTCATATACATCCCTATTAGGCAGGACTATCATAAAGTTAGGTATTTTTTTCTTTTGAGAAGTCAGTATAAGAAAATCAGATAGTCAGTGGTGGCACACGCCTTAAATACCAGCAATCAAGAGGTGGAGGCAGGCAGATCTCTGTGAGTTCAATGACAGTCTGGTCAACAGGCTGTTCCAGCAGTTCCATGACAGTCAAAGCTGTTACATGGATAAACTCTGTATTGAAAATCAAGAAGAAGAAGAAGAAGAAGAAGAAGAAGAAGAAGAAGAAGAAGAAGAAGAAGAAGAAGAAGAAGAAGAAGAAGAAGACCAGAGTCCAGATTGTAGATCAGATGGCAAGAAGGATATCAGCTCAAGACATGCAAATCATACTCTTTACTCAGATCCAACTCTAGAAAGGAAGTTGAAAATGCATGTGTTAGGTATAACACTGGAGAGCATTTCAGAGTGAAGCCATGGTGAGGTAAGAAGAGGAGTGCACATTGCTAAATCAAACTCCCTTTCTGGGCTGAGTCTCTGCTTTAGTGTATGTGATGATTCTCCAAGTAAACTGAAACCATTTTGTATTCTTAAACGACATAGACAAAGAGTCCAAATAAAGATAATGATCCGGTCTTTAAAATTTTAGAGCTTACAGATTAGTATAATTTTTGTCTTTGATATATGTATGTGTATGTGTGCAAGGTTATGTGTGTGCATGTGTATATGGCTGCCATTTCTCATTGCTGTCCACATTTTACTTATTTTATTTTATTTGTAAAAGGGTCCCTCATTGGTGTAGGGCTCACTGATCAGACTGGCTGGCCAGCAAATTCCAGGGATACACATGTCTCTGCCTTAGTGCTGTGGCTTACAAGAACTAGTTTGTAGGGAGAAACTCTGATTATAGATATCATTGACCATGCCTGCTTGGGTGTAGTCACAGTTATATAACAAGGGTTTGGAAACTTGGAAGCAAAGAGCACTTATACAAAGAGATCTGTGTCCCATATGATATATATAGCTATTTTTCTTTCTTACGTATCTGCACTAAAATCCAATCTTTTTATATCTAACTTAAAGAAATGTTTTATTATTAAGTCTAGAACACCCAAAGTACAAGAAAAAAATTACCTGATCCTTGAATAAATTCATTTTCAACACATGACTAATAATTTTACAATTCAAATACATGTAGATCTGCTTTCAGGTTACTTTTGATACTATTATATAGGATATTATTAGCAAATAACACCAAGTTCTCTGACAGAGTAAGGAAGAGAATGGGAAAACCATCTGAACTGCTAAGACATTTCTAAGATTTATTTACAGCTGGCTCCCTACCTCTGTTCAAAATGTAAATATCCAAAGAGCCACACAGATCATTTCTCAGAACTACATATATGTTAAATAACTTGTGATTTCCAGATAGTGTGCAAGGGATGTAATTTCAATTGAGATTATGGAGTCTGAGGATTTTCCTTCAAATACGATGGACTTTGTAAATTTGTAAGAGATGGGTTTAAGTTCAAAGTCTACTCCTTATTAACATAATAGAGGTTACTTCACCTTTCTAGATCCTAATTCTTTAATTGGGAGGGTCACTTAAGGTAATGAACAAAAATAAGTAAAGTAACCACAGGCAATAGTTGGAACAAAGCAAGTGATTGATTAAAGCTTTTGATTAAGACTTTGTGGTACACAGTCTAAAGAACAATTAAAGTTTTAACTAGTGACTCTCTATTGCTTTACCCCAAAATATATATGTTCATGACCCACTGTTATTATTGATTGTGGTCTCAACTACAGAGTCTTGGATTAAACAGGATAATGTACCTAAAGATCTCTGAAATATATTCTAATGTAACCTTCATTATAAGCTTAGTAAAACACTTAGCTAATGGCCAGAAGATGACTGGGGAATGTCCTACATTAATGGATGTATCTATAGAGAAGACCAACTATGGGAGTTTATTTCTAACTTACACTCTGCTGAGCAATGCCTTAATTAAGTTAATCTAAATACTACCAGCAACCTGATAAGCCAAGCAGAAGCACTGTGTTTCTTTTCCAGAGAAGTAGATTTAAGGAAAAATCAGTTAGCTGGGAGCTAGAAAGTTGGCTCAGTCATTAAAAAGTACTATTCCTGTAGATGTCTGGTGTTCAGTGTCCATGACCCACAATGGTCAGCTTACAACCACTTGTGAAACCATATACAGTGGATCTTATGCCCTCTTATTGTCACAGTGGATAAACTCATAAAATATATTTGATTCTAGAAGTGTAAAATTCAATGTTCAGCTTCACAACTTCATTTAAAATATCAGTTGTAAGAATATATAAGTTCACTGAGTTGTATAGATTCGGGGTCTAAATAAGTTTGAGGTGTTACATGGTTATTTATTTTCAATAATATTTTACAATAACTCTTATAAAATAAAAATACCAAGTGAATGATCTGCTATACATAGTGTCTACACTATTACAATATGACTGCTGTATACAATAACAAAACAATAGTTGAAATATGATGTTTCTTGCTTCAAAACATATACCAAGTTTGTAGAACATGAAAGCCTATTAGAATTACTTCTCCTAAACACAAAGTGGATAGACTTCATGCATTCAGATGAAGATGAAGAAACTCTTCAAAGTCACAAAATATAGCAGAATAGCACCATCTCCATTGAAGCAATCCCATGGCAGGAGACTCAGTGTGTGTTTCATGTTTTATTTCTGAGATTCTGTTGAGGAACCATGTATTATCATCAATCTACATTGAAAATGACTTCACCAGCAATTTAGATATTCCATTGGTTTTCAAACATTCTTAGACATACCAAATGTCATTTTTCTAAATCAACTACCAATTCTTTGACTATCATGATGTCTGTTTAGAGAGTTGTAGAAATTTTCCAAATAACACAACACATAAAACTCACATCTGAATCTGGTCATTTTCTTTCCATTATCAATGCCATACTTACTGCTTTTATCACCTATCAGGCTAGACTTGACAGAAACTGATTTAGCACTAGCCAGTCTGCAAGGAGAGAGCGCTAAAGTTTTATTTTTTTGTTTTTTGTTTTGTTTTGTTTTTTTGAGACAGGGTTTCTCTGTGGCTTTGGAGGCTGTCCTGGATGTATCTTTTCAGGGATACCTTGCTAAGCCTAGATATAGAGGGATGGCCTTGGTCCTGCCTCACAGATATGAAGTGCCAGACTTCATTGACTGCCCATGGGAATCCTTACCCTGTCTGAGGAGTGGATGAGATGGGGTGGAGTGGGGGGAAGGTGGAGAGAGTGGGAGGAGGAGAGGGAGTGGAAACAGAGACTGGTATGTAAAATGAGAAAAGATAGTTTTTAAATAAAAAAAATCATGCCTAAAAAAAGTACTTTGTCTTCTAATTGTTTTTCATATTTTGCTTCTGAAAACATCTTCATTAAGTATAGAAAATCATATTTCCCTGGTGAATTATTAAACCGAAATAGTATATTTACTTCAGTAACTTAAAATCAAAATTGTGCAGCATGTTGATCAAAAAGCAGGAGGTGATTGCAGTTTCTTTAGTAAGATTGATTGCTCAGCAGGAATAGGAGGAAAAAATGACAATAATCACAATTAAAGCTGCATAAATACCCTTCGAAGGCTGTCTTGTGTGTTTATCAGTTCAAGATGAATGCTAAAACATGCTCTGGAAGAAATGTTCTATTTCTGTAACATTAGTGAGGATCTGTTCTTGCATGTTATTATAAAGAAGACATTGCCATTGCTGTGCCTCTGAACATTTGGAGGAGACAAAACAGGTACATGATGGACACAATTTACTTTAGAAATACAATGATTTTCCTTTCACTTTCTAGGGTACACTGAAGAAAATGTACAATATTGCCTAGTGCTAAATCAGTTTCTGTCAAGTCTAGCCTGATAGGTGATAAAAGCAGTAAGTATGGCATTGATAATGGGAAGAAAATGAACAGATTCAGATGTGAGTTTTATGTGTTGTGTTATTTGGAAAATTTCTACAACTCTCTAAACAGACATCATGATAGTCAAAGAATTGGTAGTTGATTTAGAAAAAATGACATTTGGTATGTCTAACAATGTTTGGAAGACAATTTGAAAACCAATGGAATATCTAAATTGCTGGTGAAGTCATTTTCAATGTAGATTGATGATAATGAATGGTTCCTCAACAAATGTATAGTGTACAATGAAGAAAAGATAACCTGTACCATACAGGTTAATGAGAAGTACGTGATGTTCATGTGATCATGTGAATGTAAACACAAAGTGACACAGTGTTTACTGTCAGTTGTGCAATTTGCTTAACAAGTCTAATTGAAATTGCAGACTACCAATCAAAGATTAGATGATCGACCAAACTGGTTAATTGAACTGTCAAATAGATTGGTTAACAAAGAACTATAGGATTATTAGTTAATTTCAAGATTCCATTGTCTTTTATTCCACTGAGTAGTACACCATTGTGTAAATGTCCCACATTTTTTTTATCCATTCTTCAGTTGAGGGGCATCTAGGTTGTTTACAGGTTCTGGGTATTACAAATAACGATGTTATGTACATAGTTGAACAGATGTCCTTGTTGTAAGAATGTGCTTCTTTTGGGTATATGGCTAAGAGTGGAATTGCTGGATCTTTTGTAGACTGATTCCCATTCTTTTGAGGAGTCACCATACAGATTTCCAAAGTGGCTATACAAGTTGGCACTCCCAACAGCAGTGGAGGAGTGTTCCCCTTTCTCCACAACCTCTCCAGCATAAACTGTCATTGGTGTTTCTGATTTTAGCCATTCTGACAAGTGGTATCTCAGAGTTGTTTTGATTTGCATTTCCCTAATGGCTAAGGATGCTGAAAACTTTATTATGTGTCTTTCAGCCATTTTAGATTCCTCTATTGAGAATTGTCTATTTAGTTCTGTACCCCACTTTTTAATTGTATTATTTGGTGTTTTGGAGACTAGCTTCTTGAGTTCTTTGTTAATTTTGGAGATCAGCCCTCTATCAGATGTGGGACTGGTGAATATCTTTTCCCATTCTGTGGGCTGCTGTTTTGTCTTGCTTACTGTGTCCTTTGCCTTATGGAAGCAATGAAATCTTGAAATTCACAGGCAAATGGATGGAACTAGAAGAAACTATTCTGAGTGAGGTAACCCAGTCACAAAAAGACAGGCATTGTATGTACTCACTCATATGTGGATTTTAAACATAGAGTAAAGGATTGCCAGCCTGCAGCCCAGGCTCCTGAAGAGGCTGGTGAACATGGAAGACCTTAAGAAGGACATACAGGGTCCCCTAGAGAAGGGGAAAGAGATAAGATCTCCTGAGTAAATTGGGAGCATGGGGGGAGGGAAGAGGGAGCTAGGAGAATGAGAAGAGGAGAAGAGGAGGGGTGAGGAGGACATGTTGGGATAGGGAGGTTGAGTTGGGGGAAGAACAGAAGAGAGCAAGATAATAGATAATATAATAGTGGGAGACATTATAAGTTTAAAGAGAAATCAGGCACTAGGGAAATGTGTGGAGAGCTACAAAGATGACACCAACTAACAATCTAAGCAACACAGGAGAGACTACCTTAAATGCCCTCTCCTGATAATGAGATTGATGACTAATTCATATGCCATTGTATAGCCTTCATCCAGCAGCTGGTGGAAGTAGTAACTGGCACCCACAGCTAAACCCTGAACTGAAATCCAGATGCAGAGAAGAAGGACTGATGAACAAAGGGGTCCATACAAGGCTGGTGAAACCCACAGAAACAGCTGACCTGAACAAGGGAAAACTCTTGGTCCCCAGACTGATAGTTGGGAAACCAGCATGGGACTGATCCAGACACCCTGAAGGTGGGTGTCAGTGAGGAGACCTTGGAAATCTATGGAGCCTCTTGTAGTGGATCAGTACTTACCACTACCATAGGAATAGACTTTAGGAGCCCATCCCACATGGAGGGATGCTCCCTGAGCCTAGACACAAGGGGGGTGGCCTAGGCCCTATCCCAAAGAATATGACAGATTTTGAAGACCCCCCCCAATGGAAGGCCTCACCCTTCTTGGGGAGCAGAAGGGTATGGGATGGGTAGGGCGTTAGTTGGGGGGGGGCAGGGGAGGAGGGGAGGGAAAGGGACCTGGGGTTGACAAGTAAAATAATTCTCTTTCTAATTAAAAAAAGCAGAAAAAAAAGGATTATTAGTTAAGCGGCCATATCGCCTGAGATAAAGATTAGAGAAATTTCAAATGGTAAGTAGGAAATATAGTCAGGTACAACTCTCAATCATTTTTCTTCAACCTTAACACCCTGGAACTACCTGTCTCCCAGCCCTGCTCTTCCAATTTGATTTTCAAGGTCTGCCAAGGCAAGTCAGTAAGACTTATTAGATTTCTTCTGCTAAAATGAACACAGATGAAATCTTAAAACTGAATGGGGATTATTTGAGATGTCGGTTGAACTTTGTAAGTTACCAGCATGCTCATCTGTCCATCATCAAGTAGGCATTGGATAGCCATGTGTTACACAGAAATGCATGAAATGAAGGATAATTGGGTTTAGTATTAACATGGTCTGTTATACTCTGGAATCCATAGGATAGCAAATTTCAGTGATCAAATTCCCAATTCCCTTTCTCTCTGTTCATGAACAAAGACTAAATTAGATTAAGTATATACAGAGTTTGTCATCTTCTCTGTGGTTTTCAGTAGTTACCAAACAATATTGGTTATCATCCCTAGCACAAGAGAGAATTTCAAAACAGTGGATGATTTAAAAGTTTCAAAGGATTAGAAGTATAGCATAGTGGCAGACTGCTTACCTGCCATGCATACACAAGGCCCTGGTTTCAATCCTATCATTCCCCTCCAAAATAAAATAGAATTATTTATAAAACTGAGATGTCAAATATTTTTTTGTTTTAAAGACCCACAAAGTCAATAATATCAATTTGAATACAGTTTTAAAGCAATAGGCTCTTTTTAAATATTATTAAAATGTTATTATTACATTCCCTAGAAAGGCATTACTGGTATACAAATCCATTAGACAACTTTCAAATTTGGACACAGTAACAGATTTCCTGGAATCTGAAGCTGAAGAAGTTGGAATATTTATTTTTTATTAACTCTTCTGTGTGTTTTACATTGTTGGCAAATCTAATATCATACCCTTTGCTGATGCTTCTCCTCGGTGTCAGTGCTCACATCAGCACAGATGCTGCATCTGTTCTCCTCCTTATTGAGGAAGCCAAACAGCTGACAAGAAGAGGAGGGTTAAAACTTGGAACAGCATAAATTTTAAATTAATAAACTGGGAAAATTTGCTGCCAATCTTAGAGAATTTTGTCAGAAATACAAGACTATCAGTTTATCCTCTAACTGCCACCTGTAATCTAGTATTGAGAAAAATATTTTGAATACTCTAACAGATATTTCTAGCCTTGTGCTTCTATAATTTGATTTCTCTATTGCTACCAGAGATATATTAATGAATTAGATCACAGAAAAAACATTTTTATTGGTCTACTGAAAGGTTAACCACAATGAAGCTAAATATGAGATAAATCCAAACACAAATATCCATTGGAGTGAGGGGTTTCCCAGGATATAAAATATGCAGTCATGGGAAAACTCAATCTCTTGGTAACGGCATATGTGTACCTGTGTGCCTGCACGCCCCACACACACACTCACTAAGGTAGGAAAATAAATAGGACATTCTCTAACTTCATGCAATGATTTAAGCTAAATGATGTATGAAGAAATCATTTGATATGAAAGCCACAAAATCAGTCTTAACAAAGCAGCATAGCATCTGATCCCAGCCGGCTAGCTACTAATCTGGAACACTCATTTCTGTTGACCCAAAATGGAAATGGCATCTATATTCCTGTGGCTGTTTACTGATGACATGCCAACTCAGCTCACGTGTACTCAAAAGAAATTCAGGAAATGGAGAAATGAACAGAATGCAAGTGACTCATAAGATAAATGGCCATCTGGTCCCTCTCTCTCTCAGTTCTATTTCTTAACTGGACCTCCTCCTTCCTTGGAGAAGTACAACTAATATGGATAATGCTTCTAATCAGATTTGAGAAGAAAGCCAAAGCAAAATAAACATAAAGTAGGGTAAAAGCAGATATGAATACTGAGCACTTAGACCTTGTTAGAGATCTAGCCCTATTTCATTAAAACTGACTTGTTGGGAGAAATAAAATCCATGTTATTTTCAGTATTTATATAAACAAAGTAAACTTACATGACATCAAGTCTCTAATAACTACATATCTTTTACTTAAATTGACAGCTCCTTTAAATTAAGATTTCTCAAAAGGCACCCAGAAATATCAAATAATTCCTGAATACTAAAATAAAGGTAAAAGATACACTGAGAAATCACAGCTCAGAGAACATGTGGTCACTCTGCTGGAATAATAAAATACGTCTGAGCGACCAGGTGTATTTCCACCCTATGGTACATGTGAGGTAGGACCAAAAGACAAAGAAAATGAAGGGGAAATGTGAAGTGAATGGAGCCCTCACTTCAAGATCTAACATTCGTCACCAGCTACTTTCAAAGCAACTAGAAAAAATCACCATGAAATCTGCCTAAACAAACAATGCTGCTTTTCCTGAGATAGATCTCAAACAAGAGTGTCAAAACAGCTAACATGCCTGTGACCCTTTTGTTTGGTCTTAACACTCCTTCTTCATCTCTAAAGTAGGAAAATGCATTCCCAAAATACATTATTCTTGTGTTGATACAAGGAAATTCTTTAAGCATCAGAAGAGTAGATAAATCAGCTCATATTATTTTTACTTAATTTTAAAACTTTACTCGCTTGAACTTTGCTTAATCTTTGAATCTGGTTGCAAATTATATCCTTAGATTAATGTAACTTTAAAGATCACAAAAATCATGTTTACAGTTATTATTCAGACCTGTCTCTGTCTCTTTTTAAGTATTCACTATCTCTTTGTGTCATCTTTTAAATAAATAAATAAACAAACAAACAAACAAAATTTTTGCAACCAACTTGACTCCAGCTCGTTGGCATCCCAGAGTGGGGGTAAGGAGGTAGAGGAAGTTCTCAGGCTGTGGCGCTCAGGGTCAGGCTATCCTATGCTGTCATCCACCATCAACAGATGAGGAGCACGACACTTCTGGCACACAGTAAGCTGATCAATTTGCTATATATGACATCACATTTACTCAACTCCTCCAGCTTGTGGCAATAACAGATATGATTCTATGAAAATGATTAGGGGAATTTCATTTGGAAAACTTTATAGTGCTCTGGGAATTAGTTATTGAACAATAAGCAGTGGGGACAGAACAGCCGAGAGACAAAAATAGTCCCTGTCACCCATGGTACATGACATCCCTTCTTTAAAGAAATACTAGCTTCAAAAGACATTGATTTGTTTCCTATTAGGGATTCTTAGGGATAATGTATTTTTAAGGAGATCTATCACTGCACATAAGCTTACTCAGTAACAAAAGAAAACATAGAACTAGACAATCATAGTGACTATGTTATTGCAAACCATCCACTGATATTTACCAATTTATCAATAAAAATTGATTCAACAAGCATGCTAACCAGGTTTTATGATTAAATTTACCATTAATTTAGATTGAAAAAATAGACAGTCTTTAAAAACAAACAATAGTACCTGTGAGAAAGCTATTTGCTGTGTCTGAACAAAACTAGCAAACACGTCTCATTAGACTTCAATGCAGGTCCAAAATGCCCCTGACATGCAAGAGACAAGAGGATCAAGTTACTGCAGCCCTCTTTCTGTTCCATATCTGTGCTAGATCTCTGGACTCTGCCAGCTTCCCACTAGTCCCTGACTCATAGCCCAGTTGCCTGCAACTGTTATACTATCTCAAGGAGGCAGCAGCAGCTCTACAACCACATCCTAAAGTAATCACAGGCCATTTTCATGACTCTGTAGGTCTTTACAAAGTTCTTGGAGGCTTGTGATATTGGAAATGGCATCTCCCCCCCCCAACCCACCCCGCTCCTGCTACCACTTAGGTGAACCAGGTTTTTCCCTTCTTCCACTGCTTTCTACTATTCCTCCTTTTAAGGCATTCTACTTCCACACAATGGCTCTGGTATCTCACAGGTCATACTTCATTTGACACATGATAGCCTTCTCTATCTCAAGAGCTGGAATTATTGATTGTGTCTTTTCCCTTCCTATATAGTCACTAACTTCTTCAATTTGTCTCATCTCTGTTCCTCCTGAAACTGGAGCTAGTGAGCAGGTGATGTTCATCTCTGCTTTCAAACATTTCTCGTGAATCTTCTACCCTTGAGTTGACCACAGGAGATTGGTTAGGCTAGCTCCATCAAATGACTGTGGAGCTAGAACTTTCTGAACTGCAAGGCACAGAGAGGACTCAGTGTGTGTGGCTCAATGGGAGCTTTCTCCAAGATTTACAGATGAAACATTTGACAAAAGACGGGCCTATAGACAGCATTCATGAATTATAGGGTGCCAGCTTTCCCTGGAGAC
Organism: Cricetulus griseus; assembly: GCF_003668045.3. Taxonomy (NCBI): domain Eukaryota; kingdom Metazoa; phylum Chordata; class Mammalia; order Rodentia; family Cricetidae; genus Cricetulus; species Cricetulus griseus. The sequence goes on along the minus strand of NC_048595.1, from coordinate 189,032,306 downwards.
TTAATCTAGGATTGTAAATGACTGAATGTCAGGTCATTCAGGTTCAGAATGGCTAGGGGACAATTTTGATTGAAGAATGTTATAGATTCCCAGATTCCCTTCACAGTGCATGGCTTCCACACACACAAATCTCTCCTTGTAAACACAAATCACACAACCTCAGTCTCTGTGGAATTTGAAGAACACCTGTACATATATTATCTTTATGCAAAAACCAGGCAGGTGTTTACTGAAAGACGAACATGTAAATTGTTTCCCTCATTCTTATTTTCATTGATGTATAATTTTATACACACATAATATGCTTCTCCATATAGCCATTTCTGTGTTGGTATATATTTGCACATGAAGCAAATGAAAGAAACAAATAAAAAGTTCATTACTTGACCTTGTCAATTTCATCTTAAAAGTGGCAAATTTAGAGCTCATGCCTCCCCTAAGCTGCCTGGCTTGAAAAAAAGATTGCCAGCTTGTGGTTGAGTTTCTGATCCATCAGCCCACATTTGCATTTCATGACATCCATAGATGCTCTCATTTTGACCAAAGATCTACATTTAGACTGTATTTTAGTTGCTCTGCATCAGCACAGACTGAGACCCCAACGTCAACTACTGTGTTAACTCCCACCAGAAGACTCTGATGTTCTAGCTTTGGGGGCGCCATCAGCCCCTTAATTCCTCAGCAGTCCATTGATGAGGGTACCCTGCTCATTTGTTTTACTTTGTTTCTCTTTCCCTACAACTTCTTTAGAAAGTGAAATGAGAGGCACCAATATCAATTTCATAGCTTTCAGAAAATCTCCCATTATGTGAAATCCCATAACTTGTACACTCATGCAGAGAAAAGCCCATTTACCTTCTGATCCACCACTAAAGTTGGATGCACACGGTGAGTCCATTTGTGAGGAAAAATTAGAGTTTTATCCCAGGTGACTTTGGAACCTCCTGAGTCTAGCTATTAAATTCTGACAACTTGGGTTCAACAGTATTTGTTTTCATGTGTTCTTGAGACTCCTGTTTCAGTTAAGACATCAGCTGTTTTATGTAATCAGGGGACAGCTGGGCAGTTCAACCAATGTCTGTACTCTCTCAAACTTTCTCCTAGAACAGTTTAGTATGTGGTTTCAGTAAAACATTGTTTGATGTATGCCAAATGTCTCCATACTCTTGACCTTACTAAAAGCATATATTAAAACAGAAATATCATGGTATAGTCATAGGCCCAGCACTCTGGCCCCATCTCTGGCATAGCTTTCTCTTAAATAGGAAAACACAGGGAACACAAATATGACCCTGTTAAAGTAAAGATGTTGAAATAAAGGTGGATCCAAAGAATACTGAAGCATTATTCCTAAGAATACCATTCTCAGTGTCTTCATTGTATTGTTTTTGTTTACATGTATTTTGCATATATTAATTCTTAAAATACTTCTTTTACATCCTTATGTAAAACTAGTCTATCTGTAATTTCTTCTCACTAAAATGCACACCAAGAATGCACTACATCACATATTCTTAGCAGCTTATCCAAAATTGACAGACAAAAATGCATTAACACCACTAAAATAACACAAAACAAATTTTAAAGCACTCTCTTAAAGAGATTTTCTATAAGCTAGGTTGGAATCATAAGCACTTTTGACATAAAGAAGAAAATAAAATTTACATTCTACAGTGGCAAAGTCTCTTTCCTGTCCCCTTGAAAAGCTTAGAAATTATGAATTAGAATACATTATAGAGCTCATCTTAATTTTTAAAAGTATGTTATAGAAAAAGAAAAAAATCCAATAGATCTAACTCAAAATCATTAAGTGAAACAGAACAACTCCAAAGCCAAAAGGACTGGGGGAGCACTCAATTTGTATCTAAGGGAAGGAGTCTGTTTGAGAGGTTTCTTATTGTATATGTCACCAGGGACAAGACAAAGCAGATTACACAGCATCCCCCCATTGCTGTGCATACATGTTAGTCTAAAGCTTTGCACACCAACTAGCAGTTGATTATGGTGCCAACAGGGAACTCAACTGTTAGGATCTTACACATTTCAAATTCTTATTGCTGTGTAGTTTGTTTTCATAGGATATAGATGTCATTCTCTGGTGTGTTATTGAAAAGACAGGAATAACCAAACTCATTTGTCAATTTATTCTACCTTACCTGGGAAAAGTCTTACAATATCCTCTGAATAAGTTTTTTAACTGTAGGAATCTGAAGAATATACCACCCAAATATCTGTAGGTTAACTCTGCATCTACTATAGTATAATTTACTTAATATAAGGAAATAGATAACATGGTTTAAAATACCAGTTCTAATCCTCATTCTGATGGGAAATGTCTTAGAATGTAAACAAAATCTAATTATCAGGATCTACAGGATCCACAATCAAACTATGAGCAAAGCTCAACAAAAAGATCCAGAGTCTGAACAGGCCATCTCTTATAGCCAGGCAAGGCTTCCACTGGTAGACTGGGATTACATTAATTCGAGTTGTTGGTTGAGGGGGTCCCTAGGAGATCCCTGAAACAACCCAGGCTGATGCTAGAACAGAAGATTGCTTTCTGAAAACTGACAGTATGGCCCTGGTTCTGAGGACATCTACACTGCTCATTGAAGGTACAATGGTTGAGCCTGCATGGAGCTTTACTCCTACTACTCCTAGTCCCTTTGGTGTAGGAAGGTAATATGCAGGCTACCAAAAGAGAAACATAGACATCAACACTATCACAAAACTTTCAACCTACAATCTGTGCTTCCTGAAAGATGTGCTGGGGCAATGGTGGCACAGAAGTTGTGGGAGTGACCAGCCAATGTCTGGTTAACTGAAGCCCATGCCCAAGAGGGAGCCCAGCCCAGCACTGGCTTGATAACCAGAAACTGAAGACTGGATAGAACAGAGACCTAGGGTAAACCAACCACATCTGGCAAAGGAAAAAAAATCAATGAGATAACTCATAGTGTCATTTTGCTGTACTCATAGATTAGAGACTTGTCCAGTTTGCATCAGAGAGGGTTCTCCCAGCAGCAGATGGGAGCAGGTTAGAGACCCCAGTCAGACATTATATGGGAATACTCTAAATTTAAGGTATCCATTGGGCCTTTCCCTGGACCCCTCCTCAGAAGAGGGAAAAGAAAGATTGTAGGAGTCAGAGGGGATGGACACAAGCAGAACATGATTCACAGAATCAATTAAGTTGGGATCACAAAGACTGAAGTGGAAAGCATGGGGCCTTCATGGATCTGTACCATGTTCTCTCCATATATGTTATGGCTGTTAGCTAGCTTGGTTTCTGTGGAACTCACTAACAGTGGAAGCAGGTGTGTCTCTGACCCTTTGCCTACTTTTGGGACTCTTTTCCTCCTATTGGGTTGCCTTGTCCAGCTTAGAGGGCTTTCACCTTATCTTATTGTATATGGTTTTGTTGTGTTTGGTTGCTGTCTCTTGGAGGGCTGCTCTTTTTAGAAGGGAAATGGAGAGCAGTGGATCTGGAGGAGAAGGGAATTGCAGGGGAGATGGGAGGAAAGGAAGGAAAGGAAACTGTGGTCAGGATGCCTTGTATGAGAGAAAAATCCATTTTAACAAAATAAAATAAATAAATTCCCAAATTTAGAGAAAAAGGTGAACTTTACAAAAAGAAATATGCTGTTTTAACCTAAAAAGTTTAAATTTTCTATGAATTTTAACTTTCCTTATAAGAAAAGTTTGAGCAGTTCAATCTTATTCAAGCAAAACTACAGAAATTATAAATGACAGATGATAGAAAAAAATATCAACTCTAAAACTAGGGTCTTGGTTCTGATAATAAGTCAAGCTGTTGTATAGTTTCATTAAAACTATGAAGAACCGTATGAAAATTTAAAGACGGTCTGATTCTTTTCAATAAAACTTATTTTGACCTAGTATTTATGTGTGTTCAATTTTTGTGTCTTTGTATTTATATGTATGTATTTGTGTGTGTGTGCATGTAGATATTTGTATTGTAAGTGCTTTCTCTTCAGTTTAACAGTGAAGTGTCTTTGAATGTGAAAATGTAAAGGTCTTGTTTTTGGACAGAGGTATACGTATGAATTCAAATCATAAAAATTAAAAAAGAAATAGAAAAAACTGATTGTAAATTAGTTTTTAGCTTAATATATATGCAACCTAAGAATTGAAATAAACATGGTAATTGGAGAAAAAGCTAAAAATATAAAGTTTAGCAGACACATGCTGCTTGTAACTGACATACCAAAGCCACAAGGCCATACGAAATAGAGAGAAAACAATAAAAATGGCCTATCAGGCCAAGACCACCCAAAAATAAACTGATAAGGCACACTAAGCTAAAATGGACACATCATAGACAAAGACAACTTATTAGTGCTTAAATAATAAATAAAAAGAACCAAATACCCAATTCCACTGAATAAGAATCATCCAGCAATGTAAACATCATAACTAGAAAATTTTATGAGAAACATATTCTAAAATCATTATTGCATTCAATAGAAATAGCATATAAAACTATGAAGGCAAAAATGCCTCATTACATAACCAGATAAATGTCTTACAAGAAGGCTGACATGCTCATATTACTGACTATAGATGCAAAAATTAAACTCATGGTACCAAATTAATTAATAATGTAGTCCAAGTATATAAGGAAAATTCAGCATTAAAAAATGCAGAGATCCATAAGAGTGAAAACAGCCACATATTCATCTCAATACAAGCATCCATAGCATCTAGTAAATTCACTTCTCATTCATGATTTTGAAAAATTTCTTAGGGGATGTTAGGTTTCAAATCCAGGGCAAATGGCTGTAGTGCCTATTTGACATATGACAGCAGGTATGGCTGCCTGGTTCTCTCTGCATCCCTTAGTCCCTACCTGTTAAAGGGCCCTTCTAACAGGCATACCCCACCCTCTACCCTAAACTCCCCAGCCCAGGAAGCTAGGCTGCTCTTCCTTATATAATCTAACCATTTTGGTTACTCACCTTCTTTGTACCTGTGGTCCTCCTGGTTGTTACATGTGGTCTGCCCCCCCCCCCACTCTCAGATGGCACAGCTCAGTCTGACCATGTCAATTCTGGACCCTCCCAGATATCTCTGACTCTGGCTATGCTCTCCTACATATCTGTAATAAACTTTATACCCATCATATCTAAGTTTAGTCACATCCAGTCATGTTCCTTTCCTTTCCTTTTTAATATTTTTCATTCATGGGATCCTTCTACCAGAAACAAAGGTTAATTCACAATGACTATTAAACTTAAATTTAAGTCCTGAGATTTTAGATAGAAGCAGAGGTAAAAAATCTCCTATACATTCACCTTTGCCCCCAAACACAACAAAAGCAAAACTCAACAAGTGGAACATCAAGCTAAAAGGCTCTTTTCAGCAAGAAAAGTATACATTCAAATGAAAGTGAGCCCTGCAGTGGTGCTGCATGCCTTTAATCCCAGCACTGGGAGGCAGAGGCAGGCCAATCTCTATGAGTTCGAGACCAGCCTGGTCTACAAGAGTTAGTTCCAGAACACCCTCCAAAGCCACAGAGAAACCCTGTCTCAAAAAACCCCAAAAATAAATAAATAAAAATAAAAATAAAAAATTAAATGAACGTGAACACACACATTGAGAGGATATACTTGTAATCCCTATCATTTGGAGCTAATGCTTCAAAATACCTAAGCGACCAATAGCAAGAAAACAGATAACTTAATTTGAAATTGGTCAATTGATGACAATGGACATTTTTCTAAAGAAGTCATACTAATAGGAGCAGCCTATGAAGAGGTTTTCAGCTCCTAAACATCAGGAAAACATATACCAAAACCCTAAAGAAGGGCTGGCTCAGTTAGTAAAGATGACTGCTTCCAAGGCTGATGGCCTGTGTTCAATTCCCAATACTCACATTGTTGAAGGAGAAAACTAAGTTCTGTGGACCTTCACATGTACACAAAATAAATAAATAAATAAATAAATAAATAAATAAATAAATAAATATGCAACAAAAAATTCTAAAAACCAACAAGATTTTGTTTAGCACCTATTAGAAACCTTTCATTTTAAAAAATAAAATAAAAACTGTGAGAGAAGGATAAATACTGGGAAGGATGCAGTGTAATGACTATGCTTACACACATTGGTGAGAATGTAAATTAGAACAGAAATTACCAAAATGGTTTGAACACTCCTCAAAAAATTAACAAGCAAATGGCTAAACAAGTCAGGACTTTTCTTCTGAATATAGATCCACACCATGACACATAGTTAATTTAACTTGTGGACTTAAGGTAATTGTTTCTTCTTGTGGGGAATCAAGATGCCTTAGCAACATATACAGCTAGAATTAAGTTCATCAATAGTAGCCTTGTAGCAAAGGAATTCTTTCAAAATATCACTCTGATTCAAAAACACCCAAAAGATCCTTGTTTATCCTAGTACATAGAACTGTTCAGTCTTACTCCAAGCTCCCCATTTCATACAAGAGTAACTGCTTTGTGCAGACTGTACCCAACTCCTGTCAGTCACTTTAAAAATATTTATCCCACTTATAGTTTAAAAAATCATGTTGTTATCATGGATGTTCTGTAGATTTCTATCCACATCCCTATTATAATACTAATACACAGGTTAATAATGGTACTGGCTTGTGCACTGGTCTTGTTGAAATCTTCACATTTAACTGGTTTAAATGAGAATGTGTTATTTTGATATGACTGGCATCAAAATGACTTTTTAAAGAAGGTTTGACATATTCAACAAATATAAATACAGGCGACCTAGTTAAATGTGAGCATTCTTACAAAAAACATCTATTTTACTAATCTGAAATTCAGGTATGATTGATTGTACTGCACTTTATCTGTCAGGCCCAGTTTTGAGGGAAACCAAATGTCGGTAGATATGAGAACCACACGTTTGCAGGAAATGGCAAAGGGCAGCAGCCATCTTTCTACAAAGCCCTAAGAGTGGGCAGGAGATGTGGACTGAGCTATCACTGCTCTTGGCCCAGGCTGTGATGCTAGAATGATTACACAAGCAGGGACATGGTAGCAGAAGTCAATGTGAGTATCCCCAAGCTCAGTCTCTAAGGTGCATTCGGGAGCACCCTCCCCAGACCATTTGGGCTCTAGCCACAGTTGGTTAGTCCCTTTTGATGACCCTAATTTATGAACTTTTAATTAATTCAAACGTTCACTTTTCTTTCTTCCTGTATGTCAATTTTCAACATTTAGCACATGACATATTTGTCTAATGTGTCTTCCTGGTAGAAATATAAGCAGCCTTAGTCTAGAGTCAGACATTACCCCTCATTCCTACCCCAAAGCATAGAATGGAACTCAGGACTTGTCAGATGCTAAGAGCATTAAGGGACAAATTGAATACATTGTTCAAAACTACCTTTTCTTTGCAAATGTAACCAAACATGATTTCTGTTTTGAAACCAGGACACTTATTTGTTATATTCATTTTCTTTAAAGTATATTATACATTGCAATTGTGGCAATATAATATTATGAACATATCCTTTACATTCTAAGAGTCTGGAACTTTTGCAGGACGTCAGAGCAAGAGTTAATAGTATGCCATTAGACCACCAAAGACTGCTAGCCTATTGTGTACTCAAACTGTTTAACCTGCTTTAAGAGAACAGTGTAATGGTCAACCTTTCTTGCTGTGGATTGCCCATGTAATCAACTTTTACAACCTAAGCTAATGCATAGCTGTGGTCTAAAGTTTTGCCCCTGACCCAGATAATGCATATGAATCATTTACTGAAAGCAGAAAACATGGAAGTTGCTTTCAACTTCCTAAAATCTACCATAAAGGTTGAAAGCATCCATTATGGATATTGCCTGATAAACAATGATGTTTGTTATCTGGGTCATCTGAGATCAGTTGGAGCCAGTCACACACACACACACACACACACACACACACACACACACACACACACACACACGTACATACACCACTCACACAGAGATATGCACATCTCATACAAGAGGCAGACAGATTTACAAGATAGTCTTCAAGCAGACACAAATTCAGACACCTATAGCAGACAGACAGAGGGCAGAAGACACAGGGAACATGAAGTAGAGGGTTCAAATCTGGACTCCTTCTTGGTTAAATGACTGCAAGGACAGGTTCTCTTAATGTAACACTGGTGCATTATTGGTGACTCAGACTTAATCATGAACTCATCAAATCCATGTATCATATCTACTGTGTCAAAAATAAAATTGTTGAAACTTTGGGTTAAATAACGTAATAAGCTGTAAACCCCATAGTGCTGGTGGCTACAGACCAGGACTGGTGATACAAGAGCAATGGTTTGAATGCATGTGACTCTCCAAAACTGACACTGATATTTTTGACAGCTTCATACACACATGGAGTGTATTGTTGTTATCCTCTAATATCCCACTTCCTTCCCACCTGCACCACTTCTTCCTAGCTACTCTCCCAGGAACCATACCCTTAGAGAAAATGACACTCCCTCCTCCAGCAACCATTAGTAGTTACCGTGTCCTCAGGGATGGAAGAAGCCTAATGGGTACATACCTCTATTCCATGATGGAAAGTTAGAGGTCCCAGACTTGTGCGGGTGTCTGTAATTACTGAAAATTCACAATGATCTTAACCCTTTAAGAGAAAACGTTTGGAGAGTAATTGGGTCAAAAGTATTCTGCCTTTGTGAAGTCAGTGAGTGTCCTGTGAGATGGACAGAGAGAACCTAGAACCAAGGAGGAAAGTCAAAGTTCACCTGGCAGACTCTGCTGTTAGTTGAATCGTGGAATTTCTTGTTGCCAAAACTGCACAAAATAATTACAAATTACAAACTCTCTCTCATCTCCCTTTCCTTATATCTCTTCACCCTCCATACTTCCATCTAAGTATTGGTTTGGCTTATTTGGAGACCCTTCACAACTACTATCATATTAAGTAAATCCTTGTTCACAGAACTAGGTAAACAGTCAACAAGAAGGTTTTCATTTTAACTAAGTTTTTCTCCACATAATATTTTTTGCAGAAATAGAAATTCAGCTTTCATTATCTTTTTCTAAAAATCAGTAATTTTATGAAATTTGAGCTTGTAATGACAGTTCATAATCTTAAAGAATTATAGAATGGAGGAGGGGTTAGAAATGAGATGGGCAAGAGGAAAGGGAGAATTGCATAGTTATATTTTAATGAATACTTTAAAAGGTATTTATCAAGTAATTCACTGTCCTGCTGCAACTCAGGAAAAAATAGAAGACATGTTAGTTTCAAAAAATTAAACATTGTGTATAAATATATTTCTAAATTTATAAATGCAACCCATTGGGGATAAATTTAAATAAATTTAAAATTTATTTTAAAACAGAATACTATAAACATTTTATCAGAAAAAAATTAAGCACTTTATTGGTGAGAACCTAAAGCATATGACAAGAAAATTTGCTTTTAAATTATATATCATTCTATTGTCCCACAAAATAAGTTGGCTACATTCCTCTCACTTCTATATTCTAACAAGATTCTTCATAGTGTGCTGAAATCTACCCACACCCCCTCTACACACATTCCCCTATATGACAGAACCAGCCTCCAGGATTAGAGCACACTGTGTAGCAAAAAGCCAAAGAGAAGAAAAAATGTTAAGGATACCACATCTGAATTTTGGATTTGTCCACCCAGAATAAAAATGGTGGGTATTGTTATACAGAAAGGTGAGACATTGAATGGTCATTCCTCTCCTCCTATCACTCTTCATTGGAGACCCCAGAAGGTCTAGGTGCCAATGCAGACCCATTTTGGCCTGCCTGTGTTGAGAGTCTGTGGACCTCTTCTGGTAGAACCTGGTCTAAACTTGCATTTATTCCTCCTACTTCTTCCTAATGAGCCATACTCACTCCTTTTCATTATAGACTCCATTTTTGATTTTCTTGACTTCTTAACAATGTACACTAACCCTTTGCATTAGATTCTTTTCCATTTAACTCTATTGTATCATACCCTGCAGGTCATTCTTCTTACTTTACTAGATGTCTTCCCTTGGTTTCCCCTAACTTTCAAATATTAAAATTCTTAAGTATTTCTGAAGGCTCATTTCTCCTTGTAGTCTCAAAGTTTTTCCTAAGAAAACTTATTGGTTACAGGGTTTGTAAGTCATTCAGGGACAACTCATTTCATTCATTGTGCTGAAAAAGTTCCTTTGAGCACCAGACATTCAGATTCAATTGCATAATATATACTATAGAAAGATATTTCCTAGTCATTTGTTTTAACAAAGACTCTAAAGGGGTAACACTTCTTTGAAAAATGTGTCATCATTACAGTCCTAGTCAGGCGCCATGAGTAAGGACCCAAAGCCTGGTTATAATTGAGATAAATCTAGATTCTAGACTTAGCTAACATGCACATCAACAATCCACTTAACCTTTAAAACATCAAAAATATGAATATTATTAATTGGATTTATGGATTAAGCATTTAATGTCTGGGGATAAAGCTATGTGGTAGAGTGTTTGCCTAACATGCACAAGGCTCTGGGTTCAGTCCTCAGCATGAGGAAAAATCATACTCAATTGTGTTGTCATCTCAGTCCCTTATTCTTCAATCATTATTTCTCATTTATGTGTTTTCCCAAAAATACCTTTGTGTCTGTTACATATGTCCTTATAAGCAGATTGTGGTTTCTACAGTTGCCTGGGCATCCTGATTTCTTTCTGATTTCACTTTGGTTATTAAAGTCCATGGATTTCCCTTGCAAATGATCTTTCTTTGCTGTGCCTCCAAGTTCTAGCATTTTTCATCATATTCTTCAAATGTGAATATTTCTAAAACATTTTGCCTACAAAATGCTTATTGATTATTCAGCATTTATCAAATACTCCAAAATGTATTTTCATTAATTGAGGGATTAAGTGTCATAATTTAAAGTTACAAAGTTACCAAATTGAAGCATACATTAAAATTTTATTTTTAGATTGTAGTGGAAATGCTCTTTTTCCACTTAGTAAAATTATTGTTTTGTTATATTGGCCTTTATTATTTTGAGGTGTAGTCTATCTATTCCTATTGTCTTCAGGACTCTTTACCCTGAAGGTATACTGAGCTTTACCCCCTGCATCTATGGAGATAACCATATACTTTCTATCCTTAGTCTTATACATGGTGCATTACAATTACTCATTAGCTTGTGTCCAACAAACCTTGCATCATTGAGATGAAACTACCTTGGTCGTGGCGTGTCATCTTCTACAAATGCTCTTGAATTTGGTTTGCAGGTATTTTACTGAGGCTTTTTGCATCTTTGTTCACTTTGGAAATTGATGTAAGTGTACGTGGGGAGTGGCAGGAGGATGGTGATGGAGAGGAGAAGAAGGTCAACAGAAGTGAAAGTGGCATAATAAAACCAAGGGCTTTGTATGCCAATTCAAACACTAATAAGTAGTATCTTTATTAATTTTCTGTCAAGGACAGTAACAATACAATTTCTACTAATTCACCAAGCTCTCTGTGTAATTTCAAGGGTACATAGCTACAGGTTAAGTGCCCATCTGTGTTGATTTTTGATTTATGTTTCTAAGTCTAAATATCAACCAAAATGACAGAAAAAATTAGATAGTCCTCGATAAATAGCTAAATTTTGATGAAAAAAAGTATTAAGAAAGTTCACACCAAACACTGTTTCCCATGATCCTAAAGACTATACTTGGGCATCACTTATAAATATTTTAATTTGGAAAAATAGGAAGCAGATTTATTTTCTCATTGTATTTGGTCCTAGAAATTCTGCAGTATCTGGTATCATTGTGAAGGAATTAAGCACAGGTGTGTAAATCCAATCATGGTGATCAACGACTTATTGAATTGAGTAAATGGCATCATTGGGAATTGAATAGGAGTAATATTCATAATTTGAGCCATTCCCTCAATAGTTTCTTACTTTAAACCTAGGTATATAGTATCACAAAAGCAAAGTACTGATTATCTCATGTTTAAGCAACAAGTTTCACAAATGTTTATCATTTGACATTATGTATATAATAATGGATGTCAGAAGAAATATTTGTGTCATTTTCATTTCAAAAATGAGGGAGGATATGCTTCCAAAAGTCAACAGTGTATCTTGAAGAAAAACTAGTCTGCAATTTTTCTATATTTCTTTCAAAGCACCCTGAACAGAGGGCAAACTCTGAGAGCAACTTTGTTGCATTGGATGATTTTCAATACTTCATTGACTGAATGAAGAGAAATTGTATCCAGTCAAGTGCATGCAGTGAATAAAGCAGTTTGCACCTGGCATTCCAGATCTCTTTGATCCAGCCAGTAGCACTATTGCCTCCTCTACATAGGAATCCAGAACATTTCTGGTGTTTAGTGGAGCCTCAGAAAACAATCATTAGCAGTGTTCTTTACAATCTCTCTCCTGTGGTGTCAGTGGTGTCCAAAACAAGTGTCTGCACACTTTTCTCTCAGACATTCTACATAGTCTCCATAAATGCATTCAGTCCGTGACTCATTGATGCTGTAGATTATGCTTATTGTTAAAAACAAAGATATGCAGGGAGAGATGGAACGGGAGACCCAACCTAGAAGAATTCTGGAAAGAGAAAGGGCAGAGTCTGGAGATACCAGTCAGTTGCAGAGACAGCAAGATGGTCATGAGGTACTGAGAAAACATAATGCCACATGGCAGAGAGAAAATAAGGAATATGGGTTAATTTAAATGTAAGAGCTAGTTATTAGTGAGCCTGAGCTATTGACCTAACATTTATGAGTAAAATACGCCTCTGTGTGATAATTTGGGAATCAACTGCCAGGTGTTTGGGAGCAAGCAGCTGTGAGACAGGAAATCTCTGATTATACATTGGACTTGTCTTGCCAACGCTGCTGAATATATAGCAAGCCCAAGATGATAACTACTTCCTATGTCATATCACTTGATCTTAAACAGGGTTATTTGATTTTAAAACCATGGTTTACAAATAACCTTTTCTTTACCTTCAGAACTAGTTATATTATAAAATAATTCTAAGAATTATTATTAAGAATATAAAACATTGCAAGTCATTTCTGTATTATTTAATATACAATTCATTTGTAGCAAAGCCTGGAGGCCCATGTCTTTAATCCCACCACTTGAGGTGTACAGTAAGTCAGATCTCTATGAGTCTGTGCCCAGGAAGCTCCAGACTGGACAGCAAAGTGAAACCCTGTGTCAATTTTTTATTTTATTTTATTTTATTTTATTAGATCTAGTTAGGGAACAAGCTTATTTCAAGTCCCTTCTCTCTCTCTCCCTCCCCTCACTCCCAACCCTCCTCCCCCACCCCCAGCCCACCCCCACCCCATCCACCCACCACTCCCCAGGCAGGGTAGAGCCTTCAACGGGGGCTCTGCAAAGTCCACCAATTTAAAAACAATATTTATACATTCATTTAAATATCCTAGTTTTTGGTTGGTTGGTTGGTTGTATGCCTATATGAGCTTGTCATAGTTCATTATTTTATGAGACCATAGGTATTTATGTTCTATATTAACACGACTTTTAGGTTACACATTTTCCTGTAATTATTATCAATGCTTTTATTAAACATTTTTATCCATTAATATAAGTTTAAGAAGTGAGCTAAAATTTAAAAACAACTGTGAAAACTACTGTGAACTAGAACACTTAAGCAATAAGAGACAATATATAAATACTTCATTCAAACACCCTGAGCGTGGACCACTATAATCAATTTCCAACTTGCAGCACATTTGGGATTGTAAGAGTTCAAGGCCACTCAAGAATATGGAAAAACTAATCTTTTACTTTGGTACTGTGAACTGCCTACAAATAAAAATATTCCTCTCCTTTGTTTCTTTATAAATATAAAATCACATGCTAGGCCAAATATTATCAATGGGAATACAAATGCCAAGGTTTGGTGAACTTTGTTTCATACATTAATACACATGGTACTAAAAAGGTCTCCCATAAATAAGATAAATTTCTGGAGCTTTCTGGGGCTACACAGAGCTACCAGACCTATTCACTGAGATTCTTCAAGCACAAAGCCACAGCCCATGACAATGGCTGTTATTCTTTCCACAGGAAATGTTGAAGTGATTGTCCCTTCTTTTGGACATTTCTTTGAAACATTATTGGAAATATTTTGCTGTTGTTGTTCCTCCAGTCCCAGCTGGAATTAATTGATTCCTGTGGTTTAATGAGTCTAATCAGGCCTCATTCATGACTTAGACATGTGACCCTCCAGAACCAGCTTCCTTTCTGAAGAGATTCTTCAGTTTGGTTCTGGTGTTTGGTGTTTTCTCAGCCTCTGGACTTCCCTATCCTGAGGTGCTATCCATCATTAACACTTAGCAGTCTTCTTTGTATTTACCCCATGGCTGCTTCATCATCAGGCTATTTATTATTGTCTATAAAGTATTTTGCAACCCTAGTACAAATTGATTTTCTAGAATCTTGGACATTTATTGAGCAACAGAGGAACTGCCCTCCCCCACCACCTCCTTTGGCATGCTCATCTGCTGATTAATTTTTTCACCCTGGTACTAATTATTGTTCAGTTATATTTGAATCTTCCTCCTGCTTCCCTTCTTAAGTATCGAAGTTTCTGTTTTGTTTTGTTTTGTTTTTTTCTAGTCTGGACATATACATCACTTCTTACAGTAGAAAATCTTGATGCAAAAGAAAAACATTGGTGCTCTAAGGTCGAATTTACCATAATCATTATAGTTCTGAAGTGTGTGAAATAGCAGAAAGGCAAAATTATTCTAAGCTCTAGCAATACAAATATTTAGTGGGAGATTTTTTTTAAAATATTCCTTCTCTTGTCTGTTAAGTAGATATAATAATACCCAAATGAAGCTGGGCATTGGTGATGCACGCCTTTAATCCCAGCACTTGGGAGGCAGAGGCAGGCGGATCTCTGTGAGTTCGAGGCCAGTCTGGTCTCCAGAGCGAGTGCCAGGATAGGCGCCAAAGCTACACAGAGAAACCCTGTCTCAAAAAACCAAAATAATAATAATAATAATAATAATAATAATAATGATAATAATAATAATAATAATAATAATAATAATAATAATACCCAAATGAGCCCTACAGGGTAGAATTGTAATCTCCTGTAATAAATAAATAAATAAATAAATAAATACATAAATAAATAAGCAGATAATCGGCATAAGCTCATTACCCCTACCCTGTTTCTTTGGGGCAATAAATATTTGTGAAATTCAGATAAACTACTTTAGTCTATTTTTGTCATTGACCAACAGCAAGGAGATTAAAGCAGATGCAGTGAAAGGCCCCTAAATTCCCAGCACTCCATGAACTAGAGGATGCTGCTTTCACAAAGCCCCAGGTGGACTGGGAGAGGCGCTGTTTCTCTCCCTTCTGTTGGGGCTCAGTGCCCTGTCATTGGAAGTGACAGTCATCTCCTCCATACAAAGTAAACATGTCTGCATCTTGGGGTTTGTCAAGTGCAGCCCCCAGCGGCCTCTTCTTGGTCTTTCATAAAGCTCTGTTGCATTTCGAGTCCCCCTAAAACTCAGCTTACCAAAGTCCCAAGAAACAGCTTCCTTGTTTTTATTTCCTAGGCCACAGATGCTCCTTGTAAGCTGAGGGATTTCTAAGAGTTTTATTAAAATTTTATATATTTCAGCAATGAAATTCTGCCCTTGTGTCTGTGAACACTAGCCAATGACATCCTGATCAGCAGCCTTCTGTGCAGAATGATTCTTCTGTTTCCAACCAAGGGCATCGTTGGAAACTTTAGTACTCTTCTCCAGCCAAGTGAGGATCTACTGATCTCTTTTATTGTGGTGTGAAGAGGGGAAGTTACACTGGCAAGTTAAGAAAGAAAGCTGACATTATTAAGGCTGCTGATGCTGCTGTTTCTTTCCTCTGCATCTTTTCCCCAATGGGATGGAACAATATAAATCTAAGAATTATTTTATTGCTCTGCATTTCTCTAAAACCATTGCCCCAAATGATAACTCTTTCATGTAAAATAACTGACTCTATCTCATATCATAGCTATTGGCTGTTTAATATTGCCTTGAAAATTACACGGAAAATTAAACCAATCCAACCGGCTAAGACATAATGTGACATTAAATGTCTAACAAACCCACTCAAGCTAAAAATAAGTAGCATTAAATCAATACATTCAAGCTATTTACATAATTGTCCCCATCTTTCAAAAGTTGTTTGCCACTCCCTGCCCACTTTGTTTTCCACTATACATATCATGGGTAATAGATTTTTAATTAACCTACAAGCAATGCTTCCTCAGACCTTCTGGAAACTACTTATTAATGATATCCAACATCCAGGCACCACTTTCAGGCTCACATGACTCACACACGAACTACCTCATAAGGATCTTTTGACAACCTTTCCATTTAATAATCAAAAATGAAATGTTCAGAGAGGCTGGATGAGTGGTTCATAGTCACCCAGCAAATAAGACATGAAACTAAAAGTCCAAGTTTTCTGTGCCCCTGCTACTCAATTAATTAATTATATGATAGCCATAAAAATGAACATTGAAGATCCTATTAACTTAGTTGTAATTATGTAGTTGTTCAAATTTTCTTTAAAAGCACTCATGAGGCAGAAGCAGGCAGATCTCTGTGAGTTCGAGGCCAGGCTGGTCTACAGAGTGAGTTTCAGGCCAGGCTCCAAAGCAATAAAGAGAAACCCTATCTCGAAAACAACAACAAAAAAAAAAAAAGAAAGAAAGAAAGAAAGAAAGAAAGAAAGAAAGAAAGAAAGAGAAACCTAATTCATGTACTAATTCTTTGAGAAAGTGATTCTGAAATTCTTTTACTCCCATTAACCATTATGGTAGTAGGAATTTGACTTGACTAGTCACTGCGTACATTTGTTGCATTAGAAAAGGTGATTTTAAACTAATAATAATAGTAATTTGTTCTGGGGAAACAGTTTTTGTAACCTGAATTTTCCCTTTTTTTTTTTCCTGTTTAAAACTATATGAAACCACTCTATAGGGGTGTTATTTAGTATGTAAATTATATCGCCATACATAAAATAAAGTATGGCTTTCTGAAAGAGGAAGAATTAAAAGTAAAGATAAAATGAAACTGTCCTGCATTACAATATGTTTATTTTTAGGAAAATATTTTTTATTCTTTTATTTTTTTTGGTTTTTCGAGACAGGTTTTCTCTGTGGCTCTGGAGGCTGTCCTGGAACCAGCTCTTGTAGACCAGGCTGGTCTCGAACTCACAGAGATCCACCTGCCTCTGCCTCCCGAGTGCTGGGATTAAAGGCATGTGCCACCACCGCCCAGCTAAAATAATAGTGAACCAGCAAGCCTGGGAAGAGCTCAAGTTCAGACACAAATAAGGGCTAGAGTCCACCTCATTTTTGTCTTTGTGTTCTTGTGGACAGACATTTTTTTTTTTTTTTGAGATAGGAAGAAGGACACATGATAGCCATGAGGTGCTGAAAAAGTTCCTATTTCACTACCTTCTTGAAGTTTGGCTACTCTAAATGAAGTTCATGCTATAACACGCTAATGCTCTTAGATGGCTATGGGAAAGCTTGAGGCCATTGCCCTCTAACCTTGATGCCATCGAGTAGAGTGATTCAATTTCCTTAGGCCTCTTCTTGATCCCATCCTTCCGTGAAAAGTTTGAGTTCTCATGTGGTCCAGAGGCCCATTCAGTATTAGAGAAGAGCTTTGTAATGTCAATATATTTGATACTTTTTAAGTGTCCCAAACACTCAACTTCTGTGCACTGCTCTTTAATCATGAAGAAGCCAACACTTTGCAATGTGTTCCTCCAGTATCCAGATAACACATAAACATTTTAGCATTGCTTAGAGTCCAAGGGTTGCACCTGTTCAAGGCTTTTCTCCCTCTTTTATGTACCTGATATATGACAAATGATGAAATTTGCCATTGGAGTTTCCATATTTCTTTGTGATGTGCCATCAAGTCCCTACAGCCTTGGAATCATAAATAAAATTTCAACTTCCATCTGCATTTCAAGCTGAGGTGAAAGTGTAAAAACTAAACATTTTCATTTTCTTCTGGGAATCAGCCATGCTCTGTGGCATGCTTTCTTGGGAAGGCCATAAGAAAAGAGCATATTCTTATTAGCATATCTACAATATGGAGGGAGGGCGGGCAGCTTGGACAAACAGGACAAGTTTTTCAACATCGAGGCTGTGACAAAACAGGTGAAATAACATGCGAGTGGTCAGGGCAGACACAGAAGGTAAACAGCCTCCTAAATTCAATGACCTTAGAGGATCTAACATTGAAAAATTCCAATTCTGGAAGGATGTTGGAATATAAATGTCTCTTTAATATGTCTCATCAAGAGGAAAACTAACCAAAGCAAAAGTGCTTTAAGATATGTTGTTAAAATTCTGTCTATTTATACATAAGAAAGTGCCTGTTGCCTGGTCTGCAAATTGTTCCCACACTGCTTTTATGTGTTTGTGTATTGTGTGGTGGGGCTTGTAAATGTAGATGGGTGTGTGTGTTTTGTTTTTCTTTGGAATTTAAATTTAGAGAGGGGAAAATGTGATCAGTTCATGCTGGGTAGCTAAATGAATCAACCTGTCTAAACTGTTTTCTTTTTTTTTTTTCTTTTTCCACAAGAACTGTATCTACATTCCACCATCTTGAAACTATCATAAAAAACACAGACCAGGAAAATGAAATTAATCCCCAGTGGACTGTAAAGGTTGCCGTTAATAATGTTCACCTGAACTTAAGGCTTCAAGCATTGCACGTCTGTCAAATAAAGGAGACAGACTGCGTGGAGGGGAAGCAAGGACAGACTCAAACAAGGCATGCACTTTCAGCTTCAACAGGTACAAATTGCAGATGGGACATAGAGGGTTAGCAAAATAAATTATTTCCTGCCCTCCCGTAATGTTTCACAATCCCGGTGGCAATGGTTTCACTGCTGACACCATCAACCCACCTCCCGCATCTGCAGTCACTCACTGTGACCAGTGGGGACAGCAGTCCTCTTCTCCAAATAACCAAACACCAGACTCTGCATAATGTAAAACACCTTCTGCTTCCCCAAGTGTACAGCAGAATTAGAAATCCCGGAACCCGTCCAAATGCTGTTTTTCTTTAACAAGGTGGTTATACAGAGAGCAAGTGTTTATGGAGTCTCGTCTTGTTTTCAAACTTCTGGCTCAATTTACACCGAAACAAATTCTAAACTGCTCCTTCAGGAACACATTTCACAAGTGATAAGCCCCCCCTGAACCTCCATGAGCAGATGCAAACACATGCACACACCTCCTTGCCCTTCTCTCTGTACGGCTTTCTGTCCAGAATGAAACAATGTTTCTTCTGTTTTGATCCCAAACAGCAACAAGAACATAATGGCCACTTTCTAGAAGAAAAAGTCAGTATATAAACATTTAGGAACATCTTAACCACGGAGAATACTCCTTTTTTATTTTAATACATTTAGGAGTAGACCATGTTGAATAATGTTAGCCTTTGGTGTTTAGAAAAGTGACACAAATCTTGGTTGGACCGCAGTGTCTCTACAATGAAGTGTAAACAAGCTCCTAAAGATTAAGACAAAGGAGACCCAGCACCAGGGAGGGCAGAGAGTGAAGGTCTGTTGAATCTCATGAACAGGAAGTATCAAAGGTCAGCTGACACTGTTAAAACCGCCCCACTGGGACAGCTCTATGCAGCATTCCTTGACCTCACTTGTTCAGTAATGAGGAAATTCAGAGCTGGTGTTCAATAATTTCTTCACACTTTAAAACAACTGCATGACAAAAGTAAAACAAGAACCTCAGTGACCTATTCACTGTGAGGTGAAAATCCAGCAATCACTGGCTCTCCATGTGAGTGAGACTCACAAGACAGGTCAGCCAGTAAACGCTAATCCAGGCTTCCTGGAGATGGTGAAACAGAAGTTGGGAGAATGTTTTCTATACAAAGGATACTTTTGTGAATGGCAGTCACTGGCACATGTGGATAAGGTTGAAGCATCCTGGCATTAATGTCTTCATACTTTACTTAAGAAAAAACTACTGGCTGTTGGAGAGATGGCTCAGCAGTTCAGAGCACCTGGTTGCTGTTACGTTGCATAGTACCTACTTTTGACTCCCAATACCAAAGTCAGGGCTAACAACAACCTGTAACTAACTCCAAGGGAGCTAGCATCTGACCTCCGTAGACACCAGCACATGTGGGACATAAGCACACAGAAAGATACACACAGACCCACACAGAGACATACCTATAACTAAATAAAAGTAAATTTGAAAAGAAGAAAAATTTGTAGGAACTTCTAAATGGTGCTGCCTCTAAAAGCACAGTTGAGAACACTAGCCATGATGACTGGCCATTCTTTGGGATTTGCCTGCTTCTCTACTGCGTCTTGGGGGAATTGCTGCTCACTGGGGTGCCTAGCACCCGATAAACCTATGAGGAGGAATTTAACCCTAACCCCCATAATAACGGTAATAAAAATACCCTGCCTGCCTTTGGCAGAATTGAACACAAGTTTCTCATCTTGAACCGTCAGAGCTCCAGGTAGTGATAGGATATACACGACTCTCACTATTAATTTAACCAGTCACACAGGAACGCAGTAGGAAAACAGAGAACCCCCTCCTACTCTGGCATATCAAGTAGCCACATGTCTCACTGCAGACAGCCTGTCATTTCCACTGCAGAAGCTGTCACTGGACAGAGAAAGTTATCTGAGTGTCTGACAGCCCAACAGCATGTTGGAGGCAGGAGGGCACAGAGGTCAACATCCTTGCCTAGAGTTCAAATATTTTTTTCCATTACAATAACAATTTTGACTGAAGTGTCAGTGTTATGAATACATTTTCCTTAATTCAAGCTTTATCATTAAGTGGGTAGTCATTTCTGGAGCTAAAAGACATCAAGTTTCCTCAGAAGTTTCATTCTATCAATAACCTGTTTGTTTTCATCAAAAAGTATGTTTCAAGGAGCTGTATCAATGATATTCTTGAAGATGATTAAGTGTGAGAGACTAGGAATGATCTGTTTAGATAGCATTATGGATACTAGTGTACAAACTGAGGGTTTTGGTACCAGATGTATAAACTGAGGTATGACGACCCAGTATGGTTGAGGGAAAGGTTTTTCTTGTAGACAGGAAGGAGATTGCAGCCAGGGGAACCTGACAGAGTCCGGAGCAGGGAAAGAAAGTGTAGATTGAACATGGCTAGCTGACTGGAGTTGGCTATCAGAGGAGGGAAAGGGGTGAGAGAGGGGGGAAGACAGAGTGCAGGTAAAGGAGACTAAGAGAGAGGGGCCAAGAAAGGAAGACAAAGGTTGTAAACAAGAGAGGACATGTCTGAAATGGCAAGGTTATGTGGGAATAAGAAGTAATGGAAGGCAAATCCTAAATCTGGAGAGGTCTATGGTACGAGGCGAAGTGAGAAGAGCTGAGAAGAGCCACTGGTGCTGAGTGAGCCTGGAGGCCAGTATATGCTTTGGTATGCCAATAGTTGCCGCAGATACCCATTTGTCCCTTCTGACTGATAAGGAAATGGTTCCTTTGGTAGAGGGGAATGGGCACCAGAATATCTAGAATATGATTTCCTTTGGACATGACAACTAGAATTTGGGATTTTGTACAACATGTGCTCAAAAGGAAGGGGTGGGCTGAAGCTGTGGCTCAGTGGTCTAGTGCTACCCTGGAATTTATTAGAGCTGCCTTTGATCGCTAGCTCTGAAACAAAATCCTGGGGTTTGAATGAGTATGCCTCTGACATTTTGGTTCAACCACAGGAAGATGCATACTTCATGAAACACAAAAGCTTATAGCCAGGGGCTCAGTGGGTAAAGAGTTTGATTCATGAGGATTGAAGTTTGGATCTCCAATTCTCACATAAAAATCTGGGAATGGTAGTGTGCATGTGTAACCCCAGCAGTAGAGAAACAGAGATAGGAAGGTCCCTGAGGCTCAATGGAGAGTCATTTTAGCCAATCCATGGGCTCCAGGTTCAGTGAGAGACCCTATCTCAAACCATAATGTGGAAAGCAATTGAAGAAGGAACCTGACATTGACTTTCTGGCCTTACAGACATGTGAGCACATACATGTGCATTCATATGTATGCATTCACATGAAGTTATAGGTCATTTTTAAACAAGACTAATTTTAGAGTGGTTTGTTTTTCAACAGTAAGGTTTTATGGGAAGAGCTAGAGAAGTTGAAAGAAAAAGCCTGGAGGTATGCAACTAAGAAAACTCTGCTATGGAAACAAAAGGAAATAAGGATGGCAAATTAAGTAGGTTTTCTGTTATATAGCCTCCTAATGGAGACACATTCACTCTCATCAATTTGCACTTAAGAGGGAAAATGGATGTTTATCAAGATTTTTTAATAATGCCACTGTTTACATAAATTAGCATGGGGCTGGCTAGGTTGATTTAAGCTTCACTGTAAAGAGCCATTTCCACAGTAGAATTCAATCTCATCTCTGAAAATGCAATTATAAGTCCAATGTACTTTCCAAGTACTGTTTTTCTCAAACAACACTTTTTTTTAATCATTTTCATTGTTGGAGAATTTCATGGATGTATATAATGTGTTCTGATCAATCCACTATCCAGGTCCTCTCTTTCAATTCCTAGTCCTTCCACCACTTTCCCTCCCAACTCCACATGACCTTTCTTTTAATCCATGGAGTCCACTGAATGTTGCCTGTATGTGATGCGTGTAGGGCCATCCACTGGAGCATGGACAGCCTCTGAGGACCCACATCCCTGAAGAATCAGACTCTCCCTCCACCAGCAGTCATCAATTACCAATAGCTCCTCAGACACTCCTCAGACAGAGGGGATACCTCATAGCCCCTCATTGATCTGTGGTGGGATATTGGCTCAATTCTTTGTGGTTTTGTGTAGGCAGTCAGAGCTGCTGTGTGATCTGGAAAACACTGTTATATTGCAGAAGCCTACTCCCTCTAGCTCTTACAATATTTCCCCCTCTAGCTCTTACAATCTTTCCACCCCTCCTTTGGTTATGATACCAGAGACTTAGGAGGGGAGTGTGACATAAATGTACAATTTAAGGCTGAGCACTCCAAGGTCTTCTAATCTCTACATGTTGACCAGTTGTAGATCTCCCTGCTAATTGACATCTACTGCAAAAAGAACCCGCCCAAGTAGAGTTGAGAGATTGTCTAATCTATGAGTATAAAGATCTCCCAGAGGCATCAGCAGAAGCTTGAGGCCCAGGGTATCCACCAATCTTGAACCAGGGCAAGGCCTATTGTCAGGGCTAAAGACCCAGGGTAGAGATTGGATTTGACATTGGGTTAGGCCCACAGACCCATAGGAAGTCCCAGATAATGGCATTTTAAGTCTGATTTCAAGTAGAATCTAGATACTTTGCTGTAATGTTTAATTTTCTTTGTTTGAATATTTGGTAGGGAGGGAGTATTTTGCCTTTAAATTGTAATTGGTTTATAGTTTTTTAATCTACATATTATCTTAATATCTGTGATGTCCAGAATTCTGTGCTGAAGTTTGAGGATGAGTTTGGAGAGCAGTCCCTCGTAGTGTGTGTGACTGCTGGAGAAAATGCTGTTTTGGATAAGAAAAAGGAGGGAGGGGCACAAGGCAAGAGATAGGGCAGAGCCTATATCTCCATAGAATTTGCAAGAAGCAACATGATATCTCTGAGCTGCTATCATACCTTGTGTTGTGTTACTGTCAAATTGTATAGGCCATCTAAGAGATACAGAATGGCGTGAGGACTGTAACATCCTCCTTGCTGCTGGGATGAGTTTAGGCTTCCCTCCAGGCCTGCTAGCCTGTCTCTAGGGCAAATTGGCACAAGGTGATTTTATTGCTTTTCATTATGGGCCTTAACTCCACATAAATGACTTTATCTGGGTCCTTGCATGGTCCCTCTCAAGTATTTATCTATATGATCATTTTCATCAGTATATTAAATCCCATTTCTAAGCTCACTTGACATGTAGAAATGCTAAAATTCTTGGCTACGATTAAGATGTCTGAGAGTACAACCAATGCTCCATAAGGAAAACTCATACAAAGTAGGGCTGGTATAGAGTTGACAATTTTGGCAAATAAGAATGTAAGGTGCCCTTGTATGAAAATAAATGGCAAACAAGACTGTCAGTACAAATTTACTCCATGTGGCATCTGGCACATACTGAGGTTTCTAAATTATTCACTCTTTGGATAAGGTCAGATTTGACTAGCTACCTTGGTCTACTGAGCAACCCTACCCCAAACCTTCAGACAGTCTTAAACATCAACATATTATTTACCTCTCAGTTTCCCATGGGTTTCTTCTGTAAAACGTGGAAGTATTGTCTCCTGTTATGTTCACTAACCTAATTATGTCAAATATAGCAACCTGCAAGTATTGAGGGCACAGAAGAGAGCCAGAAAATTAAACATTTCCCATTCCAAAGCATGTTTTTCCAACATAACTAAAAATATGACTCTTAAAGCACTTCAAAATTAACATTAAAAGCAGATTACTATCCTTTTATTCACACCTGTAGAACTCAGCTTTGAAATGTGAAATCTCCAATTTAAGTGAAAAAAATCTCTAAATGGTTTACTAAATTTAGACAATCCACACACACATACAACAAATAATTGTGTGGTTCATACAACTAGATTAATCATAAAGTATCAAAACTCATCACTTAAATGTCAGATCAAGTCATTAGGTCTGGGTTTTTACCCATAAGTCGTCTTGGTGACATAATGGAGATTAAGGTGGACATTGCTGGCATTCTTTGAGAAGAGATAAAGACACAACCATTACTACTAATATTAAATATAGAGAATGCCAAATTGAAGCTCTTGATTTTTACAAGTAGAAAAGACTGATAAAACATAATAAATACATTTTTAAAACCTTGAAAAGCAAAACTACATTTCTACATGAGGTGAAATGTTTTTAGAAAAGGAAAATCATGTGCTTACAGCCGGTTAACATTGAGAGAAACATATCATGGTATCACCTCTTCCCTGAATAATGCAAGCCAATACTTTGCTTGATTTACTTCCTAAAACGAAACTAAGAAGGGACACATGGCACAGTGAGATCTCTAAATGCCAGGATGACAAATGCTATTTCTCTGTTTCAAAGGACAAATCATTGATGCAGAGAAAAACAAAATTTCAAAAGCAGGCTGGCAAGGTATCATGATAAAAGTTAAAGTAGCATAGTAAATCCCACCTTGAGGTAAGAGTTTGTACCCTAAGATTGACAGGAGATGCACAGTGGGACATTTCAAAGGAATAGAAAAGCATCTTTCCCCTTTGCTGCTATGTTTTAGATGAGAGTGCACACTCCATTAATGAAAGATAAATGAATGTTCAGTTCAAAATAAGAGCCAGAACTTTCTAGAATGACATCATTATTTTCCAAATATAAGGCATTGCTTGCTAATCATGTAACTTTCATATCCCAAACACTGTTTGACCTTTCCCTGCCTTTAGAGAAGTCATAATATCTAACAACAAGCAACTGCCTATAACTTCAGCTGCAATGGATCTGATATTCCTGAACACCAGCACTCATGCAAATACTCACAGGCACATGTGCATACAAATAATTTAAAGTAAGAATTTTATTCACATGAATTAATAGTAGCATTTTTCAAAGTATAAGAATGATCTTATTTGATTTTTCTAGGCCCCATATGATCAATTTAATCAGGAAGAGAAGGATTCTAATGGGTCCAATGCATGTCACCATGAGTAAAACAACTGGGTGAGATTTTTTAATTTCTAATAATCTTTATATTTTTATTTTGATTGATTATACAGGTTCCATGGTCTTACATGACCCAGTGTGTGTGTGTGTGTGTGTGTGTGTGTGTGTGTGTGTGTGTGTGTGTGTGTGTGTGATTTCTCACATGTCATGCATGTCAAATTTTAGCATCTGATTTTGGCAAACTCACAAGACCATAACCAAACTGTTTGGGCATTTTTCTAAATCAAGTAACAGAAATAATTCCATCTTTCTCTCTGTCAGTCATCTTTTCACCTCAGTCTAATTGCAAGGTTTTCTCCTGTGAAAATCAGTTTTAAAAATAATTTATGCAGCTGTATGCAACTCGGGTATGAGTTTAAATGAAAATCTTGATAAATGCAAGTAATTGATGTTAATTTACATGTTCCTCAATGATTATCATTGGTTTCAGGTAAACAGTCTGAGGCTCTAGGCTGCATCTTAAGTACTAGAAATGACAGTGCCTACACAAAACTGGTTGAAAGGTCACTTTGGGACAAAGACAATTACTTAGATGGAGTCTTAGGGAAGTATCAGTGAAGGCCTACAAAAACCACAGACTGTCCTCATGGCAAGCAAACAACAAAAGTCCTGCACAATCCATTTTCATAAAAATGTGATTAAAACTATTTGTTCATTTATAAATATTAATTAATTTCTAATATGTATCAGGCTCTGCTTGAAGCATTGCAAATTCTGCAGAGAGAAACCAAGGGCCTGGCCCTGCTTCATGAGTATGTGTAGAAATAGAGTTAGATATAGTCTGGGAAAATTAGGGGAATATTTGCATACAAGAGAGAGTTGCATGGGGACCTATGAAGTAGTATTATCCATAGTAAAAAGGAAAGAACAATGTTAAAAGTACTTGTGTACATGAGATGGAAAGACAGGAGTAGAAGGAGCACACAGAGGCATGATTAGAGATGAAGCTAGAGAGAAGGCCAGGGTAAGAGCAGCTGGGGCACAGTAAAACCCTAAAGATATAACGGAACCATCAGAGAGTCCCTTAAGGAAGGGAAGACAGACAATACTTGGACATGACAGTGAAAGGGGTAATACTGGGGATGGAAAGATCAAACAATACAAAAGAATACTGAGGAGGCTGACGCTAATGCTATGGTAGGTGAAGTGCATTATAATTTTCATCTCTTGGAAAGGCTATTCCAGTAATTGCATGGGCAAGCCTGGTAGATCATTGCTATAGAGTGAGAGGTGATGATAATTTGGAATAAAATGGATTTCATTAAGGCGGCAGGTTGCAAAAGGAATTGATGAAACAGATGATGGATACAACTGGGGCTTCTTTCATCAAGTGTGGCTGGAACTTAGAATGGTGCCTGGAAAATGGATGAAACTAGAAAAAACATCCTGAATGAGATAACACAGACTCAGAAAAACAAACATGGTATGTATTCACTCATAAGCAGATATTAGATATTAAGCAAAAGATAAACAAACTTCATTGCACAGCTCCAGAGATGCTAGGTAACAAGAAGGACCCCAAGAGGGACACATGAATTGCCCTGGGAAAGGAAATGCAATCCATGGGGTAAACAAGGGGCAGGGGGAAGTAATGGGGTGGGGATGGAGAATGAGGGAATGGGATGGCCAAGGTGGAGAGTGATACAATGGAAAAGCAATGAAAGAGGTATCTTAAAAGAGAGAGCCACTATGGGCTTAGGGAGAAACCTGGTACCGTATAACTCCCAAGAATCCACAGGATGACGCAGCTAAGACTCATAGCAATAGAAGAGAAGATACCTAAACTGGCCTACCCCTGTAATCAGATTGGTGGATACCCCAACTATCATCATAAAGCCATCATTCAGTAATCGATGGAACCACAACAAATAACTGGGCAGAGCTCTGGGAATCCAGTCAAAGAGAGGAAGGAAGGAATATATGAGCAAGGCAGGTCAAGACCATGATGGAGAAATCTACAGAGACAGCTGAACCAAGCCTGTGGGAACTCATGAACTCCAGACCTACAATGGTGCAGACTTCAAGGGACTGAACTAGGACCTCCAAATACGGGAGATTGTTGTGAAGCTTGGACTATCAGAGGGGCCCCTGACAGTAGGACCATGGTACACACTGGTACATGAGCTAGCATGAGTTGGAGCCTACTCCCTATGGTAGGATGCCATGCTCAGCCCTAATGCATGGGAGAGGGGCCTGGCACTGACCCAACATATTGTGCCTGACTGTGTTGACTCCTCATGGGAGCCCTTACCCAGGAGGAGGGAATGGACTGGGGATGATCTGGGAGGGAGGCAAGGGGGTGGGAGGAGGTGTGGGAGGGAGAACTGTGATTGGAATGTAAAATGAAATTTACAAATAAAAAAAGAATGGTGCCTATTATTTAATAACTCTTAAATGTTTTGGAATGAACAACATTTAAAATTGGTAAAAATAAGCGTGAGAGGAATGGGGTAATAGGATTCATAAGATTCTACATGGCATATCTTAGATGGTTGGTGAGGTCATGAAACCAAAAGCCTAAGAAGAAAGACACTTTTGAAGTTCAAGCCCATAATTTAATTGTTTCTCTTTGATCTTGACATATCTTGAAATCAACCAATAGAAGTTAAGAAAAAACAGAGGAATAATGATGTAGATCTAGTTTGTAGATAGATATTTCTGAGTCATTCCTTGAGGGGAAATGATTAACTTCTTAGCATAAATGTATTTCCTAAGCAGAGACTCTAGGAAGAAGAGGAACAGATGTGAACCAAGATCAGAAAAGCTTTTTGACCCAAAGAAAAGGAGTAGCTGAGTCTGCAGAGAAGCACATGTCAAGAAGCACAGGCACACACAGGAAAGACTTAGTGGGAAGCAGAGTCAGGTCTGTTTCAAGTCAGCGACCATGCTGAGTGCAATTCAAAAGTCACACAAATGACTTTTGTGTTTCTCAATATCAAAATTGTGTATGAAATTAAGTAATAAAGTGAGGAAATTAACTCATGGTATACAGTGGATACATATTATACAGTGGACAAGTGGTATAAGGGAAGACAGTGGTACAGGAGTAGTCACATGGTATAGTGGACACACAGCATATAGCATAAGTTGACATGTTGTATACAGTGGATATTGGTACAATAGTGGACACATGGCATAAAGTGGATGCATGTTATATAGTAGAATGAGGTATATAGTGAACACAAAGAATGTAGTGGACACATGACACACAATAGTGGCACAATAGTGGAGATATGACATACAGTTGATATAATATATCATATAATATATCATGACCATGTGGCATACAGGCAGAAAGAAAAGAAACATACTTTTGTAGATGGTTGAGGGGTGGGAGAGGCACAAGTGACCATGAAAGGCCAAAAAAAAGTATTCAGCCATTAAGAACAGATTGCCAAAGCCAGGAAATGGCGGTGCATGGCGTTAATCCCAGCACTAGGAAAGTAGAGGCAGGTGATCTCCATGAGTTTGAGGCCAGTCTGGTATACAGAGTGGTGCCAGGAGAGACTCCAAAGCTAAACAGAGAAACCCTGTCTCAAAGCAAACAAACAAACAAACAAAAGAACAGATTGCCCAAACAACACTGAAAAGTACTGATCAAGTTCAAATCCTCTTTAAAAGTTCAATTTTATTCACATACTGTCCTCAGGAGTATGTGGCAGATTCAAGATATCAAAATATGTGATAGACACAATAACAACAAAACAAGTCACAACAGCAACAAAAATAACTTCTACTAAGAAAATTTATATGAAATTTGGTGTTTCAGCATATCTAGGAAGAAAACAATTCCTTTGAAGTTCTGTGATATTTCTTTATTAAGGATAAAAAAAACATTCATCCTTATATATAGTCCATTTCCATGTGCAATTCATGCCTTGAGAGTTAAGAGTAATACATTAATCAGTTCAAACTGCCATAACAAATGAGGAAAGGCTTAGTGGCTTAAACAACAGAAATTTGTTTTTTACAGTTCTAGAGAATGGGAAGTTTACAATATTGGTACTCTAAGAACAGAGTGAAACTGAACTTTGGTAAAGAAGGGTGTCATTCTGAGACCTTCTGTGTGACCCCCATCTGTCTGCATGCTAGTATGACCTTATCTTGGAGCATTTGTCAGTGAATAGTGCTCCCTGATGCAGACAGAAAAAGAGTTCTGATGTGTCTACCTATAAATAATAGACCACTCCTGTCAGGTCAAGATCCCATGCTTATCATCTCAGTGTTAATTATCTCTGTAATAGCCAAATTCTCTCATATTGGGTGCTATGAATTTACACATGGATTTTTTAGGGGATTAAGACTTTCATCCATTACAAATGAGAATAAATCTTAAACACTGCACTAAAGTTTAATGCACTCTTTCCTCATTATAGGTAGTGGCTAAGTCCTTTATATAAGATGTCAAAAGTGTCACATGCACTGTCACATTCTCTTGTCTGTTTTTAAAATTATCTATGGGTGTTGGGAAGTAGTTTATACTAGAGCACTTCCTTAGCACGCGCAAGAATCATTACCCATAATACAAAGGCTGAAATTCATCTCTGATCATGGTACATGCCTATGATCCCACTACTCAGGAGTTGGAGGCAGAAGTATCAGTAGTTCAAGACAAGTCTAATATACAAAAATAAATGAATATCTATGTATTGCTTACAATAATGCTTAACACAATGTAAACAGGATACAAATGGCTGTCAGTGTTGTTTGGGAAATAATGGCAAAGGGAATTCTGTGCATGCTGTGTACATATATAACCATTTGTTTCCATAGTTTTGATCTGAGGATGGCTTAATTCACAAATCCAGACAACTGGAAGGGCTAACTTTATTCCAAGTGTGGAGGAAAACCAAGTGATTTGTGATTCAAGAATATAGACCTTTGAAAAGTTTATTTGATCCAAGTTCTGTGAACCACACTATCCATCCCTCCTCCTCATTAAACTTGTTTATAAAAACCTATCTCTTGGCCAACAGGCACAGAAAAAATACTGCTCACTGACACCAAATTTCAAGGAAATGCAAATCAAAACAGTAGTGAGCTATCACTGCACTCTGGTAAGAATGGCTCTTATCAGAAAGAGTAAGGATAACATGTGTTGTCGAGGAAGGGAAGAAAAAGAAACAATTTTCTGCTATTGGTAAAATGTAAGCTAGTACAGCCACTATGCAAAACAGAATGGGGAAGCCTCACAAAAACTAAAAATAGAATGATCATACACTCTATATACCCAAAGGCAATGCAATCCTTGTGTGGAAGAAATATATACCAACCCATGTTCACTGTAGCAATATTCATGATAGCCAAGAAATGGAGACAACTTCAGCATCTGTCACCTGATGGAAAGATTAAAGAAATGTGGAATAAATCCCCAATGTAATACCACTCAGGCATAAAATGAATAAATCCATGTCATTTGCAACTGTACAGTGAAAATAGGGATCATACATTAAGTAAAACAATCCAGACATGGAATCATCACATGATATCACTCATATATATAATCTAAAATGTTGGTCTTAAGTAAAATTAGAATAATTACTGGAGGGAAAGAAGGAAGTAGGAGATGGGAAAAGATTGCTC
Source organism: Cricetulus griseus (assembly GCF_003668045.3). Lineage (NCBI taxonomy): Eukaryota > Metazoa > Chordata > Mammalia > Rodentia > Cricetidae > Cricetulus > Cricetulus griseus. Next base: position 189,000,962 of record NC_048595.1, on the reverse strand, counting down.
AATGGGTACAAAGTTGGATGGAAGTAAGACATTCTGATGTGCTATTTTACACAGTAGAATGACCATAGATAACAATGTAATATGAATTTCAAATGTTAGGAAGGATGGATTAAAGAATTTTAAATCCATGTGGGAAAATTAATATCCACAGGAATAAATATGTTTAACTTGATTTAAGCACCATTTATTGTATGCCTCTAATGAATTATTACCTGATATCCATTAATATGCCCAACTTTATGTATCAGCTAAATTATATATTGTAAATTAAATTGTATTTGTAATTGGTAAAAAAAAATCAATTACTGCACATGTAATTGTGCCTTGGAGGAAAAAAAATATTACCGGAACACAAACTCTGTCAGAGAATGAAATACATAATCCATAAATGTCCATGTTCTCTTGATAGATGAAATATATGGATGCAAGGATAGGTCAATGTATTAGATGGATTCATGGATGGAATTTCTGGCTTTGTGCTAACTTAATGCATCTTTATCCACAATCAATAAATGGCAAAAGAGAACTTTCACACTAAGCTTAGAATTTATACCTATGTAGCTTCCAGCATTCCTGACTCCATCCATCTCACAGTTCCATGGGTTACTACAGCAGCTCCAGCTTTATTTTTGCCTCTTGGGGACCCTACCAAATGTTCTTAAGCCTCTGCTAAACACAGAGGATTTACCTACTGCCTCAGCATTCAGACCACAAACCTCAAAGGGCAGCTGAGACTCATAACTACCCCTGAATCTACAGCTGAGCCTGAAACCTAAAATCCCCCAAATTCTTAAATCTCCTTCTCTTGCCCCTCAGATTACTGTACCTTAAAGAATTCTAGGATTTAAGGCTAGCCTTTCCCCATATTTTCTAGGATCTGTGAATGATTCCCTAGAACGTATGGCTCTGTGAACAAGGAAGGCTGTACAGCAAGCCCTTGGATCACATAAGGTGCTGAAACCCATGGGAAGTATCACCTACCTCTGTATAAGGAGAGAACATACTAGAGCCTTTTCTTCTAAACAATCCCAAGACCCCATCTTTACCTAAATTGCTTACACATGGTGGAATATTCTGAGTTCTTGGGCTGTTCTTCCCCTGCCAATATGTTGATGGGGAAAGTAGAGTTTAACCTTCATAGGATAAGAGAAATGTCTTTCAAGTCTGCAGACTATGCCTTCTAGTGCAGCCTGTTATGACAAGGAGTCCTGCTTGGTTAGTTGGTAATGAGGACTCTGGTGTGGTTTCTTGCCTTTGTTATTGTCTTCACTTCAGCCTCTGGGTCACTTCACCAAAGGCTACCTGAAACATTGCAGGTTCCTTTAGGTCCATATCATGACTTCCAGTCTATTGCATAAAAGCATGCATTTTCTAAACTTTAAATTATAGTTTTAAATATTCTATGATAGAAGGGAAGTGAAATATGCCCAAGTTCTAGAAATTGGTTGTCAGCCTAATAAGGCAGGGACTTAGAGTTATCGTCTCCTTCAGTGAATGAGTTCAAAGGAAGGAAGCTGTAAACTATCTCAGCTTCTTTGATGATGAAAAATGTAACTGCTATATAATACACCTCCAAATGTACTAGTCTGTCTCCTGCCCTTTGAACTAATTGCAAGAAAATCAAGGGCCACAGGTCTGGCAAGGATTTGGGAGTAATTTTGTGATAATTTAGAGTAATTGGGAAGTTTTATGACAGTTGCTATAAAGAAGAATATATAGCTTTGGTATTCCTTGCTACAGCTCCTTGAATTACACCTATGGAATAAGAAGTCTGAGGCAGGGCTTTTAATTTATGGTGATACACCCATTCTGCCATCATGGGCTAGCATTACAAATGAGCAAGGAATAAAAACCAGCTTCTGGGTGTAATGAAAAGTGCCTGTGAGTGCTCTCACGATGTCCAGATTCATTTCTGCCCACACATCCACACAGCCCTAATACAGCTCTCGGCAGCCAATCTGCATCTTGGAGCCAAATGGCAACTCATCTGAAATGCTAAACGCTAAGTATAAGGCTGAAAACATGCAAAAATCTTAATTAGTAAAGGATCAGAAAAAGAAGTGTTCTATTAATAATTAGGCAAAATTGAAGCATGATAACAAGTGCTTAGACTCTGAGACAGTCACTGCCTCCTCAGCACAAATTACATTTGATCTGAGGAAGGGCTCTTAAGAGCCAAGAGTATAAAGATGTTTTCAGTATCTCCTCTCCCCTTCAGTGTCCCTGCTGTGTGGGCTGCACTATAATGAGACACTGGCATTTTGTGGAACACTTGTAGTGTTCAATTAGGTTTCCTTTATTCCTAGCTGTCCTCTTTTAAAATGAATGAATACAAAGCCAATTATCCTTTAGAAGCTTGCTTTGAGTGACATTGACAGACTTCCCACATGTTTGACAACTACCACTCTGAGACACAGCCCTTAATTCAGATATAAGGAAGAAGAAAAAGGAATGGCCTCCATTTCTGGGTGGGCCCAATGGAAATCACAATGCTTCACTTGTAAAAGGAGTGATAGACCCACGTCTGGCTCTCAGAAGTATGCACTCCAGGTCAGCAGGACTTTCATCGCCTGGGCCTCACCTTAGACCTGGTGACCCAGAATCTGTACTTTAATTAGATCTTGGATGATCTGTATTGACAGAAATACTTGGGAAAGATTTGATATGAAACCATATAGAAAGATCAAAAAAAAAAAAGAAACCAAAAAAATGTCCCTTTTCTGTTTCATAAAAAAAAGGTTGTCAAAAAATATGTTTAGCAATACTCAAAGAAATAAACTAGACTCAACTGTTAGCTTGTCATCAGTGAGACCAATTAAGACTGTCAGACTCACTCATAGTGTTCTCTTTCCCCATCTCCTTCACTTTGATGTGGCTAGGAAGGAGTTACTATGGTTAATGATATGAGAATAGAAGGGACATATGCCACTCAGCTGTGGAGACACTAGGCAATTAGCACACCTTTCTCTGTGCTTTCTCTTTATAAGTCTTTGTGGAAGATCATGTCAATGTGGAGAAGACATGGGGTAGGGGCAGAAGCAGAAGGGGAAAAATGATGCCATTTTTGTCTCTACACTGAAATAGTGAATACTGAGCATAGAGTTTTAGCAATAATGATACCATTTCTGTCTCTATACCAAAATAGTGATACTGAGTATAGAGTTTTAGAAATATTCAAAAAAATCTGAAGCAAATCAGAATAACTCTACTAACACGTGGAGGACAGCTGCCTCATACAGAATTCTTGGCCCTCGGCACGTTTTATGTGAGTTGAGATATAAGTTTCCTTGGCAGGGGGTTGTATTATGTCAGTATAGTTTCACCTCTGATGACAACTATAACTGGCTGTCTGCACCTCAACTACATAAAGATAGGCAAGATTTACCCTGTACTTGGTGGAGGACAAAGCATTTACAGCTTTTGCACTTTAGAACAGTATACTCTCAAAGGCACCAATGTCACCATAAAACATCCAGTGTGGCTTGAAAATTCGTTGTGGCCTTTAACTCTTGCTAGCATAGATCCACAATCCAGTACCATACTTGGAGTTAAGGCCTGTTAAACAAGACAGTAGATCATTCTGGGATCAGGAGGCATGGAAAGGTTCTGATAAAGCTCTACGGAACTTTCATTGTTTTTTTTTTTATTTCCCCATTTTATATTCATCAGAAGTTTTACCTGTGTGTTCCTAATATATCTAAACCTTCAACAAGCAAGCATAAAAACCTATAGAAGATGAATGTACCTTGAAAGCAAGAATAACATTATTTGTTTTCATTGTCTATGTGCATATACCACATGTGTGCAGGTACCTGCAAATGCCAGAAGAAGACATCGAACCCCCTGGATCTAGGATTGTGAGAGGTTTGTGAGTCACCAAACATGGGTGCTAGGAGCTGAACTCTGGTCCTCTGGAAGAGCAGAAAATGATGTTAACCACTGAGCCATCTCTCTGGCCCTTCACTAGGTATTGTTTAACCACCCATCACTGACTCTCAGAAAAAACGGAAGAGGACTTAGGATACCATCAGTTTTCAAAGTTCTAACTGGCACTGAGTCACAGTTAATGGTTTTTAGAAATGACTCTGATAATGTCACTGCTTAGAAAATATAATCAAGGCTACCAAGCACAGCCTTCAAGTACAGAAATACCACTTTAGGAACACTTCTCTGAATACTATGGAGAAAGAGTTTCATGTTAAACAAATGAAGACTCAACTATGCTAGTCCACATATGCATTCCTTTCTGTGGTCAAACTCCCATTAAGACACAGTAGCAGGGAAGGATGCCCCCAGCAACTCTTCCTCCTGAGAAGGGCCTTTTGCCTTTTCCATCCCCTCTCTTCCCTCCCCTCTCCTCTCCATCCCTTCCCTCCTCCCTCCTGTCCCCATGCTTAAATTTATTCTATTTTTCTTAATAAACTTGAAATTTGCTTATAAAAAAATAAAAGGACTTATCCAGATATCTATTTCATCAGTCAAAAACTGCTTAGAGAAATTTTGACATAAAAGAAATATTGATACCAGATTAAGGAAGTAGCTATTGAACAAAAGTCAGTCATGAACTTGAATAGGTTTGAACACAGTGCATCATATTCATTAGTGGTGAAATACAATATGAACTTTAAATCAAAATACATAATTATCAGATTTATGATTTGTGTTCAAATCTTCCCTGATTAATGCAAGTAAAAGTATTAAGCACAAATCAAGGATGTTCGTTCTAGATGTGTTAATGGAATCATTGGTAGCTTTGAAAGGAAAGTCTTTCTCTTATAGAGATACACAAAAACACTTCAAAATGAAAGAATTATGGTATCTGGACTTTGTTTTTAATAGCTGGAGTGAGAGAAGGGTCTAATGTCTAAAGTAAGACTGGCCAGTCAAGAAGCCAGGCTGTTTGATCAGAATCATTATATTTAATTCTGTGAATATTTAAATCCTTATGATGAATTATTTAAGACACAAAACAAACAAACCAAGGCCTATGAATTAATATCTTGCCACATCAAACCCCATGACTTGCCGATCACACTGGGTCAGAAGAGGTAAAAGTTCATAAAAGTTTCCTCAGTACTTTAATGTGTGCTCTGCACACAGGGTTGTTAGGACTAAATTTAATCAACTACACTAATTTGCATTAATAGCTGGACTTTACTGGGATATTTCAAAAGAAAATCCACTCCTAGAAAAAAGCAGAGTTTAGCTAATGAGCATTTTAAGATTGTTAGCATTAAATTGCCTTAGCCCATCTGCCCTTCTCCTACATCCTGATGATGAGACAGTCTCTCAATTTGGAGAAACCTTTTATTTATGTATTTTTAATTCCAAATGAGTCATCTTCCCCTTTAAATTTAATTGGCATGTATTATAAGCCTAATTTTCCAAAGTTTCTCATAGTTATGCAGACTTCCTCAGGCTTCTGAAGTGAAGTAGCATACTTCACATTTTGGTTTAATCATGCTTTTCTCTGAAAAATAAGATTCCATGCCTATGCAGAAGTTACTTTATGCTTTACTCAAGGGAATTTTCAGAATAGGAAATGTGAGGATGTCAGACTTTAAAGTAATAACTCTATAATAACAAGAAGATTTCAAATAGTTTATAGATTAGGATATGACTAATTTTAACTTCAACCCAAGCAAAGAACATCTGCAGTTCTTCTTGCAAGGACATGTGACATTAATCTTGATTGTTTACTAAATTGGATTATAAAATACCCAGGGGATTAATTGGGCACACTTCTAGGTGTGTCTATGAAGCTGACTCCAGGAAGGTTTACTAAGGTGGTGGGGAACAGCCCTGAATATGGAGGTACATCCTCTAGTCTAGGGGCCTGGGACGGTGCAAAGAGGGGAGAAGGAGAAAGCCTTTTATGTAAGCATTCTCATATTCTCATTCGTATTCTCTCTCTCTCTCTCTCTCTCTCTCTCTCTCTCTCTCTCTCTCTCTCTCTCTTGATTATCAACCAATTTTAAGTTAGTTTATTCCATCACACACACATACCCTATCATGATGGACCAATGGTTCTCAACCTTCCTAATGCCACAACCCTTTGATACAGTTCCTCATGTTGTGGTGACCCCAATTATAAAATTATTTTTGTTGATAATTCATAACTATAATTTCACTACTTTTCTGAATTGTAATGCAAATATCTAATATGCATGATATCTGATATGCAACTCCTGTGACAGTCATTTGACCTCCAAAAGGGTCACGATGCACAGGTAGCTGGAGAGACCAGAGGATCATGAAACTGCTTATTCACACTGTGGAAGATTAGGAACCATAGACCTAAGGTTGGAACTGATCCAGGCTAAAATCTGTAAGGCCTACCCTAACCTCAGTGAGCCACCACTTCCTCTATCTAAACTACCTCAAAAGATTGCACTGTCTTCCTAAATAGGACCGCCAGCTGGGGACCACCTATTCAAATGCATGAGCTCATCAAATAATACTTCATACTCACAAAACTCTCTTATGTTGTTTTGCTCATGTAGTTTGTCAAAATGATAAAAAAAATAATGCCATGTTTTAATGAATAAAATGTGAAGATAATTTGGACATGAATAATCACTAATTATAAAGTTAAACTAAGAAAAGCAATCAATTGGAGGAATTATTTAAGCTAGAGCCAAACTAGATGGTGTTTTCCACCAGGAGAATGTTATGTTTAAATTCTGTTTAAACTAATTAGTTTTCTTTTATATAGAGCAGAATCATAAAACAGGAATTTACTCATGTCTACAACTATTTCTGTCATCAAAGATTATCTTAGGAAGTGATAAATGTTATAATCATAATCTCAAAAGTAGAAAAAAGAGCATCTATAAGAACATGGAAGTTGATTCAGGCACCTCAAGAAACCCTTAGGCAATACCTAATAAAGAAGAAAATGTGTCTATTTTATTACCAAGACCTATTCTTAAGCATATGTGACCAAATTGCATACACTGACTAACCAAAATACATATACTAAAGTGTTGAGAATAAGAATCTCCTAACTGGTCCAAGATGAAAAATTACTAAATGCCTATAGCCAGTAGAATACATAAATAAACCATGGAATGTTCATATGGGCTCCAAATTAGAGCCTTCCAGCTATAAATCATAAATTTCACTATTATAAACCTTTTGTTATTCCTTAAAACACTCATAAACTAGTACCAGCCTTTCTGAAATCTTGTCCTTAATTACAGAAAATTATACTAAATCAGTTGCTTGCTTTCATCTGGGATGGGTGATGCTAAGATACTTTTCTTAAAGCAGTGGGACAGAAGTCTAATGCTATTGGAATGAACCTTTTAACACATCAAGTTACCCATTCAAGCCTGTCTCACATTACCTCCTGGAACAAATACCACTGGTGATCCCCTTAAGATTGGAGCACCATTTTCCAGACAATCCCTGGTAACTTAAAAATGTATGAAACATGAATAAATAACAATACCTTAACTTAATAGCAACACTGAAGATCTGTTCATATCCAAATGGTCAACCAGCAAAATATTCTGAAGCAATGGGATATGTGGTTATGAGAAAGTATGAATAACAGTCTATCCATTATATGTGCTAGAGAGAGGAACACCAACTTCCAGTCATAAAAACATACAGTCCTATGTTTGCAGAAGGCAGGAGCTAAAAGAAGCATTTCTGTTACCACAGTTGGCTCAGTGTCTCAATTGTTAATATTGCTGTGACCAAACATGACCAAAAGCAAGTTGGGGAGGAAAGGTGTTTATTTGGCTTACACTTCCACATTGTATTTCATCACTGCCTGAAGTCAGAGCAGCAACTCAAATAGGACAGGAACCCAGGGATAGGAACCTGGGGACAGGAGCTGATACAGAAGCCATGGAAGAGTACTGCTTACTGACTTTCTCCACATCGTTTGCTCAACCTGCTTTCTTAGAGAACCCAGGACCAACTCAGGGGTGGCACCATCCACAATGAGATTTCTTAATTAATCACTAATTAAAAAAATGCTCTACAGGCTTGCATACAGCCCAATCTTATGGAGGCATTTTCTTAATTGAGGCTCCACCCTCACAGATGACTCTCACCTGTCAAGTTGATGTAAACTAGCCAGCAACACTGAGCTTTTGTGGACTTGACACACAAATGCATCACTTTCCAATTCGAACGTTTCCATTCTCATTTATCCCCATGATGGCATATTAATACTAATATCACCATACAAAGCACAAAAAACTTTAACAAATCCCACAGTCCTTACAAATTGAGACACATTGAAAGTTTAGTCTCTTTAAAATATCAAATCTCTTTAAAAATCCCAAATCTCTTTTAAAGTTCAAAGTTTCAACTGTGGCATTCTATAACTCAAAAATATGTGAAATACTTTACTTCAAGTGGAGGAAAACCAGAGCACAGTCACAACCTGAACAAAGTAAAACCAAATTCCTACTGTGTAAATAACTCATTGTCCATGTCTGGAATCCACTCACAGTCTTTTGGGTTACTTCTCTGGCTTCGCTCTCTGTAACATAGACAGCTCGTCTTCTGGACTCATTCTAGCACCGCTCCATCTGCTGCTGTTCTTGGTCATCACATAGTACTGGCATCTCCAAAATATTGTGATCTTTTGATGCAGCTGGGCTGCACTTTCACCTCTTCTGGGCTCTCTTCAAAGTATCCAGCTCTGCCACACAGTGCAAAATCTTAGTTGCTCTCCCTGACCCCTTTATTGCCATCAAAACAAGTAGCACTTTGGGGAGGACTCTTACACTACTAAATTCAGCTGATAGGAAGTATAACCTTGGCCACCTTGAAAGCATTTTTTGTGTGCTGACCATGAAGAAACACTTCCCAGAGATTTCACCTCAATGATGCTGGTCTCTTCTTAATCACAGCTTACTCTTCATTACCAGCTGACCAGTATCCATTATCCCTACAAAGCAACTCATTTGAGTGGTTCTCATCTCTTGTTAATCACAGATGATTCTTCAACTCTATCTGATCAGATACCAGATATTCTTCACACAATGGACCTGGCAGAGTCTGAAGCTTCACAAACCAGGCCTCCATCATCTGCTCTGCTCTCAGCATTGTCAGCTAGTCTTCCAAGCTCTCACAACAGCTCACCAAGCTTTGAACTTTTCTAGCCCAAACCTTGAAAGTCCTTCCACAATCCTCCAAAAAACACATGGTCAGGTTTGCAACAACAATATCCCATGATCTTGGTACCAATCTCTCTCTTAGTTAGGGTTAATATTGCCATGATGAAACACCATGACCAAGAGTAAGATGGGGAGAAAAGGGTTTATTTGGCTTTCACTTCCATGTTGTACTCCATCATTGAAGAAAGTCAGGGCGGGAACTCAAGCAGGGCAGGAACCTGGGGCATGAATATGGGGGCAGGAGCTAATTCAGAGGCCATGGAGGGGTGCTACTTTCTGGCTTGCTCCTCACCACAAGCCAGAGGTGACACCACCCACAATGGGTTGGGTCCTCCCCCATCAATCACTATTTAAGAAAATGCCATACAGGCTTACTTATAGCCCAATTTTATGGAGACATTTTCTCAACTAAGGCTCCCTTCTGTCAGATAACTCTAGCTTATGTCAAGTTGACATGAGACTAGACACCACACTTAGTGTACTATGAGCTGGTTCCACGTGACTGTTTTATGCAAAATAAACCTTTCACAACTCCCTCTGTTCTCTTAAATGTAGTTTTATATGACTTAATCGCAGAGGTACTTTCTGAAAAATGTGTATAGGCAATTTCATCATTGTGTGTACATCATGGAGTCAACTTAACAAACTTATTGTTCTGATACCACTAGATAATATAATTTTATGGGTTTATTGTTATATGTGACACATAATTGATAAAAGCATCATTATGCAGAAATAGCTGCATATATGCACTATATGTAAATATACAAATTAGTTATAAGCATATCATACATATGTATCTTGAATGTCAGTCAATAGTATTCACTGTCAGGCCATTCACACTTATCACATTTTCCACTACTTAAACCTAACTAATACACTAGGAATTTGAAGAAATTTATATTTTATTCAACCAATTCCATTGCCATTTAAGAAGACACGTGAAAATAATTTATTCCTTTTTGCTCATTATCATAATAACTCATTTGGTGTTCATGTCAAAATAGTCATGGCTTCAGTTTTTTAGACTAATAAACATTAACTTAAATATATTAGTCATTTTGCTTTAAAAAGGATAACTTAATTCACTGAGTTTACTTTCTCCCAAAACCCCACTAAAACCAGTAAAAGGAAAATTTTTATGGACATGGTAAAGGAGATGGGACAGCATTACAACTCCAGGTGCTGTGCAGTAGATAATATATAACACCTGATTCCATAAATAGCAAAAAGGCTAACCCCCAAGTTCATAGAGGAGAAAATACTGAGGCAATATTATTTATGCACAAAATATGGCAAGCTTGGGAGTTGCTATCATCAGACAATGCAGAAAACAAGGAAGAATTGGCCAAGGGGGCTGTAATCAAAAAGGACCTCAGGAAAGCTGAAAGTATACCACTTACCATGTGGAAGGGTGACTTCCCTTTTCTCTTGTCAGAAGTCATTTGGGGATTTTTATCTCTGAAGTTTTCTGGCTAAGGAGGTACTGTGCACAGTTGAGAGTGCATGAATCTATCTACAGTTTCAAATTGTGCATCTATACTCATTCCGAATGCTGAAAGCACAATTGTACCACCACCAGGATCTCAGAAATCAGAGTTCTATCCACCAAGCCAGAGACTTTAAGGCTACCTTGGACAATCTGACAATCTGCTCAAGAAGGAAAGCACAGAGACACTGTCATTAGAGATGACTTCCACTTAGCCTCCACCAAAGACACACTGAAATAAGGCATAATAGTACTGAATGCAGAAGAGATAAGGAGCTGAAGATCAGTAGACAGTCAAGGGTGACCATCCATCCCATGAAAACTTCCATCCTGGAAGACAGAAACCAAACAGATTTACTGATGACTGCAAGGATAGAAAATATTGACAAGAGAAGAACTTTTTATAATAATTTCTCTAAATACCATTAAAAGGTAATGAAATAAGATATAGCAAGATAAAATAGACCCTAAAGAAAAGACCATCTGGAGTTTTAAATGGGGGTGGGAGTGGATGTACCCCTAAAAATTGTGTTAAGAAGAGGAAATGTTTCCAGAACCTTAATAAAGGCAGCAGAAGGGAAGAAATCAGCCTGCCACTTAAGGATTTTGATCCCAGCTACCCAGAAGGATGAGGCAGGAAAACTGCAAGTTCATGGCCATCCTGCAGAACTTAGCAAAACTCCATCTGAAAACAATAAGTGAAAACTGGACTAGGAAACTAGAACGATGGCTTAACCATTAATATGGGTTCAGTTCTCAGCACCTACAACCATTTGATCTGTAGTGGCCTCTCCTGGCCTCTATGTGTACCAAGTGTGTGTGTGTTTGTGTGTGTGTGTGTGTGTGTGTGTGTGTGTGTGTGTGTGTGTGTGTGTGTAGGGAAATACTCACAAAATAAAAATGAATAAATCTTTCTAGAAAAAAAGGATGGATTACACCTTGGTAGTAAAAGCACTTGCCTAGTATATGTGAATCCCTAGATTGCATTTCCAGGGAGGGAAGGAGAGAGGGAGGGAGGGAGGTCGAGGAAATGAGACATGACAGATTTTCAGAGCATTTGTGAGAAAAAAATAATACAGAAATATAAAATTTAAAATGGCTTTAGATTTCCCGATGACCCTGAAATCAAGACAACAGTTAAGAAATAACTCAGAACCCTAATGAATGGTGATTTCTAAAAAGGAACTTTTATCCAACAAAATTATGTCATTTTCAGATTTGATATGTCTTTACAAGAATCTATATTCCTCCTACCTCCTTCCAAAAGGCTATTAGAGGATGAGGAGAAGGATGAAGTGCCACAGCAATTAAGAGCAGTTGCTGCTCTTGCAGAGGACCTGAGTTCAGTTTCAGGACCTATATGTTGGGTCACAACTATCTGTGATTCTAGTTTCGGGGGCTCCAACACCCTCTTCTAGCTTCAGACGGCACTAGTTTCCATATAATACACAGACATACATGCAGGAAAATCATCCATATATATAAAATAAAGGTAAGTGAAATTTACCAAATAAAGCTACTAAAGGATGATGGGTAAATAACACATGAAATGGAAGCAATCAAGCAGAAAAAAAGACTGAATATATAATAAATAATAGATAAAATGAAGCCATGAGACAGGCAAAAAGCAAAAGGAATCTAGAGGACAGAGAAGAGAAGAAGGATCACAGGGTGTTAATTGCAGGGAATAGTGTCAGCTTAGGACCCCCAAGACAAAGTTCTCAGCCCAAAGGAGATTAATTTGCCCCAGAAGGACAGACAGCAGGGAGTAAGAGACAGATAGAGGATGAAGAAGAAGGGGAAGGGAACAAGGGAGAGCGAACAAGGCTATGTGTTCCAGAGGGACAAGGGACTGCCTCTGAATAGAGAGGACACAGATGTGACACATAGCAAATGGCAGTTTATAAAGGTACAAGGGAAACCCTGTGTTAGCATGAGAAGCCTGATTTTAATTGGGAATGTTAATTAGGTGAGGCAAAGGAGGTTTTTGATTGCTGAGCTTCAATACTTTGATAGCTGGACCCCAGTAGTCAGCCTCAGGGGAAATAAGTAGTCAAATAAGGGAATAGATCTTGAAGGCTAGCTTTAGGAGTGTAATCCAACAGTTTTTAGCAAGGCAGAGGGGATGGGAGAAAAAAAACAAGACCTGCCAGAGCCATAATATTACCATCCTCAAACTGGGCAGACTCCCTTCATTGCCCATGGTAACAAGCTGAGCCTGGAGAAGTGTCCTTTAAGAGGCAGTAGTTCAAGGGTCCTAAACTGTAAGGGGGGGGTCCTCTTTTCCTCCAACGCCTCTCTGCCACCAGGTTGAGAGGACAAGAGGCAGTAGTGGTGACAGAAAGCTTTGTACATGGCCCAGGAGCACAAATGGAGACAGTTCCCTAGGAGACAGACTTCCATAAATCAGTTTAACTTTATTCAAAAGTATAAGGAATATATAGGATTGGGAATCCTGAAGACAAGCCCTAATTTGCATTAGCTGGCACACTCCTCTCATAAGGCTCCTAGCACAAGTCTAAGTTATCATGTGTGCAGCAAGGGAACCTTCTAGGAGGGATCTATGCCAGAGTTCAAGGTAAAGATAAGTCAGAGACAGCTTTCAGATAAGATCAGTCCTCCAGGCTCAGGGACATCCTTCAGAAAAGGGCAGGTAGAGGCAGGAAGTTCTGCTGGAGGGATGGATCCCTACTGTTGTTGAGCTATTGATATAAGCTGCCAGGGAGACTGCCACCTCTGACCAGCCAGCAATGTCTTCTAACACCAAGCAACCAGATCCAGGTACCAAAGGACAGATTCCTAGGTAAAGCTGGCCATGGTTAGTATCTTCTTTGCTGACCTTGACTATGTGTTGATGAAACTCCTGCTTGCTGTGGATTCTATGAATCTGGAAGCAACTCACTAATTTCTTCTCAGAAAACTGCTCCCTGTTGTGGGTAAATCTGAGACCTACAAGGTGGGCCATAGCAATCCTGAAGGAAAGATAAAGTAATTCATGTTCCTGGCTGTGTTTCTGTAGAATACCAGTTCTGCTAGATGCCCTGTTTGGGGGTCCCACTTTCCCTAGACTCTGCCATACTGGAAGGGCTGGTGAAACTATGAGGACTGAATCCAATGAACCAGACTGCTCATTTTGTGTTTTACTGGGGATCTTCATCTAAAAAAAAATAGATTCTTGTACACTATGCAGTTTTATAAACCAACCAATAAATATGATGTTTAGAATTGATATACAGAAAGTAAAACATTTTAAAAACAAAGGAGTGAGTTAGGCAAAAATGGATGTTGGTTACCTGAAGGGGGGGGCAAGACAAGAGCAACTATCTTGAAGAAAGCCATAATAAGAACCTTGGAAGGTTCTAGAGAGCTGGCAAGCACACAGACTTTGTAATTTAAGTATGGTAAGTATGGTGTGTGTGTGTGTGTGTGTGTGTGTGTGTGTGTGTGTGTGTGTGTGTGTGTGTGTGTGTTTGCATATATGTGAGTATATATTATCCTTTTCTGTATGTTAAACTTCATAACACAATTAAAACACATGAAATTACTTTTAATCCCATTGCACAAAATCCATGATACCGCAAGTGTTCCTGTCACTATTGATAGATAATTATAATGTTTGCAACTGGTTCATTCTTCTTTTTTTCCTTTATCATTATGTAGCATCTTAAGACTCATTCTAGAATCAATCCATCTCTTTCAGTGTATCATACAACTATTCCAAAACTTACCCAACTATTCTCTGTAGGTAATTTTCTGTCTTTAAATTCTCTTCCTCTTAAAGCAAGCATTATTTCATACTCCTTTCTCCATGCCCATAGAGGCAGTAACAACCAAAAAGAAAATTAAAAAAACACTAGGACTCACTAGAAGGCAATCACTTGGAGACCACTCTGTTCCTTTGCATAGATAACTACTGTGTGTACTTGGAGACCACTCTGTTCCTCTTTCAGGGATGATGAGTGTTGCATGCACTTGGAGACGGTTTTGTCTTCTTGTGGAGAGAATGATTGTTGTATGTACTCAGAGGCCACTCTGCCCCCCTTACAGAGAAGGTGACTGTTGATATGATTTTTTTTTCATTGTGACATTATGTCTACAAATTTCAAAATGCAACTGAACATGTGTTGAAGCTGCATATTATAAATTTAATAATTAAATATCTTGGAAGAAAATAAAATCCTCCTGTTACATTTTCCTTCATATTTGATTAATGGTTTGATATGTGAATATTAAAAAATGCATAAATGAAAAAGTTTAAGTTCATCCTGTCACTATCACCTCCACACCTTTATATTCCTATGACCACAGTTGGCAAGATAGTTAGTGACAATAGTTTGTTGTGGGTCCTTCTACACACCTCTATGAGATTTTACCCTTTAATGAGGTACTCCTTGAGGTACAAGTTCTTCCCCAGAGCCTCTCTGGAGACTTCTTAGCATCTGAGATAATACAAAACCCTATTTTGGCTAACACCACAGCATAAACCAAAGCACTGTGTAATGTTCTTGTTCTCAGACATGCACATGATTCTTTTCACTTTCTTTTATACATAAGTCTACCCAAGCAACTGTGCAGTATTCTGGAAACAGATCCATGGTGCCCCATTCCTTTGACAGAAGCCATTTGAATTCCTTCAGGAAATCTTTTACAACTCACACTTGAAAATCCTGGGAACCAAGTTTCTTTCAAGCACTTACAGAAGAGGTGGCAAGTCCCACTGCCTCCCATGCCTCCTTTGGCTTCAAATCAAACACTCTCTTAAGAAACCCAGATACCTTTAACTGACCATCAGGGCATATTACAAAGAACTGCATTCACATGGAGACATCAGTCTGCAATTTTTGCCAAAGAAACACAATGTCCTTCTTGAGTGCTTGTTGAGCAGTGACTAAGGAAACACTTGGAGCACAGAATCATGTCCATAACCTCCATTCAAAACTCTTCCACCCCATGCCCTCCCTTGTTCCCAGTACCCTCCCTTGCCCCCATCCTTCCTGTAGTTTAATAAAAGTGGTTAATAGTTTACAAGAAGTAGAAAATTAAAGCCAAAGAGACCCATAAATCTTGTACTAAGATAAAAGAAAAGCCATGTTCAAGGTTTCCAAACACTAGTCAGGATTGTATGGACAGTGATTATACTGCAGTCATACACACAACTGACTTTCAGATAAAATGGGAATAAAGTACTGTTGATGTAAACTTATAGTCTAAGGTTACTTCCTAAATGCAAGTTCATAGAACATTGGAAACTTAACAATTGAAGGAGTAATAAAATATCTTTAATCTGGGATTTGATGAACAGAACCTAAACTTTTTACTAGAGTATAAAATTTAAAATAAGTGTGTGTGTGTGTGTGTGTGTGCGCGCGCGCGCGCGTGTGTGAAACTACACTCAACCAAACATTTTACACAGATTTAAACATTCAAAAAAGTAAGAAATGCGATGACCAATTATTTTTGCCTTCATTTATCACTGTTTTCATGCCATGCCATTTTAATTTCTGTTACTACTATAATCAGGTTTTACTTTCCTAGTGTTTTATCATAATTTCCGTGAATAGATTATTAATTATTTCTATTGCTTTCTCAGACTCATTGAATGTCACCACTGTAATATCCTCTGGTACCATGTGAAATATGAAGCTATTAACAAACAATCACGTGAGAAAGGAATTTAAGTGTCCCTTTTTGTAGCACTCTTTCTATTTTAGAGTATTTTTACATTGATCAATAGGACACAGATTCTACCCTCATGCCATGAAACTGAATATAATATATTGGTTATTTGGTTGATGGGTGACCTTAATTTTCTAACAAAAAATAACTTTATTTCATTTATTTAAAAATATTTACAAATAACTCTTCTGTAGATAAAATAGAAAACACTTCTCAAAACTAATACTATCAGAGTATTTTAATTAGGTTCTAGTCCTCTGAAAAGAAAGAAACAACCTTCTCTCTTCATATCTCTGAGTTCTTTGGAAACAGAGAATATGATGTGGTCACATTGCTGGCACCTCGCATAATCTTTTCACACAGTAAGTAAGATAATGATTATGTGGTAAATGACTGTAACAGAATGTCTGAATGTACATTAAAGGTGGGAAAAGTATCAGTGCAATCTTAGATAGTCAAATCAGAAAGTTTTCTGGTTTGATGGGGATGTTCTAGTCAACATAACATTTCAAGGACCTTTATTTAACACATTAATTAATATGCACACATTCACTATAAAGGGAATAAATGTTTTCTCCAACCATGCACAACTAAGCTTTCTTTGTCTTCTGTATATTTTAGAATAACTTACAGTCCATAGGAAAATAATCTGTTGCAGTGGCTGATATTCCCACCTTAGCATCAGAGAGTAAAAAGGTGGTAGTAGTGAGGTGAAAGATGACCCCTCTGAGCAGAATGCCTCAAGATCAGGAATAAAAGAGTAATTCAGTGATATTCTGGAAGAAAACAATTTTGATGGATTCACTAAGACTCTTCAAGTAACTAATCATTATATACACTTAGCTCATGGTCAGTCTGGTTGGTAAGACAGTGGAGTAAGTGGGTGCCATGGTGACATCAGTGCAGAGGATTTGCAAGGGTGGAGGAACTCTAAGAGTAGAGACATCTTCCAGGAAGTGTTAACACTCAGAGATGAGCCAAGAAGCACAAAGGCAATGTAGAAGTTGTGGTAGAGTTCACAAAGGAAGAAGGGTTGCAGGAAAGGATCAGATGTTATGGAAAGCATACAGATTCAGCAGAGAGGGGCAGCGAGAGTGAGGAAGTCAGGTCAAACCAATGATACAACTGACTAGAAATATAAGGCATTGACCACCATACTTAGGAACAAGAATTCTATGTGTGAAAATGGATTTTTTAAGGACTTTAAATATGATTCTCTTATCAGCAAAATGTGTGTGAAGGGCCACACTGTGGACAGAGAAATTAGACAGTAAGTTCTAAGAACCCTACAAGTGCCCAATGTCAACGTATATTTTTATAAAAATAAAAGCAAATATTTTATTTGTAGAATCCTCTTTGACTATTTCTCCCTTGCTTGGGAGAGTTCATGCAACTATTTTTCCAAGATACAGTTGCATCCATTAGATTCTTTCTGAGTAATATACAGACCTAGAATCACTAACTACCCAGGAAGTAGGATAAGAACACACATCTGTAGAGAAGCCTAACTGAATAACAATCACCAATTAGTCAAAACAATAACAAAAATGGTATGATCATCAGACTCATGTTTATTATTTTCAATATAATAAAATATATTTTCTCATTACTGAAGCCATGGCAGGAGGCATTGTACATGTTGAATTAAACAACTACTAAAAAATACAAATAGTGAAAACTGCAAGGTATTTATTTTAGTCATTTATTTAGTATTTATTTATTAGTAACACAAAATACTATAATTGCATTGAACAACTAATAAGGATTTTATTCACATAGAACCAACAATGACCCAATTCTTCATAACCACTGTGATGATTTCTCTACAATTCTAAGAGAAACTGGCAAACTTAAGTTTGAGAACATCTCTGGGAGATGCTTGAGCTGTGTCTTTAATTTTGGCAGCTGGCTTTTAAACTGTTTTGTTCTTTAAAAAGAAAAACACATTTTTCTCAGAAAGTTTACAATGAGGCATGCTATTAGTCTATTTATAAGATATGTAGCAAGTAGAGAATGAGAAAGAAAGAACTCAAAAATCATCCACTTTCTAGTTAAAGCCATGCCTGACGGAAAGTGAGGCACTAACTTTCTTAGCACAGGGTTCCTGTAGTGGAGTAAAGAGGGCATTATCCAGGATTGTCAGTAACGAAGGTGAGAAGCAACTGAGAACTTCTCAAACTTCACTGGGCATGTGAAAAGGGAGAGCATGGAGGAGGAGCTTTACAAATCAGATAATTCATTTAGAAATTTAAAGAGTAGAAAGAGTCTGAAGAAAATAGCATGTAACAAAGGAAAAAGGGAAAGGACAAGATGAAAGAAAGTCCCGTGTTCAAACGACACTTTCTTCTCTGCAGAGTTGAGCACAGGCAGCAGAAGTGCTCATTCCTGTTTGTGGTGCTTAAGAAAGAGACCACTGAATAAAACACCCTCCACCTTGCCTGCATTCTCAGGGCTTTGGTTTTAATAGGTAATAAAGGGAAAATACTGTTTCAGAACAACATATAAATCACTACAAATGAGATGACAAAATGCAATAAAAGGTTTTCACAGAAAAATTACACATGGCACAAGTACTAATGGATAGAATGCCAAACTGAAACATTGTCACCACTCACCCTCCATGTGCTGATTTTCTGGAATATATAACTAGATATCTTAGACACAAATGAAGAAATTGACAATTGTTTCAAGTAAAGAATGACTTATGCAGCATCAACTACTTGAGAAGCACTTTACCAGTCAACATAAAATAATGAATAGTAATTCAAAACCTAAGCTGATGTGTTCTGAAGTAGAGAACATTCCAGCTAGTCACCAATAGTCTGCCTCTGCGATCTTCTTTTCATCTCATGAAAAAAAGCAAATAAACTGTTCCTTCATGACAATGTTTCAGTAACTGACAGAGTTGGCAGTGTGGTCGGAGATAGAGGGATATTAGGAACTATGACTGATAGGAAAATTGGGGGCTGCAGAAAAGGGGAAAATACAAACTCAGATTTAATTGAATAGCTCTTGTACTTCAGAATCCTTTCAAAACTATTGGATGACATATTGAGGTCACTGCTGATAAAAAAAAAAAAAGTATCTGCAAAGGGAGCCATGCCTCTCCTGCAATCTGCATTGAATTCACTGAACCTCTGCTGTATCTACCAGTTCCTGCTACAGGCAACCACCATGTGTCTCAGCTACTGCCCAAGAACCATCCCTACTTTCCTGACTGCCTACTGCCATAGTGGTCATAACCTCTAAACTTCTGCAACTGTAAGCAAGCTCTACCATATTGGCCTTTGATAGCCAACCAAAAAGTCACAGACTATAAAAGTAACAGAAAGTTAACATTTCTTAAATTTTAGAATAAATGCTATTTCCTCCAAGGCAGTCAACATCTATTAGTATGTTGAATATTTGAATAAGTACTTTTTCTTCCATTTTTATTTAAATTAGAAACAAGACAGTTTTACATGTCAATGCCAGTTCCTCTCCCTCCCCTCCTTCCCTATCCCCACTAACACCCTAACTATCCCATACACTTTCAGCTCCCCAGGGAAGGTAAGGACTTCCATGGGGGATATTCAGCATCCTTTGGGATAGGGCCTAGGCCTTCCCCCATGTGGCCAGGCTGAGGTCATATCCATCTATGTAGAATGCACTCCCAAAGTCCATTCCTTGGCTAGGGATAACTACCGATCTACTACAAGAGGCCCCATAGATTTCTGAGGCCTTCCCACTGACACCCACATTCATGGGGTCTGGATCATTCCTATGCTGGTTTCCCAGCTATCAGTCTGGGGTTCATGGGCTCCCCCTTGTTCAGGTCAGCTGTTTCCGTGGGATTCAACAGCCTGGTCTTGACCCTTTTACTCCTCACTCCTCCCTCTCTGCAACTGAATTCAAATCCAGTTTAGTGTTTAGCTGTGGGTGTCTACTTCTATTTACATCTGCTGCTGGATGAAGGCTCTAGGATGGCATATAAGTTAATCATCAATCTCATTATCAGAGGAGGGCATTTATGGTAGCTATTCCACTGTTGCTTAGATTGTTAGTTGGGGTCATCCTTGTAGATCTCTGAACATATGCCTAGTGCCTGATTTCTCTTTGAACCTATAATGGCTCCCTCTATTATGGTGTCTTTTATTTTGCTCTCCTCTATTCTTCCCCTGACCAAAATTTCCTGCTCTCTCATGTCCTGCTCACCCCTCCACTTCTCCCTTTCTTATTCTCCTAGCCCCCTCTTCCCTGCACCAATGCTCCCAATTTGCTCAAGAGATCTTGTCCCTTTCCCCTTCATGGGGGAACATGTATATCTCTCTTAGGGTCCTCCTTGTTTCCTAGCTTCTCTGGCGGTGTGGATTGTGGGCTGGTAATCCTTTGCTCTATGTCAAAAATCCATATATGAGTGAGTACATACCCTGTTTGTCTTTTTGTGTCTGGATAACTTCACTCAGAATGGTATCTTCTAGTTCCATCCATTTGCCTGCAAATTTCAAGGTTCCATTGTTGTTGTTTTTTTCCAACTGAGTAGTAGTCCCTTGTGTAAATGTACCACATTTTCTCTCATCATTCTTCAGTTGAGGGCATCTAGGTTGCTTCCAGGTTCTGGATATTACAAATAATGCTCCCATGAACATAGTTGAACAGATGTCCTTGCTGTATGAATGTGCTTCTTTTAGGTATATGCCTAGGAGTGGAATTGTTGGATCCTGTGGTAGACTGATTCCAATTTTCCTTAGGAATCGCCATACTGATTTCCAAAGTGGCTGTACAAGTTGGCACTCCCAACAGCAGTAGAGGAGTGTTCCCCTTTCTCCACATCCTCTCCAGCATAAACGTCACTGGTGTTTTTGATGTTAGCCATTCTTACAGGAGTCAGATGGTATCTCAGAGTTGTTTTGATTTGCATTTCCCTGTTGGCTAAGGATGTTGAGCACTTTCTTATGTGTCTTTTAGTCATTTTAGTCTCTTCTATTTAGAATTGTCTATTTAGTTCTGTACCCCACTTTTTAATTGCATTATTTGGTGTTTTGGAAAATAGCTTCTTGAGTTCTTTGTATATTTTGGAGATCAGCCCTCTGTCAGATGTGGGGTTGGTGAATATCTTTTCCCATTCTGTGGGCTGCCATTTTGTCTTGTTGACTGTGTCCTTGACCTTACAGAAGCTTCTCAGTTTCAGGAGGTCCCATTTATTAATTATGGATCTCAGTGTCTGTGCTACTGTTGTTATGTTCAGGAAGCACTCTCCTGTACCAATTCATTCAAGGGTACTTCCCACTTTTGCTTCTAAAAGGTTCGGTGTGGCTAGAATTATGTTGAGGTCTTTGATCCATTTTGACTTAAGTTTTGTGCATGGTGATAGATATGGATCTATCTGCAGTCTTCTACATGGCAGCATCCAATTATGCCAGCACCATTTGTTGAAAATGCTTTCTTTATTCCATTGTTTATCTTTTAAAGTTATCTTTAGCTTCTTTGTCAAAAATCAGGTGTTCATGGGTATGTGGGTTAGTATCAGGGTTTTCAATTGGATTCCATTGGTCTACCTATCTATTTTTGTGCCAATACCAAGCTGCTTTCAGGACTATAGCTCTATAATAGAGCTTGAAGTCAGGGATGGTGATGCCTCCGGAAGTTCCTTTATTGTACAGTATTGTTTTGGCTATACTGGGTCTTTTGTTTCTCTATATAAAGTTGGGTATTGTTCCTTCAAGGTCTGTAAAGAATTGTGCCTGTATTTTGATTGCATTGAATCTATAGATTGCTTTTGGCAAGATGGCCATTTTTATTATGTTGACCCTACCTATCCAAGAGCATCAGCGTTCTTTCCATTTTCTGGTATCTTCTTTAATTTCTTTCTTTAAAGACTCAAAATTCTTGCTATATAGGTCTCTCACTTGTTTGCTTAGTGTTACCCCAAGTTATTTTATGTTGTTTGAGGCTATTGTAAAGGGTGATGTTTCTATGATTTCTTTCTTGGCCATTTATCATCTGAATATAGTGGGGCTATTGTTTTTTTTTTTTTTTTTTTGTTAATCTTGTATCCTGCCACTTTACTGAAGGTGTTTACCAGCTGTAGGAGTTCCCTGGCAGTTTTTTGGGTCACTTATGTAAAGTAGCATATCATCTGCAAATAGTGAAAGTTTGACTTCTTCCTTTCCATTTTGTATCCCTTTCATCTCCTTTTGTTGTCTTATTGCTCTAACTAGAACTTCAAGGACAATATTGAAGAGGTATGGAGACAGTGGGCAGCCTTGTCTTTTCCCTGATTTTAGAGGAATCACATTGAGTTTCTTTCCATTAAGTTTGATATTGGCTGTTAGTTTACTGTATATTGTTTTTATTATGTTCAGGTATGTTCCTGTTATCCCTGATCTCTCCAGGACCTTTATTATGAAGGGGTCTTGAATTTTTCAAAGGCTTTTTCAGCATCTAGTGAGATGATCATGTGGTTTTCCTTTTTCAGTTTTTTTATATTGTGGATTTCATTGATAGATTTTCATATGTTGAACCAACCCTGCATTCCTGGGATGAAGCCTACTTGATCATGGTGGATGATATTTCTGATATGTTCTTGCATTCAGTTTGCCAGTATTTTGTTGAATATTTTTGCATCAATGTCCATGAGGGATATTGGGCTATAGTTTTCTTTCTTAGTGTATCTTTGTATGGCTTGGGTATCAAAGTAATTGTAGCATGTCAAAAAGAGTTTGGCAATGAACCTTCTGAATAAGTAGTTTTGTATCAAATAAGACCCCCTCCTCCACAAGACAAAAAATCAGAGACTCACAAGTAACTTATTTGTGCCAGCAACCAACAACCTGACCCAGACCCATCAAGTTGATAGACCTACAGATGTCAGCCCTGTTGAATAGTCTAGCCCATCACCAACCATCGCACTATGTTGGCATTTAGAAATGTTGTCTAATAATTATATTCAACTCAGAGGAAAGACTGAAGGAAATCCTAAGGGAAAAAAAACAAAAAAAATTAACAATTTTGGCTCAGAATAGAAATTAAGCTGGGTTTTAAGAAAAGTAAGTTTTGGCCATGGTAACTTGAGAATGATGAGTGATTTCAGATGGACACATGATGCTTCTGAAATCTGTACTCCTAGAAACCTGAACACATGCTGGTACCATATGAAAAAGTAGATAGAGTAGAAAAAAAACAAACTATCCTAACACATTTTTAAAAGTTTTATCTCATTTAATAATGATGGGAATAATTTACTTGAGAAATTTTTCTGCTTCAATCTAAGACTAAATGTGGAAGCCACTATGCCCTCCTCTGATGGAATTATTGATAGGCATCTTGTCTCTCAGACAGGCTATGGTCCTCCCAAACCACCAGTCTCCTGTTTCTTTAGATAGTTCTCTTTCCCATGCCCAGAGGCAAGGCTGTAACTCTGCAGTTTCTTTGCTCCTGTTACTAAGATGGTTTTGAGGTTTCATTATTTGCCCCTGTTTCAGAGTTGGTCTGCAGTTTGCTCAGTTGTTGGCCAGAAATGTCATGTATGTGCTGTGCAAAATGGACGCCCGACCTGAGAGAAACATTGATCATGTGTAGCAAGCCCCATGGAATTGATGGGAATTACCAGGAGAGGTATTAAAATGACAAACATACTTTGAAGAAAAAAAGAAATTTCATTTAATTTCTTTTACTACTTCTTTTGGTGAAACTTTGGTTAGCCTTTCCTTATGGATATTTTCTCTAAACTATCACATGGAAAGGGGCAAACAAAATTATTAAATAAGTTAGGATCTTGAAATTCAATTAAAAATTACAGTAAATCCCAAAATTAAGCTACAGTGAGAATAAAGAGATTTAAAATTGAAACAACTATTTTTAATTAAATGTTTTCTGTTTAATTACTCACATTGCAGTAATGTTGCTTTATATTCAACCTATCAGCAGCAGCTATAATAATTAAAGCCAATGAAGCAACATGAAATCTAATCAGCATTTATTATATGTTTATTATAAATACATTATATGCACCAAACTGACTTACCAATTACTGTCAAGGAAACAGAAAAAGAGAAACAATAAAATCAAAGATGGAACTCTTTCTGTCTCTGGCTGCCATACCAAGAGGAGCCAGTACCATGTCTGTGCATCTGCAATGGTTGGTCATTAAGAACTGCTCCAGTTTCCTGATCAAGAGGAATAAGCAGACATATAGCACTTTGCCCATTAATCTGATGGCCCATAACTCATCCCACTAAAGTTGGCTGATTCACTGCAAGACTATGGAAAGGGAGCCCATGGCCAATAATAGTAGGGTCATAGTGGTCATGAAACACAGATCTGGTCAGCAAAACAACATCAATAAGAACAAGAATGTACAGACTACCCTCAGTAACATCAGGCACATGATCCTCAAGAACAAGGACCCCCTGATTTGCACATGGCTGCTTCCACAGGGCCAGTGTCATCCAGCAAAGCTAGAAGCCTGTGATGGTGAAGAGAAAATGGACCCACCCCACCAATAGCTCCTGAGCTCCACTCTCAGAAACAGTAAGGTTGACTTTTTGACCACAGGAGGAAAAAAAGTATCAGAGATGGAAATTAGGAAAAGAAAGAAGAAAAAGAACAGAGGAGAAAAATATGAAAAATAATAATGAAGAAGACCCTTACCATCCGAATGTGATTTTAGTGAAAGGGGGAACTTTATAAAGAATTATAATTTATTTAAATTTATTTTATGGACAGTGTTGTGAAGGTGTCAGATCCTCTAGAACTTGAGTTACAGATGGTTGTGAGTGGCCTGTGGGTGCTGGAAATTGAACCCTGATCCTCTGGAAGAGCAGCCAGTGCTCTTAACCACTAATCCATCTCTCCAGCCCTGAAAAGGGGAACTTTATTATGAGGAAAATGAATCTCACATTGTGTTTACATTTTAAAGACAAGCTGGGGAGTGGTTCACAAGACAAGAATATTCATCCTCAAGCATGAGAGCACAAAGACCTGAGTTCAAATCCTGGGCACCCATATAAAAAAGCTAAGCATGGCTACCTGTGTCTATAACCCCAGCACTACATGTCAATGACAGGCAGAGCCCCCAAAGCCAGGCCAGTTAAAATGACAAGTGTCAGAGTCAATAAAGGACCCTGAATCAAAGGAATAAAAAACAGGGTGAATGAGAGAGACATTGGATGCCTTCCTCTGGCATGTTCATGTGCATATGTTGGCATACATAAGCACCAATGCATACTCACTACACACACACACACACACACACACACACACACACACACACACACACACACACACACACAAAGCACCAACCTGTTATACTTCTGTGTAAAGTGGTTAAAACAAAGATACAGCAGAGATGTAGTTATCCTCATACAGAAACATCATCACTGCTGAGCCCTCAGGGAGCCAAACAGGGGTAGAAGAGAAAGCCCTTCAGTGCTGATCAATATGCTGAGAGCAAGCCCCGGGCTGTGTCCAAGGGTCTGTAACCTTCCAGGGCAGGTGTTTCTTGTTATTGCTTCATTTTCAGTAACCTAGGAAACGCTTTACCTTTTTCTACTGAAGCAATCAATATCCAGATGATAGTGAAGCCTATTTTTTATCACTAAAGATTAGTAATATTTTAAACCTGGGCACTCAAAAAGAAGGAAAAATAGAGTGAAATTTGTTGATTTTGAGTATTTACATTTGATGGCTCTTAATAAAAAACTAGTATTCAATTAACTGAATTCATCTTTCCCCCCTCAAAGGAGTGCAAGTTTTAGAAAGTAAGAAATCTTACGATAAAGGGAAAATGTTTACATAAGGATTTGAATCTGGTTTGCAATTACTTTTATTTGAAATCATACTGTTTTCCTCCAATAGATCACATGATCTACTTCTAGAGAACCTAAGAGTATATCAGTGTGTTTCTCACTTGAACTATACTTATAGTTCAAGAAGTGTGAAACCAATCAGATGGATACCATATTAGAGGCTGGGGAAAACCCTCAACAGTAATAGTACATTCATAGCCTAAAGAACCTGGTTTTGATCCTCTGTACCACTGGAAAAAATATGATTACTCTAAATCATCTAAGGCTACTTTTCAATACAAAGTTTGATTTACTGATATACACTATGGAGAAGGACTTTCTTTTCATGTTAGTTCAGCAAGCAATTGCCCCACAGAGTCATGTAAACCAAACACTAAGAAGATATGCTACAAAATGGAATCAATAATGGAAACAGCAGAATCCATTTGCAAAGGAACATTTGACATCAGTGACTAAGCCCTCAGAAACTTTAAAAATAGAATTTATAGTCAGGGTTTTCTCTGTCAGACAGCTTATGGGAAAATGAAAAAATGAAATTGCCATGAGACCACACCTACATCCAAAACCTATAACTGTGCAGGATGCCAAATGCAAAGAGTAAGCAAAATTATGATGTATTTCCAGGGTTTCACCACCTTTAGACTCTTCTGAATGGCAATTATACATGGTTTAACTTACAAATTGCCTTATCAAGAACAATAACAAGAACAACAAAGCACATTTAGTTTAGAATGAGTCCATTATTTTAAATTTCTCTAATAACACTTTCATAAGATGTTTATTCTTGCTATCACAGCAAATTTGATAATTAAGGGAAGTAGTTTCAACATTCCTCACTGACACCAGGCTAACCACACTAGTACTTTGTAAGAGATAAAGAGACAGACACAGGGATGAAGGCAGGGATCTTCCTTAGAACCATCCAGCAATTTAGGATAAACTATCTTATCCTAATTTGGTGGTTTGAAATAAAATGACCCATGGGCCCATAGGAAGTAGCACTATTAGGAGATGTGGCCTTGTTGGAGGATGTGTGTTACTGGGAGCTGACTGAGGTCTCAGATGGTCAAGCTAGGCCCAATGTAGCTCACTGTCAGTTCTTGCTGCCTGAAGATCCAGAACTCTCAGCTGGCTCTCTAGCACCATGCTTCCTGCCATGATAACAGTGGGCTAAATCTCTAAACCATTAGCCGCCCCAATTAAATGTTTCCTTTGTAAGAGTTGTTGTGGTCATGATGCCTCTTCACAGTAATAGAAAGCCTAAGACACTATCTAAAGGAAGAAAGTGAACACTGACGATGTATATAACAAAGACACTGCTTACGCAATTGCTTATTTGAGGGAATCTAATGTTTTCCCCAAAAAGGGTGTCAGAATTCCAAACCTCCAAGGCAAGTTCCCCCAGCACAGGCATGTGCCTGTGACTTTTCAAATGAGCTAAGAAGGTAAGAAAGAAGGCAATTCATGGGGCATGGATTTGAAAGAGAGAACACTGATGATGAAGAGGGACTATAAGGTCTTACAAAATTAAAGCCTAGATTCTTCTGCTGTTACCTTTTCAATCATTTTAGCAAAACTGTGCAATGCATGAAGCAGCAAAGCTCTGCAGGCCTCCACTTCCTGGCCTAAGACCCTTAAAGAATGAGTATTGGGAACAGAGCTCTCTGAACTAGTCAGTGATTCTTGGAGCTCGGGGGTTACAGAGCTTCTCTTAACATAGCATTTCAGGTAGAATCCTTCTGAAAATGTGCTTTCTGCTTTCCTGCCATCTTAAATTATTAAATTGCACAGTGTCTGAGTAGGGACTTAGAAGGCACAGCTCACGCCATGGTCAGATCATATTAGCTTTGTGATCATGGGACATTACTTAACATTCCATCTCAGGTTTCTGTTTCCTTAACATCTGCCCCTTAGTGTTACCAAGAGAGAAAAATGTGCTAACAAAGCTGAAATGGAAAGCAGGGATTCACAGAACCTAATTCTCAACGTTGCTTTCACCCCTTCTTAGCCTCAGACGTGAACACTGCTTTTGCCTACTCTTTCCCACTCCCAACACAACTATGGAGCTATAACGTCCAACTACTACAAAAGTACTTAAGAAAAATTGATTTTTTTGCATCCACCTTACATTACCACCCTCCTATAATACTCTGTCCCATGGCTGGCCTTCTAATTCTAATTTATTTTCAAGACCTGCAGGGGTTAGTAGCTTTCACTATGTAGCATATATTCAAAAATACCATCTAAAATATGCTCATGAACATGGGATAAATATTATATCACCTAAGCTCAGATATGGGAAACACTTCAGAGGCATTTGGTATACCTGGGTCATTCTTTCTTCCTATTAAGCCATACACAGAGTGTCTCACCCAAGTGGTGTTTGATCTTAACAGGGAAAAGTATCCAGAGAGTTGCACTCTTCCTTGTCACATGATAAAATAAATGGAATTGCTCCAAAACAAGAAAGAGAAAAGCATCCAATGAGAATGATTGAGTTGAAGTCAGTTCACAAGAATTGCCAATGGAAGTCACTTGGGGAAATGCAGGGACTGGTTTAGATGACTACTGAAAAGATAGAGAAGTTAAAATGGAATTCCTGTGATTAGATTAAAATATTTACTATCTGCTCCTGGAAAGAGAAGGCCCAAGTCTCTTCTAGAGTTCTAGGACCTAACCAGGAAGGGGCAGAGTGCTGAACCCAGAAACAGTCCAGGTCATTCTCCTGGGATAATGGTTTATACTGAGTAGGTTCAGCTTCAGTCAGCCTGGCTCAGCCTAAGAACCCTATCCTCACCATAAAATAGGAATGATGCCTTCGGACATTAATGTGAGTGATAAATGTCTCAGCCTATGTGAAGCCTTTTGCCTTAGTCTCTGAAACTACCTATCAATGAATTGAGGGTGTGGATATTCCCAAGGCTGAGCCCAGCCTGGAGCATAGAGGCCTGCATAGCTTGCTTTACATGTGTGTTGGTGTAGATAGAACCACTAGCTCTTGTTGAGAAAGAAAAGATTCTCTAGGTCTGCCACTCCTCACCTCATGATTCAGAAGTGAAAAGTGTGCTCTCAGAGGAGCAAATGCTTAACCCATGTGGTTATGTGAATAAAAATAGCCCCCATAGGCTCATGGGAAGTGGCATTACTAGGAGGTGTGGTTTGTTAGAGTAGGTGTGGCCTTGTTGGAGGTAGCATGTCACTGGGGGATGGGCTTTGAGTTTTCAATGCTCAAGCCAGGCCCAGTGTCTTTCTTTTCCCTATAGCTGCTGGCCCAGATGTAGAATGTCTCCAGCATGTCTGCCTGCATACCACCATGCTTTCCACCATGACAATAATGGACTAAACCTCTGAAATGTAAGCCAGCCCCAAGTAAATGCTTTCTTTCACAAAAACTGCTTTGATCATGGTGTCTCTTCATAGCAATAGAAGTTTAACTAAGACAGTCTGTGTTGGGGACTAAGCTCAACCTTCAGCTCAAAAAATGTGGTGGGGGGAGACAAGAAACAGAGACAGAAGAAAAAGAAAAAAAAACAAAACAGAAGCATGATTTAGTATAAGTCAAAAAGAGGCAAAGAATAGGAAAAAATGGATACTACTTTCTGGGGTAAGTAAAACATCATTATGGAATATGCAGGAAAAGACAGAGAGAAAATAAAGTTCAACCCATTTTCTTTATTTACCCGTACCCCACATCCAAGTTGGGTTAATACATTGAGTGTTCCCTGGGAGATAGGCAGTGGGTGGCAGGATAAGAGTGGCTATTCAGAGGAGAGCAGAGTGACCCCACAACGTAAGAGCACAGGGCAGTTTTCCAAAATGAGAGTTACAATCAGCCCTCAGAAATAGCAACATTCCCGTTTTCTGTCCTTCACCACTGTTCTACAAAGTGACAGAAAATGTGGCCTATCAGAGATGAGAGCAACAGGCAAGCAATAGAGTTGGCAGTGCGAAGAGTCAGATGTGAAATGACTACAGGTTCAAATACATCAGAATGCCAAGTGGTTAACCAGAAGTGGCGAGTGGTCTTTGCCTGTTTATCTCATTTAAGCATCATAAAAGTTCCTCGAGTCACTAGATGGTTGAACTAAGCTTATTTCTACAGCCTTACCCTCTATTTTCCCTGAGGCACTAGTGTCTCCCTCCCGCACTGAGCAGGGTGTTCTTTCTTTGACTCTATGTGGCTGGCTTATCTCATACCACCCAGAACTCAATTTGTCAATTTGGGTTTGATTGTTAGTTTTGGTAGAGATGTAGTTCAAATCAAACCACCATGCTTAATGATGAACCTTTGAAGCATTCCAAACCGACATTCTGGATAAAGAAATCAAAACTGCCCAGAGCCCCACTCATGCTATTTATTTTATCTTTTGCAAAAGTAGGAGTAAATGCAGTTGCCAATATACACAATTATAAATACTAGCAAGATACAGGAATGATTACAATAAGAAAATGTACTGAGATCACTGAAACTGCTATGTATACTCTGTAGGTGGTCACTACATAACATACATATTGATAACTTTCATGACACAATATGCAGAATATATAGCTAGAGTTATTCATCAGCATTGCAGAGTAGGTATTTTATTACACAAACATAAAAAGTGAGTAAGACTTTACCACAGTTTTATAAAGTAAATAGAAGTGTGTCAACACTGATTAGGAGAAAATAACAAATACTAACATTTAATTCATTTTGGGTTGTATGATTCCTGATACACCATATTGATGTATTGGTCAATGTTGTTGGTTCTTCCCAAATTTTGTTTTCTATCTTTATCACAGTTACATAAACAATGTATGATTTGTCAGATTCATTTATATAATAAATGTATGACTTGCAAAACTCATTTACATAGTCAATATATGACATGCAAAACACCTTTACTTAATCAGTGAATGTCATAAACTCTTTTACACCCATATTTTTAAATCAGTATGGATTGATTGATTATCAATCAACTGATTGGTTTTACAAAATTCTTTATTGACTCTTTGGAAAATTCGTATCATGCATCCCAATCCCACTTGCCTTCCAGTCCCTCCATACCCATCCCACACCCCTGCAGCATATCCCAAAAACAATTTAATTAAAAATAATGGCTGTTACACAGAGAAACCCTCTCTTGAAAAAAACCTATTAAACTCCATCAAAACTATAGCAGCCATGTGATGGTGACATGTGCCTTTAACATCAGCACTTGAGAGGTAGAGGCAGGTGGATCTCTGCCAGTTCGAGGCCAGCCTGGTCTACAGAGTGAGTTCCAGGACAGCCAGGGCTACACAGAAATCCCTGTATGGAAGAGCCAAAAAGAAAGAAGAAAAAAGGAAGGAGAGAGGGAGGGAGGGAAAGAGAGAGATAAAAATAAGTATTTTAAAAAGATTGTGCCTCTTTAAAAAGGAAAATTTAAAGGCATAAACTCACAAAAATAAGAAACAAAGGAGGAAAGACCAATAGAAATATAAAAATTTTTATACAGATGGATAACTAATTATCCTTCTGAGAAAACAAATTCAATGACAAAGCTAAGGACATGCCCAATTTATGTAATAGAACCCTCAACGGGCAGTGACAGTTAATATGATAATCTCTCTGCATCTACTTTTGCTGGATACCAGAATTCTATTGTTCTAGCATCTTTGTTGAAAAGTAGTTTACATACCATGATGCTCACATGACTAGAGTTTATGACTCACTGGTATTTTAGTATATTCAGGATTATGGGAGCATCCACAGAATATAATTTTAGAACACTTTCATACTTGTAGGTCTGTTTAAAGGACACCACCTTACAGTTATTCCCTGACTATCCTCAACAGATCCAGGCGATTTATTCCCTGTCTCTTGCCTTTCCTCTTTTTCCCTATTTCCTGCTTCAAACATTATAAACATTCATATTTACTTTCCTTGTTTACTGGCTGCCTAACCAGATAGAATATGAGCTGTACAAAGCACGATTCTTATCTTCCCATGTAGCCCAGCTGGTAGCATATCACAGGGCTTTGCACATGTTATGTGGCCACCAAACACATTTGTTGAATTGGTGAATGAACCACCCCAGGAGGTGAGTAGTGTGGATTGGTGGAAGACCAGTCATCAAGAGCAATACCCTATAGGATGAACAACATACAGTAGAGTAAGAACAAATAATGCTGGAGCTCACCAGGTGTTTGAAAGAGGAACCTAACCATTTGCACTGAGTAGATCCAGTAGGTTTTTAGGTGAATAGGAGAGGAACAGGGAAGGCATTAAGAAACTAATACTGCTAGCAAAAGAAATCAATTAATTATAAAACCAAAAGATATGATTATAAAGCCAGGTATGGTGGGGAGGTAGCAACAGAATGATCAAGAGTTTAAGGCCAGCCTCAGCCATGTTATGAGTTTGAGGCAAGCCTGGGATATATGAGATCCTATTGGTAGGTGGGAAGGTCAGAGAGGGAACAGAGATACATAGAGAGCTAGAGATGGGATTTTATATGCATTTCATTCTGTTAGCAATGATATGCGTATTGCTTACACTCACACACTAGGCCATAAGAAGTATATGTCACCCCACATTTGGTGATATTTAGATGCACACTGGTTATACAGGGTGGTACATAATTCTAGAGCCCCAAATCCTACATTCCTAGAGTTCTGTGTTGCCACATTTTTACTATGTGACTTGAGGCACCTTACTTAACTGCTCTTTGATTTGAGCATTTAGAAGGAAGTCATTGTAATAACTCCTGTATCATAAAGGCAATTGTGATCATTGAGCAAAAATAATCGCAGCAGCACCTACCTAGTCCTAGGTGCCCTTTGTTATCTAGATGTTGTACCGCAAGCAGTAACAGCCATTGTGGTTGCAGTGCCGGTGGTCTTATTTGTAGTGAGCCTTAGTGGATGAAGGAAGTGCAGCACATCATGGTTGTTTTACGGACCTGGAAAGTAAAATTTAGATCAGTGCCGAGCAGTGTCAAATACAAAGCACTGAATTAACATTGAATTGACTTGTTCCCACAGTGTTTCCTATCATACAGTGAGATGAGTTGACATAATTGATTTTTCTTCAAGAACTGGGTGAATCAGCAGATTTGTAGACCTTGTCAGTGGAAATCTGATTCCAAGTAGTAATTCATTCTCAGCTTCTGCCCACAGACAATGTCAAGACTGCCATATGAGTACTTGGATGCAGGGCAGGGTGTAAGTGGAACTTGAATTCTGTCATGAGTGTATAAGAATTTATTCTTTAAAGAAACCAAGCATGGTAATCATGGGGAGCCCTGAAGAATAAGACATGTCACTTACAAATCAATAGACTCATTTACTTAACTGGTTGCCATCTATCAGGAGCATTGTCAATGTGTCTTCCCTGAAGATGAAAACGATAGAAGCACTTGCTTAGAATATTAGCTGACTTCACAATTGTTCATGCCATGATTCTCCACATACATTATCTAAGGAACCTGGACTGAACAGTGGGAAGTTGTTTTATCTCAGAATCAGGTAAGAATCAGGGTTAGCCTCCAGGTACAAAAGCCAGAAGTGAGACTGATAATTATCCAAAGGGAATCAGAAGAAAGTACTCTAAAAGAAACATTCAGGATAAATAAGAGTGAATGAGCTGTCTTCAACAACAACAAAAAAAATTGAATACATTGCATTTGAAATAGCCTAAAGGATTATTTTCCATTTAGGAAAGAAAACACACACTTAAAGATCATCTCAGTCAAATGGAATACAGTTCAATGTTTAACACCAGCGAGACCACAAATGGCTACAGCTGATGCTGACCAGCTCTTAAAATAAGCTGATTCTTCCACTTCTAGCTCTTCCCTAAGTACATCATAGCAATGCATTACTATGAAAATACTCATTCTGAAAGACTAGAACATTGGCGGAACCTCAAAGAAGAGCTAATAGTGCACCTTGAGGTCACTTAAAGCTGCTATCCTACTGTGTACTTGGCCTTTATGTTTACTCTGCCTTGAAGAGAACAATGTAACAACCAATATTCCTTGCCTTGGAGTTCCCATGTAATCAACTTTTACAACATAAGCTAATGCATAGACATAATTTTAAATTATGTACTCTTCTATGTCCCTGGCCCACAAGTAATCCATGTGTGTATACATTATGGTAATAAATGCTGCAAATAGCAAATAGGTTGAAAACAACTTTACAAAATAAATATCTGCCATAAATGTTGAAAGCTGCATGTGGATATTGTTTGATAGCATATTTTTATTTGTTATCTGGGTCAGTTGGAGTCAGTAAGGTTTCATTCCTGGTAAAATTCTATTAAATATTTCTATAAAGCACGCTTATTCATTTCGTAATAGCTTCCTGCACTATTCAGTAAAAGACAGAGAATGCATAGACTGAGATAGACACAGAAACAGAAACAGATAGATTCCTGTAGCATTCAGGCAGGCACTGATTTAAAGTCATACAACAGACAGACAGACAAGCATGGAAGACACAAGGATAAAGAAGAAGGGAATACAAATCTTGGCTTGCTTTTGGCTAACTTTTCCAAAGGGATGTTTTTTTTCTTTCTTCTCCTTAATGTAACACTGACACATTATTGGTAACTCTGGGTTTTTGAGGGTTTTTTTTAAACTAATTAATCACTAATGTGTTCAAACAAGCAAAATACACAGCAGACATGCAAAGGGGAGGAAGTGGACCTATCACTCCTGTGTCTGCTTCTGGCTGAGAATCACAAATAAGGAATATTTCTACAATTAAAATATATAGGCTACATTCCATAAAGTATGTTACTGTTAAGAAATAGTTATAATAAATTCATTAAAAATGAATATCTAGTTACACTGAATTTTGTGGTCCTTTAATAATTAACCAAATACTAGTTGTCTTTCCAATTGCATTGTACTTAGATCTAACTATGAAGGATGTTATTACAAGGAGAACTAATGTCACTGGAAGAAAAATTTTAATATATTTACCAAAGAAATAATATGCATGGCACAAGGCCTCATGGGGAAGACATTAAAGCAATAAGGAGGCAGAAGACAAAAACAAAGGAAAATTAAGGCCAATCCCTTTGAGGGTGTTCCATGGGAAAGGCAAAAGTGAGAAGAGTAACGTGTTAGGATGACTAGTCTAATATCAGAAGACTTTGAACTACATGGTGGCTTCAAGGTACCTGGCACATGGTCCAAAGATCATGAAAGCTCAAGAACATTGCCTCCTTAGGTATACGAACAACACTGAAGAAGGACAGCTATGTTCATGTGCCAAACTCATGCCCTTTGCTATCTTTAAGAATTAGCTAGTCCCAGGAGATGCACTGTTTCCCTAGCCAGACAGGTATTTATAGGACATCCAAACTTCATAACAGAAAAAATATTATCATATAGGAATATAGGTCTAGTAGCTTATTGACTATCTTCAGTATCATTATTAATGGCAATTGTTTTTATCATTTAAAGCAATGTTTTTTTTTACAAGAATGAAAATGAAAAGCAGTGTTTGACTTGACAATGCTAAGGAGATAAAAGCACAAAGTCTCCCCCCTCCCAGATGGTTAATAAGGCATTTCAGGAGCCTGTGGTAGCATCTGTAAACAGCAGAACAGAAACATCTGCTCCAAGTAAGGCAACCTGAGAGACCTGGAAATCCCACTGGGGATTCGAGGTTGGTCCTGAGGCTGTGAAGGACAGAAATGACACCATGCTACTTCTGCTTCCAAAGTGGATCTGAGAGTTTCTCAGATTGTGTAGTGTGGCTTGAAATGAGGATGAATGAGAAGCATATGGAGAGGAAAAACAGTCAGCAGTCAAGCTCTAGACTGGTACACAGAGTTTTCAAGCTCTACCAATGTACCTTTGTGACAATGTGTGGGTTTTTGCTACTTAATCTCTTAAATGGGAATAGCATAATAACAAAACTGTTAATAGCAGGAAGATGTTATTATGAAATGAAATACTCTACGTGCAGCACAGATAGTGCCTGGAACATATGAATACTCAAATTGAGCTGTTGGCAATTTGTCATCCAACTTATGTTCACTAGGCATTCTCTAGCTGCCAAGACAATAATGAAACAGCAGTGAAGGAGAAAATATGTAACTCAATGCTCAGGGAATGTTAAGTCCTGAAATGGAGAAACAAAGTAGTTTTGAATGTTAGAGGAAAACATCACAGTGATAGGAGAAATGGTATATGAGATGAGAAAGCACAGAAGGTACTATGGATTAGATGCCTCACACAGCAGGATAAGAACTCTGGACAATAGTCCATTCATTGAAAGATTGAAAGTCATGCACTAATGGTTTCAGTGATGCCCCATAATATCACTCTGTCTGTTGTTATATGAATAACAGATTGTAAGTTGGAAATGATAGATTCAGAAAACTTAGTTTAATATTATTAGAAATCAAGCAGAAGGAAATGGCTGGATTTGGGACTGAGAATATAGTCCATTTGGTAAGACACTAGGTATTTTTGAACTTGGACCTGGTAGAATTTGATGGTGCACTGAATGTTAAGGGAAACATTAAGAGAGGAACCAAGTGTAGCTACAAATAAATGAGTGTGGCTATGGCAGAATATAATGAGACAACACTGCTGGAGAAAATGAAGGTCAGAGAATAGCAACCAAGACCTCTGTTTGGGAATTAAGAATTTTGTGATTATTATCAGATATCCAAATGAAAGTTTGAGTAAGGAGTTAAATGCATGGATTTGAAGCTTGTAGCAGAAGTAAGGGCCAAAGACCTAACTTGGCCAGTCAGCAGCACCGGTTGACTTCTAAAGCTGTGCTATGAAAGATATCACCTAAGAAGCTGAGTAGAGTTGAAATAAAGGACTGAGGATGGCGCCCAGGAACAATTCAATACTTAGATGTTGGGAGGACCAAAGCAAATGGAGAAGTGGTCCATGAGGTTGTATGCTTCCCAGATATGTGACTCAATCATGCAGGTCCCGTTGCCACAAGCTAAGGGGAGAAAAGGAAGAAAAGGAAGAAGAGAAAAGGAAGAAGTGGCCAAATATCCAAAGGCACGGAATGCTGCTTATAGGCTGAGAGGGAAATGACTGAGTGGAGAGTAAACTTGGCAAAAAGAGGTTGTGACTATACAAGAGCCATTTAAGCACAGTACTAGAGATGAAAATATAACCATTGTAGTCAGTGGAGGGCAGTGGATATAGACAGCAAATTGTAGGCCAGAGAGAGATCAGCACTTAAAGCTCTTTCCATGCAAACATGTGAAGTGAAATTCATATCCCCAGAAACCCACTTAAATGTCTGGTGGACTCAGAAGCCTGTCTGTAATCCCAGCCTCAAAAGGTAAAGACAAGAGATCCCCAGAGCAAGCTGGCTATGAAGACTGTCCATATCCATGAGCCCTTGGTTTCACTGAGAGCCCCAGCCATAATGTATAAGCTGGAAGAGTAATCGGCAATGATTCCTGACACCAATCTTGGATCTTCACATGTACAGGTACAGATTTGTATGTATGCCAACACACATTTGCCCACATGATGCCAAAACACATAAACATGTACCAAACACACAAGAAATGAAAATATAAAAGGCAATCCTTTGGGAGAAAGTAGCTATGAATAGAAGCATAAAAGTGAACAAGTAGACGAGTCCAAGAGAAAGGGATTTTCAAATACTCTTGATAAATTGTATGCTTATAACAGTGATCTCCTACATGAAGTGAGAGGGAGGGTGCTGGATCAAAGGTCTAG
Organism: Cricetulus griseus; assembly: GCF_003668045.3. Classification (NCBI taxonomy): domain Eukaryota; kingdom Metazoa; phylum Chordata; class Mammalia; order Rodentia; family Cricetidae; genus Cricetulus; species Cricetulus griseus. The sequence continues at coordinate 188,963,164 of NC_048595.1, read as the reverse complement.
AAGAAAGTTTCCTGCTGCATATGTTTATCTTTGATGGCAGTAGGAAAAATTCATTATTTGTGATAGGAAAGAAGGCAAACTATTACCATATGGCCCTCTCCCTGATGTTTCTTGGTATAGATTTCCCTATTGCAATGACTCAACTCATATTGAATCAGGTCTTACCTGGAAGCAGCATTGGAAACTGTTTAGCTAAGGACTGATGGACACACCAGAGATGGAGAAAAGGCACCACTGGCATCTTCCTTGGGAGCCTCAAGGAAACCTGCAAATACTTTGGCTTTGAGCTTCTGGCCTCCCCAACCAGAGAGGATACTTTTCTGGGTTTGTTTGTTTGTTTGTTTTATTTTAAATAATGACATGATTTGTCTTATGGGAGTATTTAAAAACAAAATTTTTATCATCAAGTAAAGACAAAAAAGATCCTAAAGGTGGTAAGAAGTTCCTTTTTAAAGAGAGGGGGAAAATTAGGGCAAAATCAGTACAGGTGTTTTAATACACCAATTTTGTTGTCCTTTGCTACAACATCAATAGCAGACTGATAGATGTCCTTTTATTTTCAGTCAAACACTTTTGTGTAAGGAGTTGCTCATCTAGCCATCTCTTTGGTCACATTATTGTTTCTGGAGAAATTATGTTATTCAACAAAGTCAATTAATTCAGGGAGATATTTCACCTTCTAAGAAAAGACCTTTCTTCCATTCTCTGTGTGGCTGTCAAGACTCTTGTTGCCGGATGTGAAGAAAGTTTTAGTCCTGGAAAATTCTGGTGGCATCTTACAGCTCTCAGAGGAGTGTGGTGTCAGGATCCAAGAAACAGCATGAAGATTGAGGAAAGCTAACAAACACATTTTTCTGTCCTGAATCAAATATTCCTAGAGTTTTATCTGAAAATCCATATTATAAGTAGCAAAACATATCCTTTATTCCTTTTTAGTGTTTTATTTATTCTTTGAAATTTTAATATATTTAGACAATGTATTTTGATCATATATATCCATCATTGTAGTCTCTATTCTTTAAGTCAGTTATTTATTGATATTTTTATCATTAACCTACCATGCTGTTGTTATTGTAACAGGACCTCAAACTGCTGGTCCTCCTGTCTCCAAAGTGCTAGATTTATAGTATACACCACCACATCAGGACCATTTAGATGTGTACCTGGTTTCTCTATCCTCTTAAACATAATACCCAGACCTAACCCAGTATTTTCTCAGTATGCCCCAGTTCCTCCCTTTTGGAATGGTAATGTATGTTGTGTGCCATTATATGATGGTTGTATGTGATCTGCATTTTTATTTTGATTTTACCTGGGGTTATAGTTAAGAGATTGCCATGAGTCTCAGAAGAGACTTGGAAATTTGGACTTTTAAACAGTGTTGAGACAGTTACAGATGATGGGGTCTTTTGAAGTTGAACTGAATGTGTTTTTGTAGTATGATATGGTTACAAGATTATATGGGGTACAGGGAGTCGATTGTGATGGTTTAAGTAAGATGGGCCCCCCCCCATGGAGTCATAGATTTGAATGTTTATTCATTCATCAACTACTTGAGAAAGATTGGGAGGTATTGCCTTTTTAGAGAAAAGGGGTGGACTTTTCTCTAAAAAGGTATCATGAGGTGGGCTTCCAAAAAAGCCCAAGCCATGCCCAGTGGTTCTCTCTTCCTGCTGCCTATGAATCTGGATGTAGAAATCTCAGATACTTCTCCAACACCATGTCTGCCTGCATGTCGCCATGTTTCCTGCCATGATGATAATGAACTGAAACTCTGAAACTGTAAGTGAGCTCCAATTAAATGCTCTTTTATAAGAGTTGTCAATTAGCCTGAGATTTTCTGGGTTTCCAGGTGTAGCTTCGGTCCTTATCTAGAAAAACAAGCAAACATTCCCAGAATGTTTGGTGCCAGTGGATTTTCCTAGTGTACCTAGCCTGGATTTTTCTCATTTCACAGTGCACTCTAAATTTTCTTCCTTTGCCTTCGTCCTGTGCATTTTTTCCCTTAGCCCCAAAGTGATCTCTCTCCCAGAGTCAAGCTTTCCTTCCAAGTCAGACCACCTGAAGGTCTTTACCTTGTTTATAGGAAGATAATCAACTACATCTTTTCATGCTTCATGGGCTGACTGCTTCAAACAGAAAATGACTTTGAAATGGTTTTCTAAGGCAGCCCAATTTAATTGTTAGGAAAGCATGCCCAGAGGCCATTGTGGTATATTCTATTCTGGAGAATTCTCTTGAGTAGGCATAAGGCTTAGGTGAAAATCATTTTGGGAGAAGAGGGACTCATTTTTGCTTTAAAATACTAACATATAACTAAGCAATCATCAGAAACAAGACTTTCCATTTAGGTTTTCCTAATGTGACACTGGCAAACTCTAGCAATATGGGGTACCTGGGTCTATAAAACCACTGATATTGGCTCCCAGAAACAGCATTTGCTAAGTAGCAATTTTTAGTATTCAGGCATCTGTACTAGCCTGTCCTTGGGGTTCTGACAGGACATGCCCTCAGCTGCAGACACTAAGAGCACCACCTGTGCACATTCACTATGTTCCCTTTTAAAGGGGCCCTGCCCACCTCCCATTCTCCTCTGTCTCTTCCTTTCTTTCTCTCTTTCTGTTTATTCCTCTCTCCCCGTCTCCATCTCCCTCTTCCTACTCCTCCTTTTCCCCCCTCCTCTCTCCTGCTGCTCCTGTCCCCAGAGGCATGCTCTCTTCCTCCCCTTTCCCCCATTTTATGATCCCTTTCCCTAATTAAAAAAAAAAAACTGCTTGAAACCTGTCACATGACATCTTTCTCTTGAGCACTGCTTTTCTTAAATTACTTCCTGCTATCAAGACTATTACATTTTATTTTCATTTGAAAAATTAGTCTGTTCAGCTGGAAAGGAAAATTATATAGATCTTGAAGACAGATAATGTGGTGATTTGAATAATAATGGCCCCATAGGCTTATGTATTTTAATGTTTGGTCATCAGTGAGTGGCACTACTTGAGGGGCATTCGGAGGTGTGACCTTGTTGGAGTATGTGCAACCTTGTTGGATGAATTTTGTCACTGGGTGTGAGCTTTGGGGTTTCAAAAGTCAAAGCCAGTCCTAATATCTCTCTCTTCCTACTGCCTGAGGATCCAGATGTAGACCTCTCAGCTACTTTCTCCAGCAACATGTCTGCCTGCATGACCCAAAGCTCCCTACCATGAAAACAATGGACTAAACATCTGAAACTGTAAGGAAGTCCCTGTTTAAGTGCTTTCTTTTATAAGAGTTGTCATGGCCATGGTGTCTCTTCATAGCAACAGAACACTAATGCAGAATCTGAAGAAAAATTTAAAAGCCTAAGCTCTCCACCTACCAAAGGACTGAAGTCCTGGTTAAAGAAATAGCAAAGAATTTAAAGCAGGGTTCAAGGGAGATACTAAGATGGAGTGCTAAAGATAAAGGTGTTTATTGGAAAAGTTATTAACATTATGGGTAGAAAGACAAAAAAGTAAAAGTGTGCTCAGGAATCTAGGGAGAGTTCCAGTCCCAGCACCAGAAACAGTATGACAGGGTTTCTGAAAAGAGGAGTCAGAAACCCTCTCTCAGAACTGGGGTCTCTTAGTATACCTTTCTGAGAGTGGGGGAGGTTTCGTAGCAGTATCCTACAGTCAGGCTCTCTGATTTCCAGGCAGGAGTCAGGGATGGAGAATAGAGTGTGTGACCACTGATGCAAACTCACTGCCCAGGTGAGAGATCTTGGTACTGGGAAGTCTGTACACAGTATCTCAGTGGGATGGATGCTCATGGACATCTGTAAATGGCAGCGAGCCACTGGACACTCTTGTAGCCTGATTCTAACACTACAGTATTACAAGAATGAGTAGGAATCCTACATCCCACAAACACATTCTAGGCTAACAGGATTCTTCCCTAATGCCAATTTTTTGGTAGATGAATAGTAAAATCGTTTCTATCTTTTTAGAGATTGACTTCAAGTTTCAAACTCTTTAATTCCTACTTAATACACTAATTTTGCAAATAGCAAAAGGTGATTTTCTGACAGCTGAAAACAGGGCCACAAGAGGCTCTCACTAAAATATCTTCTTTCCAGCCAAGACTTCAGGATAGGATTAATAATGATATAGAATATGCCTTCTCCTACCATGTGGTTAGCAAAGGTTCATGGTTACCCTGAATAAAAATCATGAAACCAGCTAATTAACATTTAACTTTCTGTCCCCACAGCCACATCTTCTACCCACCTGGATATCTAAATGTTCTGTTTCTGTTTAGTTTGACTCCTCATGATTCTAAACACCTATCTAGATTTCTAAATTCCTTTCAATAAATCATCAGGAAAAATAGCATAAAACAGATCCTCATCAAAGCATGGAAGAAGTCTTGCACTGGACCTGTGAATGAAATCAGGAGCTCTTGTTTTCCTCCTGTGGGGGGATACCCCATCAGCTCAGCCTCAGCACTTATAGAATCTCACATCTCATTTGTCCTGGTATTGGGAGAGATCAACCATCTAAATAAGAATAAATAATGAGATTTCAACATGATGGTGATGTGACCAGGTGGCTATTGATAGAGTTAGTCATACTCTGGAGGTGAACTACAAGAGAACAAAAATAAACTAGGAAAATTAAATTCTCAGGTGTCTTAGTTAGGGTTTCTATTACTGTGAAGAGACACATGGTCATGGAAACTTTTATAAAGGAAATCATTTAATGAGGTAACTTACATTATCAGAGGTTTAATTCATTATCATCATGGTGGAACATGGCGGCATGCCAGTAGACATGTGCTAGGGCTGAGAGTCCCTATATCTTGACCTTCTGTCAACAAGAACTGGTGTAAGACACCAGGTATGGCTTGAGCATATATGAGACCTCAAAGCCCATCTCCACAGTGACACACTTCCTCCAACTAGGTCATACCTACTCTGACAAAGCCACACCTCCTAATAGTGCCACTTTCTTTGGGGCTATATCCTTTCAAAGCACCAGATATTGTAAGTTCTGGTTCAGATGTGGGATGAAAATTGAAGTAATGGGCAAGGTGGCACCCAAGCAGCTTTTAGAGGTAATTAATCAGAAAAAGAAGAAAAATAACTACAACATTGTTATTCAGATCTCACTCTGGGCTGACCTCAGTTCTCTGGTCTTTGTAATCACAGGCAGAAGAATTCAGAGCCTAGAACTGGAGAAAAGGCTCAGGGGACTTGGGGTTGTTTCCTAGCAGCTACTGTGGCTAGCTCACATCTACCTGCAACTCCAGCTCTAGGGGGACCCAATGCCCCATCTGGACTCAGCAGGTACCTTCTCTCACACATGCACAACTTCACACATAGACACACAGATACATAGTTTAAAAATAAGACATAAGTTTTTCTAAACAAATTCAAAAAAAACACAAAGTCCATAATATAGAAGATAAGTTGAGTTTAATACACTGTGAAGTGAAACACCTCAAAGGGTGAGAGAAAACAGGGTCAAAGAGACCGTTGTGCCAATTCAGTCCAAGTTTAATGACTTTTGTACATTATTTCTAATTTCTCTATGACATGTAACTTTCTCCAAGGAGTATCTACCTGTCCAGATGATTGGCAGGGACATTTGGATTCAGAGTTATGGGAAGGACAAGGACTGTCCTCCATCTTTAACAGAAAGCATTTGGCTTAGATAGTAACATTGTAAGGCTTATTAATAGCCTTCTACACAGTTTCAGAAAGTCACATCATCCAAGGCCATGGATGATTCAGATGCCATTCTTCGGGACAGTAATCAGAGTCACACAGCTTCAATTTCTAGCTTTGAAAGCTACTGATTATGCGGGGAGGGTTTACAACAATGGCCTCAAACGTACTTATAGCTAACTAGATACCTAACAATTTCATGTTTGATTGGATGTTAATGGGGAGTGGGGGATTTTTAAGATGATACCCTTGTTTATGTTGGAATGACTGAGTAGAAAATAATAGTGGCATTCATTGATACTTTCTATTTGTCCATTGTTATTCTCTGCTTTCTAATTATAGTGTCACTAAAGCAACCATTGTGACATAAGTATGGGTGTTTTTATTCACATTGTGTAGATGATGATATGAGAAATTAAGTACTTTGTTCCAGATCACACTGTTGGAGAGCCAAGTGTTGAAGCCACACTGCCTCAGTGACATCCATTGAGAAAAAGGTTTCAAGGATAGCATATTTATTTAGGTGAGTCTTGAACAAGCTCCAAGTTTGGAATACTCTGGGATATCTGGGATATCTTGGATTATCTTAGGAAACAAGATGTTCAGTCAATGACATGAAAAGGACACGAGTCACAAGTGCAAGTCCAGATTTCAGTCATTTGCACATACATACAGAGTAACTGGAGCCAAGAGGTAGGAAAGGACTGATTGTCAAAAGAAAGGGAGCAGAGAAGCAGTGGTCCAAAACCCATGCCTGAATATTATCATCATATTTAAAGAAAAGGCACTGACAAAACATGTAGATGCAGCCTGCTAGACAGACAAAAACAGAAAAAAGTTTCTAAAACTGACAAACGCTACTGAGAGAAAGGTGGGAATCTGAAAGTGTCTATTTTCAAAGTGAGAAAAGTAATTCTGTGTGAAAGCTGGCATGAATCCAATCAATAGCCTAGTTTTATTAAACTTACCTTTCACCTGCATAGTGGTGTAACACTCTGGTTATATTTCTTACACAAATAGACACAGGGTAGTGTTAGCTGACCTAGCTGAGCAGGAAGGACACTGTGCTTATAAAAGAACCACAGGACAGCTGCTTTGCTTCATAGTGACATTGCTCAAGGCAATTTCCTGCCTTCTTATAACCCAATTCTCACATTTTTAACTGGAAATTAATATCTGGAAAGCAGTAGTCAGACACCTTAACGGAGGGTTTTGTTGTTGTTGTTGTTTGGGGGAGCTTTTTGATTTTTGTTTTTTGTTTTTTATTTTGAGCCAAGGACTTCATGAACTCTATGGAAATGTTCTACCAATGAGCCAAATTTCTAGCCCCAGTTGTATAGTGTAAGAACACTCCCAATGAACTAGTAAGTTGTTTCAAAATAAACTTTAAGTACTCTGGAGAATATAGATAGAGGACTACTTTGTGTCATTTATTAAGAACCTACTATGTTCCAGGTATTTTTCTAGATGCTGAAAATATAGGAACAAGAAAACAAAGCCTCAGATCTGTAAGGACATTCTTGGCTGCCATGTCATATATTTCTATGTCTATTTAATCATAAGATTTTCGTTGCAGTCTGTAGTTGTTAATTGGTCCTATTAGTTTTTTGTAAGTACACATATGCCATATTTTCTAAAGTATCTTTCTTAAGGCTCCCACTTTGTGTCATTTTTCACAGAATAAGAACTACAATTGGTATCAATACCAATTTAGAATCCCATTAGAAGCACTGATTTTGCAGTCCCTAAATGGATATAATCAATGAAGGCGAAAACGTTTACTGAACAGTAGTTAGTTTGGAGACATAAGACGATGCTTTACAATTCATAGAATCACAGACTTTACTTACAAATTGAAAGAAATGCCACTCTTGCTCAACAGCTACAACAGTGTAATTAAAGCAAGGCATTTGTCTTCAAATATATCCTTACTATCCCTGCTAATACATGGGGTCATTAGCACCACTGCAAATAGGTCCTCACCACCTCATTCAATTTAATTAGTGTACCAGACAATATATAAGAATCTACTTTGCACTGCAACTAATAGTAGGTAATGACTCTTCAAATAAGACTGCCTTGCTGTGTAATGATAATAGGAAAATAGACAACACACACACACACACACACACACACACACACACACACACACACACACACACACACACTTGATATCACCCAAAGAAATAGGCCCTTCACAAAGGGCAAAAACTAACTTCATTTCTCTAAAAATGAAGGTCTTTTATTTTTTGACTCCCACACAACAAGCAGCCAATAAGTGTGGTGATCATCTCAAGTTTTTCAACAGAGCACTCAAATCCAAACACTAAGTAATAGACTAGAATATGTTCTTATAATTCAGGCTGTCAGTTTACTCTCAAATATAAAAGTGAATCAATATTGAAGTCATATCCTTAAAAGAGGAGTGTTCTTGCCATGATGGTGTTATTTTAAGGCATTAAGGATTTAAGCTGACTCTCCAGTGAAGTCTTAAAATATATGTTCAGTCTGCATTTGCAGGCATCAGCATACATTTCTAGGAAATTTTCCAAATCAAATCAATTTCGATAAATCAATTTCAACCAGCCATGAATCAGATACTATGCCAGGTCCTGGCACTTAGATTTCACCTAGGCCCCTCATTGCTAAAAATTTAGTAAGAGAAACAGAGAAAAGGAGAATTGAAAAATACTTGGTCCCCAGTTGGTGGTATAGTTCGGGTAGGTTTAGGATGTGTAGCCTAGCTGGAGGAAGTATGTTACTGGGCCTGGTCACTCCCAGTTCTTTTGGCATGTGCTTTCCATTCAAGATATGGCTTTCTTCTGCAGACACCATATCTATCACCTGCTGCTTCTTCTGTATCATGGATTCTAACCTCAGAAACTTTAAACCCAGATAACCTCTTTCTTCTAAAAGTTACCTTGATCATATTATTTTATCAGAACAATAGAAATGTAACTGCCACAGAAGATGGAAAATCACTTTATAATGGAAAAAGATCTTCTTGGCCAGAAATGCACAAATGATTTTAGTTAGGAGCCAAAATCCTAATGTCTAGGGTTAGATGCCTATTAAGTTAATGTCCCAAGTATTTCAGGGATAGGTTGACTCTGAATGTATCACACTCACCTCTTATAACAAGCTTTTAGGTATCATCAGTTAATTTGGAGGAAACTATTAAATATAAAATCCACATGTTTAGAGGAAAGAAGGGACCACTGTGCACAAATAGACTGTAAGACACAGGACAAGGTCAGAAGCAAAGAGTCACTTCTGAATACATTCAGAAGCTGGGTCTCTGTCTCCAAGTCAAGAATGCCAAGAAGATGTTTATTTTGTAACAAAGAAAAACTCAAGAGAGATAGATTGGTGCTGGCAAGAATTGATTTTTATTTCCACCAAAAATTTCAGTAGAGGAGAACTTTCACATTCAATAAATCTGTACCCAGTACCAGTCTATTGAGTCAGAAGCAGAGCCAATTTCCATTCAGCCAGAAATTCGAGGAGTCATGAGCAGAAAGCAGAGTGAGCGGGATGCACAGCTTCTTCATTCCAGAGCTGTCTAGGAATCCTACAGTGTGTTTTCTAGGCCAATTGTCTGACTACTCAGCACATGGCCTTATATTTCTTATTAGGGAAAAAATAAATTGATCTGGCAGACACAAATATCTGATTTGCAGGCAGGCTAAATCTCTGCCTCTAAATTAGCAATGATATTCTGTGTTTAACTCAGTCTCATGAGATTTTCAGCATGAAATTACAGTATTCTCACATCTTCCCACTTGGGTACCTAATAAGATAGAGTTCCCAGCCATACTAAGCCAATGGGGTAAACTTCAGCCTAGGAGAAACTTCCTAGTAAATTAGAACCAAGGGAGGACCTCCTCTAAGTACCATGCCCCACACCATTCTGGCCATAGCTAATTAAACCAAAGATTAATTCTCAAATCACAGTGCACCGAAGAGAACAAGTAAAAGACTAAAATATCGAGTCAGACATTTTGTAAGGCAATTCAGCATAACAATTTCAAAAGTAATTAACAGACAACAGGAGATAAAAGGAGAAATAGAAGCCAGGAAGTAACAGACAAGAAACAGCAGCAGAAGCCATCTGTGTGTGTAAACCATCAAATAGAGGGGAGTCAGGAAGTATTGTTTAGTAGTGAATGGAAGACAGAAGGCACCAAAGACACCATAGCATCAGAAGCTGAGGCTACAGGGTAGGGATTTGTCTTCAGTTGTGGAAACAATTTCTCACCTCCCTTTTCCTTTCCAGAAACCCTCACTAACTGAGATAGCTGAATATGTTTTGTTGCTTGGATCATAGAGAACCTCACATATTTCTAAGGACATTAAAATTTAGCCTTTCTCCTGTGAACTTTTTTTTAAGATTTATTTATTTATTGTGTATACAGTGTTTTGTACTGCTTATATCCCTGCAAGGCAGAAGAGTGTACCAGATCTCATTACAGATGATTGTGGTTGCTGGGAATTGAACTCGGGACCTCTGGAAGAGCAGCCAGTGCTCTTACCACTGAGCAATCTCTTCAGTCTCCCTCATTTGAACTTTATTTTTTAAAGTATATATGGTGGGTTTATGAAAAATGTTGAAATACTGAAACACAGCCATGAAGATGGCTCAGTTATTAAAGTGCTTACTATATAAGCATGAGGACCTGAGCTCAATATTCAGCATCCGCATAAAAAGAAACCAAACAAAAAAGCAGCATGGCAGATGCAGGGGGATCCTGAGGTTTGCTAGACAGCCAGTCTAGCCAAATTGGTAAACTCCATGTTTGGTGTAAGACCCTTTCTTAAATAAAATCTAAGATAGAGAAAGACTGAAGGATTGACTACAAAAGTTGACATCAGCCCCTGGACTCCACACAGATGAACACATGTGCAAAGAAAGTAAAGATGGATAAAATCATTTCACATAACCTTTCACCAAAGTTTTATTTTGAGCAAAACTTCTTTAACAGCTTTTGAACTAAACTAATTTTACAAATATATGAGGAAATAAATGTAAAGTTCAGAAGTAAATACCTCGCATAAATAGAAAATTATTACTTGTCGTATATTCTGAAAACAAAGCAAAATAATCCAATTGTTTCATTTTTCTAATCCTTGAGACATATGACTTATGATGGGTTTTGTCACTGTTGATTTAATATGGCCTATATTTCTCCCCAAGGTTCGGTAATTTGATCCATGTATAATCATTCAGCTCAATTTAATCTTGTCCTAACATAAAACTGCTCTGTTCTCATTTCTGTCACCAACTGAAGCCCTTATCACCAGCTGAAGAATTCATTGTTACTGAAATATTCAATAAAAGCCTAATCTGCACTGAGTCCTGAAGTAACCACTCCTCTCAAATCAAAAGCATAAAGAGAAATTCTTCTACAATCAAAATAATATTTGAAAAAATGAGAAGAGAACTGCTTACCAGTAGCTAAGATGAGCTAAACATATGCTAGTTTAAAAGATAGAAGATTTATACTGAATTGGGGCATGGGCTGTATGCAAAGATGCTTTCAACCTAAAAGCATACCATGGCATTGCTAGTTGCTTGTGGTAAAGTAGAAAATTAGCATAGAACCATAGTCCAGGTGGATTATTTGCCTAGAGAAACTTGATGGTGAATCTGAGTCTTGGGCAGGGCTATCTCAGACTGCAATGCACAAGGAAAGATCAAGCTTTCCTCTGGGTACAGGGGTCAGGATGGAGAGAACAAGGAAGCAAACAAGCTTGGCAGTACGGACCAAGAAGTTGTCTAAACTAGACGGGAAAAACCCACAAGGTCTCAACCCTCCACAAAGAACTATAAGCAACTGAATAAAGCCCAGAGTGGAAAAGGTGGGCCTCCCCAGGAAAGAGAATACCAACAGCCCTGAGAACATACATACAAGTTATGTTATGTGGACTCACCATGTCACATTCATGAGTATGTGTGTATATGTGCCCGTGTATAAATACATATATGCATATAGTAACAATTGATGAAAAAAGAGGCAATAAGGAAAGCAGAAAGGGGTATACAGGAGGATTTGAAGGGAGGAATGGGGAAAGAAAAAAATGTTTTAACTAAAATACAAAACCAAAGTAAAAGAAAACTGTATTATAAATCAAATCTATATAATAATATTAAATGGATTTATAATACTAAATGGACTCAACGAGGTGTGTGTGTGTGTGTGTGTGTGTGTGTGTGTGTGTGTGTGTGTGTGTGTAACAATAACTACGGAAAAAAGAGATCATGCATTTGGAGGATGGGACAGAAATGTGGTAGGAGTTGGACAGAAGAGAGAAAGGAAGAGGCAGTGATGTAATATTTTAATTAAAAATAAATTTTTAAATGTGGTTTCAGATTCTGAACTGCTACCAACAATGGGACCTCTAAGGAGGCAACCAATACCTAATACAATAAATTGTCACCATGGACCTGACTCTGGCAATATGGCAAAGGACAAATAAATGATTGTGAATTGGGATAGATTTTTAAATGATCAGAGACAAAAATTAAACTGCCTGTTGAACACATGGCTCCAGAATTTGGAAAATGAATGCAAGATATGAAGAGATGGTGCATGTTGAGAGAGCATTAGCCTGGCAAAACTGGACACAAGAGAGAACAGTATGTCCTCTGCCCTGCCTTCCTAGTAAGGGTGCTGACCTGAATTCAGTAATACTCACATGCTCACACACTGGCAGCCTCCAAGTGACTATGCTGTTTGCTAATTGAGCCGGGTAAAAGCTCACATTCATGTGATCCATCACCATCGAAGCTAAAAGAAGATCTAGATAGTAAGATAAAATGTCATACTACAGCAGGAGGCAGAGGTTTAATAAGAGTGTACACGTGTGGTCTGTACATGAGACCCACATAACAATACTGTACAATACATAGAGGTGCTAGGACCTTCTGGTCAGAGCCATGTTGTCATAAGCATTTAGCATTGTTTCTGACAATTATTTCCTATATGCTACATTTTGATGCACCAATTGCTGCCTGAATTCTCTTGTCTTCTCTGGGATCTGCTGGGCTTTATACTGTTTAAAATTGGACTGCTGTATTTCACTTCTGTGTTTTGATATTTGACACTGTTTAGACAGGGCCTCGGTCTGACCTCAAACTCACCATGTATTCAAAGATGAGCTTGAACTCCTGATCCTCATGCCTCTACCTCCTGTGTGCTGAAATTACAGGCATGTACCACTCTGCCCTGTTTATGGAGTGCTAGGAACCAAATATAAAGCTTCATGTGTGCCTGGCAAGAACTTGACCCAACCGAGCCCCATCTGAATGCCCTGTGTTTGATCATACACTCCAGATCTGGTACTGTATTAAAAACATATGCAATATAAAGAACCCAAACTAAATAGCTGTTGTTCAGCACTACATGTCAACTAAATTGCCCATATTGTTTATAGACTTTATGTAGAAACTCAAGGAGGACTCATGTTCTGCCTTGGAAGCCAACCTCCATCCCAGGCCACTGGGCCCCAGCTCTGCTTGTTCTCCTCCTCCAAAGAAGTCCATTACAGATAAAATTCTTACCAGGATCACAAACACTTATACCTCAGTCTCTATTTCTACATGTGTATTTATGGTAAATTTGTGCTCATCACTGCCAAACAAGCATTCCATACAGATAAGTGGGACCTTTTAAAGGTACCCTTAGAATGGTATTGATTTTTTTCTCTTCTCAGTTTCAAATTTATTACCTAAATTAAACTATTCAATTTATTATTAAAGCTTGTTGGGCTATAAAACAGCATAAACTTTTTGAATAAAAGCTATAGTTATATTACAAAGGATTATGTAAGTCAAGAAGTAAAAGCATAAGCATGAGCTCTCAGCTATCAAAGATCTGACTTTCTGTTTTCCTAATCCACAGTGCTACACTCTAAAAATTTCAAGTTTAAGGCTTCATGGAAGATTACTTGCCTACCATGATCAGGTCCTGGGTTCACTGCCTGGCACTGAAAACAAAATCATAAATCGGAAATCTTCATTTCATAAGTTGTAGCAAATGCACTCTTGTAGCATGAAAAAGAACATTTTATAAACCTGTTTATAGGAAGTTCCAGTGCTGTGAATATTATGACCGCTTGATCAGTAAAATATTTGGCAAAAGAAAGCTACTGGTCAGAAGTTAATAAATATATTTAAATGTTTTATTTTGATATCTATATCATAATCCTAGTGCAGAAATCATTTTTATGTGTGGGTAGCCTACACTCAGATAAGTACAAACACAATTCAGTGATATTTGGTTATTAGATTACTTAAATATATTATATTAATTCGTCTGTCCTTTGCTGGATTTATGTTTTGGGAGCCTGAACAGACCATCTTATGTAAATAGGCAAGACTTCCAATGGAAGGGTTGGGACACCAACCCAGCCACAAACCCTTTGACTTACAATTTGTCCTGCCTACAAGATATGCTGAGGTAAAGACAGCACAAAAACTGTGGGAGTGACCAGTTAATGACATGCCCAGCTGGAGACCCATACGAAGAGAGGGAGCTCACCCCTGAGGGCCAGGACCCAGAGGCAGGATACACCAGAAACGTAGGATGGAACCAAACATGAATGGAAAAAATAAAAAGAAAGGTCAATAAAATGATCCCTAATGTTATTCTGCTATAGTCATAGAATGGTGTCTACGTCAACTGTCATCAGAGAGGCTTAACCCAGCCACTGACGGAAACAGAGGCAGAGACCCACAGCCAACATTAGGTGGAGGTAGAGGAATCCTATAGAAAAGGGAGAAGAAAGATTGTAGGAGCCAGTGAGGTAAAGGGAATCACAAGAAAACCCACAGAACCAACTAACCTGGGCTCACAGGTACTCACCAAAACTGAACTGACAACCAGGGAAAGGGCATGGTATTGAGCTAGGCCCTCTGCATATATGTTACAGCTGTGTAACTTGATCTTCTTGTGAGACTCCTAACAGTGAGAGCAGGGGCTATCTCTGACTGATTTTGGGACCTTTTCCTCCTACTGGATTGCTTCATCTAACCTTAATAGAAAAGAAGGTGCCTAGTCTCACTGCAACTTGATATACCACGAGTGGTTGATATCCATGGGAGGTCTGCTCTTATCTGAAGAGAAACAGAGGAGGAGGAGTGGATGGGGGAAGTGATGTCAGGGGCAGCAACTGAGAGGAGAGGAGGAAGGGGAAACTCCTGTTGGAATGTAAAAATAGATAGATAGATGGATAGATAGACAGACAGACAGACAGACAGATAGATAATAAAATATAATAATAAAATGCTGCTTAGATCAAACATACTCCCGTAATTTGCCATGGAACTCTAGAGGAAGATCCAAGAAAGCAATCTAAGCTGCTCAGCGGACAAACCTACCTGCGTGCAGAACTTCCCATCAAATAGTATTCCTGGTATGGAAAAAGTGAAGGCTGGGTCCTCTGCACTTTCTCATCCAGAGCCCAACCAGCTGATCAGATTGTGTCCTTCCTTGTGTGTGACACATTTTACCCATCTCACATACAGAACCATTGTCAAGCATAAGAATGATCAGTGTTTTCACTGTGGACCAGACAAGCAACACAAAACAATAGTTTAGGACATTGGGGTCTGTTCCTACAGGTTAAGACTTATTAAGCCTTTAGAAAATGTCCTCCACTAACTAAGTCATTCCCTCTCCTTTCCACTTCGGGTCCCCTCAGCTTCTCTATAAGCAATGGTGTCTACCTTCTTCCCTCAGGATCCACTCTCCCATTGCGTAAATGCCACAGCACCCTATTGTCTCTCACAAATTATAGTGAGTTCATTATCAGATAGAGGTCTCAGTTTTATTTGCCTGAAACTCTGAGTCCACGGAGATGAACTTTAGCATCATAAACGTGTGAAAGAGAACAACATATGGTCTGGTTTGAATTGACTCTCCATTAGTGAAGTGAGTGGCTGAATACACACATGGACAGTGGCCAGACCATATGTAACAAGAGAACCCTTGCGGTCCTCAGTAATGAGTCAGGACAGCAGCCAGGAGGCCAGTCTGCTATGTCAGATCTGTAAGATGTCAGCTCACCAGCTCCAAGAAACCATTCAAGGACCGAAACAACAGCCCTTGTAAAAATTGTTCCAAACAGCCAAAAATTGATTAAAAACTGGCAACATCCCTATTTTTTGTCCCCACTTCCAGTTTGGGCCTAAGTAGAATAAGCCAAATATTTGCCCCTAGGCAACCACAGAATGCCTCAGTTCTAGTTACCCCACTGCTTCCCCATGCCAGCCGCCTCTAGTAGGGCGCATTTGAAGACCTCTCTTGTTCCCACTATTAGGCTTCCTGCTCTTCTTGCCTTTACAGTCTCTGCCAAGCACAAGTGACTCTCTCACTATGTCAATCACTGAATAAACAGCCTCCGCTTGCTCTGGCTTGCTCATTATAATTTCCACAGAGGTCGATATTGCTTCTCCCTAACTATGGACATGCACATCTCATCCTAACAAGAATTAATTGATTGTTTTAAATTAGCATATTATCCCAGGGAAGCACAGACTACTCTGACATGAAGAAAGCATGACCCTCCTTGTGGATGTTAAGCTGACTTCTTGAGAGATAAATGGCATGGTCTTGGCTGCTCATTCCTGCTTTTATTACCAGGTGCCCACCTGTCACCTAAGAATGGTTCTGTCTCAGTCAACCACCATAGATGGCACAGTCTCTCTTGTATATGTCCTAATTGGATGGGGTTGTACTTTTTCCCAGTTTGATAACAAAGGACATACAAAAGTAATGCAAACCAGTATAGAAAAAGAAGATGTAATATGAGAACCTAACTCTAGAAACCACAGAAGGAAGAGAAATATAAAAAAGGATATCTTTACTCAAAAGACTCTCATACAAACAAGGTTGCTTGTAACCAATTGCTTGAAATATTATGTAATTTGGGAAATGGGAACAGGAGTTAAATATCTCAATTGTTTCTATCATTTGAAGTCATTCACCAACTCAGAAAAGAGAGTGTGTGTATGTGTTTCTATCATTTGAAGTCATTCAAAGTGGGGGGTGGCAAAAAGTTCACAAGGTATTTCTGCACACATTTACAGAATTGCACAGAAAACCATACATTTGTGAATTTTTTAAATTATGGGTTTCACAGGGATTTCCCTAGAAAGGTATAAGGAAGCATCTATTCCTCGAAGACAGAGAGGGCACCAAAAGATTCTGTCAAGTCCAGCTTGGTGAACCAATGATTTTATTGGGGTTTCTTATGGGAGCATGGGCAACATTCAGGCAGTTGCATCACTGAAGAGTCCTCTGGGAAACTTACAGGCAATTATATTACCAAAGGGCCCCAAGCCTCAGTCAATCATCCAGCTCATATACCTGCAGAGAAGGGAATGGTGTTTGGAGGATTTTGTGAAGGCTTGTAAACCTCTTGAGCCTCATGAGCTCCTTCCTCTCTCCATGAAGGAATGCTAGCAGCCCCTGTTTCCTGAGGGCCTCATATAGGTGACTACAGCTTCTCTGATGTAAGCAGTAAAGAGCACATCCAGCTGAGAAGTAGTAGTTGCACACATGTGAAGATAGGAACCCCAGAGTAAGCATCAAGGATACATTTGCACAAGGATTAAAGGAGACTTCTGCAGCCCAAACAAAGGTATCCTGGAAAAATAAATTCTGATCACTGGCTTGATTCAATAGCAATACCCTAGATTCTTTAATGTAGTCCACAATAAACAACAAAAGAAGCATGCTAATACCCAATGGTTTTTATAGTCAAAAATCCATGGGGGTTTCATAAGCCTTATGACTAATCTCTAGCAGAATGAATGACCTAGCTGCTTCCTCATGGCCTAGTGTGAACAGACCTTTGCACATTATAAGTGCAGCCAAGACAGGACAGGAGGAAGGGGTGAGATGAGAGTGGTGTGTCACTCACCCAGGTGAACCTGGTGCTCAGATTCCCCCATAAGTATTTCCATAGTGGAAGAGGACGGTATGTCATTACATGGGCACCATCACTGACATCAGCTGCATCCTCAATGACTGACAGCTCTGCGATGATTATGTATTTTTCCAGGTAGTAGAGAGTACAGAAAAGGCTTATGCAAAAACTCACCAGGCTCAGAGAAACGCTCACAGAGAAACTTGTAGAAAACCTCAAGTGGGATTCATCTTAAACTCAGAACAAGAGTATGTGTTACCTTTCCTGGGTTCCTTTGTTTGTTTGTTTGTTTGTTTTTCTTTTATTCTTCAATGATGATATCTTTTAAGAAAATATTAGTTACCACTACATAATTTTACTTTCTGTGGGACTATTTTGAATTTTTAAAAGAATATTTATTTACTTTTATTTTGAATGAGTGGTTGTTTGAGCTTCATGTTCGCCTTTCCACTGTGTGCATACAGTGCCAGTGGAGGCCAGAGTGGGCACTGTATCTTCTGGATCTGGAGTGTCAGATGATTGTCAGGCATCATGTGGGTTCTGAGAGTCAAACATGTGTCTTCCAGAAGATCAGCCAGTGCTCTTAAACCCCGAGCCATCTCTCTAGCCCCTAATTTTGAATTTTTAAAATAAAGGGAATTTTCCTTTTCTTTTCATATTCTCTACCTCCCCATTATCATCTAGCACTCTGTCTCCAAACACTTCCAGACTGTTACAGGAAATAAAAGACATCCATAGCCAAAGAGGAGGCTGAACAGAGATGCAGCCAGACCTCATTATCCCCTATATTCCAGATCTTGCTGCCAACCATAGAAGGGGTGATAGTGAGGCCAGAGGAACACTGATACCAAGACAAGGGCTGCCTTTCTTTGGCATAGCCCAGGAAAGTCTGTGGGCTTGTAGAAGTAACTTGGCATGTTATTCCATACCACGTCCAGCATAGAACAGGGATGAGGTGTCCCTGACAGATGGAGGTGGCAAGGCAGATGAGCCTGAGGTTCAGCTTCTGGCTCCCCTCCAGTTTCATATGGCTTAAGGAGCGTGTAGAGTTCTGCATGCCTGGCAGGGAGCATGCAGAGGAAATAAGACAACTACTGGATTGGCACAGAGTAGGAGACGGAAGATGTCGCAGTGTGTGGGGATTTCTTGATAAATAGAAATTGACTAGAATCACAGACTTTGGGGGTCCATGACAGCACATATTTCTAGCAACCCAAGTGGTATTGTATAAGCCACAGTGTGCATCAGCCTGATAAAAACAGGAGGATCCAGTGGCTATATAGCAGATGATAATGTCTCCTGCCCACCCTCTGCAAGATGGCATGTGGCCCTCTTCTCAGGCATGGCAACCAGCCATCTTACAGCATAGATGGGAGGAGAGAAAACAATGAATGTTAAGCATTTTCCTGAAAGAGAATGCCACACAATAGGCATGATTAAGGAGAATTATTTTGCCAGATTAGAATTCCCTTCTTCTGTCTACCTCAGCACAAGGAGAAAAAATGCATATATTCATGGAAAGAAGTCTCATACAGAAGACATGTTGCCTGCAGGAAAAAAGAGTTTACTGTCATTTCCAAGTCCATTCCATAAATTTGTATTTTAAGACTCTTTTAAAATGTGTGTGTGTGTGTGTGTGTGTGTGTGTGTGTGTGTGTGTGTGTAATGCCTTAGTGTATATGTCTTAGTTATGGTTTCTATTGTTGTAGTAAACACCATGATCAAAAGCAATTTGGGAAAGAAAGAGTTTATTTCAGTTTAGGATATAGCCCAGTGATAGAACACTTATGTATTACATACAACACCCTTGTTTCAATCACGAGCATAAAAAAAAAAAAGTTTTTATTGATAATATCTTCCTTGTGTGACACTGTTCCTGGGAAAAGTGGACAAATGTCTATTCATCCCAGATAGGGAACTCACAGCATACTGAAGAGACTGAGGTACAGATACCACCAAAGTCCAACTTGGTGAACTAATGAGTTTTCTTGGAGTTAGTTACAGGAGGATAGGTGGTGGGGTTACTCACAGGAACAGAAATGACTCAAAGTCAATTGCACTGTCAAAAGTCCACCCTAGCATGAGTCATGCCTCACACAAGCTGGAAAGTGGGAGTACAATGTACAACCTGCAGGCAGTTCAACCCATTGGACAGTGCCTTTCCCAGCATTTTAGTTAGTCTCCACCTCTTCTACACAGCTTAGGTTGTCTACAAGTGTGTCACAAGGGTCCTGACTGCTTATATAAGCTTGGTTAGGGAGCAGCCTGGGCTAGTTAGGTCAATTTTGGGAACTTCTTGAAGCTTCTGAGCTATTTTTAAATGCACTTTATAAAGCCCCCCTTTAAAACATCCTGAGTCATAAGGGGCTTCCTCCCAAGAAAGAATGTTTCATCTTGAAGGCAATTGCTGCATAGCATCTTTGACCTCAGACCTGTAGCCACTGTCATGTTAGCATTTCCCATGCTCATGGTGAGGTCATGACATCTCTAGTCCAGTCCCACCCAGACTTGAAGCATAGAAGTGTAGTCAATCAAATCAAAAGAATAGCAGTGATTACCAGAAGATAGCCAGTGTCAGGTGCAATAACATTGTCATCTACACATTAGATAAAAAAATTAATAAGGATTTCTCTCACAAATAAGGTAGGGGACACATGGTGTGGTGGTAACAATAAAATAAAATTGTGTATTCACACAAATCATTGTCTGGATGGAGAGATACGTTTACTAGGCACGTTCAGCAGAGCTTGGTCTTTTGACATGAAGATTGATTAAAATTCATTCGTTATATGATTATAGAAGCATCAACAAATAGAATAGCAATCAAGCACTTATTTGCTTGTTGAGACACATAGGCATTTTTCATGTGTCTTAAACTAAAGAGTAAGAAAAACAGCAAAAAGGAAAGTTAAGTGTCAGATGAAGAATAGTATTTTTTTTTACTCTTTTAGTGAACCGTCTTCACTAACTTGGCATATTATAAAGCAAAGCAAATCAGATACACAGAGTTACTAATATATAACCTTAACCCAGCACCAGTGATACTGTAGATTTTTTTAATTCTGTTGAGAGAACTATTAGGAAAACTCCCCCGCCCCCACTTTGTCTCTCTCTCTCTCTCTCTCTCTCTCTCTCTCTCTCTCTCTCTCTCTCTCTCTCTCTCTCTCTCTCTCTCTCACACACACACACACACACACACACACACACACACAACACAACTATAAGCAAAATTCATTGTAAAAACACAAAAGAATCCACCAGAGCCCTCCCTCAAATCTCCCCACTGTGTTCACTAGTCAAAATTCTATCTATCTAAAGCTCTCATTTCCAGGGATGTCTCTTCCCAGAACTTTAAGCTGTATCTCCTAACATCAGAGCCATCCCTCCAGCCATTAACATCTTCTTTCAAAAGGAAATAAAACCAGAACTTGGGAGACTTCTGGGTAAGATGATAGAGTAGAAGTTGACTCTGAGTCAGTGTGTGAAGTAGTCAGAATGAGAAAAGAATATACTCTGTTTCAAAGGAAAAGAGCTTGGGGACCACAAGGGAAGGAGACCAATGCCTGAGAAGAAGGGTCAAAGCTAAGAAAGCCAAATATAGCCACAGCCACAAAGCTCACTGTTGTTGAGAAAGGAGCAGAAACCACTTCTAAAAGCAATTTGTTTTTCTCCTGGCAGAGTACTGCTCAGAATTGAGCTTTCAAAAGTAGGCTGTTCAATAAGAAAGCCTACCCTCCAGAGCTGGAGCACACAGACAAACCAATAATTACACAAACCACAACATAGAAACATAAGAAATAAGACAATCCATGACAACATGCCTCCCCCAAATTGTGACCCTCAATGACTGAACCCACAGATACTGAAATGAGTAGTGTCAGATAAAGATTTCAAAAGTTTTCTAGTAAAAAAAAATGACCAGTAATCTGAAAAGATAAAAATAAACAATGACTTCAAGGACCCAGAGAAGAAAGTCAGCAACACAGAGAGAAAAGTTGGCAAAATGAGTAACACAGAAAACCAGCGCTATGGATTAAAACAGCCTACATCAGCGAGGAAAATTTATCAGGGAAGCTGAGATTTTTGGCAAAACAACAAATAAAATATTGTGTCTTAGTCAGTGTTCCTTTGCTGTAAAGAGACATCATGACCATGGCAACTCTTATAAAAGGAAGTATTTAATTGTGGCTTGCTTACAGTTTCAGAAGTTTAATCCATTATCCACATAGAGGGAAGAATGGTAGCATGTAGGCATACATGATGGTGGAGAGATAGCTGATAATTCTACGTTGGGACCACAGACAGCATAAGGAGAGTCTGAGCTTGGAATGGGTTTTTTGAAACCTCATTGCCCACTCCCAGGGACACATTCCCTCCAACAAGGCCACATCTCCTAATTCTTTCAAATAGTGCCACTCCTTGGTGACTAAGTATTCAAATTTATGAGCCTATGGGGGCCATACTCATTCAAACCACCACATATTAGAAATAAAATTTCAATATATTAAGTATAAACAAAATCACAGTAGAAAGCATAATCAATCTACCTGACTAAACAGAAGAAGAAATATCAGGGATGATTTAAAAGATTAATAAAAGAATATATTCAAACATCAGTAAGGAACACAAATAAATGAATGTGACTACAACATCCAAGAATATTGCATATGATTGAGTGCAAGCCAAGAATCCATGAAATAGAAGAAGGAACAGAAGAAGAAATATTATACAGAGAGCAGGAACAACAACCCCAGTGAAGACAGTATAGGAGAATGTATTTCTTGTGAGGAATACATGAACATAGGAGAGCTAGGAAGGAATTCAAAATGTCTAATGCAGTAAGCTAGCAACCATCTTGTAATGGTAGGAGAGAAAGTAAAGAACAAAATAAATTTCAACTAATTAGAAAAGCTACTAATAAAATTATAGGAATTTGTAAATATCTGTCAGTAATAACCTGAAAAACAAAAGGTCTTAGCTAAACCCAATGGAGATTCAGACTAGCTAACCAATTTAAGATACTAGATAAATCTACTGTCTCCAAGAAATGTGCCTTATTGGAAAAGACACCAATAATCTGAGAGTCAAATGACAAAGGCCAATCAATCAAATAGCCAAAAATATGCTATGTAGTTGTCTGACCTATGATAAAATAGACTTCAAATGAAAGTTAGTCAGAAAGGTTAAAGGCCACAATGTAGGAATCATACTGGATTTTAAAACAAATTAGTAATGATCACTGTCACAAAAATAGTAAAAAAGAAAAAAAGCAAAGTTACAACAATAATAAATATACAGATACCCATTGTTGCTATTCCCAATTTCATAAAACAAAGACAAACAGACATAAAGGCTTAGATGAGTCGAGATATGCTGGCCATGTATAACTGAAGCACCACACCTGTCACTCAAGATAGGTCATGCAAACTGAAATTCAATACAGAAATCCAAGGTAAGCTGCACTGTAGATCAACTGGACTTAGCAGATATTTACAGAGTATTCTACCAAACGGGTGCAGAATACTCACTCTTCTTGGCAGCTCATGAAACTTTCCCTAAACCAGACCCTATTACAAGTCAAGTCTTACCAAATATAAAATAATCAAAATAATATGTTGTATCCTGTCAGCTCGCAGTGCAATAAAACTAGTCACCAATACATACATACATACATACACACACATATATCACACACACACACACACACACACACACACACACACACACACACACAAATAGGACTAGGCCTCAAGTTATCCCAATTTGCAGAGCACATCCACACCTACACTGAAAAGAACCTGACAGCACCACCAGAAAACTCTTAGTCTCGAGAAACACTTTCAGCAAAGTAGCAGCAGACAAAGGCAACATTTACAAAAATTAAGTTTTCTATATATCAATCACAATTTGGGGGAAAAAAGAAATTAGAGTGAAAAACATCCCATTCCCAATAGCTTCAAAATAACTAAACAAATTGCACAAGAATAAACCTGACCAAGGAGGTAAAAGACCTCTACAGTCAAAAATGGCAGACATTGAAGAAAGGATTTAAAGAGAGTTCTTTAAAAGAGAAAAACCCCCACATGCTCACAGGTTGACAGACTTAATACAGTGAAAATGGCTAGATTATCAAAGTGATCTACACATTCTGCTCTCTCCCTGGGAAAACTGCAACATTCTTGCAGAACCAACACTGAAGCTCATTGGTAGCACAAAGGATTCCAAATAACCAATGTAAATCTTAGCAGAGGGATCAACATAAAGAGGACAACAAGGCCTGATTTCAAGTTATAGTGTAGAGCTGTAGTAACAAAGATACAGCACAGGCACAAAGCAGCTGTGTAGATCAATAGGATAGAACAGAGGGCCTTGAAAAAACCCACACAGCTACAGGCACTACACACCGGGAAAAGACAGGCTCTTTTGGAAAAGCTTCTGGGCAGAAACCCCATGTCCACATGGAGAGAAATGAAGCCACATCCCCATCTCTCACCCTGCATAAAAATCAATTCAAAACAGATCAAAGGCCATAACATAAGACACAAAACTTTGCAGCCGATGAAGGAAAACACAGATAAATCACTTCAAGGCATAAGCATAGGCAAGGATTTCTCTAGCATAAGCAGTCATCCCCACAACTGACAAGTGGAATTAACTAAAATTAAAAGTTGCTTCAGAGAACAGGAAACCGTCACCAGAGAGACAAGAATCTCAGAGAAGGGGAAACTGTCTTTTGCAACTACATATCAGATATAGAAAAAATGACAAAAAGTAAACATCCTCGCAAAAATCAAAATCATCAACTCAATAAATGTGCTAACAGACTCAGCAAAAAGTTCCTCTAAAGAAGAAATACAAGTAAATGGTCAATACATACCTGAAGAAGCATTCAACAATCTTAGCCATCAAAGGTTCGAAAATTAAAACTGCTTTGATGATTTTTCTTGGTCACCTTTTTATTGCCATGAAGAGATACCATAACCAAGCCCACTCTTTATTTTTTATTTTACTTTTTATTGATTCTTTGTGTATTACACATCCCAGTCCATCTCATCTCCCCATCCCTTCACTTATGCCTTCAGCCCTGGCAACCTCACCAAAAGACAAAATTTAAAAGTAAAACCAAACCAAACAAAAGAACAAAAAAACTAACTAAATAAATAAATGAAATATCTCGGCTTGGAAGCTGCAGTGTGTCACAGTGAGTCACACGGTACACCCTTTTGTCCACACATCTTTACTTGTAAGTGTTCATTGCAATGAGTCCTGGTCTGGTTCCAGGCCTTTGGCTTCCACTACACCCTCCATACTGGGCCCTCACTGGGACTTCTACTGGATATCCTGTTGTTTCCTTGTGTCATGGAGATCCTGTAGTTTTGGATTTGTAGGTTAGTCACCTTCACATGCTCCAGCAGTTCATAGATGAGGTGGGCGTTGGGGTGGGTTAACTTGCAGCCCTGGTTCTAGGCCTGAATGGTGGCTGCATTGGTCAGCCTGTCAACTTGTCTCAGTGGCAAGCTCTCCAACACTGCCCCAGCTAGCTCATCCAATGTGGCAAAAAGCAAGGAGGGGGCCAGTTCTCCTGCTCTCACACCCTGGGCTCCAGCTCACCAGCACTCACACCACCAGGGCCAGCTCTACTGTTTTGCCAGGCGAGATGCAGGGCCCTCACTCCAAATTGCTAGCGTTCTCATGCCCTCCAGGTTGACTCTCCTGCCTGTCTCAGGTGTCAAGGTGGGGAGGAAATATTTCCCTTACCCTTGCCTAATCAAGTCATTCTAGGGTAGGCAGGGCCGCAACGCTCTTGCTCTCACATGCACTCTTCTCCCCAGTTCACCTGCACCCTGCCATCTCTAGTGTGTTGCCCAGACGAGGTGCTGTGTCCACTCTCCCGTGTGCTGCAGCTGGTGGGGAACAGGCCAGCTCTCCCACTCTTGTGACCAGGGGCCAGTTCTCTCAACTGACAAAGGTGGTGAGGAGCAAGGGGAGGGAGGCCATTTTTTCCTCACCTATGCCACCATATGGCAGATGGGGGTGGAGTGGGTGGGACTGTGCCCACTACCTGTGCTGGCATGAGCAGGGTCAGCTCTCCTATGCTTCCCTGGCCAAGGTGTAGGGCCTGCTCTTCCGGGTGGGGGACAGTGCCAATTCTCCCACTCTTATGTCCTCAGGGCCAGCTCTTTCACTTGCATCAAGGAGTATGAGGAAAGGCAGAAGTCATCTCTCCCTTGCACAGTCCAAAATCTGGTAGTTGAAGGGTAGGACCAGATCTACCAGGAGCATTGGTAGCAACAGATTGCCTGTGCCTCCAGTCCACTGGATCAGCTATATTATGTTGCCTGCCACGCCCACTCATATAGGGGAAAGCATTTACTTAAGAGCTTATTTATAGTTCAGAGATTTAGTCCATTACCATCATGGCAGATAGCATGGCCACATGCAGGCAGGCATGGGCTTTTGAAACCTCAAAGTCCACCCTTAGTGATACTCATCCTCCAACAAGGCCACACATCCTAATCTTCTTAATCTTTTTAAATAGTACCACTCCCTGATGACTAAGCATTCAAATATATGAGCTAGTGGAGTACACTCTTAATCAAGCACCACAATATTCTATCATCCCAGTCAAATAGCTGTCATATATTTAAAAAAAAAAGACAACAAACTCTGGTAAGGATGTGGGGAGAGAGTAATCCTTACTCAACATTGGCAATAACGTAAACCTATATAGCCACTGTGAAAATAAGTATGGAAGTCTTCCAAAACTAGAACTAGAACTACCATATGATTCTCCTACATATTTTTCGGTGTATATCCAAGGTACTATAAGCCAATAATGCCACAGAGATGCTTGTATCGCCATATTTATAGCTACATTATTCACAGCACCCAGGAAATAGAATCCGCCAAGATTCCCATCAAATGATAATTAGGTAAAGGAAATGTTGGACATACACACAATGTTATAAGTAGCCATAAATAAAAGTAAAATCATGACATTAGCAGGACAAAAGAACTGGAAATCATTACATTATGTTAAATAAGCCAGACTTGAAAACACAATTGCCACATTTTCTCTCCCATATATGGAGTCTAGATTTTAAATAGTTTGTATGAGTATAGCTACAAATGTGTCTGTTTGTATTTGCATGACATACTGCAAGAGATGGAAGAAAGGGAAGCAAACAGAATAGATATGAAAGCAGGGTAATAAGAATGTTCAGAGGAAGTAGGGAACCTTCCAGAGGGAGGAAAGATGGCAGTGGGGGAGGGGACAATGATAAAAGCAAAATGTGACACATTTGTGTAATGCAATGATAAACCCGTTGTATTGCATGCTAACCTAAGGTTAGTGACAAGAAAAATATAAAAATCTCAGTATTACACACACAAAAACCAGAATTAGACAAATATTTATTACCCTGAGATCTCTGATGCTGAGATACTCTGGAAAATTTTGTGATGCACAAAGATACTTGTCTACAAAAAAGGGGGTTACAAAGGATTAAACTGTTTTTAAATGGCAGTAATTACTTATGCTGGAGACATTTCACCACTAATGGAGCATAATCTCAAGACACAACTGCACATTCTTGGAAATGTGAGCCAAAATTAATCAATCTATCTAATTTCTACAAGAGGAATTAGGAGAATTCTCCGAAGGCCACCCTTTATTATGAGGCTATAAGTTTAAAGCAGCAGAAAATTGGAAAGAAATGTATTAAAGGGCTGAAAATTATCCTCAAATTAAAACATTTACAGCCTAAAGCTGTAATTAGGGCAAAGGTAAAGGCAGTAGATTCACCAAACCATCCTGGCTGCTCTTGATTTCTTGGATACTGTCTTTGCTAATTAATTAGCTTGCTTCCATTGTTAATTATGGGGGTTCCACAAGGTTTGGTGAGGTCTCTTCTGCATCTTGACTACTATTTTGCTCATTAACCCATAGGATCTCTACAATTCAGGTAGATAGTAAGGCCCTATGAATTCTAAGCCCTCTGCAAAGCACTTTTGGAGGTTGCAACAAATACCATCTGCCTATTTCCCATCTGAGGTTGTTAGAATGAGAATGCCCCCATAGACTCTTATGTTGGAATGTGTGATTGCTTGTGAGTGGAACTGTTTGAGAAGGAATAGGATTAGGAAGCATAGACTTGTTGAAAGAGATGTATCACTGGGTGTAGTCTTTGAGGTTTCCAAAACCCAAACCAGGCCAAGTGAACCTCTCCCTCTCTGCCTGCTGCCTGTGGGTTAGGATGTAAAGCTCTCAGCTACTGCTCCAGTGTCATGCCTGTTTGCTTCCTGCCATGACAATCATAGACTAACCCTCTAAAATTGTAAGTAATCCTCCAATTAAATGTTTTCTTTTTAAGAGGTGTCTTTGTCATGGTGTCTCTTCGCAGCAGTAGACACCGCCTTATCCCTTCTCACCAATCCCATCAAAAAGCAACTCAGAAGGATGAAGACAGGGATGGTAGACCACAGAAGAACTGCACAGTGCTAGGCAAGCCATAGACCCTTCCCAAGGTAAAACAATAATGCTGAACCAGATAGCAAGCACCAAGATTGTGACCCATAAGACAAATCCAAAGATTTTCTTGGCTTGCATGATGACTGGGAAATATGCAAAGCTGTGTAAAGATCCGACTTTCTAACTGGGGACAACTGACTATGCCCAAGCAGCAGTTACTCCTTTAGGAAAGGCCTGTATTGTTGTTACCTACAGTCCCCAGCATCCCCTATTATATGGTAAGAGTTCCCCTATCTGATTTATATGATTTACTTCTTGATAAGATTTACTTTTTGATTAGCAACTGAATTTAATTCTACCTAACAGAAGTAGATTATCCTCTCCAGTTGTCCCTCCATCCTGGCAACCCATTCATATTCATTTCTGCTCCTCACACTGAAATATTCTTTCTTGTCACTGGAATGGGAATAGATTTTCACTGGGTAGGTAAGAGTAAAAAATGCAAGACAGACTCAGTACAGGACAGGAGAAAGAGCTAGAAGCCAACTAAGAAAGAGATGGTCACAGAGTAGAGAGGACTTCAGTTGCTTCTCAATTTGCTATGTAGAGGTTTGGTTTGGTTTTGGCCTTTCTGCCCAAAATTAACCATACAAAACAATAGAGCTTAGGGAACAATAATTTCCATTTCAATTAAAATGAAAGTAACTAAGCTTAAAAGACATACTATGTAATATGAGCATAGGTTGGAAACTTCCCTACAGGCTACTTCAGTATTCCTGGGAAATGTTAGGCTGTTCCTGAATTTGGAATACATACTGAACTTCTTCTGCACAATGCCTAGAACAAACTAACATTCTCGAATGGTCCAGAATCTGTAGGGAAAGACTCCTAAGCCTTGTCTTTGTTCATTTCAAGATTGGAGCCTGTCCTCCTTGGGTCTTTACTGTTGTGATAAAATACCATAACCAAAGTGACTTGGGAAGGATAAACTTGATTTCAGCTCACAGGTCATAGTCTACCATGAATGGAGGTCAGGTCAGGAACTCAAGGTAGGAATCTGGAGTCAGGAAGTGAAGCAGAAGCCATGGAGGGACACAGCTTATTGACCTGCTTTCTCAGCCTGCTTTCTTATACAGCTCAGGACCACCTGTCCTGGGTGGCACCACCCATAGTTGGTTGGGCCCTCCCACATTGAGCATAAATCAAGAAACTGATCCACAGGCTTGACTTCAGGCCAATCTAATAGAAGCATTTTCTCAATTGAGGGTTCCACTTTCCAGATAACATGGGCTTGTATCAAGTTGAAAAAAGAAAACTTAGCCAGCACAGAGACTTAAGAGTTCATTGACCTTCCTCTGTGTTGTCTATATCTCACGTCTAAGGTCACCTCTAATTTCTCAGAAAACCTTGAGAACTCACCAGCAAAGAGCAGGGCTTCCTTGCCACTGCTGTCCTCTGAACTCTGAACCCACCACAGTAAAGTCTATTACACAAACCTCTGTCATTGCTTGCTTTTAAAGAGCAGCTTCGGTTCCCTTCCAATCAAGCAGTAAAGGTCACCAACAAAGAAACTACAGTGACCTAGCAATGTCTAAAATTGAAAAAGCAAAACTAAATAGCCACTGACCTTAATATCTTTATGTACCTCAGGGTCAGTTTAATGATATACCTGGAAATTTCCTGCTTTGAGTTATTAAAGATATAAAGGGGTTTGTAGAATATTAAGCCTTCCTGAAATACTCATGATGAAAAAGATAATTATATATTTTGAGATTTCATCTAGACTAAAATCTTACATCAGAGTAAAATATGAACAGAAATAAATCCAATGGGGAAAACAAGAAAATGGATGGAGACTATCAGAGACCCAGGCCTCATGTAAGTTGTCAGCAAGTGGCCAAGCCCAGCCATAAGACTGAAACTCTTAGTCAAGACTCTAATTACCCACAGTACATTAGTTAAGCTTTTACAAAACCAATGTAAAGAAAAATGTAACACTAGCTTGTTTAAGCAGATCAAGAAAAGACCAGTTGAGGTTTGGTTTAAGCTATGGATTCAAACAAGGTCACAAGATTGCCATATCTCTCCCTCTCCCTCCCCCCCACCCACATGGTATTGTTTCACATTACATTGTCTTATTAATAAAAACTCAGCTATCAGTGGTTAAAAGCTGAAGGATCAGAGAAGCAGAACGGCCAGCTACTAGAGTGCTTACCTTTACCAATGCTCAGACCAAAGATGTGATCCTGTCCTCAGACTGCATCCTCAGACTAAGTGCTCCTCAGACTGAATCCTCAGACTGACTACCTTGCCTTATATTTCTCTCTCTGTCCAGCCATATCCCTTCCTGTCTCTGCCTCCTTAGCAATAAGATTAAAGGTATGTGACTCCTAAGTACTAGGCTTAAAGGTGTGAGCCACCAACTACTTGGTTCTGTTTCTCTTTTAGATTGGACCAATCTCCTGTAGCCCAGAGTGGCCTTGAACTAACATAGATCCTCTGTCTCACAAGTGTGTCCTGGGAGTAAAGATGTTTACAACCACTGCCTGACCTCTATGGCTAACTAGTGTGGCTAGCTCTGCACTCTGATCTTCAAGCAAGCTTTATTTATTAGATCATAAACAAAATAACACCACAAGACACCTTCATTTTTAATATATCCGGTCAACATCTCATATATGACTGTTGTAGCCATAGACCCTGAAGCTCCTTAGACTTTAGCACACAAAACTAAAGCATGTTTGCCACTTTAGTAGATGGAAAGAAGTGCTCCTTTTCCTTATCTGTCAAAACCTGCTTCTGTCACAGGTCACCTTGAACCAATGACAAGGGCTTAGGGAGTCTTAATAGTGTCATTCAGTCATGTGCCACACTATGCACATGGGGAAGGGTTGGAATGTGGTTACTAAGAAAGCAAAACAGATGCAGAGTGTTTGTAAATCAATGTTCACTCTGCAAAGACATTAAATCTTGATTCTGGAGGAAAGAAAGATGAGGATGCCCCTAATATTGAGATATAAACATACTTAATCAAAATAGTTAAGAAGGTTCAATCCTAGTTATTGCAATAGTCCTCATACAGATGAACCTGTAACCCACACATACTGAGCTCAGGGTTTGTCATCATCCTTCTAGGGCAAGAGTGGCTTCTCAAGGCAGGAACTGATATTATCCTACTGAAGAGTAGATTGAAGATGAGTCCCAAAATAATAAAAGAGTCTTCATAACCGCCCACTGATTTGTGTTGGGGGAGGGGGTAAGTCTGAGGAGGAGTGCCCAACTGCTCAGCTTTTCTCACCTTATAAACGTTCCAAAGAAGTTCTAGCCAAGTCCATAAAATTGTGAAACAATGCAAGTTGGAGCAAAATGACACCGGAGCAGGTAGAAGAATTAGACTGACCAAGTAGAACAACCAGATTCTTCAATTTAGATCTGCATGTGTTTCTTTCCTCAATCTCTACCCATATTTGCAGTTCCAATGTCTGTGAGAGACTCAGTGACTGTCCTGTGTGCCAGCTGGGAGCTGTCTAATGGATGGTGACAGCCTGATGCCTCTCCTGGAGAGCCTGCTGACAGGTCTGGATACTTGAAACCAGGAGCTGCCAGAGACAAGGTTCCAAACAGCTACTTCCAGGCATGGACAAAACAGGGACTCCTGCTAGCAGGCACCATGAGAAGGCCCAAGAATGGCAGGTGAATGGGGCCAAGAAAGGGATGGCTTGTGTTCTAACCCTGATTCCCACACAAAGGGCAAATAGCATAAGCAAACAAATGTCTTATACCCCCCCCCACACACACAGTGATTTAAAGAGAACTCATAGGGAGTGTCACTCCCCAGGGCTTGCCCCAACTAGACCTTCCTGGGCTATGACAAGGCAGGCCCTTCTTCCAATCAGTTACTGCTGACTCCACATCATCCCACACTTTCCACACCAAAAGTCTGAATTTTGTGGTTGTAATAAAAATAATTTAAAGTAATACTCTCTTGCCCAGTAGATTTGTGTTTTTATTCCTAACATTATTTGAAAAACAGTATAGCCTTATTTTAAATATAACTACATGACAATGTAGAACATACTCATATCCCTTGTCTAAATATTATTTCCTGACATGCTTAAAGCTGAATTTGTCTTCAAAGTCCCTTGTAAATTCAAACTATTTAATACATACATTAATTAAAACAGTAAGGCATTCATTTGTATTTAACTTTAATGTGTTTATATATCATACCACCACCAAATAAATGTCTTTTTCACTTGAGACAGAAACAGAAAATTAAGTAATGTCCATACCTGCACAGTAACTTTTCTTACTGTTTATCTGGGACTGAATTTTCTACCTTGTTCTGGGATTTTTAACCATTTTCTTTTGGACATGGTACTGAGCACTGGCTGCTCAGGTCCTTCCTGAGAGATGAGCATCAAGTCACATTTGTTGTCAGTACCACCTCAACCCAATCAACTAATCAGCCTTCTGAGAGTCACACCCACACTTCATCCCATCTCCCTTTGGGGTCCTTCTCAGTTAATGATGCATTCTGCATTTCGTCTCCAGTTCCCAGAGACTAAGTTCACTAAATACATTAAATCTATATACTAATCTTCAGCATACATCCATATCTATAGTTTGGAATAGCAATGCCAATGCACTCTTTTATCTTTATTTTCTATTTCATCTCTACCCCTATACCTTTTGAAAGAAAATAATCATAAAATACTCAAATTACAGGTCATATTGCTGACTTGATACTTTTTGCTGCCTAGTAATTAGGAAATTTTAAGTCAATTAAGGTTTCCAAGCAGACAATAGCACTATTCTAAAGAGAATTTGACAGCCCTTTTCACAAAAGACTTAAAATGAAAAAAGTGCCAACTGAACAGGAAGACTATCCCTTAACAAGGCAGGAGAGGTTTTCACTTATTGTAGAATGTTTACAAGGGAGTAGCATGAAAGAAGGTTGCCAGTGTGGTGGGAGGAGGAGGGAGGAAGGACACTTGTCAGAAGGCAGACTTCAAATTAGGGGATTGCAGTCCCAGAGGACTCCACACATCCTTGTTGGCCTCATGATGTCCTTGCATGTTGGACACAACCACTTTGCAGGAAACAGGAGAAGAGAGGGACAAAGGCCCCTTTGAAAAGTATGATCAAGGGGTCCCCAGAGGATTCCCGAGCGCTCCAAACAAGCTTCATGGCAACAGCTTGACTCTGCTTCCTGCTTCAGCAGAGGCTGCTAGAATATGAATGAGTTGTGCAGCATCGGGGCCGTTTGCAAGTTCATGTTAAAATTTGATTTCCCAATCCAAGAATACAGTTGATGCAGAATGAAATCAAAATCATCTTTTAAGAGTTACGTGAATTAAATTAAAGCAATGAGCACCTTTGCCCTTACGAGGGGTTTCATGCAAGAAAACACAGCACAGACCCATCATTGCTCATGGGAGAAGCTGAAGATCTCTTTCACCAGGAGTCATAGCATCAGGCAATGTCATAAGAGTTCCATAAGGAAATCCCATCTCAGGGTACATAACAGTTCTCCCATCCATGTTATGTTGTTATTATGTTATTTACCATTTATTTTAGATTTTTTAAAAGAAAACCATGTCTTCTTTATTGATGTACAATTTGGTTTCCATTCCTTGCGGTTTCTGTATGCCTTTCTTCCATAAGGGGCATGTCTTAAAAGTAAACCTGAAAACATATATTATGTAGAAAATGTATGAAGCCATCTGACATTGTTTTATATAAAATGTGACAAGATACCCACAAAGGTGTCCTATGGTACTCCTGATGTGTGGCCAGCACTACTACTAACTTCCTCTGGTATGTGTCTGACCACTGTCAGACCTACCAACTTAATACCTTAGAAAGAAAGTGAAATCTAGTTACATGTTTAAAAACCAATGACCTGTCACTCATTTATTTCTAAGTATGAAAGTCAGCTTAAACACCCTCCCTGTGAATCAGTCCTTAGCACCATCGATGTCCATAAAGAAATTTTACAACATCAAGTTGACACACTGCTCATAAACCATATTTACCTTATTTTCTATTTATCAACTGTAGCTTCAAATCTCTAGTCTTCACTCCTCATTTAACCAAATTTATTATATATTTAAAAAGGCACTTACTTATTATTAATGGGGAGGCACATATGGAGTCCAGGGGATAACTTGTGGGAGACAGTTCTCTCCTTCCACCATTTGAATCTCAGAGATGGAACTCAGGACTCAGCAGTAAGTGCCTTTACTGGGTAAGCCATCTTACCAGTCTGTATCTTTTTATTGGTACTTTGTTAAGTTAGATTCTAAAATAGAACAACTTCTTTTGAATATCACTGGGAATCTGGTGATGGCAGACACTAACTACTTGTCCCTCATGATAGAATGTTTTCTGCAACTTGCCTGGAAAAGAAAGGAGAGCTGTACGTATTCAAGAGCACAATTTCCACTGGATAGTGCTCTTGCCTGGTTGACAATAATGCACTTCCACAGCTTCATTCACGTCTGAGCTATGCTATTTTGAAGTGTGTTTACATGACACATGGTGTCATCAGTCCTGGAACATAGCTGAGTGACCATGAGACAAACCACATTCTTCTGTGCATGGACAAGTTCATATGTCACATGAAGCATGTCCTGAGCTTCTATCCACTAATTGTTGGCTGTGGACTTTCTTTTGCTATTAACTAAATATAAACTTCCATTCCAGATACTGTTCTGCAACATAGACCTGAGGGGAACTTACCAAGACATTATGCAAAGCGAGTGTTTCGTTAATGAGTGTGGGCTCCAGCTGCAGCCTACAGAAAACTAATCATCACCATCTGGGAAAGTTTTCTTTCTCAGAAGATGTGTGGGCAGGTTTTCTTCGATGGCCTCTTTAAAGAAATGTCTGCCCTAGTCCCCAAAGGAATGAATGTGTGTTCTTACTGGATGAAATGCATTGAGTGTTGCATTGGTTGACTTTAAGACAAAGTTCCTCTGGACTCTATGAGCAGGCCCAATGTGAGCCTTAAAAAGCAGGCTAATTCTGCTGGTAAAAGAAGAAGCAAGGAAAGGGGTAGTCCAAGACATTTGAATTAGGAGGATATGGGCACCCATTAGGAAAATACAGGGGGGCTTTTGGAGCAGACAACAAACCCGGTTGGAGATTTAGCCCTACATGTCAAGGATAGGTTGTGCTAACTGAATAAGCCTGAAAATTCTTCCAAAGACACTCTACTTGAGCCCACCCTGGCAGATCCTAAGATGAGAACCCATCTACACAAAGAGCCTCCAAAGACTTCTGACCTACAGAATTATGGACATTGCCCAAAGCCCACAAGGTTGTCATAATTTGTTATGGCAGCAATAAAAAACAGACACCACCACAGTGCTCTGAGAGGAAAAGAAAATACTGCTTCCTTCACTCTCCTTGGAAGAGCTGGAGGGCACTAGGTTCTGTGTAGAACTGCATAAAAATCTGGCTTTTTTCCTCCCTCTGTAAGTTGGGCTCAAAATTTATATTGTGTCTCTGTGAATATGGGCAGTTACCATATAGCACCTTGTAGCTATCTGCTTTCTTTTGTTTAAGAAGGAAAACAAAATTGAATGCAATGGTGAGTTAGCAGGTCTACAAGGGGTGAGTTTGAGATGGATGGGTTGGTTAAGAGGGCTTTCAACAGCATGGCTTCTTCTTTGGAATGTTTAACTGTGGTGTTTAAGATGACACTTTTGAAATAAAATTCTCCCCTAATGTTGTCTTGAGCTCTGTCATTGAATGGAGAGAATCGATAAAACCTGTGGAATTTTATTTGGAATTGATATTCTCTAGTGGCATTTTGGTTATTTTTTTATTTATTTTTGCTTCTACAGGAAAGAAAAGATGATGCTCTATTTGAAATGCCAAAGTAGCACAAGTTGCTTTGCTACAATAAAACTAAATGTGTACACAAAGTAGAGGGAGGGAGTGCTAACACAGGAGGGCTATACAAGGAGGAATAGGGAATAGGGAAATTAGGATTCTACTCTAACCAATCCAAAGCAGAGCACTGCCCCAGTGGTCAAGGCAGTGGGCACTGTGCTGGACCCTTCGCCTCCAATGCCTAAAAGCAGAAAATTAAAAACAACCCAGGAAGTGTGGAGGCAACTATCAGGGTCTGTCTGTCTGTACAAATGATTATGGGTCTGTAAAAAAAAAAATTCTTTTAGGAAAGAGGAATATAAAATCTTCTCCTTTACAATATATGCTTTAATGGTTTCTTTTTAAAGAATTTTTCCTGATTCAGAATTTAAGGTAAGCATCTTTTTAAAATCCACAGAGAAATGCCTTTGTTTAAGGTACTGCTTGGCAGTGGCAGCAGGGATGGGGGCGGGGTAGCTCTGCATATATAATCTGACATATCCCTCACTATACAAGGAACCTTTCTCCAATCCTCGATGATTTGTGTCAGTTTACCAGTATCTCCTACTTTCACCAGATCTCACACCTAAAATCATTCCCCTTCTCCCAGATGGAAGACAGTCCCCTCTTCATCCAGTATAAATGAAAGACCCCTACCTCATGTCCACATCTTCTTCTACCAACTGAAGATGGGTAGAACGAATGGACAGGATCTCCTCCTCAGGGAGATTTAAAAGACAACATATGGCAGAGCAGCACACTCAGCCAACAGATCCACTCAATGGGCATCCCAAGTCTCCAAGAGAAACCCAGAGCCTGGGAGACAGGTAGTCACAGAGATTCAGGGATGGGAAAACCTAGACTGGGACCTTATGAGAAATACTGTACAGCTGCTTAACTTTTTACATCACCCTTAGGCAGAGCTGTAAGTGTAGAAATGGTAGAGGGCTAGAGTGAGTAAAACCGATAAGTGAAAACACAGATAAGAAAAGCAGGAGCATTACAAATTTCATAGACATGGGGCTTACTATAATCAAGAAGAAAAATCACTCAGCAGCCATTGGACCTGTGCTTTCCTGATACTGTTAGTTCTCAAGTTAATCCAGCATCCTAGAAGCTGGAGTTTGTTTTGCTTCTTTGTGTTATTACTTTATTAGTGAAAGTTTACAGCTGTCAACACAGATTTAAGGCAGTACTGCTACCCACTACAAATACTACAAGATCAAGGATGCATGGCTGGGAACTTGAAACAAACTGCTTAGTGTGTACTGATATAATTTGCTTTACTTATATGAAAAGATAAACATAGGAGTCCTGAAAAAAAGACCATTTCTGATTTCCCCTCCTACTTTTCTACAATTTCTGAAGACATTTTCAGTGCCAGAAGTCCCTACTAATGGCAATGGTGATTCTGCTGCATGTGGATGCAGGACAACATTGCATTCCCTAGCTGGAAGCAGTCTGCATGAAGATACGTGCATGCTTCACAGACACACGCCTTCAGATGGTTTCAGCATTTTATAGTCAACAGACAGCATTGCAGAGACATAAAGGATTCATGTGCTTGGAACCAAGCTGTTATACTAACAGAAAGTAGGAGATGAATCCTTCTGACTAGAGTCACTCAAGACAATAACTGGAGAATAATAGCAAGGCTTTGGTTCTACAGACAATGGCCTCTTCCCACCAGTATCACCCAATTCAGACTCTCATCATCTCCTGACTGGATAATTATAATAGATGCCCAACTAACTTCCCCTCAGCCCCTCAAACACTTACAAAATAATTCTCTGCAACATATGATCTTAAACAAAATCACTTATTTTTTATTACTAGGCATGCCTGCTTAGTAGTTTTGATGACAGACAGTGAATTCAGTTTAAACTCAATTAAGCATTAAAACAAATGAAACCCCACAGACACACACTGACCTCTGTCCACCTCTCTCCTCAGTTTCTTCTCAGGCTGTCCCCTCAAGCTTCTATTTTAACAAATACTAGTTGTCCTGAAATACTTACTGGTGTGCTCACAGTCTGCTCTGGTTCCAAAACCTTCTTTTTACCGAGTGTCTTTCCTTTTGAGCCCCTTCCCAAAGCCCCTCCCTACAAGATGCAAGTCTTGATTCCTAATGTCTGTTCATCGTTCAGAACTAAAATGATGCTCTATAAAATCTTTCCTGCTCCTAGCAACCCTTGCCCCAATTTTAACAGGCAAAAGATACAGGTTCCTCCCTGTGTCACTTCAAAATTCACTGTAGATCTCTACCCAGTCTCCGATGAATCAGGAGATTCCTTTCTTTCTATGTCTGTAATTGTATCCAAATACAATTTGAAGCAGAAGACATCTTTTTCTTGTTTCCAGAGATTTCCTCATGGCTATGAAAACACTGTTAGAAAGCCTTACACAAAACAACCACAAGCGCTAAGCAGCAGGATAAAGCAATGTGCTCAAAGGAGTGTGCACCTTGCTTTGAGCACACTGGCAGCCCTGCAAAGTCACACAGTACGGTGAAGGCTGTAATGTCCAGTCAACCTCACTCTGTACCCTGACTCTTCCTTCTCTTATCTCTGAGAGCACACAGGCATCAGTTCATTATGGGGACATTAATATCTACCTCCCACGGTAGTCGTATAAACAGCAGATGAGCTATGTGATGATTCTACACCATCACTGCTAAGAAAATATCCAGTTTTGTCCACTTTCCCTTCTACATGCTAAGCCGTGCTGATATCACTTCTGAAAGGGGCAGGATTTGAGCTTGGCCATGAATATCAAGAAGAATTTAGACTGACAGACATTGATAGGAAGCCATCCATGTGGAGACATCATGTGAGCAAAGACAATAGACTCTCCACAGATGTACCGGGGATCTAGCCTTCAGATGCTAGATTGATCCCACAATCACCCCTCCTAGCAATGTGAGATAACTAAATGCATTTGAATGTAGTCCAGCTTCAAAATGAAGGACTATTACCTATTATACCAGACATGTAAAATATTAGCTGTGGTATTTAGAAAATCCTTGTCTTTATTGTGAGTATCTTCCCCCAAAATGGTGTTGAAGGGTTTTGGGTGGATCACTCTTTTGCACTGAAGTACATAATATGCTAGCAGAGCTGGCAAAGTATCTACCGACATTTAAACACACACAGGGTTCTTAATAGTTTCCATGTGTGCAAGGTTGTGGTGCTAACAGAGCAGTCTAGAGCAATCTCATTTACTTTTATGGTTAAGTATTCAAGAAGCATCTTTTTTTAAGGATCTGATTGTTTTTGTGGCTGAGGCCAGTATAGCTTGGAAAACAATTTACAATGATGACAATGATGTGGAAAGTAGTTACATTTTCCACCAAATCTGGTTGCTCAATTATTCTACCAACACTAATAGCTCTTAGTGGCATTTGGTGGATAATAGTCCCAATCCAATCATCCACTTCTGCTAGAGAACGGCCAGTACTACCCAAATGGAGGAGTCCAAGCTTAATGCTAATTACAAACTCAGGCCTTGGTGCTGATGGCTTCCGGCACTGGCTTGCTGTCACCAAGGAAAAGTGTCACTGGCAGGCTGATCTCTTTTCACTCCGATGCTAGTTCATTTCTTTTTGGATCTGCAGCAAGGTCTATACTGTCAGAAAATCAAGGCAACTGGTTCCTTTCTACTTCTGTTGAGATAAGAGGAACAATGTGTAATTTGGTTTGGGTACAGAAATAATCTAAGTTGTAGGAAAGGACTACAAAGCATAAGGATACAGATGATTTTTACAAGACCCTCAACATAGCAAAGAGGCTGCAAAGAGAACTATAAAGAGGTGAAATGAAAAACCCAAAGCTGCAAGCAAGAAATAAAAGAATACAGCATTACTTACTCATGTGGACACCCCTCATGCTGGCTTTTGGCCATACATGGATGAATGCAGATGAGTGGGAGTAGGATTCCCAGCTTACACTCTGGAGTCCTGTATTCAGATCTACCCACAATATCTGCAATATTGTTCTTTTTGGATGGTTAGTCAGATTCTAGCACTTCCCTGCACCCAAAATTAATAAACAAACAAATAAGACATTGCAAATAAAATTGCAGCAGAATAAAATTCAAAGTCTTCATCAAGGCCCACAGATCTCATGGTAACATTCAGGTCTCACCCCATCACCCTCCTTGAGACTGTTCCAGCCAAGACACACCCAGAAGTCCACTTAAGACCCTGCTGCAGGGTTTACGTGGGTATCTCTTCCCAGTCTACGACCTACAGTCTTCTCAACCATGCAGGCCTCTACCTGTGTGATCTCCTCAGAGACCTTGACCAGCCACCTGCAATACAGAGGCTCTCTCACGGCTCACCCCATTCCCTGCTTCAGAGTCCCCCTCTAGTCGTCCTGACTTTGTATGACGTGACTTCTCTATCTGTGTACTGGGTTATTTGTTTTTCCATAGTATAAGCTGAAAGACTAAGACTGCCAATCTTGGTGTCTGGAACACTAGGTGCCACATAGTAGATATTCAGAGGCTGTTGAGGAATGTTGGGATGGTAGGAAGGGGAAAGTTTCTTTATCTTTGTCTTTGTTGCTTAGAGAACTAAAGGTATATGCTATTTGGATAGCAACAATTTATCTATCTCCCTTCTTACTGCTAGGAAAATCAAGAGCATGGGCTATGAAATCCAAGGGGCCGGGACATAAATCCCATTTTCATACTTTGTAGCTTTTGGACTTTGGACAGTGTTTTGACCTTCCCATTGAATTTTACAGTTGCTCAAATGGTAAATTCACAAGTATAGCTTGAAAGAAATTATTAGGGTAAATAAGTTAACAAATTTCTATTTTCTATTAGGCAAAATGCATAATTGATAAATATTATAAGTAGTACTGGTAATCAATGCTAATAGAATATATATATATATATATATATATATATATTTACTATTATTCATGCTGTTACACATACATTTACTAATGCACACACTAATTCTTCAGCCACTCATCATCCCTGAAGCTCAATATGGGCCATCAGTGCACCTATGACATGCAAAAGAATGAGTGGCTGTGTGACAGATGAATCCAATAATGAAAAAACAAATGAAGTCAGATTTAAAAACACTGAAATGTCAGCACAGCATGCAAATAATATGAGGTTTGCAATTGCAATTATGAAACTTTATTACAATGTGAAGTTTTGAGGCTTCCCTTCCTAACAAAGTAAAATTAGTCTGGGGACAATTCAAGTAAAGTACTCTGAATAAGAATAAGTCAACTAAGATGAAATGGGCAAGATGAAGTTTATCGCAGAGAACTCCTGCAGGTGAGAGCATTCTCTAGGATGCCAGGGACTTAAATGGCCTGGTTTTCATTGGCGAGGTATTCAAAAAGCTCTCTACTAATTCACAGTAACTAGAGTTTCTATACTGGTAGAAGAAATAGAAGAAGAAAGTCCTGTAAACATGCACATGGCTTCTCTTTGGCCATCTTCCTTACTGCCATGGAGCTGCAATCAAATGAAGGAGACAGTGAAAACTGCCCACGAGTCCACAGAGTTAAGCAAAATATAAGCAGGGGAATCTGGCTCATATTTATCACCACTCATATGAACTCCCTCTGAATCATTTCTATCAAACACATTGCCCTGCCCAGGGAGGGCATCAAAATCTTTGAGTTGCTGTAAGATGTGATGTCTTGGGCTAGATACCATCATTAAGTGTTATCACATTCTTATCAGTACAATGATTCTGGAAAGCTGTTTTATCCCCACAATTCCCATATTCCAAAGGAAGAAAGCTATAGAGAGTATTAGAGACAGAAATACCATTTATTCCCAATTCCATAGAAACAGAAACAAGCCATTTCTTACACTTGTGTTCTAGAGATTTGCAATTTACAATGTTTTCATGAGAAATCCACAAAGTTGATCTCCACATACCTTGAGAGACAAGAAATACAATATTGTTGATCTTACTAGACAAGAAAAACTGAAGCTCAGAGAAATCTCATGATTTATCTGTTATTCCATAGCCCTGTGGCAGAGCCGAGACTTGGGCTCACTTCCCTAATTCTGAAAACCAAATTCCTTCACATGAAATGATTTCCTACCTTTAAAAAGTGCAGGAGGTATGTGTAAACCAAACTCATTTTTTAAATCTGAGCCTGGAAAGGCCATGAGTACCATCCAGAACCACCTAAACAATGAGTAACATGCCATGACAAACACCACTGATGCATCCATCTCAAAGGGCTCACTTCTTACTCAGATAAAAGGTCCAAGTATACTCTGGATTCATGGTTATTCAGGGACCTAGGCTGCATAAAACCTTAAGCTGGAAATGCTCTGCACCCAGGAAGAGGAAAAAGAAATAGGGACAATCCTAAATGCAGAAGAGCTTTCATGGCCACTTCATATTAAGTTCTTTCTATCAAAAACAGAGTATGAACTGCAATTGACACTTAGTTGTCTTACCACATCCTACTAAACACAGCCAAGATGAAATAAATAATGACCATGAGATAATGTTCTTAAATAACAAGCTAGCTTAGATGGTTTTACAAAGTCACAAGCAAGGATCATATTTTAAAATATTTGCTGCTCTTATGTGTTCATCTGAAGCATACAGCTAATAAGGAAGAGTTTCAGGGGAAGAGTCTGGGGATGGAGTGCAGATGATATGTAGAGTGCTTGCCTGGCATGCAGCAAGCCCTGGGCTGGATTCCCAGCACTGCATAAAATCATGTTTGGTGGCAGACATCTATAATCCCAGTGCTCAGAAGGTGCCAGCGGGAGGAATAGAGGTCATCATTAGCTACAGAGCAAATTCAAAGCAGCCTAAGCTACAGTGAGACCTGATTTGGAGGGAAAGAGAGAGGAAGGAGGAAGGGAGGGAGGGAGAGAGGGAGGAAGGAAGGAAGGGAGGGAGGGAGGGACAGAGGAGGTAGGGGAAGGGAAATGATAAATGAATGAACATCTGTCCCTCAAGGATAGTTTATTCTTATCCATCAGGAAGCATGAGGTCACTTGGGATGCCCAGCTATGTTTTGCTTTCTTTAGTGTGCACTGCCATGACCCAGACCCAGCAATTTTTAAGTAACTCAGAAGTCTGCAGACCATAACTGATATAGAACTATAGTCATTTCATGACGAGTGATTATACATGTATTTACAGTGAGATGTGAGGTTGGCAAGAAGAAGACATCTATTCAGTACCCAGCAGCCTCATCACCAACCCCAGCAGAATTTGGCTCTGAGGGAGCAGGAAGTGTAAGTAGTTTCAGATTTTCCACAGTCCAGCATGTATCCACTCCCTCAAAAAGCTGTTTTTTCCATACAGGTTTTATTTTCTGGTATCCTTGACACTGGAAATAACTTGGCTCTTCACAAAGACTACACTAACTCCAAATGACCAGAGCCCCCTGTAAGCACAGAAGAAGAAAAGATAAACTGAATAAATCTAAGACATAGAAAAAACAGGATCTGTGTTTATTAACTTCTGTTTCATGTGTAACATCAAGCCCCTATGAGTATGGACAAACTGAAGTAAGCATCCCAGGCTGCACTCAAGCTCCGAGGCAGTTGTTGCTCATCAGCTTTGTTTAACATGACACCTGAATTTCCCTGCAACAGAACTAACAGATCTCTTCCTATCAGGTGACTTCCAGAAGCCTTCAAACTCTTTTGAGATCAATTTTGTGTTACAGAAATCTTTGTGAATGCTATCAGTGGTGATCCTGAGGAATTCAAGAACAGACAGTCAAAGGAAGTAATTTGAAACATTTTCCACTTTGGGAATCTTTAAAAGAGATTTTTATTGGAGAGAAAAAGGAAAGTCAAAACAGTTAAGAGTCTAGAATGCTTGGCTTCACACTGATTGCCAGGTTTTGCAATTGTTTATTGAACTGGATGGAATAAAAGAAAGACAGACAGTTGGAGAGCATCTGGAGGTGAGCTGGGACTGGAGCCTTGGGGGAAAGGTGAGACCGGTGTGATTGATTAAACATAGCAGGGGCTGGCAACTCTGGGGAAGCAGGGAATGAAAATCTTCATAAAACAGAATAGCTGCCCCTTCCAAGAGGGGTTGGAAGTTTCCTCCATGGTGCCTTAGGTAAAACTCCAGTTCTGAGAACACCAAAGTATAGGAGGATCACCCAGTAAGACATAAATACACTCCCTGGGAATCTGCCAGTGCTCCAACACAATAGACCCAAATTATTACCCAGAAGCTTCAAACACCCCAATCAAGGAGCCTCTCCAAATTCCCAGCACTCATGACCATCATCCTCCTGCACTCAGGACCTTCATCCTCCTGCACTCAGGACCTTCATCCTCCTGCACTCAGGACCTTCATCCTCCTGCACTCAGGACCTTCATCCTCCTGCACTCAGGACCTTCATCCTCCTGCTCTCAGGACCTTCATCCTCCTGCACTCAAGACCTTCATCCTCCTATACTCAGGACCTTCATCCTCCTATACTCAGGACCTTCATCCTCCTATACTCAGGACCTTCATCCTCCTGCACTCAGGACCTTCATCCTCCTGCACTCAGGACCTTCATCCTCCTGCACTCAGGACCTTCATCCTCCTGCACTCATGACCATCATCCTCCTGCACTCAGGACCTTCATCCTCCTGCACTCAGGACCTTCATCCTCCTGCACTCAGGACCTTCATCCTCCTGCACTCAGGACCTTCATCCTCCTGCACTCAGGACCTTCATCCTCCTGCACTCAGGACCTCCATCCTCCTACACTCATGACCACTGTCGTCCTGCCATCCTCGATGAGCATGCTGCTGATGGCATTAATGACCATGACTCTAAACCTCTCCCCTTTGACCCATGTTCTTTGACATGT
The DNA here is from genome assembly GCF_003668045.3 of Cricetulus griseus. Lineage (NCBI taxonomy): Eukaryota > Metazoa > Chordata > Mammalia > Rodentia > Cricetidae > Cricetulus > Cricetulus griseus. The sequence goes on along the minus strand of NC_048595.1, from coordinate 188,918,371 downwards.
GACTCTGCAAGTCCCTCCCACACTGCCTCCAGGATTGCTCATGAGAACTGTTTGGCCAATAAGACACTCTCACTATAAAGTAATGTGCACAACAGGCCTTGCTTGCTCTTCCCCTCAACAGTTATTCTGAGAATATGTGTGCAAGAGAGAATACATATCTCTGATATATGAGACTTGGGGGGAGCTAGGGGACTTGGGAGCTACAGTAGGAGCCATCTGAAACTAGTCAAAAGCTCAACACGGTGAGCCCAGCCATGACCAAAACAACCCATTTATGTCCAGCCTAAACTTCCAAGCCACAGACTAAATAAATGCTTATTGTTTTAAGCCACTAATTCATGAGATCTTTTCTTTTCAGCCATCTGGTTTTTGTTTGTGTTTTATCTGTTCTGGTCTGTTCTCTCTTCTTTGTGCTAGGTATTGAATCCAAGACCTTGTGGGAATTAGGCAAGTGTTCAACCACTGAGCTACAATCCAAGCCTCATGGGATCGTTTATTCTGACACTTTATTTTGTGGTATGACCCACATGAAAATATACAGAACATGCAGGGATTTCAAAGGACAGTCATAGAGCCCCATTTTATCAGAACTGAACTTCCCCCTTGTCTCATCACTTGTCTATAACTCTGGGCTGTGGAGTTTAATTGCTCCTGTGATAACAGTAAGTTCAGAACTGGATTCCTTCTCTATGGGAAGTATAACTCCACCCTGGATGAGTGGAGATGACTCCTGAGGTTGGCAACAGTGTGCACAGGAAGACAGCTGTGACTCAGTGTCTTGAAGCTGTCCGGAACAGGTGAGAGAGGGAGTTGGCTTCAGTAACAATTAACATTTTGTAATCTAGACTCTCAGCCCAAGAAAATGAACCCTAAGACTGTTTCTACACCAGACAAGTACTTGAGATACAACAGAAGATATTTATTTGATGAGAATTGTAGAAAAAGAAGAAATCAGCTGGTACTTGGAAATTTTTTTTCAGAGCATATTTTAATTTCTTTCCCTAAACTCAATACAAATTGTTTGGAAAAAAGGTCCTAATCCAGTTTTCCTTTGAGATACCAACTGAAGAAACATAGTTTGTGGGAAAGAAGGGGATGATAAAATCTGTGACCAGGAAAAATGACTTAATCTCTGTTTTCTAAGAATACATAGGGGTCATTATGCTTTCTTACATGATCAGAGATGAAGAATAAATGGATGACAGATGGATAGACTATCAAGTAAACGTTACCATGCCTAAGAAACCATACCTTGTCTATCCCCTCTCACATCAATATTTTTATTTTTTAATACTTTATTGCTTCTAAAGCTGCCTTATATATTCATTTTCATTATATATGATATATATTTTTTTCTTCCAACTCAAATGCAAGCATTATGTGCATAGTCTCAAAAAGAGGGAGTCACGAGAGCATTTTTTGTTTTAATATAAATACTTTCTTTTTAAAATTCTTCTCTCATATAATACATCCCAACTGCAGCCTCTGCTTCCTAAACTCCTCCCAGTCCCCTGACTCTCCCCCAGATCTTCAGAAAAGGGCAAGCAACAGGGATAACAGCCAAGCACTGCATAACAAGATGCACTAAGACTACACACAAACCCTCATATCAAGGCTGGGCAATGCAACCCAGTAGGATGGGAAGAGTCCCAAGAGCAGGCAAGTCAAAGACACCCCCACTCCCACTGTGAGGAGTCACACAAGAACCTCAAACTAAACAACCGCAATATGGAATCCGTATATATGGAGAGGACCTACTATAGATCCATGCAGGCTCCGTGATTGCCTCCACAGTCTCTGTGAGCCCTGGTAGCCCTGGTTAGTTGATTTTTGTAAGTCATGTTCTTCTGGTGTTCTGGATACATGAGGACATATTATGAACTATTATATGTCCAGCTTTAAAAGTTGTAAGGCACAAGGTAGGTGCTCATGAAAAATAAAAAGGAAAGAAGGGAAGCAGGGGAAATAAAGAGATGCATAAATACTATAGGCTAACATTCCATTAACATGGAGTCCATCAAATACATTGAATTTGGTTGGACATGCATGGATTAATAGAAAAAATTAATTAATTAAAGTTAATAATATTAAAAAAATAAATTAATAATATTGTATCTTATAAAAAATTACTTAATATTCTTAAACTATTTCAGTCCAAAGTTTTCTGTGTTCTTGATCTGGTGAATAATTTTTCTAAATTTCTATAATCTGCTAATTCCACATACATACAGATCCAATCAAAGAATATAAAATATTCCAGTTAGTCATCCTGTGTATATTCACTTGTCTATATAACTGAAGTGTTGGATAACAAGATGATATTTATAGTTTCCTCTCTGTCTTTGTCTCTCTCTCTCTCTCTTCTTCTCTCATGTGTGTGGGCGGGGCATAAGTATGTGGATGTCCATGGACGCCAGAATGCAGCATTTGATCCCCTGAGCTGGAGTTAGACATAGATAGCTGTGAGCTGCCCAGCATGTGTGCTGGGACCAAATTCAGGTCCTCTGCAATAGTAGCAAGGTCTCTTAACTGCTGTGCCATGTCTTCAGCCCCATGGTTGCTTTTTAAATTCTGAAATTAGTGATAATTAGAAAAACCACCGTTTTGGCTTCAGTTTTTCTCCCAAGAAATGAAATTTACTAACTACAGAAAAGCTCCCCAGCTGGGTCTTTGAGCTGCTGTGTTTGCATGCATAGGCTTGATGAAGAAAAGTCAGCTAGAATTACAAAATCCTGATTCAAAGATATCCATCTGCCAACATTAATTTTGAATGTGAAAATGAGATGCCTTTGGCAGACGCCTAATAAAGCATTCTATGGCCAGGAGCCCCAACCCCTACAAAGGCAAGACCTGCTATGAGCTACAGCTATAGTCACAGAACGGTGAAATGCCCTTGGCCTGTTGAATAATTAAGCAGCCTTATTTTCTGTAGGCTTTCCTGGAATAAGCACAAATGAGGACCCAAGACAGCATTAATAGAATCTCCTTACCTCCCTCTTGATTCATCTATCTCACAGTGGGTGCCCTGGTCAAGGCCTTTTGTTTATAAGTAACAGCAATTCTTTCAGCCAGGTTTAAATACATACAGCTTTTATAATGAGACAGTGGTATCTTGTAGAATCTGGGTCAGAGATGTATCTGGGCACCAATAAAAGTAAAAATGTTTACTAAAAGCCAGCAAGACCACCATCCTCTTGGTTCTTTCTCTCAAACTGTTGCTGCTGCTCTCCTCTGCTCTGTGCTTTTGCCTCAGCTTCCTCTTCCAACAGACCTGATAGTTGTATCAGGACCATCCATCACTCAGCCTCCACATGTACATCATCTCCATTTTAGCCGCAAGCAGAGCCTTTACCTAACCACTCTCACAACCCATTATAAACTCCTGGACCAGAAATTTAGATTCTGATTAGCTCAGATTGAGCCGAGAACCCCCTTCTGTTCATATCAACACTGAGTTAGTGAGCAGTTGCTTCCACTGTAGAAGCATGGCTATGAAGGATTCACCTGTGAGTCAAAACAAGGCAAACATAAGAAAGTGAAGTCATTGCTGGGTACTCTACACGAATCGTACCAAAGAACCACTCCAAAAGAATGAAAATTACATTTTGATATTTCTCAACAAGCATCTGAAAACAATCTAATCCCACTAACAAGCCAGCCATTACTCAGAAAACTGAAGCTACTCAGCTGGTTCTGGTTAGACTGACCCTTTCCAATATTATTGTGTGCCACCAAATTACAACCAGACTTAGCATCATTTAGCCTGCCAAGAGGGGAAGGAGGAAGAGAATGTCTGTAGATACTATAACAAAATACCACAAGCTTAGTGTCTTTAAACAAGCTCATCTTGTGGCTTTTTAATTCTGTGGGTCAGAAGGTAAATGTGGATCTCCCTGGGTGGAAACTCCACATGTCTTCAAGGTTAAGCACCTTTCTTTAGGTTCTAGAAAATATTGCTTTATTCACAGTCCCTTCCTCTTTTAAAAACCAAGAACAGTATATGTCCCTGGCCATTTTTCTTTAATAAGGTCTTTTTTGCTGGCCAAAGTTGCCCCATTTTAAGGACATGTACGTCTAGATTACATCCACTGAGGTGGCCAAGACATTCTCTCCTATGGAGGCTTGATTTCATTATATATGAGGAGTCATTAACCAGATAAAATGACATATTCAAAGAATCCAGGTGTTAGAACATGGGTATCTTTGGCGGGTCTACTGACTTAATAGCTTCCAATAGTTTTCTCTTTCGGATGATTCATTTTTTTTCTCATCTGCCTAAATATCATAATTTTTCCAGTTTTTTTTTTATCCAGTGATCATCTCTTAGTGAAAACAAATAATCCAAATACATATAAGGAAAAAAAATGAAGCTTTTAACTGTAACTACAAAGGCATTGTTCGGATTTTATCTTAACACTGCCACCAGGTAAAGGCACTTGCCACAAAGCCCAGAGAATCCAATTCTTAATTGTAAGCCAGTAACTCAAAGATTGTCATACCACTACTACATAAATTTTTGGCAGAACTATTTTTTTCTAAAAAGTTGAAACTATGTACCACTCCCCATGCAATGTGCTTCCACCCTCCCTCTCTTACTCACATACTCCGAACTACCTTTATTTGCATCTCAAATAACCACTCCAAACTTTTTATTGGGTTTTCATTGTATCCCCTCATGATCTCCCACTGGCTTTGATGTTTCCCTGGCTTGTGGTTGACACTTAGGCCAACTGCTCCCATTTCCTTCCTGGGGTTCCCCCATCTCTCCTGAAGCATCTTCCCTCCTTTCATGCTGACTCCCTCTGCTACATCTTGCTCCATATGTGTGACTTCTCACTTTCCATTTAGCTGCAGACAGCAAGAGTCTAGGAAAAGCTGCTTCTCACCATCCCTCTTGTCAGCACGCAGTCCCCTGCCCGAATAGAACCGAAGCCATTTCAGGCCTTATACCAGGAATTTTATCACCCTGCTGTCCCATCTCCCAAATTCTCCCCTGCAAGGTTCCAATCTCAGATAAACTCTCTTACTTTCTCTCCATTTCTATTTCTGTATCATAGGGGCTCTTAGTATCTCTCACAGCCTAAAGTGGGCAAGAGAACTCCCTATGCTAAGTACATACTATAATTCACTTCCTTGTAGCTTATTGTCTGAGTAGAATACATTGTCTGGACTTTTAACGGCATGAATGTGTAGGGGTTATAAATAAAATTTGGAAGATAATTAAAATGGTGACTAGAACATGGAACTTCAGATCATGAAGTCAGTGTTTAATGGTAGAGACTGCCTCTACCATTAAGACCTTTTGGAAAAAAAAGAAAAAAAAACTTTATTTGAACTCAGGCTTGGCCCTCATCAAAATATTGGTTTACAAAGTATAATTCCCTGTTCTAACTATTTTTGATGTACACACACACACACACACACACACACACACACTACATTCAGTGACAGGAATAACTGCCATTTAATTATACTGTGACTCTAATTCAGAAAGGGTCAGGGATCTATGCAGAAGAGGAGGCAGAAAGATTGTAAGAGCCAGAGGTGGTAGATGACTCCAAGGAAACAGTGTTTTTTTTTTTTCCCCAGACAAAACAGGAGTGATGCACAGGAGACCCCACAGAGACTGGGGCAGTATGCACAGTACCTGCACAAGAAAAATCAGACAAAAATCCCAGTACTAACAAGGGGAAGTGAACAAAAAGTTCCACCCCCAACCAAGGAACTATTTGCAACTGATACATGCTGGGAAAGATAATCAGTTTTCTCCAATGCATTGTCACTAGGTGTTAGTATTTAGACATCTGTACTGACCTGCCTTTGGAATTCTGACAGGATACATCCTAGGCTGCTGCCACTAAGAGTACTGCCTGTGCCTATTCAATATGTTCCACTTTAAAGGGGCTCCTCTCTCTCCCTCTCCCTCTCCCTCTCCCTCTCCCTCTCCCTCTCTCTCCTCTCCTCTCCTCTCCCTCTCCTCTCCTCTCTCTCCTCTCTCTCTCTCTCTCTCTCTCTCTCTCTCTCTCTCTCTCTCTCTCCTCTCTCCTCTCTCCTCTCTCCTCTCTCCCACTGCTCCTATCTCAGGAGGTCAGTCTCCCCCACTCTCCTTCGTTTGCCTTAATTAAATAAAAAACCCTCTGCTTGAACTCTGTCGAAGGGCATCTTTCTCTCTCAAGCTGTTTTTTTAAAATTACAACACTAGGTGTATCAACCACATTCTAGGCCAGGGACTATGTCTATGAGTAATTGGCCAATAAAAAATGGACCCTGTATGTCTTTGTGCACTTTTTGTTTTTATTTGTTTTGGTATTATTTTAAATTGCATTGATTTTTGTCTTTATTTATATTTAGTTTGTTTTTATTTTCATGGTTTTAATATTACTGGGTTTTTTTGTTTTTCATGCTTTTTGTAGAGAGAGAAAGAAACATAAAATTAGGTGGATAGAGGTAGGAAGGATCTGGGAGGAATTGGGAGAGGAGAAAATATATGATCAAAATATATTGTATCAAAAATTTGTATTTTTAAAAAAAGAATGGAAAGTTTAACCTACCATAGATTCAAGGTTGAGAGGTCTAATTCCTAGCCACAGATGCAAGGATGAAAAGCCTAATTTGTGAATGGGGAGGTTTACTATAAAAGCATAAAGTCAGGAAGAATCTGAGTAAGACCACTGTAGCTCACTGTGATACCTCTGAGTATGATTTCCAATAGGAGAAGTAGTTTGTGGGACCTTAGACCTTGTGATAGCTGAGGCCTACCTATGTTCCTGGACTACTGACTACACTTTCATTACCCTGTAATCTGTATGTCTCTCCCAAGAGATAAGAGAAATTACTTTTATCTCATAATATGCAAGCAACTGATGGTTGGCTATAATCACATCCCATATGGACAAAAGTTCTGCCTCATCTCCCTAGATGCATGAAGAATGACCCTAGCAAATTAAGGAGCAATAAAGACAGGAGAAATACACTTTCATCTAGTGCATATCGTGTCCCAAACTAAGATTTTCATACACTCACTTCATGAGTCCTCATAATACCCTGAACCAGTGCCTATTAATCTTATTTCTGTTTTACTAATAAGGAAAAGAAACACTCCAAGAGTTGTAGAATGTCACCAGTGGATGACAGAGTGACATTTCAATCCCAGTCATCAGAAATCCATGTTCTCAATGCCATGTCAATCTGTCTTACACACTAAGAGTTTATAGCCCTCTGCTGTTACCACAGCTGACTAGGACAGAAAAAAATTGCACTGAATAAGGTGCTCACAGCAAGTCAGAGCACAATACAAATTGTTCCTCTTCTCTAGGCCAAGCCATTGTCAAGATGAGATATACATAAAAGGAGGAATAAGTAAATACCACAAGTCATAATGCTACCAAACAATTCCATCAGACCAAGAGAAATGCACAATATTTTCAGGAATATATAAATTCATAAATTACCTTTCAGTGCGTAGCTTTCCTCATAAATTGTGGCTATGCATAGCCCCATAAATGGAATTGCTTCCTTCCTGAGCAGAGTATAGACAAACTGAGATGAAGTAGTACTTTTCAATGACCAAGTGACTCACTCTGCCCATAGCTCCAAACACAATGAAATCCAGACCATAGCACAGCTCCCAATCCCCAGTGAGACAGGGGGCGACCTCAGATTTTGAAGAGTTAAACCTGTGAATTGACCCCTTAATTCCCAAGACTCAGTGGGTATATTTATTGCCAAATGAGAAAGGCAATCACTGATAGGAGCTCAAAGGCCAGACCTTGCCCAGTCCTACTCCTCACCTGCTTACAGAACTCTAGTACATTCACCCATCTTTGTATCTGAATTACATCCTTAGAGGTTCTTGCCTTCCTCTGGGGCTCAAGGGTTCTTCATCAAAGGGGATTTGGACTCCATGAAACCACACACAGAGCTTTTTATACCTTTTACCAAGCTGAGTAAAGGGAGCTCAGTTACTGTTAATTACAGATGCTTTGTGTCATAATGGGCCAGATTTTCAAAAGAGTCTCAACTGCAAAGCTCCCAAATGTCATACACAAACCTGGTAATGGTCCATGCAAATTGGATACTTAGTGTGGGCCTGTGTGCATTCTGTTCCAAGGACTGCCTTTGAAAATTTAGCCTGGTAACTCCAAAGCATTCATAGCATCATAATCTGTCATCATTAGCAACAATGCTTGACTTGGTGCTCAACATTCTTATTAACCATGCAATTATGAATGCAGACAATGTTTAATCACTTTTGCAAAAATACAGCTGTGTTGTTGGGGGGCTGTCACTTACTGTTCACCAATGATTGATTTTTTTTTCTTAACCATCTAGATTGTTTTCATGAGAAGAGCAGATTAACTATAAAGACTTTATTATTGGTCATTAAGGAATATTAAAATGAAAAACCTTTGTGAGATGTGTCCTGTCTTGCTGCATTCACATGATATAAACATTCTTGTCCATGTTCAGGAGGAAAGAAAAAAAACCACACTATCGTCTTCTAGCAAGGAGACCTGGACCAAGAAAAGGTGGAGAAATTAAAAAGAAATCTCCCTGTTGATGTAGTAAGACATTTATCACTTTTTGCAGTGGCAGTAATTTACTCCAAATAATTACTTTAGCTGTTGTCAAGCTTATGTAAAAGATGGCTAAAGGTGGATACCAATCAATTCGGTGGAGTTTGTTAATAATGGGCTATTCTGAAAACATATAGCTGTTCCTCCATGCCTCCCCTGCCCTGGAAACTAATTCCTTTACTGCACTGTACACTGACTTAGATGAGTCAAAGTGCTATTCTGTTCTATCAAAAGTCTCCTGAATGTACTATGATTAAATGTTTGTATCTTCTGCCTCCCTACAAAGATAGTTTTTCAAATCTGTTAGAGAACTAGAAAGATCTGCTTGCCCAATGTCCTGAAATCCCTGGATTTCTGTATTCTCACCCTAGACTCACTGTACTCATATCTGAGACTAATCTGAACCCATGCCCAAAGCTCATTGCACTCATTCCTGTGGACCACTGTACTCATGCCTGAGGTTTACCACATCCACAGCCTGAGGCTCACTTCCTCACCTGCACTAATGTCCAAGGCTTTCCTGCAATCCTGCCTGAGGTTCATTGCTCTCAGGCCCAAGGCTCACTGCATTCATGATAGATGTTCTTTCCTTGCTCTTTGTTCAACAACTTCCAGGATTGATACTTGAATGTGGAGATTTCAAAAATTACAACTCCTATAACATGCATGCCACTATTGCATCAGCAGGGCCCATCTAGCTCTCAAGGGTCAGAACTGAGGAAGATTATTATAACTTTCCCCACTGGTAGCATACATAGAAACTTCTAACATTGTGAAAACTAGTCAAGTTGGAAGAAGCTTGATTTCTCCATGTCCTGTGATTCAGGTATGTGGTGTCTTCAGCAATAGGGTCTTAGCACCAAATTTTCTAATGTAACAATGGGCAATGGCAATGCCCTGTAATTTGTGAAGGGAGTCTATGAACCCAACTGGCCAACAATTCAAAAAGAGGTTAACTTGTCATTGGACCTTTTATTTGATATCCTATGTTGCCTGGGAGAGGCATTGCCTCCCAGTTACAGAGTATCTTTATTTAAACTCCATATATATCTTGAGCAGCTTCTGTACAGTAGGTTCCCATATGGCTATTTCAAAAGTCTTTAAGTGTTAGTTATCCTTCCACACACACTCCCTCCACTATCCTGGCCCCCCACTCCCAACACCATTTTACTTTTCTTGCTCCATTATTCACCTCTCTCCCTTCATAACACTTGTGTTCTACTCTTGAAACCCCACCTACATGGTCCCTTACCAGTTTCCTGGCTTCAACAGGTACTCCAATTACTTAGATACACATTTCCAATGTTTCAAATCTAGCATTCTAATTTCAGAAAGAGCATGTGAAGGCAAGGATGTAATTATATCACTAGACCCAAGATAAATGATAAATGGTTGTTTATTGGGGAACAATTACACAGAAAAATACAAAGAACCACAGGAGCATTTCCCTGTTCTCCCTACCAGATCCACTGACATACCGGAAAGAGCAGGCAAAGGGAAGCCATGCCTCAAGCTCCTCTCTTTCTGCTTCCATCCACCTGAAGCCACACCTAAAGGGGTGTGGCCACCATTACAGATCCACTGATCAGACATCTACAATCATGTGGCATATGCCTTTTAGAGTTTGGGTTACATCACTCAGAATGACTGTTTCCAAGTCCATCTGTTTAACCTGCAAATTTCATAAGTTCATTTTTATATACAGCTGAAAATATTCCATTGTGTATATGTATCATATTTTTATTATCTATTCATCAGTTGATATATTTTTAGTGTGTGTCACAAATGTTATGGGAATAAATAACCACTTTCTGACTGGATTTAGATCCTGTTACATGAAATAACTCATACCTGATACTGTCCACTGGACCAAAAACTTGCAACTGGCTAGGTCATAGGCCCCTGATGAGAACCTAATAATATTATTCTATTAAATGGTATAGTGTGGAACTTTCCCTAAGTTATTGTCTTTATACCCATACATTACTGTATCTCTCATCCCTCTTCAGAAAAGCTTTTTTGAGTAGATGACAATTCATAGAAACCCACAACTGGCCAACATGCAGAGAACAAGAGACTGTGGAGTACCTAACTCTAAAAGGAACATCTATATCACACACCTGACCCCAAGGCTCAGATATAATCCTAGAAAGGAGTTAAATACACCATTCTCAATTTGTGGGTCACAACCCCTTTGGGGTTCACATATCAGATATCCTGATATCAGATATTTACATTATGATTCATAGCAGCAGCAAACTTACAGTTATAAAGTAGCAATGGGATAATTTTATGGTTGGTGGTCACCACAAAATGAGAAACTATATTAAAGAGTCCCAGTATTAGGGAGGTTTAGAACTACTAGGTTTAAAGACTAGAGCTAAGATCCAGAAATAGTGGACATATGAATCAAAACATTATTGGCTAGACAAGACATTGAACATGAAATCGAATTGATTCTGACTACATTCACAAGGCCTTAACAAGATCAAGCCAGCCAAACCCCCAACATGGTAAGGGCAAGTGGCTGATACAGTGCAACTCAAAATTGAGAAGCTGTTGGCAACTGTTAGCAGGGAAAGAAAGAGTAAGTTTTCTTCAAGAATGGAGCCCCTCAGCGCTTATCCATGCACCAGTAGATGGTCTGGTAGCCAAGTAGGATTAAGTGGACTCCATAGGTTTTAAAATCAAAACAGAAAGAGCATATGAAGTTGGGGGAAAGTGGTTAGACACATAGTAGAGAAATTGGAGAGAAGGCAATAGGGGATGTGTTTGATCAAAACTCATTATATGTATTATGAAATTCTGCATTTCAAAAAAGTTGGAAAATAAATAAAAGTACAACTCCTTAGTTTTATAGAAGTTATGTACTTACTCCAGGACTTCTCTGAAATATACATTTCAGTTCTTTCCAATAGTATTTTAGTTTTTTTTCTGCTAACAACAAAAAACCATAGAAGCCATCCATAGTTGTATACTCAGAAGTAATCAGAAATGACCACTACTAACATTATATGTTCATCTGTAGCTTTTATGCATGGAGAAAAATACTTTTGAGTTAGAATCTCATGTAGCCCAGGATATAACTATGTAGCCAAGAATGACCTTGAACTCCTGATACTCCTGTCTCCACCTCCCAAGTGGAATTACAGAGGTATCTAAAGAATCACTACTTCTGATTCTTGAGGGATATTTTGTTATTTGTTTTTGTTTTTGATTATTCATCACTTTGTTAAGTTACTTAGCTTTACCTGTTCAATTTTGATCTCTGTAGAATAGGGAAATAATAATACTTCATATGGTAACTATGTAAGTTAATATTTTGAAGAATGAATAGAGGGGCATTTGACACAAATTAAGAGTATGTACAATTTATCTATTGAAGTTCTATAAATTAAAGAGTGTGAAATGGTGCTTGGGGAATGAAAGTATTGCAAAATAGTTAATTAGTAGATTGAACTTTTTTCTGTTGCTGCAGGGAAATATAAGAGGCTAGGTACATTTTATAAAAACTGGTTTGTTTGTGCCTATAATTTCAGCATCCAAGAAGCAGAGGCAGAAGGATTGCCACAAGCTCAAAGTTATTCTGCCCTGATCTACATGGGATTTAACCCAGCCAAAACTACAGAGTAAAGGCTTGTCTATAAATAAACAAATTAAAAATGAAGGAAGAGGGGTAGGGAAGGAAAAAGAATGACAAAAGAAAAAGAGCTCTATTTAAGTGAGGTATTTGGGGGATAGAGCTTCAGATATTTCATCTATGCCAGAAGGACAGATATGCAGAAAGAGTCATGTGCAAAGGTGTTCTAGGATGTGAGATGCTCCCCCAATGACATCTTCTTCTCATAAATGCAAATTCTCTAAACCATCACTAATAACTACCAAAGGCAGTGTCCACATGCCTTAGCAACTTCCCATGAAGCCTTGTGTCTTAAATGTTCCACCATTCCTTCCTTTTGCTGGACTGGCTACTGGACCTTTAGCAGATGAACCCCTGGAGGGTTATGCCAAGATACAGCTACCCTTCCCTAATCCCCAAGGTTCATTTGTTTCTCCAACACAAAGCTAGTCTATCTCTACTAGTCCCCACATCTTCATTTGTTCCAGTATCAATCAAGTCCAAGCCCTATGCTACATCTGAGACTTGAGGCAACCTAACTGTGAGCTGTAAAGTAAAAACAAGTCACTTGTGCTCGTGATTCTGTGGTAAGACAAAGATAGGTTATGCACTGCTATTCCAGAGGAAATAAGGAAGTCAAGAGAAATAACTAGTCCAAACACAGATTGAAAGCCAGAGAAAACAGACATTAACTCTTCAAACTACACATGGGTACCTCTGTGCCTTATGATATATGTGTCAAGGGCTCAGGAAGCCCCACATCAAGCTTTGCTAGTCACAGGTTCTAGGTTGACTTTTGTCTGCCATGGGTGGCTCAATCATGGGATTCCACCTATACTCTCCTGACACATGGGCTCACTGGAGAGTCTCTGCAGTGGCTCCATCTCCAGGCAATTTCTACTTGATTTCTTAATTTTTCTTTGAATTCACAAAAGAAGCAGGAGGCCACTGTGACCCTATCACTCTTGCATTCTGCACACCATTTGGATGCTACTTCCTGTCATCATCTCCATCTAGCAGTTCCTCAGTCATGCCTGTGCCTCCATTTACTATGGCTAGAGAAGCTTCAGGACACCTCCCCAGGAAGCAGAAATCAGAGACCTAAGGTAGCCCTGGCATGTCAACCTCATAGGGGCTATCTTGAAAACATTCACAGCTTAGGCTTCTGGGACTGTGGTAGGAGAACAGTTGCAAAGATTTCTGAGTTGCCCTGGAGGACTTTATCCCATTGTCTTATAATACCTGGATTCCTTTATCTAGCCATCTGACTGTGCTATACTGTCCCAAACATGCAGGGCTTTGTCATCATTTTAAGCAACCTGTGAATTTCTCAAATCTTCCCCATTTTCTGCTTCTTTTCTGCTACTGGGTTTCCTTGTAAATTATAATAAGTTATAAATTAATTATTATATTTATATATAATATATATATAAATATACATAATATATATTTATCTTTATTATAATTTATAATAATAACCATGCCGCATGCAGAAAAGTTTTTTGTTTAGGAATGCACATCCCAATTCATCCCTCTTAGTCTTGGCCTTCCACAATCTTAAGGGCATGCGCATACAACAGTGAACTCTTAACCATGGAGGAAAAGAGCTAGCTTTGCTCTGGTTCCCTGTGAGGTCTCATTTCTATCTGAGACTAGTTTCTTACTGCCCCTATCTTCAGGGTGCTCATCCTGATTGCCATAATTTTCTGTGCTTAGTAAAATGCTGTTCTTCAAAACTCTTCCAACATCTCTCCATTACCACTTCAAAGCCATTTCTACATTTTAATATTCACAACTATAGCAGCAGTCCTACTCCTTGCCACCAATTTTCCATATTAACCTACACTTAGAAAATCATTTCCCATACTGAAAGGACAGCTATAGTGAGAAATTGCTTATAAGACTAGCAAGCAAGGGGCGTGTGTTTTCTATAGTGAGATTTCCCATGGAGAAGATTTTGGAGTGATTTGAAAGGGACATTGTGTTACTAATAATGATTTAGTCAGTGGGGTGGGGGAATGACCTGTGGTTGGTAAAACAGCTGTGAGATACTATTGACCAATCATGTTTCCAGCTGCCTGTGACTCAACTTGTTGCTAAGAGGGAAATCTTTCAATTCCATACTCACATCGTCATACCCAGGATACTCTAGCACCATGCTTGGAAATTGGGATCCCAGAACTAAGAAAGGCAAGCAATCAGACTTCTTGCTGCACCTGGGTTAACACCTAGGACAACTGAGGCAAAGTCATGGTCTCTCTAACTTTGCCTTCCCCTGAATGGTTAAACACGGAAATGCTATAGTATTACCAGCTGGTTAGCATTAGCAGAAATCACTCTTGGAAGTCATTGGATCTCACAGTCACAGAAGAGAAATACCTTAAGTGATTGATCTCTGTACAATGCTGGAGTCTATTTACTTTCATTTCTTTAGTGTTATAGCAAATGTAAACATTAATTTAGGAGTTGTCTCTAGAGATGAGAAGAGAACAACAGAGTTGTAGCAGACTGCTATAAAATTATCAGGGCAACAGTTTATTCATGATGACTACCAGATTATTGTTAGATCATGGGTAATTTCTAATAAAACAATACTCTTTTATTAAGCTACACTACAAAGGGGCCATCACTTTCAATTGCTAATTCTCAATTCTTGCTGAATTACCTGGGGATCTTTTCTAAAGAGAAGGTTGTGAAATTACCTACATAGCTGTCAAACTACCAATGCCCAGGTCCCATTCTAGGATAACCTGAGGTACCAGGGCAGGAGGAGGGCTGTTGGCAGTACTTCTTACTGCTCAAGAACCACAAGTGGTTCTAATGCATCACCAACCTTTGAGCATTATTTGGTCCACATAACAACATCAGGACCCTCATTCAATTAAGAGAAGACTGACCTCAAAAAGTTCTCCAGACATCACTTTGCTGCATAGAGACAGATCCATACTTCTTTCAGACATTGATTGGCTTTGTCAATATTAGAAGCAATATACCTCTCCAGAGACCATAAATAAATCCAGCCTGGTTGTAAACCTGCGGAATAATCTGGCAAAAGTGACAAAATGCCAAACTGGGATAATTGGTGGGCAACCCTGACACTAACATACTATTGGCGTAAATTGGAAAGATGGCCAACAGTTATTTTGGATTTTCAACATGGTTTTTATAGTAACTACAAAATTGGAATGGAAACACTTGTGCTCAAATTGATAGTGCCCTTAAGTGGCAAGAAAATCTCTTCTCAGCTACTTTGGACCCATTATCTCAGAGGTTTCAGTGATGTAAATTGTACCTTATCCTGCAGAAAGCCACCATCCCTGAGGCCTGCCAGATCAACCCCCTGAGAATCTAGTAACCTAGCAGCCACAGCCTGCTCCAACTCCTACTGAATGATATGTGGAATTTTGATGTTGGGGTAAATGGCTTATTTTTACTTGATTATTTATAGACAGAAAATACGTGTAAGTATACTGCAAATTTCTTATTTGTGTCACATAACATATATTTTGTTTTCATTTAAAATAGTTTATTAAGGAGAATAATTTTCATGCCATGCTTCTGAATACAAGCAAAAAGAATTAAGCAAAAAGAATTAAGCTAATTGTAAAATTTGAGGACCGTGAGTAATTCTATCATTTTACTTTCTTTTAATATTGATTGTTGCAGTTATTTCTAAAGTAGCTGATGGAAATTTACTGAATAACTCTGGAATTCCTTTTTAAATCTCTCTCTCTCTCTCTCTCTCTCTCTCTCTCTCTGTGTGTGTGTGTGTGTGTGTGTGTGTGTGTGTGTGTGTGTGTGTGTATAGCTGAGGACTGATCCTTAGACCTTGTACGTGATAGACAAGTGTTCTACCACTGAGCTATATCCCTAGTCCTCTTTCTAACATTAGTGTTTAGTCTTTGAGTTTATAATTTAATTGTATCTTTTCCCTGCTTCCTTTCTTCCCTCTAAACTCATGCAAATATGCCCTTGCTCACATTCAAGTTCATAGTCACTTTTTCTTTGTATATGCACATGGATATATATATGTATATATATATATATATATATATATATATATACATATATATAATGGATGTTTGTGCATAAATATATGAATATAAATGTAATTACAACCTGCTCAGTCTGTATAATGATATATTTTTTTCTGGATAACCATTTGGTAGTAGATAACCAACTGATGTGTTCTTCCCTGACAAAGGCTATTTCTTAGTTGTCTAGTTCTTTGTCTAGAATTGAGGTTCCATGATCTTTCCCCCTTTCATGTTACCATGTTCATTGGTATGATCCCCGTTCAATTTTATGTTTAGACAGCCATGCTGCGAAGACTTCATGGGTATAACTACTCTGATATTTCTAGCAGACACAATGTCACTGCAAACTTCATATTTCTTTTGTCTTGCAGTCTTTTTTGCCTCCTCCTCTTCAATTTTTCCTGGACCTTAGGTGCAGGAGTTATGTTGTAGATGTATCAGTTGGGACTGGGCTCCACATCTCTGCATTTTGATAAATTGTGACCTTCTGTATGTCTCCATTTGTTACAAAGAGAAATTTCTTCAGTGAGGGATGAGAATTACCCCTCTCTCTGAGTATGAGGTACTTAGGGATTATGCTGATTTATAAAAGCGACAATTGTCATTTTCCTCCAATATTCATTACTTGACTAGCCCTGGAGAGTTGACTAGCTTTCCAGAAGCAGGCATGATTTCTCTCTTCTAGAGTGGGTCATAAGTCCCATTAGAGAGCTGTTGGTTACCACTAAGGTATCCACACTACTATCGCCATACCGGTCATTGTGGTGGTTCATAGGCATCATAACTGAATGGAATGATGGGATGCTACCTTCCTTTGGAAGATTGCATGGCTTCTTTTGGTACCATGAAAATTAGTCCTTAGGCAGGAAGCTTTCAGTTCAGGCCCAGCTCAGGGCCTCTGGGCTCTGCATCTGAAGTGCATGGTATCTTTAGCAATAGGGCTTTACCCTCCACCTCTTGGAGGGAGGTAACAAAAAGCAATGGCAATAACCTATAATGTTTTGGTAGTCTCTCAGAAAACCCTGATTAACAACTGAAAATAGGACTTATAATGCCTGGTGTTGGGATTTTGTTAGATAATCTGGGCCTCTTGGGGAGAACATTGTCAGACCCAATGGAAATTTTTCATCTAAACTACATATGCATCTTTATATACCAGCTTACATGTATTGTAGCTCTTCTTAAGCAGATAGTTAATAGTGTGATTTCTTACGGCTTTTTCATACATCCTTACTATTATATTCCCCTCCTTATGTAGTTAGCTCCCCTTCCTAATTAGGGTCCCCTTATTTTCCCATTTCCCTTTCAAATCACATGTTTCCTACTATTGCCCTCTCTGTTGCTCCCACACTTGTCCTCAATGGTCTCTTTTTACTTCACAGGTTTCTGCAGTTATTCCAGGTCATATACTCATGTCTGAAGAACTGGGAACCACAAAAGAAAGAAAGAAAACATTTGACATTTGCCTTTCTGAGTCTGGGTTACCCCATTCAATATGGGATTTTCTAATTACATCCATCTACTTGCAAATTTCATGATTTCATTTTTCACCACAGCTGAAAATTATCTTTTAGTAAACTTTCTACTTTGGACATTCTATGTACAAAGAGTCATATTTTAGACATAAACTGTTTTATATTTTTCAGAAGAAACATTTCCTTCATCAATGCTAATTATCAAACATTTTTAACTATTGCTTTGAAAGGGCACCACATATTTAGTTTGGCTGGAGTGTTTATCTGGGCCAACCTACATCAAGCCACTGCCAAACCATGTCTTCTAAGTACAGATTTATGCACTCATAGAACACAGTTATTCAATTTATTAGCCTCCAAAGAATCCTTATTATGGGTCTTGAATGTTGATTGAATAAGTTACATAACAAGGAACAGGCTCTGCCAACCCCATGTATTTTTCTACAATACACAACCATTGCTTAGAAAGAAGTATCTAACAGAAAAAAAGATGTCCTGAATACAGAGGGACCACTCTTGAGAATGAGAACCAATGCTGTAAAGGAGTCAAAGTACCCTCTGTACCTTCACTTTCCTCAGGGTGGAAACATAAACACATTTGAAACTCCACAAAGAGGATGGGGTTGCAAGGTGAAAAGACACTTGGTTCCTGGCTTACAACTCAGTTTTGTTTTTCTTACTTGTAAACCATCAAAGACAATAAGCAATTCATATCAGCATACAGTGTATTATAAATTTACATATAACAAATATTACACCAAAATTGTGTGCTAGTTCTAAAAATGAGTAATTTTTATGGGCCCTTCAAAGTTTAAAACAAAAACTACCATAAAAGTTTATCACTTCTCCAACCATTAGTTGGTGAGACACAGGTACATAGCAGATCAAAATATCCAAGGATTGTACAGCCTGGATCCAGTGGCCAGTCTTCCTGAGTGGCTAAGCTAACTATCTCCCATCCCTCCCTTGTAACTGGGAAATGTTATGCCGAAAATGCTGGGACCAAAAAATGGGACGTAAACTGTGGAGGTGTCATTTGACAAGGTTTTCTTGAATATACTCGTCATAAGGACTTGAAACTCTTTTCTCCAAACACCATTTCCAACCACTCTCTGTGGGGAACTGAGTGGTGTGGGAATTACCTGAGAACAGATTCTCATGTTCACCGAAAACCTGACCAACAACTGGAGCATTAACATCAGAAGCAACCGAATGATTAAATGTCACAACTGTAAGACATCAGATTTGCTCATGGGGAAACCAGGACTCACTTTCAAGCCTAAACAATCAATAGGTAAAAGAAGTCTTTTCCTTAAGTAGCACTTGACCTGTATCTTTTTGTGGGACTAAAACTGGGCATTGACATAGGAGCAAAGAAAGCCTATACTATAATGCACATCCACAAGCAGTAACTTCTGGCATTTTAGACCTTTCAAAAATGTTTTAATACAACACACACACACACACACACACACACACACACACACACACACACACACACACACACACACCTATACACATATTTATGCAAATATGGAGATTTGAAACAAATACTTAATGCATCTTTAAAGCCTTCAACCACAGAATTTACAGTGGAAACAAAGATGAAAGCTTTAATGAGAAAAACATTAGCAGTCTGTAACAATATTGTAAATCATTTCTAAATAGCAATATTGATAAGATGAACCTTCTAAAATATCCAGGACACATCTTTAGCTAATTAAAACTAGAGAACAGAAGTGATTCTTCTATCATTCACAATATTATATCCCTGAAAATCCCATGGTAAGTGATTTTACCTCAGTAAGAACCATGATCCAACATTTGGTTAGCAATTACCACATCAGACTTCATCTACTGGTAGCAACTGGTTGAGATGATATTGCCCTGCGTGCATTTATTTCATCATGCTAATAAAGTTTCCCATTACAATTGCAAAACCAGATTAACCTGTTGGATGTAATATAAGAAGCCCATACATCTTTCTTGAAAAAGGAAGATGCACCAGTATTTTGTTTCTATTTTGAAACTTAAGTGGGTATGTAAGTTAGAGCAGAAAGTAACAAGCTATAATCTGTAGGGAACACAATAACATAACTAAGTACCAACAAATGTTCCTATGAGGAATTGCATCTACTGTAATTTAGCATAACAACATGAAACCATTCCTTTGCAAACAGCAAGAAGCCTGCCTAGGTGTCTGTGCATCTTTTCTTTCACACAGCATTCAGGAAGGCCACTATTGACTCAAGCTAAATCTCTTGGAACACAGAGTATGCACAGACTCATGAAAACCTTTGGTAATGGTGTTGATGTGACAAATGATGACAGTTCAGTATCCTCTGGGCATAATCTCTGGCATAGAATCACCAATGTATGAAGATTTGTAGAAGGAAGAAGAGAAGCTCCATTGTGTTCACAAGTGACAAGCATTCTGGTAGCAGTCTGCCACCCAGGATCCATCTTGGAAGCTCTTTTTTCTTTCCACACTCTTCTCCTCTGCAAGTACTTTCTCCATGTCTTGGTGAACATCTTAAGGCAAGAAGGCTGGGAAAGGTAGGTGAGGGTGCTAGCCAGCGGGAGAAGCTATGTGCAGTCAGAGACAACCTGCTCTGCCCTGTTTCTCCCTTCCCCACCTCAGGAACTAACTTGTCGTAAAAAATTACATTCATTAATAGTTGGATGAGCTCTACAGGCTCTATTTATTGATGGAATTCTTCACTCTCTATGGAAGAAGATTTCAGTCCTAGCACTAGCAAGCATGAAAAGTCCAGTTAATCCCACAAAGAGTGGTTGAGGCTCAGTTAAAGTTGAGGCAAAATGAACATGCTGCCATTGTTAGAGCAGAGTACTCACAAATACTGTCAAGGTAAGTAGATACATCTGAATGCTAGAGGGCTGGCTCTGGGTGCAGAACACAGTAGAGCATTATTCCAGCTGAAGTCAATCCCTGTGCAACACCTAAAGTCTCCCAAGATCTTATAGGCAGAAAGGCTCGGCTCTCCCTTAGGAGATGTGGCCTTCACACATATAACATGGCACTGGCTAGAGGCCTAGAGAATAGTCATAGGCATAGGAACCATTTAAAGAAAAAAAGTACATCAAAAACAGCAGCACTGCAGCACTGAGTTTCCTCAGGATGTATGTGCTCTAGCCACACTGTGGGAGGCCAAGGTGGAGCTTGGCACATACATTAGTGGAGCCTACTGTGGATGTACATAGACCAGAGCTGTAAATCTAGTAACAAGCACTCCTTCATAGCTTCATGAGGGCTGTGAAAACACAGGCCCTTTTGAGACTGCAGCATCAGGAGACAGGAAGCCATTTGGAAAGCTGACCCACACATAGAATCACTAGTATCAAGCCGTTGGACAAGGCAAACCAGTTCTAGCCTCCCTCTTTGGTCCAGTGAAGCAGTTGTGCTACAAAAAGTGTGGTGCTGGAGACTGCTGTACCTCGGAAGGTAAACATATTAATTTGGTGATTTGTTTCTTGTTCAGATCAAAATTCGAGTTGAGGACATCTCTTTAAAATTTATAATAAATCCTTTTTTCTTATTTAATAGTGTTGTGTCAAATTTTGCATTTTCCATAAGTTGCAAAACTCACACTCAGAAAGCAATAAACAACCTAAGAAGAGTAGGCAGAGCTGGAGGTGTTGAAGCCCAGTAGACAACAGACCCACTGTAGTTGGCAATTTTAAACCAATAACTTCATTTACTCAGTGTCTCCTGCCTGCCCCACCCACTACACACACACACACACACACACACACACACACACACACACTTTGAGCTTCTGGAGACTCTCAGTCCAGAATCAGTTCTGAAGTTGATGGCTTAATGGGATTTATGGTGCTTCCCATGAAGGTTTCCTGCACTGAGTAATGTGCATTTTGGTTTCTCCTCTCACAACACTGAAAAAGCCAGGAAAGTTTTATGCAACGCACATGGAGATTGAATGGAACTTCTTGAGGAATTTGGATAAGACTTTTGCTTTGAGGGGGTTAGTGTGTGTGTGTGTGTGTGTGTGTGTGTGTGTGTGTGTGTGTGTAAGAAAGAGAGATTCATGGATTCAACAGTTTTACCCTTACACTTTCTATTCTACTTAGTTTGAAGAGGATATAAAGAGTTTTTGAAAAAGTACTCAAACTGTAATTTTCATTTCAAATAGAGTCCTCCATTGCTTGTCTTATGATGTTTGAATAAACTGCCTGAAATTACAGCCCATTAATAGTTCATTTGCATAAACTTAATTTTACAGTGAGACCACATAGAACAACAACCAAAACAACAAACCTGCCTGGCCAGTTGTTCAGGTACTAAAATGGCCAGTTATTTCACTTGCTAAAATTTTCTTTCTCAAGACCCTTGTTCTAATTTACCTTTTAGAAACTCAACCATTCTCATTACAAGGACCTTTGATAATAGTAAAGAGTCAATGCTGACCCTTGGATTTTACTGCTCTGAAGATACTTGTCAGTATAAGTCTCATCAAGGACAAATGTCCTAATCATGGACTCCACTTTCTTTTCCCAGAATGGAAGTAGAGATTATCTTCTGGCCATTCCATCCTTTACAATTGTCCCCACTGAAATGTGCAGCCAGCAGGCTTACTGCCCACATAGGAGAACCTGCCTATTTGCAAATTAGCAGCCCTAATTTTGCATGTTCCAATAGCCACTGTATAAATTATGCAAGATGCATCCTGTGTCTTTCATAAAGTACAGCTTGAGGTAAGCATAGTAACGAACTGCATTATCAAGAATTATCTTCATTGCTTCTGTCTGCTTTTGAAGTCAACTAAAAATACCAAAACTATATACCTCTCATTTAACACCCAGCTCTATAAAAGAAAATGTAATATATTTCTCAACTAGGGATGACATTTTCCTCATGACTTATATATGGGTACACTAGAAACTACTGTTATTTAGAATAATAAGAAGAAGGTAATTAGGAGTAATCATAACAATGGTAATATTTCTCCATGTCCCAAAATGTAATAGGCATTGTATAAAGAGTCTTTCAGTGTGTAGAATCTCATTTAATCCTTAAAACATTTTTATAAGGGTCAGAACTATTTATTACCCTCCCACAAAGAGGTAGATAGACACACATGTCCCTTTCACGGGATGGTCAGGGGCTCAAGTACATATCTTTAGGGTTCCAGAATCCAAACTTCTATAGCTATGCACTAGGGTACTTAAGTAGAACTGCTAGCCTTAGCCATGATAGAAAAGAAATAAAACTTTGGGAAGCAGAAGTAGGTGAATCTCTGTGAGTTCTAGGCCATTCTGTTATACAAAGGGAGTTCCAAGACAGCCAGGGCTACACAGAGTAACCCTGTCTCAAAAAATGAAGATAGGAAGATAAGTAAAAATATATCCTAGATATTTCATAAATAGGATTATGTATTTAGACTGTATGATGTTTTCAACTCCAAGGACTTTTCCACTTTCTCATTATAACACATATAGAATCTTCGAATTAAAAATGCATTTATCACTCTCAGACAATTTCAAAATCCTCAAAGTTACATCAATTCAGCCTGCATCCCATGATCAAGAGAGAGATGGTTTATACATTTTTAGTCTGCCAATTAAGCACAAGTGTGCTTTGTAAAGTGAAGGTTATTTTGACTTTGATAAGTATATTGCTTACTGTCTGACCATAAAGGACCAGAGCTGGGAATGAATAACAGAATATTTTGTCCTTCACTTCAGGCATGATGACTGGACCTCCCTGGTTGTAAATTCCCCAATATTTGATGGCTCCAGTGTCAGCAGCAAAATGATGCATAATAAACACAACAATGCATTATCCACAGTTTCTTGATTTCGTGCCCAGTCAGGGAAGGAAGTCTACTTTTGAATGGATTTTCTGAAATAATACACAGGCGGTGTCTATTGGAAAGATCTGAAGAGGAAAATTGAAGCTTGCTTTTCATGCTACAGTCTCCAAATTATCCTTTGAAACTGACAATCATGAGTGACGTGGACCTGTGTCCCACCATCATGGGGTTGGTATTAGAAAGAGCAGAGTATTCAGGCTTTCATCTGGCTGGGAAAAAGGAAACAGGGTTTATTTTGAACAGGAAATGGGAAAAATGACATTTGATAAAAGCCAAAGAAACAAATTATCCAAATCGTTTGACGAAGAAGAGACAAAGGGAATGGATTCATGGAATAATATACAGACCTAAAAATAATGTGTAAATAATTCTCTAATTGTTCCATTTTACCCAGAACAATGTTTTTGCAAAATCCAAAAGCTTACTTTTGAAGGAAAATAACTATTTTAAGGCCTACCCATGATGAAACAGTATTTTTCAGGCATGAAGTAAATTGTAAGGCAAACAATGGGAAAGTACAATATGGATGTACACACACAGCTCTGCCCATGGCAGCTGCCTTCCTGTCTGCATCCAAATCGGAGACATGATTTGTTACCAGGGACCTGAGAACCTGGGTTCAACACTGGCATTTCATAGTTTATGTGCTTAAAACTGTGAAGTGATTTCCACAAGGTCATGCTTAAGTGGTCTTTCTATTGTCTAAATAACAAATGACAAAAGGATGAAAGCAAAAGAGGTCACATTGCAACCCCCCCCCTTGGAAAATGATGACTGTGGCTATAGCCTATTGTTAGGGCAGTTCCCTAGGCAGAACCTTCACAAGTTTCTGAGTTCAATACCTGATGTTACAAAATAAATGGATTACCCAAAGACTTCCTTAAAGAAAATGTTCATGATTGTGGCTACTGAACCCATGCATCCATTAAAGCATACTCTTATAAACCAAAGAAAGTTTCCAAAGGCAAAAACAGTATTTTTTTTTAAAATAAGGTATGCTTCCAGCTAGACTTGCTTTATTCAAAATCAGCTCATCCACAAACCTGCTCTTGCCAAAAATGTTAGTGAAAAACTGCATTCTATTGTAAAGCCACCATAACTAAATTCAGTAAACTAAATACACACACACAAACACACACACACACACATACACACACACACACACACACACACACACACAACATAAAAATAGAAGGACTAATTGGAAAGGAGGGACACAGGAAAGTGAGGTTAATGGGGGTGGATATGAACAAAATACAATATTGTATGTCTGTCAAATAATAAATGATAAAGCATTAAGACTATGAGTTCTACAAAACCAAAGCCAAACATTTGAGATCTTCATTAATTTGAATGTCTTATCAATTAAATGCAAAAACATTCTCACAACCACTAATTAAACTCTTATTGGCAAACCCAGATTGCAACATTTGTATCAGGGGAAAAAAACTGGTATTTTCCAACTTTTCCATTTTCAACCCAGAAGTTTCAAATGCGGGCAGGGGAGGGGTGGTGATGGGAAGGTCCCTCTGTGTATATGTTTGTCTTATTGGTTGATAAATAAAGCACTGTTGGCCAATAGGGAAGCAAGTTAGGCAGGAATAGGAGAGGAGGAGGATTCTGGGAAATGTAGTAAAGAGGGGAGTCACCATGTGATCCCAAAAAGGACGGTGGATAAGGCCAGCGTCCTCAGTAAGATAAGTCCTTATAAAAATATATAGATTAGTAGTTATGGTTGATAATTAAGACTGAACTATCAAATAAGAAATCCTAGTTATTGGTCAGCAGCATTGTAACTAATAAAAATCTCTATGTGTTATTGGGGGCCCTATTGTGGCAGTGGAACTTAGGCAGCAGGCGGAAAGGGCTTTTGTTACATGGGAGTGCAGTCATGAAAATCATTGAGCAGTTATTCTCATGGTCCCAGAACTTGAGTCATATCCTGAAAGCTCCATGTGACAGAACTCTGAGCTCTGCTCTAACAACATGGCTACCCAACACTATGATCTATCTAGTAGGTCCCTTGAAAGATGGATAGACTCTAAGTAGGCCAAAGCTGACACATTTGCCTTCAGTCTTGAATGGGAAATGTTAAAAACAGGCTTGTAGAGTGGTGGAAGGAAAACAACAACAAATAAAAAGACAGAAGACTTTTGTGATCCAGTTTTCTCTTTGCCTGCTACTGTAACTTATCCATAAAACAATCAGAATTCAGGAGGATAGTTTTCCCCAAAGCCAATATCATCAATATCTAGTAGCAAGAAACACTCCATAATCACTTAGCATTGTAAGTCAATCCCAAGCATTATTTTTGTAAGTGTCGTATTCATTTGTGCCTTCCCAAACTAAAGTGGGTAAGTCATAGGCAACATTCCAACTGCCCTTGAACTCCACCTCCCATCTACCTTCTGTAGAACCCTACCTTCACCAGGACTCTTGCTTAGGAGTGTAACATCTGTGACAATGCAGCCTTTCCCCTTCCTTCCTGCCTGGTCTTTAGTCTGTGTTGATAATAAAATAATGTGAATACATTCACAGAAGAGCACATGTGTGGACACAGGACGAGGCAGTCCAGCTCAACCTGTATGAATGCTGTGGGGCATTGTGGAGTACCACACATAAAAGCCTCAGGTCTTTGTCAGCAAAATCAGCTAGAACACATCTCTCTCTCTCCATATAGTAGGTGAACAAACTAAAAAGGCACTATACTGTCCACCAGCCTATAACTTCTATCTACATAGCTTCTGTGTGACAAACTTTAAGCAGAGAAGAAAAAAAAAAAAAACACTTGGGCTTGTAAATTGCAAAAACTGGCTTTTCAAAACCCATCATCAATGTATGACCATATCCATGAGTTGGGTCTCTTTACATGATAGCTACTACACATCTGAACAAG
Source organism: Cricetulus griseus (assembly GCF_003668045.3). Classification (NCBI taxonomy): domain Eukaryota; kingdom Metazoa; phylum Chordata; class Mammalia; order Rodentia; family Cricetidae; genus Cricetulus; species Cricetulus griseus. Next base: position 188,891,916 of record NC_048595.1, on the reverse strand, counting down.
TTGTCTTCATAGATACTTGTTACAATGGCAGGCTTGTGAGATACATGAGTCTGGCTGCCAGGGAATACAGGCTCAGCCTGAAGAAATAGAAGAAAGCAGACATTACAGGTAGAAATGCAGAAGCCAGGCACTACCCTAGACACAGTGTGTTCAACACTTCCTTTAGTCATCCTAACAGTGCCTCAAGAAAAGTGCCACCAATACACATATAGAGAGCTTAAAATGTACTGTGTCAACCGATGCAATGGGGAATAGTCTAATTTTAGAACCTATAGGGTGAACCATGTAAATAACCCCATTACTTTATCTATACCCTTTTTGTAGCTTTTCCAATAGACTGGTATTTAAATGAGAATGTGCTCTGCTACTTAAAAATAGACAGTGCTGCTCATCTTGGTATGGCTGGTAATTGCTCACACATGCTCCTGTGTAGACACTCTAGAAAATACAGGTTGTTAGATGCCTGTTGAAAATCAGGCTACCTTCTAAAGCCACAGCCCTGTCCTTTGTTCTACCCAGCACGAGAAGGAGATTGACAAGAGGGGGAAAATGTTTCCTCAGTGATGCTGAGGAAAGGCACAGCTGTCAACATTTTCTCTTATCAGGAGGGCTCTCTAGGCGAGAAAATAGAGAGCAACTTCCACACTGCAGACCTGAATGTGAAGATAATGGTCAACAGGGCTCAGTGAGCTGCCCTTGTTCCTGTTCCAACAAGCTCTTGACAAGAGTAGCCTGCCAGGGAAACAGAAAGCACCTCATTCTGCCAGGAGACAGCACACAGCTGTGCAGACCCTTACTCCACTAAACTGGGGGACAAATGCACAAGCTGTCCTAAATCTCCCACTCTACTTCCTTTTCATAGCTTAATTTCTCAGTCAATGTCTACTATTTGATATGCCACAAATCAATCTCTAGATAGCATGACCCCCCCCCCGCCCTCTCACATACAGTCTTTCCATCTTAAAAAGGCCATGTTCATTCTTCATTTCTTCACAGACACTGTTCTGGACACTGCAGATCATGATGTGGCACTGTTCTCTGAAATTTCTCTCCTTTGTTAAGAAATTGCTACCATCACAGTTCCATCCCTGAATCCCTCCTAAGCCTCTTTGAAAGTACATGAGCTATGTCTTTAATTGGGCATTTCATTAGAGAAGAATGGGACAGAAATGAAAACAAAATGGCCCATAGTTATTTGTTTCGGGGACATCATTGCAATCATCAACATCTGAGCCCTACTGTAGTACAGTTTCAATTTCCCGTCTCAACCATGGGGAAAGCAGTGTTGACAACATATATTTCTCTCTGTCAAAACATTTCACTTACTCGGCAATCTGTGGACAGTTTGAGAGCCATATCACCAACTAGCAGCAATGGAGCGTTCTTCCCATTATTTTAAAATCAAAATGGCACGTGCCTCATGAGAGGGGCAAGATACGGGCCAAGGTCCAAATTGAAAAGAAAAACACTAACAGAGCCAGCAAGCAAAGAGGGCACTGTAAATAACCTGCCTCGTTATTGAGCTACAGAGAAAGATGGGCTCATCGGTGTTCCGTTCCAGCTTGAGGGCTCAGTCTCATTGCCCTTGAATTTCAGTCTCTTGGGAGGTCACTCGGAATTCTGTCAGCTCTCTGCTCAGGGACGTGGACAGCTTTGACTCACATTTACAAAGCATTTCAGGCCTCTGTGTCTAATTGTTGTTGCTGGAAAATAAGCAGGGAAAGAGCAACAGGACACCTATTTAAAAAATAAATCCAAATACCAGTGAAAGGTTAGCTTAGTATATGTGTCTTACATAGAACAGTAAAAAGAACAGGGGCCTTAAACTGGGCACATACTGACAAAACTGCTGTAGCTCATAGATAAAGATATTAACTGTGATGTAATCATCCCCCAATGGCTATTTTCATTGAGAAATATTTACAAGAAACAATGCTCAGGGAAATGGAAGCATGTTTCCCTGGAAAAGGCCTCAAGCAGCAAGGAAGACTACGGGGTGTAAGAACACTGGCTGAACACAGGTCAAGATGCAAAGCTGGACCACTCACTGGGGAAGCCAGGCAATCTTGACCACCCTAAGTTTCAAATTCACAAACACGATTGCTGAAGTGTGAGAGAGAGACACACCTGCAAAACAGCAATTTCAAGTCAATAACGAGAGCTCCAAACAGCCATGCTCACCATCCGTTAGCCATGAGTCTCCCCAGGTTCACAGGGCTAAGGCAGTTCAGCAATCACAGCTGATGGGCTTAGCAAACCAAAAGCCTCCCACTATTCACCTCCAGCTACTTGTCAATATATCTTGCTGGGGGTTTGCTAAGTGTATTGTCATCCATTTAGGAAAGGTCATCTAGGATGCATGTTGACTTGACAGTAGTAAGTGCTTCTTTTAGAATCTCCAGCATCAGTCTGGCTGGGTTTCCCAAGAAATATGCAGTTTATCTTTCCTATAAAATTCACTGGTTTGTCAAGTTGGTACCAGCTGTTATCTCTTTAATGGGGAATCACTGTATAATTTCAAAATATCTTACTCCAAAATTACCCTGCTGCCCCAATCTGTCTGGAGTGCTGAAATGTACCTCCTGCTTCTGTCTCTTATCTAGATGGGTTCATTAATTTCTCCGATCATGCTGTTGCTCTGCACAGTGGTTACCATAGCATTTGCCTTCATCTTGCTTTCTCAGTCATAAACAGTTACAGACCAGGGAGGTTAACTCTGAGCTTTTCCATTCCATTCTCTCATAAAAGAAAGGAACAATGAGGCAACAACTAACTGGTAGATAGCTACTCACAATCCATTCCTTTGGTTGCAGCAACTGTAGTATTTAATGGGTAAAACAAACTTAGGAAGAATGCTAAAAAGAGAGAAGGTAATTCCACATAAAATAGTAAATATAAAATAATGTGCAAAGGATATCTTTCTCTGCTCTCACTACAGTCCTAATAAACATTTTAAATTTTTTAATAACTAATTTTATTTTATATGCATTGGTGTCAGATCCTCTGGAACACGAGTTACAGAAAGTTGTGAGCTACCATTTGGTTGCTGGAAATTAAACTGGGGTTCTCTAGAAGAGCAGCCTGTGATCCCTCTCTCCAGGCCCCAATATTTGAAATTTTAATTTAGAGGGTTTTAGGGTCTCAGTAGGTAGCCCAGACTGGCCTCAGATATTTTTTAAATTTTGGTTTATACATTTTTATTTTCTTTATTTATTCTTCCCTCCTACAATATATCCTGACTGCAACCTCTCCTCCCTCCACTCCTCCAGCACCCCTCCCTGACCCCCACTACAGATTCACTTCCTTCAGAAAAGAACAGACCTCCCAGGGATATCAACCGAACATGGAATAACAAGTTCCTATAAGACTAGTCACAGGTGGGTGGTTGTAACACACACCTTTAATCCCAGCTCGTGGGAGGCAGAGACAGGCAAGTCTCTTTGAGTTCTAGTCTAGCCTGGTCTACAGAGCTAGTTCTAGGACAGCCAGAGCTGTTACATAAAGAAAGCCTGTCTCAAAAAAAAAAAAAAAAAAAGACTAGGCACAGACCCTCATATCCCCATGCTGGACAAGGCAACCTAGTGGGAGGAAAAAAGGCCCCAAGAGCAGGCAAGAGTCAGAGACAGCACCATTCCCACAAGAACACCTAATTACACAACCGTAACATATATGCAGATGACCTGAAGTAGACCCATGCAAGCTCTGTGGTTGTCTCTTCAGTTTCTGTGAGTCCCTATGAGCCCTGCTTAGTTGACATTGTGGACAGTGTTCTCCTTCTGTCCTCAACTCCTCTGATTCCTATAATCCTTCCTCCCCTTCTTTCCAAGGGTTCCTTGAGTACTGCCCAATGTTTGACTGTGGATCTTTGCATCTGCCCCCCATCTTCCATCAGAGGAAGCCTTGCTGACATTTTTTGCCAGTCATGTTTGGTTCTATTCTAGGTCTCTGGGCCATCCAATTTCCAGGCCCCAAACACTCAATCCTACCTTGCTCCATCTCCAATCACTGGTACTATAGGTATATGCCTACTTGCCTGGTATCTTAATGTTTAACTCTTATATAATCCTAGAGAGTAACCCACCTTTAATATAAATACAAGCTGTCTATTCATAGTCACTCTGTCTTGGGTTAGGTCTAAGATCCACATTCATAGCCACAGTCTTCCCTGCTTTGTTTCCCAGAGTTTTAGAAAGAAATCTAGTCAACCTGACCATAAAAAGAGTAAAATTTTACTCCAGAGAGAATCCCATCTACACTATAGTGAGATCCCCTAGGTTCCCAACAAAGGGAAATGTGACCCACATACAAGGCAAGGAGGAGTTTCTCCGGTGGTGGGATTCAAACCATAGAACTGACCAGAAGTCTAGGTCATTGTTGTTTCTCTGTGCCCTGCACCCTTCTCTAGAACACAGCAACCTGCCTTGGTATTACTGCCTACTTCATTCTGAGTCTTCTTAAAATATCCAAATCAATACATGATGGCAAAGTTTTGCAAATGACCAAACAATAGAAAAGAGAGAGAGAGAGAGAGAGAGAGAGAGAGAGAGAGAGAGAGAGAGAGACTGTAGTTAGTGGATGATTCATTTTAAAGATACACATCTCTTTAATTTAGGATGAAGAGCTCTGTATGTGCCAGAAAAAGTCCTGAAAACTGGTCTTTTTTTCCTGTTGTTGCAGAAGAAAAGACAATGCAGAGCTTGTGTAACAATAACTCTTTCTGCCAGCCACCTGCGTTCCACTACCATGTTAGGGCTCCCAAATAACACACAGAGATTAATATTAGTTACAATGCTGCTGGCCAATGACTAGGATTTCTTATTTGCTAGCTCGTTCTTAAACATCAACCATAACCATTAATCTATATATTTTATAAAGACTTATCTTATCAAGGATGCCAGCAGCATGCATCCTTTCTTCCCAGGATCACATGGCACTTCCTCTTTACTACATTTCCCAGAATCCTCCTTGACTCCTAGCCCCACCTATTGGTCAGCAGTCTTGCTTCCCTATTGGCCAACAGTGTTTTATTTATCAACCAATAAGACAAACATATACAGAGAAGGACCTCCCCCATCAGGCTTGAGGACCACTGGCTGATGGTTACTGAATATTTTAAACTAGGTTTCAACATGGCTCTCTCTTCCCTTTCAAATCTTCTGAATGACATTCAATGGTAGCTGCACTTTCTCTTCCCTGAGTGTCTTATAGTCAGCTCTCTATCAGTGGACCACAGCTGGAACTTCCTGACCATATTCACCACAGTGATGTTGTTTGGCTGCTTTCCTTGATCATGGGGAGGATACATACACATCTGAGTGGAGTTCCTGATGCCTGGAGAAGCCTACACCAGGATTTCAGAGAACCAAGTAGTCAGCCGCTGATTCTTCTGAACCACTTCATGCTTTATCTGCTCACTCTAAAGTTACTTAGGGACTGACTGTCCCACTAACTAAGAGAGGGCCTAAAACAAGCACTGTATATATCAAAGTCACACCACAACTTAGCCACTATCGAAGCTCCTCTCCCCTCAAAAGTTTCTGAACCTGAAATATCCAGAGAGCTATAAAACCAATAACTGAGTTTCTTTTCCTGCTGCTATGCTAAAATATTCCAACAAAAGTGAATTAAGGGAGAAAGGGTTTGTTTTCATTCACAGTTTCAAGGTCCAGTCCATCACTGGAGGGGGGTGAGTGGCATGGCAACAGGAGCTGGAAAGAACTGGTCACCTTGCATCCATAGCTAAGGATCAGAGAATGTTGACTGCGTGCTGCTGCTCAGCCCTCTCTCCCTACTAGACAGGCCAGAATCACATCCAGGAAATGGTGCCACATACACTGTGTGTGCCCTGATTGTTAATACAATCAAGATAAAACCCCAGAGGCCCATCTCTCAGGTGATTCTAGATTCTGTCAAGTTGACACTTAATACTATCAGAAACAACTAGACAATGGTACACTGTAGCCGTGAGGTAGAGAACATTAGAGGGGAGTAGCAGCCAGTAGGCTCACAAGTGAAAAAATCACATCAGAGACACAGTGACCTACAAGCAAGACATGGATAAAGGACAGTGGGCTTATGATTGCACTGTCCCCAAACATTGCTCTATGACTGTCTCAGGCCTTACTGGTGAACTATTGAGATGATTTTTCTTTCTCCCTCTTCCTTCTATCCTATCTGAAGATTGCCTCCTTCACCATAGCATTTGTGAACATTTTGAACATACCTTCAAAACTTGACTCAGATTTCTTTGAATGTCCATAAAATGAAATTGTATCCCTGTCTGTAGATATGTTTTATTATTGAAGAGGGGATATAAATCAATTCAAAGTCAAATTCAGAGAATATAGTAGGTCAAACTTAAGAATACTTAAAAGAAAGCAAATATATGGTCCCCAAATCTGATTTAGTTATGGGACATGATAGTAAATATGTGCTCTTCAGGTGTCTGGTCTCTGCAAGAGCTACTGAAGTCAACTGTAGCATGAAAGCAGTGGCAGATGGTATATGAGTATGAGTAAGCACTGCAAATGGCAATAAGTGTTATTTATGAACACTGAAATTTGGATTTTACATAAATTTCATGTGTCACAGAATATTATTATTATTATGCCTTTTGGGGCATTTAGTTTATTTTCATTATTGTTATCTATAGGGTTGCATCAAAAAATATGAATCAAGATTTGATTTGCAAACCATATTTTGCTGGCAAGAGTACCAACAAAATGAATGTGGCAGTGACTATAGCATGCATGTGCACACTGAGAAGTAAATGTGTTAAATTGTCTCTGAAGGCAACTCCTACGAAGAAGATCCTAAATGTTTTGCAGGAGAAGTCTCACTGCAGAAAGATGACAGTTTTCCAGGGTGATTATGTGGAAGTGTAAAAAATTATTACAATGCATAAGCTCCTTGGGGGCAAAGACTGTGTCTTTTGCATTTTAGTCTCCCTAGCTTGCCTTATAAATAGTCTACATTCAATTTATTTTTTTCTCAATTGAATGTGCTTTAATGAGTTTGTTACAAGCCATCTCATTACATGATAGTCAACCCTTGAATACTAACTAATGACTCAAAGATTCCAGAACAATTTAGATCAATATGCTTTTAAAAGTGTATTAAAAGATTACCCATCATTAACATTTGATTTGTTCCTGAACAATTTCAAGATAGAAAACTGTAACCTGTTTTGGAAAATGTCTTTATAAAATTACTGGAAAACTAAGGCCATTCATTCCTTTTCATACCATGTATCAAAATTTGATATGACAGTACATATACACTATTTATATTTCAATCATCCAATCACATTATATTTGAATCAGAGTCAAAAGTTTAATTGATTAAAGGGCCAGGGACATAGATGACCAGGGAGATAAAAAGCCTGACAACCCACATTTGATCCCCAGAACCTACATAAACTTGAGTGTGGTGATGTGAATCTGTAATCCCAGAACTCCTAAGGCTTCTTGAGAGAAAGAAACAGGAGACTATACTGGAAATTTGAGAGCCACAGATGAAAGATCCTGCCCCAAAAGAATGTGTGAAGAGAAAACTAGCTCCCCAAAGCTGACCTTGCACACACCCATGTCCATGTCCATACCCATTCACAAAATACATAGATCCAAACACATATAGAATAATAATACCATTTTTTAGTTTAATTGGTTCTCAATTCAATATTTCTACTCCTATAGACTTTAAGCATGAGTGTTATTCAGGGCTGGAACTTGGTACTGTATCAGCAACTATCCATAGCATGTCAGCAGCCCAGACTGAGGAGCCCAGTGTAACATCATTAAAGGTAAGGAAAGTCTTCAGTTATTTTTCAGTTTCAGGAACCTCTCTTATACCTTCAAATCAGGAAAGACTTACCTTAAAGCATTTTCTATAAAGACGTTCTAAGAGATAAGATAGGTGCAAACAATCCACAACCCAGAGAAGCTAGAACCCTCTTCAGAAACAGATGGAGGCAGATGAAGAAATCCTCAACTCGCCAGCGGGCCAAGCTGCTAGAGTACAATCGAAGTGAGGGAGGAGTGATAATATGAACAAAGGAGTCAAGACCATGATGGGAAACCCACAAAATCAGCTGACCTGAGCTAGTGAGAGATCACTGACTCATATCTGGAAAATGGGAAACCTGCATAAGACCCAACTAGACTCCCTTAATTCAGGTGACAATGGTGTGGTTGGGGAGGTCTACGAGGCCACTCGCAGTGGGTCCAAGACCTAACACTAATGCGCAAACTGACTTAGTGGAGCCCATTCTGTATGGAGACATACCTTGCTCAGCCTAGACACCGGGGTATGGGGGTCAGGGTGAGGAGGTACCTTGATCCTGCCTCAATGAGATGATGGGATAGACTTAGTAGACTTCCTTGGACTTACCCTCTCCAAGGAGCAAATGGCAGGTGGGGGTTAGGAAGAGTGGAAGGGGGAACTAGGATTGGAATGTAAAATAAATTTAAAAGAAAAGTTTAAAATTTTTAAATGCATAGGAACCTTTTCTTTTTCTAGTACCTCTCTCCCTCTCCCCTTGTTCCATCATTTCTGCATACAAACACAAACCCACACACACGGTACATATATACACAAGAATATACAGATTATTTTCAGGATGACCAATACATAATAATGCTAAGAAATGTCTTTCCATTTTCAATATGCTAAGAGCTATAGATTGGGACTTGATACAACTTCCTTTAAGAATCAACAGGAAATATTACAATGTTGTATGGAGCTATATGATACTGAGAAATGAGAATCTATAAGCTATCTTTCACGTCAAAGTATTTTTAATTTTATTTCTCAGACTAAGGAATCTGCATGCAGTTCCTGTTTTCTGTGAGCCAGCATAGAGAAGGGTGTCAGGGCCACATTTGTCTTCAAATGTCAAGACCAGAACTTGATAGCCCACCTCTACCAGTTAGCAGTCTGAATCATTCGCATATCCCCTGAGTCCCACCACCAGAAAGGAAGTGAGAAAATACAAGTAGCACACACATCAGCCTCCATTCCTTAAAAGTCTTCCACCATGTTACAGCTAAGGCAGATAAAGGTCTCTCAGGCTAAATGGTTTGCCAAGATCCCTCTCTCTGCCCATCAGTTTGTAAAGGATAACTTGAGTCCCTGGGGAAAAAAGCCTGTGGCTTCTGAAAGTATGGCACAGTTATCAGGGCACTAGGAAACTCTTTTGAGCTGGGAGAACAGTCCCGCATCAACTACAGCTTTCCTCTAAAATCTGTGCCTGGGTGCCTCAGGCAAATTGACTTGGAAGAGCTTCTTCAGGCATGGTTGTCACCTGTCTGAACACAGTGAGGTGTTTCTAAGAAAAGGAAAACAAATGAGGAGTTTCTGGCCCAGTGCTGAGGAAGAGTTGAAACCTAATCAGCTGTGGGAGTATATCCTTCTAACAGTGACTGCTCCAGCTAGCCCTGTTGAGTTGCATTAAGTCAGCATCAGTCTGTCACAGTTGTGGGTTTGTGCATGCTCATTTCACTGAATTCCAGACAGGACTACACCAATCATTTTACTTCAAAATGTACACTGTGGAAACAGGGATTCAATTTTTCCTGAGGTGGAACAAAAATCTGGGCCAAGAATTGATCCCCTTTTTGTATTAATCATTTCCTTGACTTCTCCCTATGCTGTTCCTTCTATGGCATGAACCACAGCATCATGGGAAAGGGAAAGCATTCTCCTCCAAGGATGCTGCTTTGAATGTGACCTCTGCTCTGGCTGCAATTTCGTCTGCAACTTGTGCTGTTATATCCAGGAAAAAACAGCAAAGTGAAGGAAGGCTTGAAGGTATGGAGAAGAATGTGGCTGGAGAATAAGAATGAGTAAAAAGAAAAGTGATAGCTAATGAAGAGAGCAGAAGAAAATTCGCATGTGTTTATCCATGAGAATGGAATAGAATCAGAGTGAATACATTCTAAGGCTCTGAGACTTCATTCTAATGAGTTGGGAAGGAAGAAGCCACACAGATGATGACCTCACTGGTAAGATAGTCAGGTCACAGTGCTTCTGTCCCATGCTCTGACCTGTTTCAACATGAATTATCCTGAGGACAGGTACCACTGAGGGCCCCTAGCACACATGGAATTTCATCTGAGCAAAGACTAGCTAAGGGAATCTTTGAAATTACCCAGCTTGTCTTCTTTATATGCTGGAAGAAGTAGGCCCCAAGGCCAGTGAGGGAACAGAGGGGGTAGCAGGGTAAAGCCAAGCAGGCAATAAACAAAACATTACTTCTTCCATGTCCTCATACAATCTGGAAGCTGCTGGAAGAAGGTATGACCCAGATTAAAGGTGGGTCTTCCTGACTCAAAATCTGGACCAAAAGCCATGCATCACCACACCTTTACTCTTCCATTCCTCCTCCTATCTTTAACCAAGGTCTGACTGCGCCCAGTATTGGGTCTAAAGGAGGAAGGCATTAGGGGGAAGGCTAAGGTACATGTGTCTGGTTCTTTGTGATCTGACATGAGTTGAATGGGAAGGCAGTTCTTTGCTTCAGGAGCCCATGAATGCTGACTGAAGGCCTTCTTGTAGGGACCTCTATCAAGGCTCTTTAGACATGAGCAATGCCTGGTCCAGGAGGCCTGTACTGAGCCTCCCATAAGTACTCAACAAACATCTCCTACAGTATTTTTAAAACTCTCACCTAGCAGAAGATTGTAGCTGTCTCCTAGTGAGAAGCTGTCTTAGATAAGGTTATAACTGCTGTGTTGAAACACTATGACCAAAAGATACTAGGGGTGGGGGTAATGGTATTTGGCTTATATGTCCTCATGGCTGTTCACCATCAAAGGAAATCAGGGCAGGAACTCAAATAGGGCAATATCTTAGAGGCAGGAGCTGACACAGAAGCCATGGAGGAGTGCTGCTTAACAACTTGCTTCCCATGGCTTGTTCAACCTCCTCTTATAGAACACAGAACCACCAGCACAGCAGTGGTACCACCTACAATGGGCTGTGACTTCCCCCATCAATCATTAATTAAGAAAATGTTCAACAGGTTTGCATACCGCCCATCTTATAGAGGCATTTTCTTAATGCCTCAGATGAGTTTACCTTATGTCAAGTTGATATAAAACTATGCAGTATAGAAGGGAATTCATAATTAATATAGTTCTCTGCATGAACACTTAAATCCATGGACAGAAGAGTCAAGGACCAAATGGAGTAGAAGTCCTGATACCTGATACCAGCTGCTAAGGGAGGGACCTTGAGGTTTTCTATCTGCATCTCAGCAATTGTGCTGTCCACCCCCTATTCTGAGCACAGTACTCCAGTTGTGACATGCCATTGATAATCTCTAAAGGTCCTCCCTCAGTTTAACTCCCAAAAGTACATGCTTCCATAAAGAATTCACAAGTGGCAAGAGCTATTCTTGATTTTCCCATATTGTTGAGAAGATTGCTTAGTTCAGAGCATGACTGTTTTCACATATACTATTCAAAAATCAAGATTATTAAGACACTGGAAAATACCTATCCTGGGTATTAAGGTTTATTAGAAGTTATGTGTCATTCAGATACTCTGTTTATGCATTGTTAAAGCTAGAAACAAAAGGACAAAATGGGTACCCAAGGATGACAAGTAAAAATCTAATTTGACCATGCTGACCATGCTATTTCACTGGTGTTCCGTGTGTGGTGTGTGTGTGTGTGTGTGTGTGTGTGTGTGTGTGTGTGTGTGTGTGTGTGTGTGTGTGTGTGTTCACTTAAAACTGAACTGAAGCACAATGAAAACACAGTGACTATTTTAGAAAGGGATTATTTTACAGGAAAAATAATCCTGAGCACTCCCCTATAATAGCAAAGAACTTCAACTTAGTAGCTGAGGAGATCAGAGGGGCAGGAGGGGAAGTATGAATGGGAGCTCAGAGAGGGGATGAGGACGATGGGTTAGCTACAGGAAAATAGGATAGACTAGCAAGGAATACATTCAGGGACATCAGAAATAAGGTTGGACTAATACGGTGGCACATGCCTAATATCCCAGCTCTCAGGAAGCTGAGGCAGAGAAGAGACTCATGAGTTCAAAGCCAGACTGAAGGCTGCACAGCAGGACCTTATCTCCAATTCATTAGTTAATTAACAGTTGAACACATAGGGAAGACAGATGAAAATTAACAGTAAAATATTATAATTTTTTCAAGGAAGAAAGAAGGCAAACCTTTCCTTTGAGAGAGAACCTTTGCAATCCTCACGTGGCCATTGAGATTTCTGACATTTCTCTTTGTGTCTAAACAGACAGACAAAATTACCATGATTTTATGAGTGTACTAAGAAAAGTGTCCATCATGCCAAACCAACAGACAGAATTTGAAGGAGCATCGGAGCACTGCTACCTTGAAATTAATCCTAAGAAATTCATGCTACTCTAACCCATAACCACCTTCTGAAATAATGCAACCCAAATTCTCCCTATTCTCAATATTGCAAACTAGTCACTTTCTTATCACAAGGTGCTAATTCAGCACAGACTCACTTTATCTATCTCAGGATGTTTGGAAAGGCAAGAGTTCTTCAACCTTGGGTAATAAAATAAAGATGTTACTAACAGGACCAGCCTGTCAGGGAGTGAGATGTACAGGGCCTCGCCTGATTTATCTCTAGTAATATCTACTGGAAAGACAGGGGTGAGAGTGAATTGGATTGCATCCTCTATGGTGCTTTGCTCCAATGGTGTTTTGGCTCATTTTCCTGCTGCTTATACATGCTGCAAATGAGGAAGTGCCCAGCTGACAATTTTCTCTTCTGATTTATAGGAAAGGTCATTTAATCCCAAGTAAGCATTTTTCTAAATATTAAATCCTCCAGTTCTCTCCACCCCTTCCTTGTCCTTTCATGTTTTTCTTGGAATAATTCAAGATAGTGGGTTGTACCTATAGCAAAGGCAGCCAAAATGTTCTAGTGACTTTAGGTTTGAATATACAAATTATAGAATGAGGTATTAATCTGTGATTTATATCATATATTATATACATGATTTGTAGAGTGAAGTATTATGAAGTATACAACAATGATTTCAGAGTTTGAATGAAAACACAATAGCACTATATATTTGTCATTAGTCAAACTAAAATCACACAACAGCATATTTGTATATATTTGTATCATATGCATATATATTCATAATCTGTTTTTTTAAAAGGGGTTTCTCTGTGTGGCCTTGTATGTCCTAGGACTTGCTCTATAAATGAGGCTAGGCTCAAACTTAGAGATCCACGTGCCTGTGCCTCCTGAGTACTGGGATAAAAGCCACGTGCTAAGGTTATTAATATATTTTCACCAAATACTTAAGGAATTCAAAAAGTTAGGCTGGATCCTCTTAATGTACAAATATTATATAAATATAATCTCTTTGACTCAATTATTAATTTTCAAATCTTTACATTATTTTCATTTAAATTATTAAAAATTGCCAGGAATCATCATCATCACCATCATCATTTGTAGTACCCAGGTTCTTGTGCATGCTGGGCAGGAATTTTATTTCCAAATACTTATTGACATTATTTTTAATTGCCAAAGACCCTAAGCATAGAAAAGACTAAGTCTTTAAAATAATTACCTTTCTTGGCACTAAAACAACAAAATTCTTACCATTAGAGAGATCTCAGGATAAATTCACAGTAGCAGAGATATTTATATCTTTTCAATAAAGGTGCATCAACAGGAAGCCAGAGCATAAATAAACGCAAAGGAACAAACACTCTTGCATTTGCTCTCAAAAATTTCTTCTGAAGTGTCCACTTTCTATATTAAAATAGTAGATCACACCTGCCAAGAAACCAAGGTGATAGCAGAAGGTCATGGGAGACCTCTGCTGTTGTGTAATTGTCTGCTTAGGAGCAGAGTTATCAAGGAGTAAGCCCAGCGATTGGGACAGACAGAAGAACTCTTCCTGATGGTCCAGCACGTGTACCTGTCACCAGAGTGGGTAAAGATGTCATCCCAGAAAACTAGACAAGAGCTCGTAACACTGAGCTCGCTAACAAATCTCAGTAGAGCCCCAGATGGTCTTCTGGTAACACGGAGCTTTGTTATTCCTCTTCATGTTCTAATCTAAAGGCTTCTTTTTAATCCAAACAACTGGTCTCAAATGTAAATTGAGCTCATTTTAAAACCTAAATTCATGAGGTACTTCATTCCGAGACAATACTTCGCCCTGTACCAATATGTCCCTTGTCCTACTTTCCCTTGAACCAGTTCCACCAAAGCAGCTCAGTTCAGCAATTCTATTAAGGTCATTATTTGCCTATGTTTGACATGACTACTTGGCTTGTATATTACTGGGCCCTGATAGAAAACCTCTCCTAAGGGTGTAAGTCCTCAATAATAAACCCTTGCTGTCCTCTTTGGCATCTATACTGGTCCTTGTCCATTTGAACCTCAGAAGATCTTGTGGCTTCTGGGGTCATGTCCCCCTCTGTGGTTGTGCAACTCTATTAGAGCTAATCTCTGAATATTCCTTAAAATAACTAAGTTTAGCCTTCAACTAACATCCTAGTGCCTGAGAATTTGGGCTCTTATTTAAGGAATAGTGTAGTGTCAGTTTAATTTGCTTTTTTATTATTTCCCATGTGAAAGCAAATATGAATCCATTCTTCTAGCCATGGCCAAATCATCTTTTTTATTTAAATTAGAAACAAGCTTGTTTTACATATCAATCCCAGTTCCCTCTCTCTCCCCTCCTCCCCTGCTCCCCACTGCCCCACAATCCCATCCCCTTTCTGCTCCCCAGGGAGGATGAGGCCTTCCATGGGGGATCTTCAAAGTCTGTCAAATCATTTGAAGCAGGGCCTAGACCCTCCCCCTGTGTGTCTAGGCTAGGTTGAGAGTCTATGTGGAGTAGGCTCCTAAAGTCCATTCGTATGCTAGGGATAAGTACTGATCTAGTACCAGAGGCCCCATAGATTGCCCAGGCCTCCTCACTGACACCCATGTTCAGGAGATCAGGATCAGTCCTATGCTGGTTTCCCAGCTATCAGTCCGGGGTCCATGAGTTCTTGCTTGCTCAGGTCAGCAGTTTCTGTGGGTTTCACCAGCCTGGTCTTGACCCCTTTGCTTATCACTTCTCCCTATCTGCAACTGGATTCCAGGTGTTCATCTCAGTGTTTAGCTGTGGGTGTCTGCTTCACCCACAGCTACCCACAGCTGATCATCAGCTACTGGATGATCAGCCAAACTATCTTATCTCAGACACTTTGCCACCAAAATGAGTATCTTGAGACTGGAGACTGGCAGGAGTATGGTGTCTATTCTTTGCTGGTATGTGCCTGAAATGCACTTCTGCAGCATTTCCTGAAAACAGTGTCTTCAAAAGAGGCTAACAGCCACACAGACATCTGCAGAATGTGGGTCCATTGCTACATATTTCCCTTCTGAGCGTACAATGCTAAAACTGAATGACCTGGAACAGGACCAGCAGTCAAATGGGAATTCCCCATTCAAAGACCCTTTTGCTTAACTAAGGGCAAGTACCACAGGGAATTACTGCTCTGGGGATCTCCTCAAGAAGACAGGAAGCATGGGCTTAGAAGTAAAGCATCTAAAGCCTTCCCAAACTGAGTTCAGTATGGGATGTATTTCCAATAAAGTAATTGATTATAATATGCAACAAACTCTGCCTCATCATCATTATACATAAGAAAACAATCATATCAGCAACCCAATCTAGAAGAAAAATATTGCACATTGGAGCTTTAAGGTGATAGAAAATTTTTTAAAATGTAAATGGCACACATTGGAGTTCCAGATCTGTATGATGAGCTGAAAGACTGTCAAACATCACTCTACATTTCATTAGAATGCATTTCTGTGTGGGAAGTGATTCTCTTAACAATAAGAAATGACACAAGATTTTTTTTACTGGTTTAAGAAAAAAAAGAGCAGAAGCTACAAGAGTGAGAAGGGAAGAAAAGGAAGGATGCAGAGGTCATGAGGAAGCAAAAATTTTGAGTCAGGTGTAGATTATAAGAAAGGACATATGACAGGTAGGATTTTAGTTGGGGGGTGGTAGAGGAGGAAGGGAGGGAGAAGGGAACTGGGATCATCATGTAATTCAATCTTGTTTGTAATTCAAATATATAAAAATAAAGAAAAAAAGAGCATACAGATAGTAGTAAGAAACAAGTTAAGATGGAAATCATATTCAGATAAATTCAGGAGTGATCTGAAAGTTTTATTTTAAGATGTTAGTATTTACCAAATACTAGAAAACATGTCTTTTGTAGCATTTGAATTTATAGAACAAAAACAATTTTAATTGATGTCATAAAATATGTAGAACGATCTGAATCTGAACTGTTGTAACATGCTTGTGCCTCTTGAGAGGAGAGAGACTGCCATTGTCTTTACCTGTAAGCTGAGTAGCAAACCATTTCTGAAGACTCCTAGAAGATAAGCTACCAAAGAATGAGGTCTGAAAGGATTAGTTAATTTGTATAACAGATATTGTTTGTCAAATAACCCTATATGAATACTTTGAAAATACCATATTTAGTCTTTTTACATTACAGCCAAAGCAATAGATCCAAAAGAACTAAAGTCACTGTTGACTTAACCCCCTGTAGTTCTGGCAATACCCATGAGAGGGAGAACATTAAAAGAATTGCTTGACCAAATGAAGCAGCACTTACAGAGAAGAAATAAAGCTATGAACATCCCACATAAAAGGGTATTTGAAGACATCAGAATAGGTTATCTGATGTAAAACAGAGTTGAATCTGAGTCTTCAGTTCCTTCATTCCCAAATACCTCAAGCTTAACTCCTCCTCCTAGTGCATGTCAACTCATATAAACAATCATTCCCAGAGGTTTATTCCCCACATGTTTGTCTCTCCCTATTTGTCACCACATAGAAATTACAGTAACATAAAATTTAGTCTAGAAGGGCTAAATAATTTTATATTGGATATTTATGTCAAATAACCCAATATGAATAGTCTGAAAATGCCATATTTAGTCCATTTTCACCTATTCCATTCAAAGCATTCAATTCAAAACGACTCAAACTATTGTTGGTTTAGACCTCTGCAGTTTTTAAAATACCTATAAGAAGTAAAATTGAAGAACTATAAATCACTTCCTCTAACACATATATACACTCTCTTAATTATGAGGTGCCCACCACCACTGCACACATATACATGGACTCATATTTATATTTATATTCATACTCATATTTATATGAACACAACCTTTCTCACTCTTTTCTTCCTTTTTTCCATGGGAGTGACCTAAATCTGAATGGAAACTGATCTTTATAAAATGTGTAGGTTTTTGCATTTTTTAAGCCACCCAATGGGTAACATTTTGTTATGAGAGCCAAAGAAGCAATATAGAAACTATCCATTACAGGAGGGCCTAGGCCCTCCCCAAATGATGTGACAGACTTTGATGATCCCCCATGGAAGGCCTCACTGTCCCTGGGGCGTGGATGGGGGGTGTGATGGGGGGGATCAGTGGGGGGACAAGGGAGGTTGGGAGGGAGAGAGACTGGGATTGATATGTAAAATAAGATTGTTTCTAAATTAATAAAAGTTTAAAAAGAAACTATGCATTTCTCATCTCATGATAAGATGGGACACAAGGAATTCAAGCTCAAGGTTTTGGCTGCTTTTGAAGTCATCAGCCTATATATCTATTCATTGTTTGCCTACTGCCATAGTTTGGGAAAATTTGACCACTCCCTGATGTTCTCTGTGGATTTTTACCGAGAAAGGAAAGCATGGTTACCTTGCTCCTAGAAAAATCACAAAATATTAATGATGATGATGATGATGATGATTGGCCTTAAGCATCCATTACTTCCTTTCTCAGTCCAACATATTGACAGTTTTATTCCAAGGAAAAAGAAGGTAACAGATCCCAGTGAGTGAGATCATGGATGATATTACATTCAGTTGCTTTCTCTTCCAGTACACTTCTTCCTCCTTTCACTGATCAACTTGACCTTCTTTCTGAATTGTAGATGACATTGTCTGAAAATGTTTCTGACTCTCAGAAAGTCCCCCATTGTTCTCCTCCACATTACAAATTTCAAGCATCTCTTGTAACCATTGATTCTTTGGGTATTATGGTTTCCATTCAGGGCATCTGAAAAATGTGAATCAAATTTTGGAAGCATAATCACTACACAAAAACATTCCAAATGAGACCAAGTCTAACATGCTATTGTATTGTCTACAAATTGGAATCTGGACACAAGGCAATGAGGTGAAGCCAATCCAAGGCTGTCTTCAGAGTGAGGAGGGACACCTTATTCACCTCACATCAAGGTGTCACAAAGGCTAATACAGCCCTAGGTGAGTGACGAAGGGCTCCAAGGGAGATTACTGCTACTTTTCCAGGAACCTAGTGACATTCATCAAGGGTTTTTAAATGATATGCTTTTTCATGTAGTGCCAGTAATTATTTTCTGAGTCCTTGTGCATGAGAATAATTATAACTTGTCATCTATTTCTCCCATATTGTAGTTTGTGGCTTTCAAGATTTCAGGTTGTCCTTTCCCTACCACTTTGTCAATTGTTTCCTAGAGTGACATGAAGTACGGCAAAGGTAGGTCTTGGCATTTACCCAAAGGCTGACTAGGAATTTCAATTTG
Organism: Cricetulus griseus; assembly: GCF_003668045.3. Lineage (NCBI taxonomy): Eukaryota > Metazoa > Chordata > Mammalia > Rodentia > Cricetidae > Cricetulus > Cricetulus griseus. The sequence continues at coordinate 188,873,295 of NC_048595.1, read as the reverse complement.
GTCAAAGATATCTATTTATATGCTGAAAGCAAAAGCCTTCAGATGAAGACTGAAAAGCAAAAGACTGTAAACAGTCATAAAAGGCAAGGCAAGCTGGGATATATAAATAAGCAGCAAGGCCCAATAAGCAGTAGTGTGCAGAGCCCAGTAATCATCTGCTGGGTAGCTGATTCTAGTTTTCAATCTATAAAACTCCCTATAGGGCATCCCGAGGATTAGGAACAGAGTAGCTCATGCTCTTGCACTCTCCCAACTCTGCTATCAGAGAACAGTAGGTGAACCATGAATCTGGTGAATAAGTTCCATATCACAGCTTAATTCTAGTTCCTCAGGACTAGCCCTATAGAGCTCCATTCTGTGTTCATGGATTATGACTCTGTACCACTCATGAAAGTAAGGAGAATGGCCCTATTGCTCATCAGAGCAACTATCTGCAGAATGCAACATCACCTGTCTTAGGAAATGGAAGGTGCTTCCTAGGTAACTTAGATGAGGTAAGAGCTACCAGCCAAGTGGATCCAGTTTGGATCAAGGCTCGAGATTTCCAATAAGAATTTTCTCTCTCTGGGGAAGAAGGATTGAACAAATTCATGTTATATGTCACCAGGGTCTTACCATGCAGTTAGTTCAATGGGGATCACAGGAGCCATGCCTTTGATTTCTTTTGATTGACGATTTAACAGTCCTAATTTGGCTCGTAGGTATTATTATCTCCTGGCTCACCTGTAAATGTCTCGAGACCTAACACAACACCAACCTGTAAACTCTTAGAGTCTTGGTGAACTTGAATTTGATCAAGAGCCACTTTTAAAAGCTGGTGAAACTAAATATGCCTAGCCTGCCTTGTCCATTTCTTCTCTTGAAAACCACAGTGCAGATGCCTGTCCACAGCCCTGCCTCTTCCTTTCTCAAGAAGGAATCTCTACCGATCACAGAGCCTGTGCCATGTCCTTCCAGGAAATTAGGATGAAACCAATTGTTTTTCATTTCTCAGTCTTCATCCAAAGTTTATCATGCCTCATACAAAATAGTACAATTGAAACATGGATGGGAACCATTATCCTGGAATCCCACATCTCTGAATGAAGAGCAGGTACCTAAAGAACCCTGAGGCTCTATAGGGAAAGACACAGTGGTATGGATGTCAAATTGACCAGCTATGTTCAGTTCAAGTAGCAGAGGACTGAGGCAGAGGTCAATTTAACATTCTTTAGTGTTAAGCACAAAGTCTGTCAACTAAAATTAGTAAAATAAAAGAGGTAAATTAAGGAAATTGGCCATTTGGTGAATTATCTTTCAGCAAATTAACCTAAACTGTATGTAATTGGTAATAAAGCAGGAATGGGGGTTAGCACAGATGTAGTAATTGTCCCTAGGGGATCACCCAACAATTGCAAATGCTGTCGGTCATTGTACACAAGTCTCTCACATTTTAAAGATCACTTTTAAAACAATACAGGAGTGACTAGGGTTCAGAACATAAATGCATACCCACAGGACAGATAAAATGGGGAAAAAACTGTTCTAAGGTAACACAAATGGGCTCTGGGAGCATGGAATAAATTTCCAGTGGCAGTGTTATGCATGATACAAAAATTGCTGTACCTCAAATAACTTAGATAGAAATGACAGTGACATGTCTCACAAAGCAGCATTAAAAAATCCAAATTAATGGGGGTGAGGGGAGGGAGAGGGAGAAGGGACTTACATGTGAAACAAGCTTGTTCCCTAACTAGAACTAATAAATAAATAAATAAATCCAAATTGTGTAAGAGATGTTCCAGATAAAGCCCCCAGTTCTGAAATAAAAACTTGCCCAGGGCTGGGAACTGAAAGCAAGTTGTGGCTGAAGTAAAAGCAGAAGGGACATGTTCAGCAGGATGGGCTGGAAACACTATGAGGTCTAGGAGGGAAGCTGATCATTTTGTCTTCAGCTTAGCGTAAAGGAAAGGTAGTCTTGTAGAAGTTCAGATAAGAGAGTTAGGCATCTTGGCAAATGATGGCCAGATGCCACATCACAGGGAGTCTGGAAGGCCATGGACTAATTGATTATTATTATCAAGAATCTAATTGACTTCTCTTTGGGTTTAGGAAGTTATTTCATTTTGTCCAAAAGTAATAAAAATCAACAAAATTTTAAAGCAACAATACAGTTCTTGGAATGAAGAGCAGAGGGGGTGGGGTTGGACTGATAAGGTGACTGTGTATTATTATCCTAGTCATATACCACAGGTAGGAGCATGGGCCATGGTGGTAGCATTGGAAATGAAGACAAAGAGATGCTCTCTCTCAGTAGAGAGAAGGGAGATTTGATGATGGCTTCTGGGTTCCTGTATTACCAAGGCACTGGAGGGAACCAGTTTTGGAGTAAGGAAAATCCCAGCAGAGGGCAGAAACTAGTGAGGTGAGTAGGACTTCCTTTGGACCTTCTGTTCAATAGTTTGTCAGTCTCCTAATATATTATAGGTATGGAAATTTTCCTGGTCCATGCACTGTACAAACAAAGGAAAGTTCCAGGATGTGTGATAGAATTGCATAGTTTATTCCATGGAAGATGGGACTTAGCATCACTTTCATGGGACCTGTTTTGGAAGAAAGGAAGCTCATACTCATGTGTTGAAGGAAAATTTGTGTTGTTGCCATGCAACAGTGCTTTACTGAGCACCTTTGGATTAAGAAACTGACCCTGAAATTCTGAATCCATGGAAAAGCACTGAAAAAAAGCAATGAAAGGCTAACCACTGTGGTTCATCAAAGAGATCCCATGAGCTGATGATTTCAGAAATAGCATCTTTACAGAGAGTTGGACAAGGGAAGGGGGTAATGAGATCATATTTAATTGTATATGTGAATGAAATAATAATAATAATAATAATAATAATAATAATAATAATAATAATAAAGGGATAGCATCTTTCTGCATAGAAAAAAGTTGATTTTGCTATAGAAACCTAGTACATAATGAGAAAAATCCTGTATGTGTCACCTCTTCTACTGGCCTTCATAAAATCTAATATTTCTCCATAGTTAAGGATACACTAAAATAGAATCCATACAACTGTGAAGTCACAGGGTAGTCAGTCAGCAACAAATGCCAGCAGTGAGTACCCACTCAACTCTAGGCTATTGCACTCCCACATATGCTGAAAAGAACACTCCCAAAGAGGAAGAAAAACAAAGACAGGTAAATGCCCTCTGTCATGGAAGAAGGGAAAGCCATTCAGGAATAAGAGAGTTAGCATTCTTAGCCAACTTTCCTGATGGATGTAGAGTGAGACAGTCAAGGATGTCACCATGGATACATCTGGCTGCAACTCCTTGAGTTATCTGTATTGAACAGATTACTACAGGGTGTGGGTAATTTTTTTCTGGCCTCATTATGTGTGTGTAATGCCAATTAAATAACAGGGGTGAAAATTAAAACAGAAAATATCTGTCCCTGCTGAGTTTAATCTCATTAGTGCAAAGTCACATGATTAGTCTTAAGAAGGGCTAAGACATCAGTAAAGACAGCAGCAAAGTCGTAAGTAGCTTTTGCATCACACCAAGAAAAATCAGAATCTTATTAAGATAAAGACAATGGAGCCATTCCTATAATAAAACAAAGCTATGACTTTAGTGGCAATGACCATCTATGTGAGTAAACAGCATGGAGACTTCATAGCACTTCTCAGACTTCAAATCCATAACTGAATGCCACAGTCAACCACTTTAAGGACTGGCATCATGTCCCCATAGACTGATTGCAAAACTAGTGGTTGCTTGCGTTATCCTGCTAGTGGCTTATATAATCTTGAAGCATCAGATTCTTCAGTTAAAGAAAACCACGAAAACTGGACAATACTTAGAGAAAATGTAAAAATTAAGTGTCTGTCAACATTAAGCTTCATAGCCCATTTAGGGTATGCACAGCTTGAAGTATGCCAACAAAGCACTAGTTCTGAGCTAGGCCTCAGGTGGAAAACCAAATTTCCCCTTCCTTCAGGAAAGGTAAAAAATGTCAGCAACAATATATATGAGAAACCTATGGCCAACATCTTCCTAAATAGAGAAAAAAATTGAAATAATCCTACTGAAATTAGGAGTGAGAGGGGCCTGTCCTGTAACTGGATGTTTTTTTTTCCCTACCCGCCAGTTCCCAATAGCCGCTCAGAGGCTTAATATTAATTATAATTGTTTGGCCAGTGGCTCAGACATATTACTAACTAGCTCTCGCATTTAAATCAACTCATTTTTGTTAATCTATATATTACCACATGGCCATGATTTATTGGTAATGCTCTGGCATCTTAGTCCTCTAGCTACATGGCATCTCCCTGACTCTGCCTTCTTTCTCTCCATATCTCTCTTTGGATTTCCTGCCTGGCCCTATTCTGCCTGGTTATTGGATAAATCCATTTCTTTATTAACCAGTGATAATAAAACATATTCACAACATGCAGAGGGGCTTCCCACATCACTGGCCACTATCTCGCACCCCTTTTCAACATTGTGCTAAAAAAAACTAGCTGGAGAAATAAAGTAGAAAGAGATACAAAAAGGATATGAAAAGGAAAAAAAAAGAAATTAAACCATCCTTATTTGCAGAAGACATGATATTATGCATAGGAGATTCCAAAAAATTACCAGAAAACACCTAGAAATGATCAACAATTAAAGCAATACAGACGAAATGATTTGCAAAAATCTAGAGTCTGTTTATGCATCAATAGCAAACATATACAGAAAGAAGAGATTATGGGCACACATCCCTTTAAAATAGCCTCAAAGTAAATAAAATATGTAGGAATAAACCTGGTCAAGGAAGTGAAGGGGCTCAGCAGGGAAAACTTTACATTTCTGAAGAAAGAGTTAGACCCTAGAACACAAAAAGATAGTCTGTCCTCAAGGATTGGTAGAATCAATGTTATGAAAATAACCATTCTATTAAAAGCCATTTACAGATTCAATGCAGATAAATAGCAGTTTGTCAGCACTAATCATGTGATCTTGTCCAAATTACTTAATACCTCATGTGTGCAGTTTCCAACTATGTAAAATAAGATAAGAAAATAATCAGAAACAAACCCTAGAGTAATTGCAAGGGTTCAGAAAGATAGTACAGGCCAAGCCTTGAAAAGGCAAGACCCTCAACTGATGCTCATTCAGACCTTCTATTTGGCAGCCTTGAGATAAGAGAAAACTAGAAATAACAATAGTAATAATAATATTAATCATCATCATAATTGGCACTTCCTATCCAGGAAACCATTATAAGGAAATAAAAAGTCATCACATAGCCTAGAAAGATAGTAAGAAAGAGATATGAAGACAACCCATGGAATGAGCCAAGCAGAAAGCAGGGCCTTGGGTGTCCTTGAGCCACCCCCACAGTGGTAGCCTGGACAGCAAGCCTCAAACCCAAACCTTGGGTCTCCTAGTCTAATACCTTCCTGTTATTCCTCACTAAATCCTGCTCACACATCCTCTGTCTTTACAAGTTTGTATTCTGTAGCTCTCCACCTTATTATAAAACTAAAATACAGTTCACAAGTAAGCAAATCTATTAATAGTAAACAATAAAAAGTATGGTGTCTATATAATAGTATCTATATCACAAACCTAGCATCAGGGTAAAACGAATGAACCAGCAAAGAGGCTCTTGATAGAAGGTATCACACAGACTTGCCAGTGCATTGTTAAATCCCATTAGAGAGGCACACCAAGCTGAAAAGACACAAAACAGGTACTTTTCCCTTTACCCCAGTTTTAGTAGCTGGCAGGATAGGATGGCCAGCATAGTCAGCCCTCTATGCTTGGATTACATAGAACAATCTTTATTTTCAGCTATAAACTATGACTTTGGCTGGAATTCATTGCAGAGAAGTGAAAGCTATATTGTTCTTGACCATGGAATTCACAGAAGTTAAAGGTCAGGAGGCTGCCTTATGTGGGTCTAACTGTGGCAAAGCCTAGCTTCAGCCAGAAGAGGCAGGGTGGTCCAGGGCCTGAGTATCTAAAGAACAAAAGCTAAGACAAGCAGTAATACATATGAAAATGTCCACACATGCTCACAAGCCTAGCTACACTGTTGGGAAAGTCTTTCTCTCTCCAATAATTATCCAATACCTTTATTTACACCACACATAGAAAACATGTATTTTCAGAATCTGGCCAATATTTAATGTCCTGGCTTATTCACAATACAAAAACTAACAACTCAGGTGCCATTGATGAGGAACAGCCTGGGAGTTACATTTTTTTCCTAAATATATATTGATCCTTAGGTCTATGGCTCATACAAATGCACGGACACATGTCTGCCCCAGAATTAAAGTGACCCTGACCTCAGTGTGAAAAACACTGATCGTTTCTGTGGTGACTACCTGAGAATGAAGACAGCAGAGGGACACAGACTAATGAAGTTTGTATTGAGTGGAGAAGAACAAGTCCAAAAGTGTCTAGTTCTCCAAGAGCTGGGGTGTGGGCAGATGGCAGGGGCCTAGTCACAAACCTCAGAGTTAAGGAGAAAGACAGAGGACAACCACACCACCTCTATGAGAGTTTGGCTGTGTTAGATGTTTCTTACACATCACTCGAGCAACCCTAGCCTTGGTATTTTCACATAATGTGCAACATTTCTTTCTCTTCTGTTGTTAAAGATCAAAATCAGAGCTTCATATATGCTGAGTCAGCCACTCAACCACTGAGCTACTCCAGCCCTCCAAATCAGACCAAACAACAACAACAAACAAACAAACAAACAAACAAACAAAAAACCCCACCAGCTTCTTAAATTTTAGCTATGTTTTTCATTTCTCAAGATTCTTCGCAGAAAGTACCCACTTAGTCTACTCCAATGCCTGACACTAAAAAAGTCTGGCCTTCCCTTCTCTTTGATTTGAAATATTTCAAAGGTGAACAGCAATGGGAGGCTAGCATTCTCCTGCTTGCACATGAAGGTGCAGAGGAGGCATTCACAGCCCTCTTGCTATAGGGGAGGTAAGCACATGTGTCAGAAAGCTCACACATTGGTTCAGTCACACTCTATGCAAAACAAGAGGGATCTTTTAGACCTTGTATTAGATTTGTCAACAGAAATTCTGCCCTCAGCAAACTCACTACAGATTTGCTTCCAACAAGAAGGTAATTGTCAAATTTGCTAGGCCAAATAGTTTGGGAAACAATGGGGTATCTGTATACAGTTCTCGAAACAAACCCCCCAGGAAATACCAGAGAAGCTGGAGAACACAAACCCCAAATAAACACATTGACTCCCTTTTGTATATACAAAATAAATTATATACAAATTTATCCATCACACAGCATTCCCAAATGAAGTCTGTCTGAGGAGTTAGCGTAGGTCTTCATGTAAGTAACCATAATCACACCATAGCTCCCCAAATCATTTCTGGGTTTACAAAATCAAGCAGTCACTAACAAGCAAGAAGCTTGGTGGTCCTCCGGAAGAAACAAGAGCAAATGGCTAGCATTTGAAATGACATTCACAGTCACAAGCTTTTCTTAACTAGGTGCATACAGCCAGGAGTACTGAGTAACGTTAAACATATTCTAAACACACACTGGATATACAATCTGAAAGGTTATGAATTTGTTTAATCTTCACAACAATATTATAAAGTAGATACTTTTCAAGGCACAGAGAGTTCCTATAACTTGGCAAATATCAGATGGTCAATTCTAATAAAGACAACCTATCAAACTGATTCTAGAAGTATGCTTTTATTATATGCCTTTGGAGGTCATAGACTAAGAGCAAACTTGCATTTTGATCTAATTTATCATATTAAAATCTTGTTGATTCCCCTAAAATAATCCTTTCACAGAATAAACTGTGGGCAACTTTAAGGGACCTGTTTTTTTTTTTAAAATCTTATTTCCTACTCCTATTTATTCTCCCCAGGAGTACCATACTCCAGAAGAGAAACACTGAAAACAGCCATATATCAGACACCTGAGGCAATGGCCTTGGAGTATAAGATTATTAAACAATCTCTGGGTATGTTAGTGCTCAAACATTTAATGTTTCATTGCTGGCAACTTCAGCCTCTATATAATCTTCTTTGGAAGAAATACGAATACTCCCCACCCCCCAGCAGCCTCTAGTATTGTGTTTAACATGGATCAAATAAAACCCCATTTTATTCTGCATGTCTTTTGTCTGCAACAATAATCTTGAAGCATAAAATGCATGTGCTCACTGGGGAACGGCAGAAAAATTAATTCCCAGCAAATTTTGTCAATGACTGTCACTCACTTTCTCATGTAAAGAATTGTTCTGGGGCTGAGCAGACACATCATTAAGCACTGCTTTGAGAGGAGACAGATAACACAGTCCTATTTTGTAGATCTGGAGTCTAAAGGGAAATCAGATCTTGCTTAGTATTGTCATAGTTGCGTAATTGCCCTTAAAATCCAGCTGTGAGCCATGTTCCTACAGGTATTTATGTGTGACCCTAGTCTTTTTGGACCCTACCACATGAATACCTTATCCTCAGGCTCAATTACATGACAGCTGCTCACAAGCCCTGTTGTTCCCACTTCAGCTCACTGGCTTCGCCGACAGCACAGTATCCTTGATCAGATTAAATTGCTCCTAGATATAGTCTCCTTGAGGACAACAAACACAGTTTCTGTATCTCTTGATACCACAAAAGTAGTATACACTCAATAATAATAAATAAATGAGCAAACTGATGAGCTGCACCACCAGGGTCAGTAATATTATTATTGCTTCCTTCCTGAGACGGCAGCAAATCCATATTGGATAGCAGTGCATGTCTGCATTTTCCTTTTCCTGTGTTCCTTTTTAGACACAAGATGCAGGACACCAAGTACCTCCTTTCAGCCTGCCATATGAGTTACTTAAAATGTTATCTAAGAATAGATAAGAGGAGATGGTTGCCTGGTTATATAATTTGTTTTAGCATGACCGCTCTGAGTCCCCCGATCCTGTTATTCTGGCCCTCTTCCACGTGTGAGATCAGCTTCCATTCTAGAATGATGCTCTCAAATTGACCAGGCAAGAATGAAAACCCAAATGGGAGGTAAGTCCTCAGTTTTGACTGACAAGTCTGAGCCACCAACCTTGGGAAATAAATCAAAGAGACTCAGTTGAGGCACATGGGACACTGCTGGAGGGAGGGGAAGTCATAACTGAAGGACATGTGGCACTCAGGAACAGATGGGCCTGGGCACTCTCCATTTCAACATCTATTATGCTGAACACAGGGGGGTTCTGTGGTCACCTCCTAATCACTGCAAATCCAGAGTTTCTGACCATCCCAAAATGAACATTAAACTGTTAGCTGTTTTATTAAATAATGGATCACCCTTAATAACAGAGCACAGAAAATGCCAGGGATTTTTATTTAATCTAAAAGGATTAGATTGCTGTCATGGTTCATACATAATTATTAATCAATTGCTTCCAAATTCCAACATCACTATCATTATCTCACATACCTATGGTATTGCTACCGCAAACACAAATTTGATCAGTGAAGTCTACCAAAGTACAGAATACACACTTTGCTAATTAAACTTTACAAGTATTATGCTAAGAGTCTGCATGTCACATCATTTCCTGGGAGAACAGGCTTCCCATGCCTATCAGTGTCTGACAACGCAATCCTTAACTTAGAATCCTGAATTTAGAATGACAGGAAAGCAGAAGAAACAGTCCTTCCTGCTCCACAGAAGGAAAGTGCCACAGATATTCAGGAAGCACAAACTTTGATGTCTGGTGTCAACCAGGTACTATCAAAAAAACCCTCAAAAACTCCATCTGGACACCTCCCGTTGGTTGCTGATAATGTACACACTATTTGGGGGTTGTGATGCACATGCACATGTGTCTGCTGTAAAGAACAGGGAATACAGCATGCCATCTGAAGACCTGCTTTTGCCATGACAAGATATGGAAGAGCCACCTGTGGCCAAAATTGAGCCTGAATCCCAACTCTTGAGGGTAGATCCACAGAACAGCATTGATCCAAAGATCAGCTCAGAAGCAGTAACTCACCTACCAATACTGCCAGCCCCAGGAAAGCTGAACAGTTCATTACCAAGCCAACTTCTAAACCTAAGGGGAATCTTAATAGACAGAACTAATTGAAATCAATAGTCATATAGTAATTGTAAGGGAGGAAAGGCGCTTCACACATTTTAAAGCGCAGACAAATGGACAATGACCAGTCTTCATGCCAACTGCGCTATCTGGCTCTCCAGTAAATGTCTGCCAACAGGTCATCTACCTAGAAAGGAAAAGAGGGAACCCTTGAAGACACCAACTTGGAGCATAGCCTGTGATTTGGAGGCATAGTCACAGGTGCTCACAGGCCTGCATGTGGAGCCAGAAAGATGCTCAGAGTGTGGCATCCAAAGCTGCAGGGGAAGGCTTGATTTATCTTCCAGATTTGTGATTTTAGATTTATTTTCTCTGGTTCCCAAGCGCTTCCTCTGCAAAATAAAAGGAAAAATTAGACCATCTCCAAAGATCCCTTTGTTATCTTATTCTGGAATAGCAGAATATATATAAAAGCCTAGAACATAGGGGTTCAATAAAGTTGTAAAATATGAGCACCCCATTCAAAATACTGTCTCTCATTCTTGTTTCCCTTTGAAGCAGTGGGTGTTTCATGTTCTGTTCTTGATGGCTATCTAGCATGACTTTACAAATGACCTCTAAGAACACACAAACTTTAATACTGCTTCAAAATACTTTTTTACAAAGTTATAGATGGAAGCATAACACATTGACCCAAAACCTGACCATCACATTGGATTGTGGTTTAATCCAGTTTATCATAACACAGGTATATGTAGTGTGTAGATCAGTCTTCTGGGTATGAGAAAAATTATCTCCGTACAAAATTCCTGTGTGGCTGAAATAATGTTAAGTCCTTTCTGGCATAATAATATATACTGATATCAGACAAAGAAAGCTCTCCATGGCCACTTGACAGAATGGTAAGAAGTGAACTTGACATGTGGCAGCTGTGGGTAGAAAAAGGAGAGGAAAGCTGAGGTTTTACTATATTATTAAATTAATTATTTTACTGGCATGGAGTGTCAATGCAAGCTCAGGATAGAACTTACAAAGAGGGGTTCCTTCTTTTATAACTATTTTAAATTTTTAAGTAAAATATAATTACATCATTTTCTCTTCCCTTCTCCTTCCCTTTCCTCTCTCCAGTGCTTCCCATGTCCTTTTCCCCTTGCTCTCTTTCAAATTCATGGCCTCTTTAATTGCTGTTACACACACACACACACACACACACACACACACACACACACACACACACGTATATAATAGAATTAGGTATGCCGCTGTCTTTTGCTCCCAGCCAGCAATTGTGCATATCTAAGATTTCATGCAGGCTTGTTGTTCAGAGATACAAGACTTTACAGGGGCATGACTCCTCTTGATCTGAAGGGGGAAGTTTTAAGATCATCCTGTATCAATAAATGAAAGTGAAATGAAAGAAGGAATAGGAGACTCCCAGCCGTCACCAATCTACAGCGGTCCCAGGGTCCCTCTGGCAGAGCAAGGCTCCCACAGGCCATGCTGGAGAATGTCCCCTGAACAGCCTGATACTCCTGTGTGGAAAAAAGCTGTAGACACATCTCCCCAGGCTCTTATTCTTTGGGGTTTTATTCTGCCTCCGTTGTCTTTCTTGGAGCTCTCTAATGCAGAGGTTGAAGAACATGCCCTCAGTGAAGTTAAATTTTGTCTCCATGTCCACCCAGAAGGCACTTAGGTCTTCAATACTCTCCCTGTCCCTCAGTTTGGTACAACTATTCTTACAATAGTGCAGCTTTTGGGAGTTTACCATTCTTACTAATTGAGTTGAGGCTGAAGGCTCCTTACATAATGAACTATACCTAAGTTTGTCTTCCAGACACGCTTTTAATGTGCTTATATTCACTGTTTCCTCGCTTCTTGTCTCCATGGCCCCATGTGTATTCTCTTGCTATTGCTCCTTTCCCTTCCTCCTTCTCAATTCCCGTCTTCCACACTAGTTACACAAACTAGTTACACCAGTTACATAGTGGCTGTCAACCACTCAGACACCCTCTCTCAAACATTTCACTCACTTGAAAGGACTTGGGAGGTTCACCAGTTATGCCCCTAATCCACCCAAAGATTTTAACAAGACACGACAACAACATTGTTGCTTTGCTATTCACTGTCAGGGTGAGTTGAGCAATTTTCTTTTTAATCATTTGGGTTTGAAAAGCAGCATTCCTTCTAAATCCACGGGCCACCATTTTTCTAGAATCCTTTCTTTTTCCTGCTTGGGCTTGCTAGTTCTTTTTCTGAGCTTACTGAGCAATGTACTAAGAGTCAGCTTCCAACCTCCTTCCCTGGGGCTCTAGGTTTGTTACATCTTTACCAAGATTCACTGGCCTGAACCAAATGTTTTGTCACTATGTAACCTGAATTGCTATTTTTTGTAGCTAAACCAATGCTGGAGATCTTTAGAGTTTCCCTGTGCTAACTCCCTATTTTCTCCATCAGATGAGATGAACTGGGTTGTGTTATCAGAATAAAATTACAGTACCTTAACAAAGTGATTTTCGTAATTCACACAACCCATCAGATACAAGCTGAAAGAAGGACTCTGCTCATTATTGTCACTCAAGAGTCAAGCTGATGGGGCTTCACCTCAACAGGAACTCTTAGAATCATAGCAGAAGGAAGGAAACATGGAGAGCCACTAACTGGTACATCTTTACATCTGTGTCTAGAAGCAGCACATCCCAAGTCCACTCATGTACTATCAGCCAAACAAGATTCGAGGTTGTACCCGACATCAGAAAGTGAGGGCATGTAATGGTCTTTTTACAGTAGAGACCTGGTCATCAATATACTAACTGCTTCCAAAGACTACCATGGTCGTGTGCCTCCTCTCCTTTCAATCTCCTATTCTACTCCCATTCTCTCATTCTCTCCTTCCCAATCCCCCACTCTGCTACCCCTTCCCTCCCCACTTCCTCTGTTATCACCAAAAGCATTGGGTTGTCATTGGTATAACCTTGAATATCCCTCCCTATACCAGCTTCCTCTTCTACTAATCACCAAGATGAACTGATTTGTAATTTACCAGAACCAAAACCAGAATTCTTGGAGTTAAGTGGAAAGCATTAAAAATAAATACAAACAGGCTTGAATTTCACTTAATGAAAACCTGAAATTTGTCAGTATTGTCAGATGTCTAGAGGCACAGGTCTGATTATTATTCATTATGCCCATTCCAGGAGACAATAGTGAATATGTCTCCTGTCTGCACAGACCTCATATCCTGACCCAGCATGAAAGCTAACATGTATGCTAAAACGGGTAGGTGTCATACGAATATATTATCATTCACACAGTGTGTTCAGTTGTCACATGCTGCCAGAGACATAAACTAACTGGTCTTGGCAAATATCCTACCTTATTAAATATGATGCTGTTGTGCCAGATGACCTGGTAGGCATTTGTATAAATAAGAAAAAGAAAAGAGAAAGAACTCTACTATAAAAACATGGTCCAAGTGGTTTCTCAAATGTTTTCATTTTCATATCGACCTAAAGAAGACCTCCTAAAGTACCACTTAGGTCTGAAGGTGTTCATCAGGTGTTCACTGCTTAGATACCATGGTAGGCTCTATGTATTAATCCATAGTACAACATAATATGATTATTTGGGATTTTGTGACAAAGAACAGCATCAAATTAAAAAAACCCAATAGCTTGAGTGCTCACATTGGCTGTCCTTTGGATTCACAGTACAGCTTTTTGGCAAGTGAGCTTCTCTGAGCTTTGATTTCCACCACTGAGGAATATGTTATCAGGACTGGATCATAATTAGAATGCATTCCAAGTTAGTTTTCTAACAGTTATCCCTTTGAACACCAAACATCTGCAGCTTTAATACCTCCACCAGTATCACCCCAGTGTTGCCCCTGATGTCCCAAAGTGGGAACACTTTAAAAACTCCTTTTCTTCGACAACAATTAACTCAAGATAATTTTGAAAGACCCGCTCGAAATGCCCCTGAGCCCCCTGCCCCGAAGCTGCCGGAGCCTCCCAAGCCTTCACCCCGGCAGGGCTCGCGCCCCCAGCCCGCCCCGCCTGGCATCGCGCCTCGGGGCTGGGGCCGAGCAACGAGCACCAGGTGGGCAGGCCCGAGAACGAGCACCGGGTGGGCCGGCCCGAGAATGAGCACCAGGTGGGCCAGCCCGAGAACGAGCACCGGGTGGGTCGGCACGAGAACAAACACCGAGTGAGCCGGCCTGGAGCCCTGCCCCTGAGCCCCCGCCCCGCCCGAAGAGAAACACTCCGTCCCAAGGTCTCCGCCCCCAAGGTCAGCCATCAGGAAGGGGGGGGGAATTGAGTCTGCTGTACCAGACACCAGACCTTGAGAATATGCTGATCTGGAATGGCTCTGTGTCTCATTTGAACCATCCAATGGAAATGATTCTGTATTTCGCCTCATTTGAAAGACTCTGTGTTTCACCTCATTTGAATAACTCTGTACTTTGCCTCATTTGAATAACCCTGTATAGCGCCTCATATACATTGACCAATGGGAATAGCTCTGTATAATGCCTCATTAGAATTATCCAATAGAAACCCTGCTCCTAGCTTGCGTCTTTTTCCCTATATAAGGACCCCTTTCCCTTGGCTCGGGGCGCTTAGCCACACAAAGGCTGAGTCGCCCCGGGTGCCCGCGTCTCCAATAAAGCCTCTTGTTTTTTACATCCAGTTCGTGGCCTCGCTGGTTCCTGGGTGTGTGGGTCTCCCTCTACGAAAGTGCCTCTTCGGGGGTCTTTCAATTTAATGTTATTTTTTTTAAAAAAAATCATCATCCTGACAACTTTTACACTGTTGTCGCATTATCTGTTCATCATTCATATTCCATCCTACCACCACCAAACCACTTTAGTATTGAGTTTGCAAACTAATCTGGCCTTACTTGAGCAAGTTGTGGATTTTATAATCATCTGCCTTAATCCTCCACTTCTGGACTGCCAGCCAGAATGTGAACAAGAAACAGGACGGGTCATTTCCTGAGGGGATGCTGAAAGGCTTGCAAAGTGGCCATATGTAGGTGGCTTGGCCTGCCTTGGCTGCAGGGCCACTCGTTTCCATCTTTATGTGCTGTTTAATGAGACACTGGCTGGCACATATGAGAGCTGAGTGTTCTTCAGCTGTGCTGCACACTTGCTGTTCCTCCCAGTGTACCAGGTGTCACTCCAGTGAGTACATTTCAAGTTCCAGAATGGGCCAAGCAGTAAGAATCCACTGGTTTTCTTCCTGCAGCAGCCATGCTCTATGAGAGCTCTCTGCCTCCCTTTAAGGCTTTTTAAATAAAACTTTTGTTTAAACCCCTTCTGCTGGTGTCAGAGGAGCAGCAGGTGGCCATTGAGCTAGGAGAGATTGGCCCACCAGGAAGCAAAGCACTAATGGGTGAATCTGGAATAGGAAAGGCTCCCACCCCACCCAAGGGCTTTGGCTCCAGAATGTCGCTTGCTACTGCTGTGCCCTTACATGTTTGTTGCTGCCATTTTTCTCTGGTAACTGGCATGGTGTGAATGGGAGTGGGGTCATCCCCACTGCCCTTAATATACTGTGATTGTCTCATGGAAATTTCCCATTCTACAGGGCATTTTTACCTGTGGATTACTATGAAGATGATTTCCTCTTAAACTATAGTATTCAAACAAAGCAATGATTTTCTACAATAAATAGCATTAGCTTAAACAGAATTTTGATGATTGAGGGTTTTTAATAACTAATAGTAAGGGGTTGTGAGAGGTTAGTTTAGTGGGGAAATTAATATAGGTTAAGGTAGGATATAGTGTTGCCACCACCCCTGATAAAGCAGGGGTTACAGAGAATAGAAAATAAGAATAAGAAAGTGTCACACAGCTGGGATTTATGGGTTTCTATTGAGAAGACATGTAGACTGTAGCTTAAGTTAATGATTAAGAAAAAACAATTGAGTTCCAGAAACTAAGATAGCTCAAATTCTTAATATTGGGAAATGTGCTCATAGGTTTCCGTGTGCTTTGAAACAAAGCTTTAAATACTGACTTAACGTTAGGTAAAGATATTTTTGTTAATGGTTGTGAGATAGAAAATCTTAGGGAGCAATTTTAAATTTAGAAAGGCACATAGTTGAGTGAGGGACTCTTGAGGTCAAGAAACAAGAACAAAGGCAGACAGGTTTTTATTAGTCAATATGCCTTTGTTGCTAGGTTGGGTTGGTGACGATAGGTGATGACTAATTCCTTGTACCAATTTCTGCCCTCAGATTCCTGATATAAAAAACCTGTTGAGGAGTGAGTGGGTATGCACCCTAAGGATTTAAAGTAGGGTTGACTAATTATTTTTCATATATAAATGTTTATGTTTGTGATTCCTGTAAAACTTTTATAACATTACCTTTTGAGATAAACAATAAAGTGATCAATCCTTTGATTGTAACTGCAAAATCCAACCTGCCAGTAAAAGAACTGACTGAGAAAAATACCTTGCTTGCTTACATTCTGATAATCAATAACAAGTTGCTAGGACATAAATATATATGGGTTCTTGGAGAATTTGTTTTTCACCTGTAATACGTAAAATGTTTAATCATGTAAGGGATATGGAAAACATTTTGTTTTTTACTTGTATTCATTGTAATTAATCACTTAAAAATAGAATATAACCACATTGTAATTTTTATATTTGAAAGATTTTGCTGAAGTATATAAGCTATAAGGGAAAAAAAACGAAGTTAGTTAGAAGGGAGACATCAAGAGAGATAGAAGTTATACATCTGAATAGTGGTAAGAAAAGAAATAAAGAAGAGAGATGATAGAGACACTAAAGGGTTTTGTGAGGGGGTTGGGGAATGGGTGGGTGGGTGGGTGGTTTTTTCCCCTTTTTCTCTGGCCCCAGAGAGTTAGGTTTTGTCCCCTTCACTAGCCCCAGAGAATCCAATTTTATTCCCTCAGATAGAAAAGTCAAGTTGAGTGATTAGTTCGCCAACTCTGTGGATACCCCCAATCCCTGAACTGTTGGAGGCTGCTCCTTATGGCACCAATATCCTTCTGAATGTTTTCTTGTTTATTTATTGAAGTATACCAATTTTCTTTGGATTTTGGGAGAAAAACAAAATTTTAACTACACATCCATCATTTCAATTTCAAAGAGTTCTTAACCTACATGCATACATATTTTTTACTCAGATTACAAAAACTTGGCACTCAAGAATATAGCTATTTTCTCTCAAGAATTTGGCCTGTGGTTTGGATATGCATCTATAAGTGGAGCAGAGTGTGGTTATGGGACCAATTTTTATGTATTTGGTCATCTTGTTAATATGGAGAACTGGATAGAGAAAAGAAAAAAGGAGACAGTTACTACACAAGGATCACACACACACACACACACACACACACACACACACAACATAAAAAATAAAAGATTCAGAAACTAATATTGGGATTCAGACTTCAAGCTGATGATCAGAAAAGCAAAGCAAACAGATCACTAGCTCTCACCTCAGGCTCAGGCTGAAAGGGCTGATCCATGAGCTCTTCACCAAGTCTCAAACTGCTGCTGAAGGGAGAGCTTGTAGGTTCAAGACACCTTTATTCAGATAAATACCAGCCAAACGCAAGCCAGAGCGTGCCAGTGGCAGACGAGCAGCGAGGCCAGGGAGAAGGGGAAGGAGAAAGGGCTTCCATGTGCTCTGCTGTATCTTAAGAACGCATGCCCGGTCATCCTGACCTCACCTTGACCACGCTTTCCCAGGCATGATCAGGCACACCTGTAGCCAGCCTCTAACAGGTGTGGTTTACTGTCCCCCTACATGCTGCCTCTCTTCAGGATGGCTGGAGAATCCTGAGACTTCAATGTCTTCCTGTCTTCCTGTCTTCCTTGGTACTTAGCCTTCCTATCTTCAGTGTGGCTGCAGACTCAATGCGCCTGTCCTCAGTGTGAATGTCTGATACTGAGACCTTTCTCCTGTCTTACACACCTCCCTAATGCTGGGATTAAAGGCATGTGATCCTAGGTGCTGAGATCATCTTTGTAAGAGCTGTTTCTCTTTAGGACTGGATCAAACTTGTGTAGATCTGGGTGGCCTTGGACTCACAGAGATCTGTCTACCTCTTAATCCTGAGTCCTAGAATTAAAAGTGTGTACCATCACCTCCTAGCTTCTGGCTGCCTGTCTTCTATGGCTTGTGGCTGATGTTGCTTTCTGAATCCTCAGGCAAGCTTTAATAAATCATAAAAAAATATATAACACACGCATACACACATGCAAAGCCTCAATATTAAAGCTACTAATAATTACTTTGAGCAGCACACTCAACTGCTGTATATTTTAAAGACATTCAATTAAAATGAGATTTAGGAAAATACAAATATCTGTGTGACTATTAGTTTCACCTGCTATAAAGGGATAACAGCTGAAAGGTTGTTTCTAACTCTGGTTTCCTCCCCCAGACTTGGATCAACTCCTATTTTCATTTGCCCTGCAAGTTTCTCAGAACAAACCTTACCAGCGTGTCTTGAGCATCCCTGTTGCTTTGGAGCTGACTTACTCCAAAAGCCCTTATAAATTGTCTTCATCATGTCAAATCCTCCTCATCCTCAGCTTGGTTCTTTTCATTTGAAATAGCAATCTACCCATATTAATTCTAGTCCTAAGTAAAGCATCTGTTTCCTTCCTATGGAAAGAAAGCCAATACTGCATTGAACATCATGTGTGACCTTGCCTCCTGGCTGGTGACATGAGAGCTCCAGTGCACCTGAAGGCAAGCATGTAAGCTCCTGTGGCATTGTGCTCCCATGAGCCTCTCTCAGTAGCAGGATGCTATGCTCCCATGAGCATCCCTCAGAAGCAGGACAAACATCCTTTGATTGTGGAGGGAGAAGCCCAGCCAAATGCAGTACTTATCCTTATCCATGCGATGTGTGCCCTTAGATCCATGGGTGCTTGTAACAGCAGACAGTACTGGTTAGATACATACTGTGTTGCTATGATTTTTTTTCTATTGACTTCATATAGATTTATCATAAAGTTTAATTTATAAAAGTCCCACAGTAAGAGATGAACAAAATAAAAGTAGAGCAATTTTAACAATATGCTCTACTCAATCACATGAATCTCTCTCTCTCTCTCTCTCTCTCTCTCTCTCTGTCTGTTTGTCTCTCTCTCTGTCTCTCTCTCTCTGAATCTCTCTCTCTCTGTCTGTTGGGGGGATCATTGTGTAGTATGTGTCCCCACCCCTCTGTTATTTCACAATATTTTATTGGAATTGTCTAGCCTCTTTTGCCCTTGGCAATGTACATCTTGGGAAGGGACTGCAGGGAGAGGGGAGGTGCTGAAGTGTGCCCCTGTAGTCATTCACATGAAATCTCAGGGTCAGTATTTGATGAGCACAAATGTAATTTTCACTTATTTCTATTTGCTTGTGTGTAAGGAGAGCTTGTTCCTTTTTTCTCATTGGAGAATGTCTGCATCCACTGCTATAAAAAGACAAAAACAGACAGCTTCCTGAAAGCTTCAGAAATACCTATAAATACCAAGTTGTTCAGATCTTGATAAACAAAACTAGATAATACACAGAACTTTGAGGTGTTCTTTTTGGTCCATGTGGACTAAGGAAGGACACAATGATCTAAGAAAGTCTGGAACCTTCGAGACTAAAATGAAAGTAATTTCAATCTAGGTAAAGAACCGTTCCTGTGGCTTTTATCCACATCTTCACATTTAACGAGTACCATAATGCTAACAAAATCTAAAAATCTGGAGCTGGGGAAGTTCAATAGGAAAGGGCCCTGTGTGAGCATAAGGACTTAAGTGCATATGCCTAGGACTCCCACAAAAGACAGAAAGGGCTGGACATACCTGTAGCCCCCGTGCTGCTGGGCATAGAGACACGAGGATCATTGAGGCTTGATGGCCAAACATCAAACTGAATGACCTGGAATTCAGTGAGAGACCCCGTCTCAAGGGGAATAAGGTGGAGAGTGATAGAGCAGGATGCCTGATATCTTCATGAGCACACTTGTCCATACATATGTGAATACACACATGCATGCAAACACAATAATAAAAGAGAAAAACTGTTGATATACTGGGAAGAATAAAGGGAAGAAGGAATGGAGGAATGAGACAAAATATTGCTTTCTCAGAAGCTCACTAATGCTACAGCTGTCCCCTGAGTCCTGCTCCCACTGCCATTCCCTTCAGGCACATGGTTCTGTGGCTCTCTGCAGTGCCACTATATCCATCATCCCTCAGAGAGAGAGACAGCATTTCTCTCTAAGAAAGTGTGCTTGGGTTTGTTCAAGATGACACCCAAAACCCATCATTACCTAATTACCAGGAAGCTATCCAGACACTAACTTTATCCCCTTACTTTTACCCAAGTGGCTCTTCTTTAAGTTCTCAGTGTTAAAAAATTCAGATAATCTAAGGAGAAAACAAACAGGCTTAAATTGAGTTTAACCCACTGAACATCTTCCTGCAAACAGGGCAAGGACTTTAGCCACTTTCTCTGGCAATCGTCATTTTTGCATGAATTTCTCTGAAACCCCTTGCTTCTGTTCTCTAATTTGTTGGTTTTCCTGTGGCCTTCTCATCACTTTCACTCACAAAAACTGTTCTAGTAGCCTGTCTCCTTTTAGAGGCCCTCATCTCTGTCAGTCATAAATCATAATGTTATATTATTTGTGATTTAAATATTTGAACATGACCTCTATAAGCATTCAAAACCATTGAGTTTGATTCTAAGTCATAGAAAAAAGGTTGAAAAAAACATCTTTCATATAATACTGTCATCTCTTCATGAACACAAGAAATGTATTAAATGATTTGCCCAGCCTCACACAGATTTGGGAAAACAAGGAGATATAAGTCTATCTCTTTCTTCTCATTGTAGGGCACATGTCTTTAAACAAGCACAAATGGATAGCAGATACTAATGCAATGTAAGAATCATTTGGAGTGTGGTTTAGAGGGACAGATGTTTTAGTATTATATACATGAGTGCTACATTTAAATGATTTCTATCCCTCCCTCTCTCCTCTCCAAGTCTTCCTGTGCCTTCCTCTCCCTCTCAAATTTGTGGTCTATTTTTTCATTATTATTGTTACATATGCATATGTATATATAAGTACAATCTGTTTATCCCATTTAGTGTTGCTCATATGTAGACATATTTAGGTGTGATCATTTGGCATTTGATGACCTATAAGGGGTCTCATCCCTGGATAAACTGAGTTCTCCTCTCTCAGTAGCCACTGGCTGCTATAGCTTTTCACATGGGTAGGGGAAGCAGCAAGACTCCCCCTTCTACCCTGGCATGGCAACTGATGTTGTCACTGTACCAGACTTGTTTAAGCAACCATATTTTTGAGATTTCATGGTTGCAGCTTCCCTGTCATATATAGCCTCTATCACAGAGCAGGTTCTCTGTCTCTTATAATCTCTATGCTCCCTCTTCTATGATTGTCTCTGAGCCTTAGGTACAGGGGTTGTGCTGTATATGTATCAACTGGGACTTGTGTTGGGTAGTTTTATGTCAACTTGTCATAAAGTAGTCATATGAGAGGAGGGAATCTTAATTAAGAAAATGCCTCCATAAGATCCAGCTGCAGGCAAGCCTGTAGGGCCTTTTCTTAATTATTGACTGATGGGGGAGGGCCCAGCCCATTCTGGGTGGAACCATGCCTGGACTGGTAGTCCTGGGTTCTATAAGAAAAAAGGTCAGGCAAACCAGTAAGCAGCATTCCTCCATGGCCTCTTCATCAGCTTCTGCCTCAGGATTCCTGCCCTGTTTGAGTTCCTGTCCCATCTTTCTTCGATGATGAACAGTGCGGTGGAAGTGTAAGCCAAACAAAATCTCTCCTTCCCAAGTTGCTTTGGTCAAGGTGCTTCATCACAGCAATAGAAATCTTAATTTAGACAGGGATGGACACCCCACAGTCAGTTCTTCTCTGTGTTTTGATCAGTTGTGGCTTTCTATAATGCTTTCCAACTGCTGCAAATAGAATCTTCTTTGATGAGTGATGAGAGCTACACTTATGTGTGAGTATGAGGATAATTGTTTAGAGTACAGTTAAAAAGTATGATAGGTTAGGAAAGTGATAGCAGTAGGTTCTTCTCCAGGACCCATGACCTCACCGTCCACGGATAAATTCCCTCTTGTTGAGTGGACTTTAAGTTCAATTAGACATTTAGACAGCTATTGGTTACCTCCATGATATAGGTGCCACTGTTGCAACCTTGGAAATATCTTGTCATGCTGGTCATTTACTGGCACATCTCAGGAGTCTTAGAGTCCTTAACTCTGCTCCATAGTTCTGCCTATCTCCTTGAGTGATGAGGGCTGCTGCTTTTTCTGGTTTCAGAGATAGGCTGAAGTGCTATGAGAAAGAATGAGTGTCTCCATGGAGAGATTAGGTTGTATGCTAAATGAGTTCCTCTACCCATGGAAGGTGTCTGCTCTAGATCCAAGCTGAGAAATCCCTGGGAAGAAGAGTCTAGTCCTTAAGCACAGATGAGGTTAGTGTGCCCTCTAGTGACAACTTCCAACATTCAGGTTAAGAAAAGCACAGTGTATGGGAGCAGGCACAGCAACTAGACTGGGATAGTTCCATAATGGGAACATTTCACAAAATTGCTTCTGATTTAATAGTTCCAGAAACATCAACACTTTAATTGTCTTGAGGGTGTGATTACTACTAGGGAGCAAAAACCCAAGCTACTCTCCTAGAACCCATGATCATTTATATCAACTTACTAGCTCATTTAGTTATTATGGAAATTCCTCTCCTTATTTATCTCAAGCATGCTTTCTATGACCATCTGTTTCCTAGTCTGTAGTATAAGTTAAGTTCATGGGTGGGGAGATCTGCTGCAACTAAGCACCACACAAGTGTGAGTTGGCCAGCCATCATTACTATTTTAGTACTGGGTTTGTCTTTTTCCTTCAAGATTCTCCTGCCTCATCCTCCTGAATTTATCCCCATGCCTGGATCATCACAGACCTTGATAATACATTACTTCAAGATCTTAAGTTGCCCAAAAGAATAATAATACAACACAGTGCTAATTGAACATTGACTATATACACACATTGTCCTAACTCCAGCCCAAGTATTAACTTATTTAATTTCTATATCATCAAGTAGGGATAGCTTTTATTCAGCCAGTTTAGATAAGGAAACTGACACAGGAAAACAGTGCCACACAGTTCCTATGCACTATAGCTGGGAGCTGAGATGGTTCTGCCTGTTTCTATCGCACAAGCACTGCATTATCACACAAACATTCGAATTCTCCTCTCCTGAAGCAGGAAGAGAATGCACTTATGTCCTCTTAGCGAAGCAAAGAACAGAGAGAAGATACAATGGAAGGATGAGCTCCATATTCACAGGATGCTCCTGCTGATGTAGCACATTAATTACATGAGGGTCCCAAACATAACAGAAAGAAGATAGTCAACTGCCCTTTGTCTGCATCTTGAGTATTTTAAACACATAACATTTATAACAAATATTTGATCCAAAATATGATAATGATTTTGCCCCTCAAGACTTCATGTATATTTATGCCATTCAAAATTTCACAATATTTTCACTGCATATTGAACAGATTTTATTTCTATGTAAATTAAATTGTTACATGTGGTTTTATCCAAACCCTTTAATTTTTCAGCTTTTCCTATAAAATATTCATCAGCACATATTTATTACAAAAATACATGCTTAAATAATAAATTCTAGCATGTAGTCATTACTTTGAAAAAATATTGATTTTTAACTGTAAGGTCTCAGCATTAGAAATATTAATAAGAATTCAAAATTAGTTCATCTTACTCTGGCACAATCTGATTAAACACAATTTTGGGAAATACTTACTCATAGATATTTTAATTCCTGATACCTATCCTCCTGTTAGGATTAAAGACATGTATAATGCAAAAACATCTGTCAGCTTAGATAGGCATGGCCTGCACGCTCTTGATGCTTCCTCCTGGTAAGATGTCAGAATAAGGCTTCTCCAAGTTCCACAGTCCCAACAAGGATGTGCACCTCAAGCAGCAATGCCACCAAGCATTAGGATCACGAGAGTCTCCTAGCACTGCAGGAGTTCCACAGCCCCACAGATGCTATATACTCTGACCTTCAAGTGCCCCTGGCACTAGATTCCCCCACCTCCCTCTCTCTGTTATCACCCCAGCCTAGCCCACAGCTTGGCCGTTCTGTTTTAACCAAACTTGTGGATGGGGAGGGCTGTTCTGGTAAGTTCATGCCTAGGGACTAAATGGCCATTCCTTCAGGATCATCTATGGTGCCAATGGTTTGACAGTCCTGCAGTTGCCATCTTCCCCCTTACATATGCAACACCTTTGCTTGAAGTGGCAACAGTGGCCTCTTCCTTAGGAAGCAGGCTCTCAGCTTTAAGAATTATGAATCCAAAAGGTTCTTTTTTTAATTTAGCATAGTAGTTAAGCACAAGGGCCCTAGAGCCAGACATCCAACAGGTAACATTATGTCTTGATCGTGTCGCTAATACACAGTGTATTTTTGAACACTCAAGAGGCAGAGGCAGGAAGATCTCTGTGAGTTCGAGGCCAGGCTGGTTTACAGACTGAGTTCCAAGATAGCCAGGGCTACACAGAGAAACCCTGTGTAGTTTCTTTATATAGTATTTCTATATAGAGAATATATATAGTATTCTTTAACAAGAAACCTAACTCCTCAGTGCCTCAATTCCTTATCCATAAAATAGGGATCGTGATAATACTATCTGCTTCAAAGAGCGTATACAAAATGATTTAACATGTTAACACTTGAAGTGTGCTCATAATAGGCTTAGTATATATTAGGTATTCCTAAGAGGTCTGATAGATAAAATTAAAATTATTCCATTACACTCCTTACATAATCACACACTCTGACACAGGGTTTTCACACCTAGCCTTATTTATTCCTCCACACTCTTAGTAAGCATCAGCAATCCATGCAGAGACCACACGCACCAAGTTAATTGTTTCATTCGGTGATGAAGTCTCACTTCACATCTTCAGTTTGTGGATTTCAAATAAGTGTGCAATCAAGCATTAATGGTCAAATGATAGTTAATCTTTAAATGGAAAATAATCTTACAGAGAAATCTTTATTCCTTTGGGGCCATGAGAAATTATTTATTATGTATTAGATTTTTCTCCTGCAAAGCAACAGCAGGTTGGTGAGCTGTTGGGGCTGGAGTTATCCTCTGGGTTGAAAGAAGGCTTTTGACTGTATTAATCACCTGACTTAGAACTGGCATCCATTCGGGAGAGCCTGGCTTCCAAGGGGTCCTGCATAGCACAGCTTTCCCATACCAGCTTACACTAGAGGCAGACTCCCTCAGTTCTGATGTCACAGATTCCTTCTCTTGTGTCACCTATACCTTCTGTCCCTTGAGGTTCCTCATTTACAGTGACTTTTAAAAAATTAAAATAGAAATTTAGATTAAAACCTAAAATGACATCATATATAAAATAAAGTCATTCATTGTATTTTTCTGAAAAGCGTATCTACGTGGGCCAAGTGCCCCTAATTTGAACTTCAATATGCCTTGAAATTTAAAGCTGATTTTTAAGACAAGATCCTACTGTATATCCCAGGCAAGCCTCAGATTCGAAATCCTACTGCTTCAGCCTCCCCAATTCTATGATTATAGGCATGCACTCACTTAAAATTAAAAAAACAAATGTAATGCCACTGTAACACCAAAAACAAACAAACAACAACCGAAACTATACAGTTAGCTTTATGGGGTGGGTCACAGCCAGATCTACAAACATTAAAATTATTACATGAAGTTACCATCAAAACATGTGTGTAGTGTGTATGTGAAACATAAATTAGGTTCAGATTTGATCCTGAACTTTTAAATATTCAAAATCTAAAACACTTATTGTCCCAAGCAATTCAGATAAGGGACCTCTAACCTGTCTGAAGAACTGCTCTCTCAGGAGCACACTCCCAAGTTCCTGGCCTCACTACCTACACTCCAGGTTTATTCTCTCCACCTCCTCCTCATATGGCTGTCTTATGTGTTCACTTATGAATATAAATCACCACTATGAAAGCCACCATGGATCTTATTTCAAAAACACCAACAAAGGAGGTCAAGAACATGTCTCAGCTCATGCACTTATTGCCAAACCTGACACCCTGAGATGGTTACCTGTGGAACCCACATGGTGGAAGGAGAGAATCAATGTCATGCTCACACACGCACATATTAGATAAATGTACATTTAAAGAGAAAAAACTTAACGGTAGTTCTCCAGTCTGACTCATCGATCCCACTTCTAGGATAGGACCCACGTATCACCACAAAGATATTTGCACATCAGTGCCATCCAGCATTATTCATAGTTGCTAAGCTATGGAGACAACCTAGGTATCTGTGCTAGTTGGGTTTTGTCAACTTGACATAAACCTAGACATATCTGGGAAGGGGAAATATTTTTTCAACTCTTTAAATTGAAAATAGATGTTTGTCATACAATGTTTTCTGATTACAGTTTCTTCTTCCACAATTCCCCCAGATCCTCCCCAACTCCCCTCCCACCCATATCCATATCCCACCCATTAAAAGAAAATAGACATCAAAAATTAGTAACCAAATAAGATAAATATTGAAACAAACAGAAGAAAAAGAGCCAATGAGAAAGCACAAGAAACATACAGGCATGTACAAACACACATAAAAACCTGAAACCATAATATATACAGAGAAAAAATACCCAAATGCCATTGAGTTCATTTGTGTTGGCCATCTATTGCTGGGGAGGTGGGTAAAGTAAGAATGCAGAATGGGGAAACTTAATTAAGAAAATACCTCAGTAAGATTAGCCTGT
Source organism: Cricetulus griseus (assembly GCF_003668045.3). Classification (NCBI taxonomy): domain Eukaryota; kingdom Metazoa; phylum Chordata; class Mammalia; order Rodentia; family Cricetidae; genus Cricetulus; species Cricetulus griseus. Next base: position 188,846,375 of record NC_048595.1, on the reverse strand, counting down.
ATGCAAGAGTGAGGAGCATTATTTTAATGATTAATTGGGATGGCCCAGCCCACTTTAGATGGTACTCTCCCTGTGTAGGTGGTCGTACACTATACAAGAAAGCAGGCTAAGCAAGCCATGAGGAATAAGCCAGGAAGCCATGGCCACTGCTTCAGTTCCTGCCTCCAGGTTCCCGCCTTGACTTCCCCCTGACTTCACTCCAAGATGGACTGTTTGTTGCCTAGAAGTTTAAGATGAAATAAATCCTTTCTTTCCCCCAACTTCTTTAGTCATGGTATTTTATCACAGAAGTAGAAAAATGAGATACTACACAACAACAGAAGAATGGATAAAGAAAATGTGGATGTGGTATGGATACACAACAGAATTTTTTCAGCAGTAAAAAGTTGTTTTTAACAGGAAAATGAATACAACTGGAAATAATATCAATTATGCAATTAAGCAGGTCTTAGAAAGGCAAAGGCATGTTATCTCTTGTATGTTGTTCCTAGGATATATATATATATATATATATATATATATATATTATATATATATACATATCTATATATACATATGTATACATATATATAATTATGTAGGATCATATGGAGGAAAATGTTGTAAAGCTGTCTAAAGAATGAAGGAGAGCAACGGGAGACAGAGAGGTAAGAAAAGGAAGGGTAGGGAGTTATAGGGCAATGTGTTCACCAGTATACATTTTGTATGAAAAACTTAAAAATAAAAATAGTAGAAATTACCTTGCTTTTCTCAGCTTAAGTAAATTACTATTTCAATATGGCATTAAATGCAGATTATCAAAACTGAAGTGCTAATTCTTTCTAGTTGGTAATAGACTGTTTTCAGAAAGAAGCGATACTCATTTCTAATTATCTAACACTATGCCAGCCTCTTAAGGACACAAAAGTGAGACAGACTAAGGCGTGCTTGGTGTTTTGATAGATCCTGTGTTTTGGGGGAGGGACAGATTAAGCAAGTTATCAGATGAAAAAAAAAAACGTGTTCTCAAATCACAATGAAATTAAATGCAAGCCTGATAAAATAAAACTGCCTCATTCACAGGGATCTTTAAATTGACTGCAATGTCAGAATCACCCAAGTAGCTGGCAGAAACCATGGGACACCTCCAGAAAGAAAGAGAACATGATAGGTGGATCAGGCACATGTTTTTAAACTTCCCCAAAGTGACTCTAAACTATAACCAAATAGAGATTTGCTGTTACATATAACCATAGAGAGAGAGAGAGAGAGAGAGAGAGAGAGAGAGAGAGAGAGAGAGAATTGTAAATACCTAAGGAAACTTGGTTCCTTTTGTGTATGGTTGGGTATGCTTAAGCAGTCTGACCTCTCTACACTTAGATTTCTCACTTGTAAATGATTATATGAATATCCATCTCTTTATAACATCTGTATTAAAATCAACTTATACATGCCAAATATTTACCACAGACATAAAACTTGCTCCATGGTCTGTTTTCGGTACTGTCATAGCCACTGCCCACAGTCCACTCTCAGGGCTCTCATTGCTGCTGCCTCCTTACAGCTTTCATTTTTATTTCTGGCTCTGCCATAGAAGACAGCCATTTCCTTCAAGCTTTAAGCTATGCTCCATTTAAACATGACACCAGCCCTTCACCAGGATTTTCCTAGGATCCTTAATAACCTGCAAAGATTGACCTGCATGTGTTTTCCTTGTTGCCTTTGCCTCCTCGGCACCATTTTTATATTGCACAATTTCCTTTCCTACCTTGAAATAAAAGAGCTGTCAAGTTCTGCACAAGGGAAAGAAAAGGGTACATGATTCCCCCGGGGCCATGAGACACTATGGGTATTGTCTTCTTCCTTGCCAGCACCTCATCAAAATCTGCATCTAAATTTCCATCCCATTCTAGAACGCCTCTCCCTATTTAATATCTCACTGCCACCCAATTTCTCTCATGTTTTAGAAACTGAGCAGGTTTTGGGTTTAATTTTCTGACCTCTGAATGGATCCTTGGAGGTAGTGAAGTGGTGAAGGTATTTTCCCAAGCATGAATTTTATTTATATAAAATTATGTCATGCCCAATTTCTATACTACATCCAGCATACTCATGTACAAAATGAGTATAATGACAAGAATTATTAGCAAATTTTTATTTAAAAAAAATCTTCCTAGCATGGTAGAGGTATCACACCACCACACCAAAAGGTATATCTTTGTAACAGAACTGTGGCCCACTCCCAGGTGACAGTATGGTTCTCTTTAGCAATGTCAAGTGCAGAAAAAGCATGCATATATTTTATATTTAAGAATATACATAACCCCTGTGAGTATAGATCAGTAGTAGAGTGTTTGACAACAAGAAAGAGATCCTAGGTTCCATCCATACCAATGACAACATTTTATGTGTACATGCAAACACACATGATGAAATTCCTAGGCTTAGTCTCACATAGAGTATTATGCTGACTATTTTGGGGTTGTGTTTTGTTTTGTTTTTTAGTTTGTTTTGTTTTGTTTTGTCAACCAGATACAAGCAAGAGTCATTAGGGAAAAGGGAACCTCAAATGAGAAATGACTCCATCAGATGGGTCTGTAGGCAAGTCTGTAGGGCATTTTCTTGATTTCTGGTTGATTTGGGAGAATCTAACTCACTATGAAATATGCCAGCCCTGAGCAGGTGGTATTGAGTTATATAAGAAAGCAAACTGATCAAGCCATGGGGAGTAGCCAGTAAGCAACTGTCTTCCATGACCTCTGCTGCAGTTCCTGCCTCTAGGTTCCTGCCTTGTCTTTCCTCAATGATGGACTGGAATCTAGACATTTGAGGCAAATAAACCCCTCCCCCAAGTTGCTTTCAGTCACAGCTTCTTTATCACAGTAATAGAAACAAAGACAAGGCTCTTGTGTGTGCTATTGTGTGGATTTCTAAAGCCTGGAGAATAAATCTTCTGAGCCTTAACCAGTATACTCAAATGCATTACAGCCTGTGGCCACCTATGTATATTTGTACAGTTGTTTTGATTTCAAATCATTCTTTCTGGGTTCATGTTCAGGGCCTGAGATGAACTGTGATTAGGAATGAGAATATAAATGGCCAAAATGTCAAGTGAATATACAAGAGGAGGAAGCACAAAGCTCCGAACACAGACAGCTAGAGAAGCCAACCTCAGATGCCTCAGAGGTAATTATGAAATGTTTACTACTAAGCCACTAGGGGCTAAAACATACCATCTTGCATTTGAGTTTGATTCTGGAGATGAAAAGGAAAGAAGGAAAAGCATGGTAGAATTACATGTCTGAAGCCTGACTCATGTATCCACAGCATAGTCCTGACCACCTGCAAACATGTGGTGTGCAGGCACTGCCTTCCAGTTCAGAGACTGGGAAACTTGATCTTTTTCTTCCTCTTTCTCTTTGTCTCACTGTAACCGAGGACTTACCATCTGAGAGTCAGAATATACCCAATGCTATATGGCTAGAGGTACTCTAACTGCTCAGTCACTAAGACAGCCTGGCTGGGAAACAGCCAAGGAACCACTGGATCTATGGCTTGAAGAACTTTACTTCTATTGATAAATATAATAAGATGGGCAAAAGAAAGACAGAAAAACAAAGAGAAACTCATGGAAAGAATCTGGGCATTTTGGATTAGTATTAAAATTATTTGCACTAGCATTTAACTGTTCTTCCCAAATCAAAACATCAAAATAGACTTCTATATTTTGCTAATCTTAATTTCTCTTATTTAAATGATTACAGAATAAAAGGCACATTTTCAAATCCAATCTCATAAATATGAGATGAAGAAGGACAGTCACGAAGTGAGGTGACTCTGTTAGCGAAGGAAACTGTAATCTATTTGAGACATGGATTCCAGGACAGTCTTTAACCTCATTGATTTCTGCTGTTTGGAAGATGTACTCTGGAAAAGAACAGTTGCCTCCGGGCACACATTACACAGTCAAATAGAAAGAGACAGTATCTGCCAAAAGAATTTATAATCTTCGGAGTGGAGATAAACACAGTACACTCACACACTTGTTAGTATGCATAAGCACACAACCTAAGTGTGTAGCAAAGACTTGGTATTCTGGGTGCCGAAGCACCAAGTTAGGCATCAGTGGGCACACATAAGGGAGCTCGGTTAGCCAAGAAACTTTTCTGATAACTTCCTACAAAGATCTATTGTTTATTAATTATCAGCAAGATATGCGCCATATGCTAGGGATTTCAGCAAATAGTCTGACTCATCTTCACCCCGGGCACAGAGAACAGCAAAGGACAAGCAACAATTCCAGGAAGGTACTATTAGCTGCATCATGTAGCTTAAAGACAAAATGCCCTCACAACAGAAGTGCCTCCAGGAAATGCGGCACGCATCTCAGGGCCAAATCGGTGATGCTTCAGATTCCCCTAGGCATATGCTTCTCTGCTCTCCGTTCCAGGGAGATTGTATGGTGCAGAATTCAGATGGCATCTTTGTGAACCCACTGCGAGCTTCCATTGAAACCCCTCAGGTTGATAAGTAAATTAGAAGAAAAATAATTCTAGAATGCCACCAGTGTTGCACAGGTGAGTCAGCACATGGAGATGCCAGAGAACACATCTCGGTGCACAAATGCAGGTATAGACAGGGAACCACAGACTGTTCACACAGGACACACAAGACTGCTGCTTGGGGAACAGCCAAGTGGAGGCCTTGCTTTCCACCCAAGCTCCATGTTTATCTGTTTATACTGGGCTTCCAGCAACGATTAAGAGAAACCAGAAAACCTGGTCCGGGTCACTTTGAGAGAAATCATATCGTCTCAAAAACTATGCTTTCTTATTTGTACAGGGGCAGAAAAGAAAGGAAAGTGCATGCATGTATGTGGCAGACACCAGGGCAACAGCCAAGGGCTTTAACATGTGTAACTATGATTCATCACCAGAAAAAAAAAATCTATTTGGTTTGTTTTAAGCATGATCTACAGAAGCTCACAGAAAACTGACATGCGCACAGGTAAGGGAACTGTCTGAAAATCAGTGACTTGGTAAGCAGATGGAAATGAGTATAAAACAGACTCACTGACTCCGAGGCTGGTGGTCTTGGGACCACAAATCTTATTTTCCGAGATGGAGGGACATGCAGAGGCAGGGAGCCCTTTCAGAGTACCCGAAATGAAAATGCTATATATTTAGGGTCAAATTATAAACTCTCTGGCTCAAGATTCTAGTATAAACAAACAGCAGAAAAAGCTTAAAAACTTAAGAAAATGAATACCCCCCCATTACAAAATTTTCAATGAAAGTGAAAGAAACCATAGGTGTTTGCCATGAGAGCTTTCTTACTCAGGAGAGTTAAATGAAAGAGCTTCTGAGGAATGTCTATAGAAAGGGTCTAGAGGCTGGAGGTCCCTTCCCTGGAGCAGCTCTGAGCTGGGGAGTTACGGCTCCTACTCCCTGGGCTCTTCTCTTCCATGTAGCAGCCCTGCTTACTTCTCCATGGAGGCACAGGCACAGCTGAGGGCTCCATATTCTCAGTCTCTCCTTTGAGTCTCTCTACAACATACTGGAGTTCCATGTTTCCTGGAAGATGCCACTTTCTTATGGAATCAGTGTTTTCATACAGTTTGAGATCATTCTCAACATCTTCTGTTCAATTTTTTTTACATCTCCTTCAGCCCACACACATGAGTGTATCTCCAAGTGGCATTAGAAGTAACACAGCATACAGCAGCCACTTGATCCACATTCAAGTATAAAAGGTCTCCAGCTTTAAATTCTCTTTACATTAAATCTGACTTTATTATAAATTCTGCTTGCCACTTCTCTTCCAGATTTTTCAAACACTACTTATTAGAACCAAACCCATTACTCCATGAAAAGAAGTAACAAAACAAAATGTACTGCGACAAAAAGAGAAGAGGACAGAAAAGAAGAGTGGAAGGGACTAAGAGTGTCCCCTCTGCTTGCAGGACCTAAAGTGTTTGTGTGTGTGTGTGTGTGTGTGTGTGTGTGTGTGTGTGTGTGTGTGTGTGTCTGTGTCTGTGTATGTCTGTGTGTGTGTGTCTGTGTGTGTGTGTCTGTGTGTGTGCCTGTGTGTGCATGATACTTATATGATAGAGAAAGACTGAGAGAGAGACACAGAGAGAGAGAGGTGTGGATATCTGCAGCACATTTGGGATGCAGCTGCTGTGGATGAGAATAAATGCATCCAGCATTCACATAAATAAGGAAGGAGCCATTTAAGGTGAAGGGACATTGTTGTGTAACCTGCCTGTGCCAAGGCCTAGACGTATTTACCAAATCAGTCTTAACCACTCAGTAAACATTTATAAAACTAGAAAACATTTTCCCTCACGCCACAAGAGCTTCAAGTCCCAAATATCTAGCATACCCCCCACCCCTTGATCTATGTGGTTTTTCTCCTTCCCTCTAGCAAGCAACTCAACCAAATAAGGTTTGAAATTGCAAGTGGACTTTCATTACCATCATCACTCCTCTCTCCCATTTTCATAAATAATCAAGTTGACAATACCGATGATCCATGTTAAAAATAAATTAGCATTCTTAACTACACAGCTGACCTAGATTGTTACTCATCCTTGGTTACTCTGACCTGTGAAGCTGATCTACATGTAGATGTAAAAATCTCCATATATTACGCTGACATTCTTAAATGGTCACAGACTTGGCCTATGAAAGCACATCCAGCAATAAAGGCCATCTTCGGCTAAAAAGGTTAATTATTTTAGCAGCTGCAGTCTGCCCTCCTGGGCATATCTCAGAGCTGAGGACCTATTATAGGAGGGGCAATCTCATTGAGCATGCATGCTAGATAACCTCGTTAGGAATTTAGTGTGAAGAGCCACTATTCAAAACGGGGTCAAACTTAGCAAGAAGGTAAAGCAAGGAGGTGGTCAGGTGTGAGGCTGCTATGGGGCATGATCTGTGCTGCTGGAATCATTTGGGGATGTTGAATATTGAGAGTGCTGTTTGCTTGGCAGCAAGCAGGGGTTAATGAAAGTACCCAATGTGAGTCTTTAGTCTGAAGATGCTGAAAACCTACCCTGATGAACTCAGGGAATGCTGGCAAAGAGCTGCACAGGGTCAGCCAGCCTGCTGACCAGATCTGTCAGAGAGGCCAACCTTGAGGCATCTAAGAAAGAACTTCATTATCCATCCTTTGTCATTAGAAAGGAGCTAAGCAGCAGGAGGGGTGTGCTGTACCACCAATTAGGTTAGTAAGAGGTTATTCATTTAAAGATCAGAAGTGGAGGTGAGGCAGAGCCTAGAGGAGGCAAAACATCAAAGGGCCTTTTGGCCAAAAGTGGGCTCTCCCTCCGACTGTGAACTGGGCCATTCCCATGACCCAACATTTCCTAAGTCTTAATTTTTGGCACCAATGAGGTCCTGGTCTCTCTAAGAGAATGGTGTAACTCATGATGCCCACTAGACCTAGTGAACCACATTTTAAAATCTTTTACTGAACATTGAATTTTGCTATGATATGCTATTATTATTACAATGTTCTTTTAAGAACCCCAGACTGTAATGAAAGCTTGTTTTTCTAATGGCTGACCTCATCAGAGTTCCCAGAAAGAATGCCAGTGGCAGGACCACTGAGACACTTTGGGCAAGGTAATTCCTTTAATTGTCTATTTCAGTTGTGTTATCAGCAGAACCCTTTTCATGCCCTGAATATATCCAGATTCCTTAACAGTAAAAGTTTGAATAATTAAGCATGTTAGGACTACAAGGATCCATCAAGGAGTCCCTGTGGAAAAGGCATTTTGCAGAGCTCAGCTCCTAAAAGGGTTTTATTTGCTACTATAGCATCAACTACAGACACGTCTTAGCTTGATACAATGACCTGGGATGTATAGATCAAAGGTAAAGTACATAAGCCATACCTGAAGTATACACAATTCATACCTGAGACACACAAAGAATCCTAACCCAGAAAAATCCTGGAATCTAATTTTCTAGTATACACCTTCATTTGGAAGATAAGTGTAAATCTATCTACAAGATAATCTAAACTTTAAAAGAAAATTATTACATTTATTTATGTTTGTGTTCATGAGTGTGTACGGAGGGTCGCATATACCATGGTATATGTGTGTTAGTCAGAGGATAAATTGCAGTAATCAGTTCTTTGCTTTTACCTTAGGAATCTTGAGGATGGAACTGAACTCACTAGGCTTAGTAGCTAGCTCACTAGCCCTCTAATAAATGTAAATCAACTTTGGCTAGAAATATTAATTTCCACATTAATAATCTATCTGACATTAAATATTTTCTTTGAAAATGTACTCTGTAAACTTTTGGGCTTTCATTAGTACATATTTCTTTTGCAATATGCTTAATAATTATAAAAATATGTATTTTAATTAATTTATTAGCAGTAAAATTAATGTTTTCCTTTTAATTTTTCATATTTCCCAGTTAATACTTAATCAAATAAATTCAAGATCTTGGAACTTGTGATTATACAATATAGTCTGTTTGGAGATAAGCTCTTTTTAAAAAGTGTGTCTGTCTGCCTGTCTGTGCATCTGTGTTTGTCTCTGTGTGTGATATGTCTCTATGTGTACTATATGCCTATTTCTGTGTGTTTGTGTGTGTGTGTCTGTGCCTATGTGTGTCTGTGTGTGTGATATGTCTCCATGTATATGATATGCTTATCTCTGTGTGTTTGTGTGTATGTGTATATAATATGTCTCTATGTATATTGTATTCCTTTCTTTATTATGAGTTTTTTTTTAACCACAGATTAAAATATATTTTTTCTTTCAGAGTGGTTTGGGTAGAAAAAGCTAAATCCAAATTGTTTGGGTGATGCTCACAGTGGTCTAGGATATGGGTAAGAATGAACTCTAGTCATTTCACTCTTCAGTAAAAGTCACCATTTGGGTATTTGTTAGGATCAGGGTTGGGGAGGATGACTCTATCCTCTTCATCACCATCCCAGAGGGTTTTACTTGCAAACAGATAATGAGCAGGTATATCAGATGGACCCAGAGCAATAGATCAGGATAATACATGCCACTTGGTGGATTAATAATTTATAAGATATTTTTCCATTTTTCTCTAGAATACAAATGAATATATTCTAGTCACATTTAAAGTGATTTCTCACTTGGGGCTGAAGAGATGTTTAACACATTGAATTCTATGAGCTTTGCTTTTCTGATTATTTTATCTAGAAATTAAACTATACAACTGGAGTAATTTATAAAAGAGCCAAAGTCCACATATCAACCATGTGTAACTCTTCTCCCTTTTCATAAAATTACAATAGGTTGGAAGGAACGGCTTCACTCCCCATGCACACACATACACACTAGGTCAACACAGTAGCCACTCCACCCTATCTGTAGAGACACATGAATGCCTGAAACCAAAATTATGGTGGTTTTTCTCCCTAAATATACATACCTACATTGTTGCTAAATTTACAAATTACAACAAATAAGAGATTAATAGCAATAAATAAGAGAATAACTATAAAAGTAATAAAATTCCCATTATCACAACTCTTGCATTTTATGTCTAGTTTTAAGCAAATTGGTAGTTGAGCAAGAGAACTATGCTACCACTGCGGCTGATCATATAACTTAGACAACTAAGTAAGTCACTAACATAAGGTACATAGGGAACATAGACTAGACAGAAAGGAAATTTTGTTCTGAATGGGGATGGAAAAGGACAATGCAAAACTTTGTTATTATGCTTCCCAGCATGGCACACATTTGAAAGCCCATGAATTATTTATTTTCAGAATTTCCCACCTTACATTTTTTAGACTGCAGTTGGCCATCAGTTACGTGTAAAATAAACTAGTAAGTTTGTATAATGTAACCATTTCGGTGGAGCTCCCCATTTCACTGTATTTGTGGGTGCACATGGCAGCCATTTCATGTTTCCAAGTACCATTTATATCTACTGGCATCAGGGTAGAAAGACCTAATGGGGCTGTGGAGTGATGCAAGGGTGTGCCCACATAGACCAAAAGCCTATAGACCTTCTTCTGCTGCAAATCTGCTGCAAATTGACTCACAGAGAAACATTTTGTTGTGGGCAGCCAGGTAGCTTTATTTAAATACATCAATAGATTTCTTTTTATTCCTTAAGGCAAAGGTTGAAGCTAATCTCCAAATACATGTTACTGCCTGGAAGATTTATATTAATTTGGCTTGGTATCTGACATTACTAGTTAGAGACGCTCATTCTAATGAGGAAGTACCCCCTCAGAACCTGCCATTTCTTATCTTGTCTAATACCACTGTAATGACCACTAGAGACTGCCACAACACAGTAACTGCTGTAATTGGGATCGTTCTGAATGCAATAAATTCAGGCATAACAAAATGACCATGTTCTCGGGCTTACATTAAAAATAAACTAGCATTTCTTAATGAAATAAAATAAAAATGCTATTCATGCTTTAAAAAAAAAACTTTAAAAGGCACTGGGTAAAGTATATAAACAGAAGCCAAAAAAGAAAGATATTTAAGAATAAATCAAAATTGAATTCCTATAATCATGTAGCAAGAAGGAAGCTTGAGCCCCAGACCCTCGGAGATCCAAGAAGAAGGTAAAGATTTCAAAGTAACACACAAGGTGAGCAGATGTTCAGCTAACAATTGTAGCTATCTGGGGTAATGAATGCAACCCCAGTGCTCACCAAAAGCAACTCTCACAAATCAGTTTTGCCTTAAAACTGGTCTTAATGCACAGACTCCTCATATTCACACAGTGTCCAAATGCATTCTGTAGCCAAGCTTTCTGAATGATATGGAATTTTCTACCATTCTCAGATCTAAAGTAACAAACAAACAAACAAACAAAAAAGTCACATACAAAAGGCATTCTAACCCTGTGACTTCCTAAAGCACAGACAAATTTTCTGGGAGAGGATCCATCTAGAGTAAACAATAGAACTTTAAACCTACCAATTATGCTTTTTTTCAAAAATAGGTTTTTAAAATAAGAATTTTGGAGAGAGTGATAGAATCTCATTTGGAGCTTACTGTGATATGGTGTTTTAATTTGAAAGGGGGAACAATCTGAGAACCAGCTGAAAAACTATTAGAATTAATCTTTATAAAAGCTCAGTAAAAACGTCTAGTTACAAGGTCCATTTTAAAAATCACCTTTCCAAAGCCAACAAAAACTAGTTAGAGAATAAACTGGAATAATAACTCACATTTACAACAGCAATAAAAATACAGCTTCTAACAATAATCTAAACAGCGGAAGTGTGTGATTTATATAAATAAAGACACAAAGTTTGCCAAAGAATATGAAATAAGCAGGGCACCATGGGAAGTGTGATGGTTAATATTGTCAACAGGACCTAGAAACACCCAGAAGACAAGCCTGTGTGTCTGTGAGGGACTATCTGGGTTAGCTTAATTGAGATGCGAAGACCCACTCTAACTGTGGGTAGAACCATCCCATTGGTTGAAATCTGGAACTGAATGGAAGGGACTAAGTGAGCTGGACATGCGAATCCATTGCCATCTGCTTCCTCATTGCCATCATGATACAATCAGCTGCCTCAATCTCCCTATGCCTGAAAATCAGCTCAGTATGGGTAGAGGAGACATGGAGACCTAGTCTTATTAAGAGGTACATTCTTTCAAAATCAACTTACACTTTTTGTGTGATTTAAACAAAGTCTTAGAGAGATTTGATTTTCTTAAAAGTTAACAAAAATGTTTAAATATATGTCAGAAAAATAGACAAAAACATAAACAAACAGACAGAAAAAGAATAGAGTTATTGGTCAGGGGAGTCCAAGAGACTTCCAAAACAATATAGGCTATTGCTGTTGCCCTTGATTGTTTTCTAAAACTTGAAAGTAAGACCCTATTGTCAAAGACATGCACCTTGGACAAAGGACATGAGGAATCCAGATAAAAACTGACCTAAGAAGCCTCCTCACTGTGGACTAGATCTCTTAGTAACAGAAGGTACCAGAGAAGCTGCCAAGTAAGAAATGCTATCAATAGTTCTACCCAGCTATAAAGCCTATTTCCCCCAAGAATAACCCCATGCAAGATATCCCCAACGGTGCTATAGTGGTGCTTATATCTTGAGGGTTACCAACAGCCTTGTCATTGGACTTATTTAATGGGAAGGAATGCATGACTAATGCATTCCTGTAAATCTAACCAATTACTTGTTTCTGGGGAGGTCATGGGTTCTAAAGAAGAATCAACTACTTCCATCTTGCTAAGCCTATATAATTTCTAATGCATTCTAAGTACCCTCCCTTATATTCAGATAAATGTAGTTCTCACCCCTCATCAAAGAACCTTCACAGAAAATCATACCAAAGACCATCACAGGAAACCACAACTGATATATCTACAATATAACCCTTATTCCTATGGCTCAAGGAACAAGTTGGAGAGGACAGGGGACAATTGTAAGAGCTAGAGGACCCTGAGACTTGCTGTGAGATAGTGTCTTCAATATACAACACAGAGCTGTTCCCATGAAATCTTAGTGATATAGCCACCTAAACATAACCAGTGTAATGATATGTCTACAGAGTTGGGGAAAGCTCACAAGGCCCAACCCCCAAACGCAGAGCTACAGGAAATAAATAGCTACTGAAAGAGCAAGACTCAGAGTGCTCCAGGGAGGAGCCCCTGATAGGTTATCAAATCCCAAGTTTTCAGATCTAAATATATCTACATATGAGTAACACCAAATGAGCTCAGCAGGTCATGTTTACACAAGTGTACATGTAACAATAATAATTAAAAAGAAGAGGTCATGGATTTGGAAGGAAGTTGCGGGGCAGAAGAAGAATTGGATAGAGGGTACTAATGATGTAAATACAGTACTCATGTGTGAAATTTCCTAAATAATAAAAATTTTTAAAAATGATGAAAATACGTTTTGAAGCTACAATCATTAAACCCAGAAACAGTACTGAGTAAGCCCTAACATATAAAACAGAGCTATGTAGCAGATAATGTTCCAATTCCACCAGTTTATAAAATAAAATCAAAAAGTGAGATTAACTTTACTGTTGTATAGCATTCATATAATATTATTATACCATATATTTTATTATACCTAAAATATTGTCATCTCAAAGTATCGTAAGAATTAACAACCACTAATGAAATAATTTACATTTATTAATTGTTATGTGCTGTGTGTTTGAAATGCAGTATATAGTCTACATTCACAGCATTCTTAGTTTGATCTAGGCATCTTTCTGGTTGGGTACAATGTGGCTACTACATTGGACAATGCAGGTACAGAGAAAACTAATATGTGGTAAAAGAAACACCATGAACTCAGCAAATAGTGTTAAATTACTTTTTCTTTAATTAAGCAATAGAAAAATCAAATTTTAGCTTATACCTATCTTAATAATGAATAACACAAGCTTCCACAAAAGAGTTAAATGCTTTAAAGCATCAAAAAAAAAAAACTGGAGCATATTTAAGTGACTTTTCACCAATTCTATTATAAAAATAAAAGTTCCCCAACACTAAAAGAACATAGGAAGTCTTAGAACATTTGACCAACATACCTGAATTTATAAGATTTCAAAGCATGCTCATGTTTGAAATTAAATGACAACCGATAAAAATAAATATTTGCCATAAATGGTAAATAGGGTTGTTATAATTTTGAGAAAATATAAATCAAAGCTGTGATCCAGTATGAGCCCAAGAGACAAACAGACAAAGAAAGGAACAAATAATTTAGAAAAGAAAATAATCAAATATCAAGCAAACAAACAGAATGAAGGACAGGTCCACCTCATTGGTAATCCCAGAAGTGTAAATTTCAATAAGACTGTTTAGTGTCCCTTTCTTTCCTTAGCATCTCTAATACTAGTCTCCCCTTAATCCCACCCATCTTCTCTCATTCGTGACACAACTATTGTAGATAACATCTGTGACATCCTGACACCGCATCTCTGCCATGGAAAGAAGTCAGGCATTAATAGATTTAGAACCCATTGTATCAGAATGTCTGGATTATTTAGTGCTCAAAGAACTCTGAAAAACACAGAAAGGACAAAAGAACTGCAGCATACGCAGAAGAGACCTTAAACATCTATAAAACCCAGAAGGAATGAAAATGAAACTTCCACACTAAGGCAAGTTATGGCTGTTTTCCAGATCTTCCCAGCTACATATCAAAGGTGACCTTAGCTGCTGAGCTGCTGCAATGTTTAACAACAAAAGCAATACCAAGAAAGATCACAAAGATCTTGTCTAACACCCATAGCTTCAACAGTAAAAGTGTCAACTAAACCTCAGTTCACCAAGCATAAGAAACATACTAAATCCTCAGACAGTACCTACTATGTGCCTGGTCATGTTTTGATCTAAGCCTCAAAACAACTGTAGATATTACAAAGATACTCATTTTACAAAGAGGCACAAGGAGTTGAGTGACATTTTTTAAAGGACACATAATGACAACATGGGTGAACTATATATCCTGTCCATAACAGACTCACTCACAAAGAGGCTAAAGTTTTAATAAAACCTCAGTGAATTTTTTCTATTTTTTAATTCTTGACAGTTTCATGCATTTATATAATGAATTTTAGTTATTTTACCCTCATTTCCCTTGTGCATCATCCTTCTCTCCCATACTGAAACCCTTCATCTCTCTAACAAGCCCCATTCCTATTTTCACATCCTTTTGTGTATGATCAGCTGGGTTCAACTAGAGTTACTTGCACAAGTGTGGGTGGCTACACCAGTGAAGGAAACGATAGCCCCTACCCTAGAAACCATTAATTGTCAATAGTCTCATACAGACAGTATTTCTCCCATCCATATGAAGTGTTAGGTGCCCCAATCTTGTGCATGTCTTATGCAGATAACCACAGCTTGTTGAGTTTATAGGTGCAATGGCTATGTCATGTCGAGACAATACCTTTTTGATGCATCTCCCATTCTCTGGATCTTGTACTCTTTCTAACCCCTCTTATGCCATGTTCCTTGAATCTTGGAGAGGTGATATAGCTATCTTATTTAGGTAGAGTCAAGCACATTGATTTCTAGAGATCAAACAACTGTGTTTTAGTGTATATGCTAGAGTAACACTGATGAAGTGCAATGTTTTACTAATGCCAACGTAGAAAGTACATTAAAATCATAAGACTTGAAGAAAGCTTTACCAGGGAAATTTTAATAGACATATATAAAGTTCTCTCTTTGGGTGCTACAGTGGCTCATATAAATGGCTAAGTGTTTTTGATGAGAAACACAAACTCCATAATTGTCACTGGAATAATCTATGGTGATTTCATTCCCCACTTTGCTCCAGGGAAATAGGAACGGAGAATGTGATCTCATTAAGGAAGACAATAACATATAGACTGCCCCATCAAATGAAAAAGAGTGAGAAGCCTGTGTTTTTAATTCCAGTGTACTGGGAGGAACAGGTGAAGAGGGAAGGAAAGAAGACGTGAGGCACATTCTTGACCACACCCTGCAGACTTAAGTCATGAAGAAGAAAGTACATTAGAAAACTCAGAACAGAAGGAACTGTGACCACATTTCTATTTGTCACCAAGATAGTGGGCAGCTTTGTGGAAAGTTTGAGTCTTATACCCAGTGAATCCATCCAACCAGCTGTTCCATGAGGTTGATTGTTCCACATATTTAAGAGAGGAACTCTTGCCTGGAAAGTCTCATGTATTTTGTGTTTGGAGAATGGGAGTCAGAGATGAACTATCCCCAAAAGATTATCTGAGGGTCATCAGGATAGGAACTTCTAACCATGTTCCACAGGCCTACAAAGTTACTCAGCCTGGAGACTGAAACAATCCAGTTCAAAGTATAATCGAGAGGCCATCACAATGGGCAAGCTAGGACTTGAGCAGCTTTCGAATTCACCAGTCACAGACATGAGGATCAAACAACTATACCTGAAAAACGGATAGCCTCAGAATTCAAGAAAGTCAGCAGGAAGGACAAAATTTTACAAACATGGGTTCTCACTGCCTGGAAATAATAGGGACACTCTGCATGTCCCAATTTGACTATCAGACTATTGAAAAGGGAGAGGCAAAGAAATGGGAATTTCCCAAGGAATCTTATCCTAGGAGAATGAAAAGGCACCAGCCAGATGGGGAACTTGTCTCTCAAGAAGAGATTTGACACAGTTCTGCAGGATGAGAGTGAAACCCACATTACAATGGGTCAACAGTGGGGACCACACCTTCCTTAGGACTACTTGGATGTGCATATCCTTGGCCCTCCATTTGAATTTTGATCTTACTTCAGGACCCTGAAGATAGAATTGAGGCATTTACTGAACCTCCTTGTCTGTCTTCCCAATAAAGCCACACTGAATAAATCTTCTGTCTGCTTTCAACTATTAATCTGACCTTTTTTTAAGGAAAACTGAGCAGATCTGACTTGGCACACAGGTTGTGACCTTCTCCCAAGTTTGATAATAAGACCATCCTCTCCTCTGCCCCTAAAACATCCTACCTCTCAAGCCATATACCCAGCCATGATGGAATCAAGTCTAGAAGGAGGTGGGGAACCCTGAAAGATATCAGAATTTATTAGATACCAGTTCTTATCAGTGTTCCAAGTTTCTAGAGGATTGAAACTTTGCATTGTTTACCCACTGTTATAAACCCACAAACACAGGCTCAGAAAGGAGAAAATACACAAAAGAAAAATGGGAAAAATATTAAGCTATATAAAGGGACCTGAGTTTAGTGGGAAAAGTTATTACCTGACTTCAATCATCTCCCTATAGCAAAATCAGATGTGACTTACAGAGGGCCCTGCCAATGAAAGGGTTTGCCCAAATTGTCATGTTATGGCAGATGATAGGGCAGGGTGGGGTAGAGGGACAGAAGAAAGAGCTTGGCTTCACAATTCGCTTCTTTATTAAAAATAATAATAATAATTAAAATTAAAAACCTGCCCTAAGTGAAAATGTTAATGTATCATATTATGGACCAAAATATACTGTTATAAAAGCTTGCAAGGACAAGCTCACCGGAAACACAGAACCACTCTGTGAAGGAGAGACTTTACCATCTCTACAAGTAGAGGTAGATTCACAAGGCCAAACCACTCAGAGTTGTAAAGCTCATGGTTTACACTCAGGACATTCCATTCTGTCTTCTGTCATTTCCAGGCTGAATGTTCTCATTTTTTCATTAGACGTTTATTTTTCAGTGAACACTACTCTGACTTCTCTAGTAAATTCCAAGACCTGCTTTCTGGATAGTTTCATGTGAAGTTACCTCAATTGTACCAAATACACTATGCTGTCTGCTGCATGCTAAATGAAGCCTCTCTTGTCCCAGAATCATGGTGTGTGTGTGTGTGTGTGTGTGTTTGTGTGTGTGCGAGTGAGTGTTCGCACATGCACACACTAGCATTTTGTCAAGCCACAAGGAGAATCAATCATAGAACCCTACTTGGTTTCTCCTCCCTCGAGTACAATCTGTCAACAGACCCTGTAGATTCAGTTTCTCTATAATCCCAGAGGATGTGTCACCTCCTTCATTACATCACAGTGGTTAAGATCACACTGAACTGGTGAAGTTCATGACACAAACATTTTTAAAAATATGGCCTTTCCCCTTACTTTGTCTAATATTTTCCATTAATAAAATAGGAATAAACGATAATAGTCGTCATGGTTCAGGACTGGTAGGACCTCAATCATGTTGGTAAAGCTCTTGGAACAGTGACTTACCTATCTTAGACATAGCCAACTCCGGTAACTTTGCCAGACCAAATACTATTCTGTTCTTCATCTACCATGCCCAAGGCTACAAGAAAGTGATAGGGTTTCTATGGCACTGAAGACACAGGGATGTGATAAGTTTGTGTGTGCATATTGATTAAACCACACTGACTATCTTTTTCTAAGGGAGATCTTACCACAATGACATAGTAAATACTAAAACAGGGGCACATTCAAGGCCATAAATGATAGATAGGTTCCTATTAAAGTTTAAAACTTCTGCTTTGTGAAAGATAATGTCCAAAGTATGAGAAGATAAAATATACCTAGGGGGTTGTACTTGCAAAAAGAAACAAATAAAGAAAGTCTATTACACAAAATACACAAAACTAAAAGTTAACAAGTTAATTTTAAAATGGGCCCAAAAATAATACAAAAATGAAAACAGTTTGAAATCGATGATTAGCAGCTAGGGGATGGAGCACCATTCTTTGAAGGTATGGCAACTTGCAGATTGTCCATGCTTCAGTGGATGGCCCCACACCCATGAACATATGAACACTAAATTGACTTAGAGAAGAAAAGGGAGAAGGGGAAGAAAAAGAACTGGAGGAAGGACAACGATGATGACAACACTGGGTTAGGAGGTGGATTGGGAAGGTAAATGGGGAGAGGATATAATGTATTTCATTGTATACCTGTATGAAATCCTCACAGAACAAAAACAAGGAAAAGGAATAATAAAACAAAATAAAAATTGGCTAAAGACCTTACCAAACATCTCACCAAAGAAGATGTACATAGAAAAGAAAAGATGAACAAATGGGAAATTTGCTTAAGAAAGGGCTTTACCCATCATATGTTCTCAGGGAATTTCAAATCAAAATGATAAGATTCCATTGCATGCCAATTAGATTGACCAAAACCCAGAACACTAACAGCACCAATGGTTAGTGAAGATGGAAGACATCGGGGATGTTCAGTCACTGCTGGGGAAGGAAAAGAAGCCCAGGCAACGTGTGAGACACGTGACTGACAAAACAAAACACTCTTATCCTATGGTCCAGGAACTGTGTGTGCCTCTTGGTTTTTTTTTCCAGAGGAGTTGAACATTTATGTACTCATGAAAACCTGAACATAATATGTTTAGCAGAATTTTCTCCCATAATTGCTAAAATTTAGAAATAAAGTGCCCTTTAGTGGATGAACGAGTAAATAAATGGTGAGAAAATAAATGGTGCTATTCAGACAAGATGAGATGGTACAAACCTAAAATCCCGGCTACCTTGGAAGCTGAGGCAGAAGAATGATGATTTCAAGACTAGCCTCAGGAACACAGCCAAGATAACAAGATCCTGTCAAAAGGAGGAAGGAAAGGGAGTAGGGAGAAATGAAATGGGCTGAGAGTCATAAAAAGCATGGAAGAAGCTTAGGTCTTATTAAAAATAAACCAGTCCAGGGAAAGAGTAAATTTCTAGGGTATAACTACACAACACTCCAGAAAGGGAAACATATGAAGACAGCTGAGTGCCGTCAGGGCTGAGAGGGTGAAGTTGAGAAGCAGAACAGAGGATTTTGAGTGCAGCAAATTACTCCTGGTGACACTCTCATGATGTGCATTCCATTATACATGTACCCATTATACATTTAATCATTATAATATGTACATTATACATAGCACTGACAACAGGAGCAGAAATTAGCCCTATGGTAAAACAAGGACTCTCCACGAATATGTGTCAATGCAGGAGCACCCATTGCAACCACTATACCTCTCTGGAGGTCGGTGTGGGTAATATAAGGGTCTGTGTATGTCTAAGTGCAGGAGGCATATGGGAAACTCTACATCTTCCTCTGGGTTTGGTTGTAAATACAAAACCCCTCTGAAAACTAAAAGTATTTGAAATGTTTAATGAGAAGAAGTGGCTTCCCCTCTCAATGGTGACACAAGCTATATCTTAGTCCTTCAGGGAGCAATGCCTTAAAACGCAGTTTCATGTCTCCATGTTTGCATCTGATGCACCCATACCATATAAGGACTGTTGCTCCCTGCAACCCCATGTGACGAGATTCTGTTTATTGTTCTAAGCAGTACAAAAAAAGGAATACAGCAGCCATACAGCAGCCAATCCTCAGTGGTGCAACACTCCTTATTTCAGTTGCCAGCTCCAGAGCTAGAAGTTTGCAAGACAACGCCAGCACCTTATAGTGACCTAATGCCTTACATCCACAAGATTCTGGAGGCCATTTAATAATAAGTCAATGTAAATAACAGGCAACGGGAACTGCAGGAATAATCAGGAGGAAAAATGTTAGAAAAAGAAAATCCACAGATTTTCTAACCGATCAGAAGTAGTAGGCAGCCAGCTAAATGGCTCTTAGTAGGAACTCACAACTAAGCACATCGTGAACAACAAGCAGATAGTAACTCATAAGAATCAACAAACTGTGCAGAGGTGGGTAGCTTTAACCTCACAATTCCCAGGATTGTGGTGCAGTATTAGGCAACCAGCTATCCCCAGCACATGGTGCCATCCAGACTTGAGACTGCAAGCAAGAAGTAGGTTGCAGTCTGGTCAAATGCTCAGTCTGACAAAAAGAAATATATTTTGGTATTTCCTCCATAAAAGGAACTTTTACCTAGAAATTGGACAAGACTAAAAGATCAGATTTATTTTGGCTACTAGAGTCTTCCCACAGCTTCCTTTCTGTTCTCCCAGCCATCCTCCTGGACATTCTTTGCCTTGGATATTCTGGGATCATATCCATAGCTATCATTTTCACTCTAACATGTGAGTCTTCCAAAAATATGGTTTCCTGACCTGCAACCATCTCATTAAAAGTTCCTTTATACCCTTTCTTTATTTTAGTTTCTGCTTCTGTTTTCCCAAATGTCTCACACTCGAAATTTATTATTTATCCCCTCCTCCTTAGGCTTTGGACATCTTGCAGTTTTCATTCTTTAATTTCCTCCATCACCATGGCTGTGTTGCTTCGGTGTTTGGTTGGCTGGTGTTTATCTCTTTGTCGATTGACTAAGATACTCCCTAATGTGCTACACTTACAGAATTCACTAAAATGAGTAAAACAGATCCAGATATGCATTAAAATTCTTCAGAACAGAGACTCGGCCACACATAGAACCAGGGAACATTTGTTTACCTGGTTCCATTTCAAATTGAAACTGAAATTACAGATTTACATTCTAGTCTTTTCACATACTGAACTTTACTCTTTGTTAGAATTCATTCTCAAAATGACACCCAGATATTGCATCATTTTTCTGTTATAATCTTTGTTCAAAGAGCTAAACTATATAGTGAGTGATATTTTTGTGGCAACTGGTACAATATGGCTAACATTATGGTCTGGTTTGCTGCCTGCAGCTGTGATTACACACTGACAAAAGCCAACGTGAGGAAGAAAGGGTTAGTATGTCTTACAGTATGTCATCAAGGGAAGCTGTGGCAGCGGCTCAAGCAGGAACCTGAGGCAGGAACTGAAGCAAAAACCATGAAGGATCTCTGCATGGGGCTCACTTCCATGGTTTTCTCATATTGTTTTTCTACACAACCTGCCCAGGGATGGCACCACTTAGATGGGGCTGGGCCCTCCCCTATCAACCATCAGTCAAGAAACTACCTCCCAGGTTAATCAAATGAGGTAATACCTCAATTGATGTTCCCTATTCCCAAGTGACTTGAGTGTGTGTCAAGTTGACAAACACTGACCTGCACACATCACTACAAATTCTATTTTTGTGTCAACAAAACAAATACTTCTCTCACTGTTTTCCACTACAGAGCCTACTGATGGATCAATTATGCTTGGTGTTTAATCTGAAAGCATCATACAAGTGGGTTCATTTTATGAATGTTGTCCTGTCTTCCAGCTTCTAAAGTGCTAGCTCCCAAAAGCAAAGTTTAAGTAATGTAGGTAAAGGGAAATCTTGCCTACTGTATTAGTGCTGAAAAGAATGTGGGCTGTTGCTACAGTGTGTGTGTGTGTGTGTGTGTGTGTGTGTGTGTGTGTGTGTGATGTGAGTGTACAGATTCTTGCATCTCTGTGTGTAAGCATGTGGAGGCTGGGACAGGATATAGGCTGTCTTTTTCTATTGCTCTTTACCTTACTGTCTTCAGACAAGGTCACTTGCCAGACCAGATGTTCATCATTTCTTGGCTAAACTGGCTGGCTCTGAGTATCTATCTGTGTCTCTTCCTCAAGGCTATGGTTACAGGCACATGTGGCTATACTTGGCTTTGTATATGGGCTCTGGGCAATTGACCTCAGGTCCTCATGCTTGCAGAGCAAGCACTCTCACCATTGAGTCATTGACCCAGCCCTTCTAGGATGCTCTTCATAATAAAACACATCAGACTTACTATGCAATTTCTCAATAAGCACATACATACAGCTTCGTTTTATTATTCCAGTAAAGAACCAGCAACCCAGTCTTCACAGCCAATGCTCTCCTCTTTCAGTTTCCAGCCTTCAGTGGATAATGGCATTATGTACATATCTGCCCTTTTTGTGAGGCCAATTCCCTCCCTATTAATTAACCTCAATGCTAATTAGGCTATTTGAGACCTACTTGTAGAGTTTGCTGAAAATAACAACATTTCCATTATGTCAGCAATCAAAGCCAAACAAGATTGGGATGATGCCAGTGATCAAAGCTCATCAGTGAGATTCAGGAACAAGAAGGGCTCTCTGACTTGAAAAGCTCTGCTGACAGTGCTAGCTGTCATTTGCTTACTTTTAAAGGCAATTCCAGAAGGAATTACCTAGCAAACATGCTAAAGGAAGCTTCAGCCACAAGCCCTTGTAATTTCACCTGAATCTTCCAACCCACTTCCCTCTATCCCTCCAACACCCTGAATTTGGGAACAAGTGGGATTATTTGATTTGCCAGATGTGGCCAGACCAGGTGAAGATAACTGCTTCAGTTTTGCTGAGGACCCAGTCACAGTGGACAGTTTTACAGCTGCCTTCCCATGATGAGACTCAAGCAAGTGTCCATGATCAGCCAGATGATACTATGTAACAATAGCCAGGGTCAGTCTTCAGGTCCCTCCCACTGGGGAGGGAGGGCAGGGTAGGAAACTCTAACACTTCTGTTATAGAATATTAGTTAAAGATGTGATACATTCGTTTATGCTGTGGAACATTTCTTTAATGATGCAAAGATGTGTTGCATTTGTTTAACTCTGTGAAGCTGTGTTACCTTGCCTGTCTAAAACACTTGATTTGTCTAATAAAGAGCTGAATGGCCAATAGCAAGGCAGGAGAAAGGCTAGGTGGGGCTGGCAGGCAGAGAGAATAAATAGAGAAGAACTCTGGAAGAGAGGAGCAAAGATTGAGAGAGGATAGAGGAAGACTCAGGGGCCAGTCACCCAGCTACACAGCAAGCCATGGAGAAATAAGTAAAGAAAGGTATATAGAAATAGAGAAAGATAAAAGCCCAGAGGCAAAGATGATATAATTTAAGAAAAGCTAGCTAGAAACAAGCCAAGCTATGACCAGGCATTTATAAGAAAGAATAAGACTTCCTGTGATTTACTTGGGAAAAGGGTAGCAGTGCCACCCCTCCTCAAAGACCCAAAAGAAAAAAAAATGCAATTCCCTTTCAAATCCATTCTCCTTGGACTCTTGCAAAAGATGCCACCAGCCATCTCTAAATGTCAAAGTTGTCAGTATTATGTGCTTGCCATTCTGCTCAATTTCATAAACAAACAAGAAAAATCTCAAATGTAGTCCCTACTGGTTCTGATTGGGTAGAGAGATATTTCCTACCTCCCTTCCTCCCTCCCCCCCCTCTCTGTGTGCCTGGTCGACATTTAACACCACTATCCTTCCTAAAGTATTAAGGACAACCCAAAAACCAATTTTTTTTCAAAAACCAAAGTTTGATTCTATCAAATATCCCTAGGGAAGCAATGAGTTTATTATGCATACTTAAGACCACGGGGGGGGGGGTTGCTGGCAGAGGACCCCAAAGAACTGCACTGCAAAGTCTTCACCCAGCATGAATTATGGCTTCCACATGGCTGCTAGATGGAACCCCTCTCCCTAGTTTTCCTGTGACCTGTCAACTAGCCCCTCTCTAAGGTCCTGAGGCCTCATAAAATTATGACAAAATCCCATAAAACTGGCTGGGTAGAGTGGCTGGATATTTGGGTGAGGGTCCAAAGATCCTCACACCCCTTCTTCTCTGAAGAATGTTAACAGTTATCAAGTTCAGCTGTGAAGATCTTCATGCCACAGACTCCACTAGCCTTATGAAGATGGCAGTCACTTTTCTTTGAGGACCATGCTGTAGAACACCTTCTTTCCCATTTCTAGCATTCTGGAGGTGTTCCCTCCAGACTACTTCTCTTAACATTACCCAGCCACAGCCTCTGCTTGTTCAGAGCAGTGCAGCATACACAAGCCAGAAGAACTGCCAGCAAGTGTGGAAATTTCAGATACAAATCACAGTGCACTGAAGGACCATAACACTTAGGCTTTCACATTGTACGGTCAGCACAGCTCAGATTTAATTAAAGCACTCAATCGCACCATTACCATTTTTGGTGACAGTTCAGGTATAAATATATTAAGCACAATTTTTTCCAGGCACTGCTTGTCAGCACTCTCCTTAAATGCTCCTTTGTCTTCTCCAGCTTTCTTCCAAAGGCCTGAACTTTTAGCTTATAAATGATTAGTACCTGAACGCTTCTACCTCCAGTGCTCAAGTTAAATTACAGTCTTTCGCCTTTTTCTGGGTTCCTCCAGAGTAATAAGTCTCTTCTGTTGGACCATAATTCCTCCTTTTTAGCTTTAATCAAAACTGCATTGACATCTCACCCTCGTCCCTCAAATCTGACTTCTTTATATCTCCTCTCCCACCAGCATGGATATAAGTTTTTGCCAATCCTACACATCAAATCTGATGGTCTCCATGCTGTGACTACTGCTTGAGTCCTTAGTTTCTTCCTCCATTTCTCTATCTTCTCTTGGAATTCCTTTCCCATTCATTCATTCAAAACTGTTGATTGGGCACCAGCTACAAGCCAGGGTCTATTCTGCAACCTTGAGGTTCGTGTGGGATTGGAATAGACAGAGGTCCATCATTAGAAGGATTTAGGCATTGTTAGGCAGAGACAAAATCAAGAAGGAAAGCAGTGTCCTGTATAAGTGTTACAAGATTGTGCTTATTATTTTAGAAAGTTCTGGGAGCAGTCATATACTGGCTGGGTTTGTGTATCAACTTGGCATAAGCTAAAGTAATCAGAGAGGAAAGATCCTCAGTTGATAAACTACCTCTCTGAAATCCTGCTGTAACTTTCTCATTGGGTGATCAATGGGGGGAGGACCCAGCCCATGGTGGGTGGTGCCATCTCTGGGCTGGTGGTCCTGGGTTCTATAAGAGAGCAGACTGAGCAAGTCACGGTAACAAGCCAGTAAGCAGTACCCCTCCATGACCTAAGCATCAGCTCCCTCTCGAGGTTCCAGTCCTGCTTTAGTTCCAATGATGGACTGACTGTAATCTGGAAGTGTAAGCTAAACAAACCATTTCCTCCCTAACTTGCTTTTCGGGCATGGTGTTTCATCACAGCAATTGAAACCCTAACTAACATAAGCCACATGATGGGGTAGCCTTTGGGGGAATTACAAATAATGAAGGAGTTAGCTAAGGAGGCAAATTAGGATAAAGAGCATCAAAAAAGGAAATACCAAAGTGACAAATATCTCAGACAGAAGAGGGTGTTCCTTGGAAGGCTGACAAACAATAAAGTAACCAACTATGGCTATGGCCCTCTTCAACATTGCCTTTCCTCTTCTAAGTGACCAGTGGAATGCCTGCCACTCATAGTACAATAACCTCCTCTTACACCTAATACATCTATCCCTGTCTAGACAGTTCTTATACATTTTTAAATTAGTTGTTGATTGGTAGGAATATGAATTTTTGAAGAATAACATGGAAGATATTCAAGAAATTAAAAGTTAGGAATCCATCATCCCTAACTTATAAGAATATATTCAGAGGATACAAAACTATTAATGTCTCAAAGAAACATCTGCACTATGTTCACTGTAGCCCAACAGATCATACATGATAATCCATGGATGGAAGATGAAGGGGTCACTAAAACACAGTACACATTATTCAACATAAAAAGAAGAAACTCCTGTCATTTTTGACAACTCAGATAGAACTAGAGGGCATTATGTTGAGTTAAATAAGCAAGACACAGAAAGACAAATACTGTAGGGTCTCCTTTAACATATGGAATCCAAAAATATTGAAGAGTTGTTGTTTGATAATTAGTAGGGTCTGTAAGGTGGGAAAAATGGGGATGCTAGATCTTAGAGAGTGCATGTATCCAGAAATAAGCTCAAGATGAACTATAGATGGAGTCTGACAATTAGATAAAAGCAGCATCCCTCCTGAATTGGTAAAATGGGTTTTCTGTCTGCCCAAAGGAGTCATTACCATTGACTCTGGCAGAATGGGACATATGGTTCTCCATTGACATATACCTTTGGTGCCTATCAGCATATAAAAATCTATGCTGGCCTCCGGTTCCTACAGTACCTATTCACAAGTACCCATTATACATTTCAAAGTTCACATTAGCATCTGGCCCTTCTCACCAATCCCACCTCTACCCTAAACTCTCATGCCTGTTCCAGCTCATGAGCTTCCCTCCCCCCTAGCTACTTGTCTTCCTTATAAACCACATTTTCCACCACCATCCACCCCAAGCCCCATAGATTGCCCTGAACACGGCCAGTCTGTTTCTTTTTATCTCTACTCTGGACTCTTTGAAATGTCTCTGGATATTTTCTCTCTTACTCACAAGAAAACCTTCCCCCTAATAGAACTGCCATTTTGGCAGTTTCTTCATTACACCGCTTCACACACAGGTGAGGAAATGTTAGTCAAAAGGTCCAAAGATAAAGTCCTAAGATGAATCACTCCTGTGGGTCAAATGCTCGGTATGGTGACTATGATTGATAAATATTACACATCCAAATTTTCCTAGAATGCTTTCTAGGAAAGTGTTCTTACTCTAAGCCCTAAGAGATCACTGTATGAGATGCTGGATGTGTTGACTGATTTGATTATGGAAATCATCTTGTAATATATAAATACGTCTAATCATATTACACTGTAAGTATGTAATTTTGTTGATTATACCTCAATACAGCTGGAATAAAGCCATACAAAAAAAATTGTATTTCTTCAGTAAAAAGAAAATCTTGACACAGACTAGTTTGGCTCATCCCTGAGGATGAGAGCTACCTCCTTTGGCCTAAAACACTCAGAATTTTGTAACTGTGCAATAGTGTTTTCTTCGGAATGGAAGACACTATAGGTTCCATGAAGCTCCTGGGGAAAAGCAGAAAGTGACATGAGAAATACTAAAGAGTTCAGGGCCAGCCTGGTCTATAAGAGCTAGTTCCAGGTCAGCGAGGGCTGTTACATAGAGAAACCCTGTCTGGAAATTAGTGCAGGGGGGGAAGGGAGGATATACTAAGGAAGGAGCTACCAGATGAAGGAAATGAGTCAACCACCAGGTAAGTGGGTAAAGCTAGCACACAGATTCCCCCACAGCTGAAATGACACAAGCTCTTCTTTATGCTTGTTCTTGATGCCATCCTCCAGCAGGCAGCAATGAGAAAAACAGCATGAGGAGGAGTGTTTCTAAGTGTTTAATAGACATTGTCCTGTAGGTGAAAGGCAGATGATGTCCTGATCCCAGAAGCTCACAGTGCTCTTAGACTTTGCAGCTGGCTATTGTTTAAGCATGCATACTTGCACCAATTCTGAAGCTGTTGATGAAGTTTTCCACTCCGAACTCCACACTAGAATCTCCTGAAGAATTTCTGATAGCAGCTAACAGGGTTCCAAGCTCAGAAACTCTGCCTGAATTGTTATGAGATCCAGCCTGGGCATCAGAATTTTTTAATCTCCCCTGATGACTCCAGTGTCCAATCAAGGTTAAATGTCGTTTGTGATACATTAAATAGAACTCCCAAAGATGTTCCAAGGTGGCCCAGAGTATTTACAGGAGTTCTTGCAAGTGGGAAGCAGGAGTCAAAAACAGGAATTGTGATATATAGAAGAATAGAGTGATTCCAGGAAGAAGCCCATGAGCCAAAGGTTATGAGCGAACTCAAAATTATTTCCTTAAAAAAATAAATAAAAATTTCCAGGAAGCCTTATGAACTTTTCAACTGGAAAATAATTGATTTTTAATGTGTTAACCCATGAAGTAGTAATTTTCTACAACAATAACAAGAAACAACAACAAAAAAAAAACCCTACTACATCTCTGTTTCAATCAATAAATCTGAATGGAACTCAGTGTCTGGGTGTGTATTTTAAGTTCCCCTATGTAGTAGAAAATGATGTATTGATTTAACCACACTTGCTTCTGGGTCCTGCTGGGTAGTAGCCAAGCAGCAGTTCTCCAAGGCTGGAGTGTGAGAAAATCGGAACTGGTGAATTGTATAGCCTATGACTCTCTGTGTTAAAACAGTCCCACCATAGCCAGTTCTGGCTTCAAAACCTGCTTGCCTGCTTGCATCCTGAAAGTGCAACAATGATCCTTCAAGAGCTACTACAAACTGACTCCAGCTCACTCCAGAGGGACACTGGAAAGAGGAGTGACTTAGTTTCACAGCCCGAGGCTCTTCCAGGTAGACCAGCCTCCTTTGAGGTTGCCAGAGTTGAACCCAGAGCTTGGTTAGTTATAAGATCTTTCCATCATCCAGCAAGTCTTTTATTGTTGTTTGTTTGTTTGTTTGTTTGTTTCCAGCTTTTGTTCTTGTAGTTGTGTTCTAGGGATGGACAATGAAGTATTTAACAACTTACCCAGTTTATCTTAATACACATTGCAATCCTTGCTGGGACAACTATATGAAGCACCATCCTAGTCCCTGAAAATATAATATTAGAAAAAGTGAATCAAGACATTTCAATGCATATATATTTAAAATTTTTCCATGACATTTTTTAATACCAGTGAATAAAAGCATTTATAAACAAGTAAGTAAAATAAAAGGATTTCAGATAGTTTATATCTACAATGAAGTAAAACAAAGACATGAGGTGGCATTAAGGTTTTAAACAGGGCATCATGAAAGGCCTTCTGAAAAGGTATCCATTGGAGAATGAGCTAAAAAGTAGAAACAGGATGGGCTTGGAGACCTTGGAGATGGCATTTCAAGGAAAGGGAACAGTGGAACAGCACGTAGAGGGGTCATGAGGTGGAATACACCTGCAGAACAGCCAAAGAGAAAAAAAAAAAAACTGAGATCAAAGAGGTAACAGGGGGCAAATCACAGGGCTTTGTAGTCTGAATAAGACATAAGCGGTTTATTCTAAATGCCAAGGAATGCAAAGGTTTGTATTCATCTAAAGCTTTGTATTTAAAGTGGGTAAACAACACATAGTTTAGTCTTGTTTGTTGTCATTTTATTGTGTGTTGATGTTGTTTTTAATCTACTCATGTAGTCTCTCTCCTTTAATTAGAGTATTTAAACCATTCACATTTAAAATGATGGTTCACCTAGTCTAGTAACTACCACCACATTTGTAATTATTTTCAATTCACTGTCTAGATGGTAGATAGGGCTACCTGGCTGCTTCTTGGAGTCAGGGGTGTGTGGCAAGGGCCAGTTGACCACTTCTGCTGTGTGTGTGTGTGTGTGTGTGTGTGTGTGTGTGTGTGTGTGTGTGTGTTTTGGGTTGGGGTTTGAGAAGGCCCATCTGTTTTCTTGGAGATTTCCACAGAGTGAACAACTCAAAGTAAGTTTCCAAGAGCTTTCAGGGACTGTAGCAGGGGTGAGTAGAGCCTCCTGGAAGATTCACAGAGATAAATTAGTGAAGCTGCTGGAGGCAGTTGCCTGGTTGCTTCAAAGATCCTGGGTTTGGTGAAACTTCAAGAGTGCTAATGTAGCAAAAGTCTCATTATGGGAGGCACAATGTAGAGTGTGTAGCCTCTTTCTTCAGGATAAAGAACTATTGTGGTAACCCTGTAGCTCCTAAAATAGGTCTTAGATTCTCCTAGGGCCACAGTGTTTTCCAGCAATAAATGCCTCAGCTGTTTACAGTATAGGAATCACTGCTTGTGCCTTCTCTACAAAGAAGAATCACTCTTGGTAGAGTTGATCTTGAGAG
This sequence comes from Cricetulus griseus, assembly GCF_003668045.3. Taxonomy (NCBI): domain Eukaryota; kingdom Metazoa; phylum Chordata; class Mammalia; order Rodentia; family Cricetidae; genus Cricetulus; species Cricetulus griseus. Next base: position 188,816,516 of record NC_048595.1, on the reverse strand, counting down.
TAAGACAGTAGATGGATTTTTGTATGAGGCCATGGTGTATCTTTAAACACATGTTTGCAAGGTCCCTTCTGCATGCTTCAATGAAATGACAGTCATTTCCTTGCTTAGGTCCTTTACTATGGGAGGACATGCATCAGGCAGGTATGCTTGGCCATCTTGCGGATGCTCCTGCTCCCTAAGTATTCATGATCCTGCTGCAATGTCTTGATGACTGTGCATTAAGAAGCAATGCGTATTGCAGTCTTTGTAGACTGTTCTGCCTGGAAACACTCTGCAGCAGCCAGCCCCTGCAGAGACTCTAGGCTGACTGTCTGGTGTGAGGTACAGGCAGGCTTGCCACTGAAATACTTAGACTGACTAGGATCTACTGTGTGGCAGGCCTAAAGCCCAAATCCACTAAAACAGACTGTTGCTTAGGTCATCTGGAATGGAACTGGAATCTATATCCTTCAAGGCAGGCCTGAATCCAATGTTCACAGAATTTGACAAGGAGCTATGGCAGGCCTTGAACCCAAGTCTGCAAAGACTAATGAGATCCTTCAATGGGCCTAGTATCTGTGTTCTCTAGGATTCCCTTGAGACTGACTCCGTGAGGGCGGGTTCTAGAGTGCCCTGGAGACAGAATCTTTAGGAGCCTTCCTTAGCCTCAATCCACAGGGATTGGTCTTATACTGAGTGGGTTGGAACCTCCATTCATAAGGATAAGCCTGATTCTAGTATGGGACTGAATGCTACACTTATGAAGGCCATCTTGAAGCTGGGAGCAGTCAAAGCAGGGGCTACTGAGTTCTAACAAGTACTACAGTGGGTGTGCAAGGGTTGCAGGTTTGAAGTCTAGTGCAGACTTCTCTAACTAGAACCACATACTAGTGTTTTTTTCCTCCTTTAATTCTATTATGCAAGGTATAGATATTCATATGTCATAGTTCAAATATGAAACATATGCCACGGTCTCATATGTTTGGTGACTGGAAATGATTGGATCCCGAGGACTATGGCTTCTAAATTTATTGATGGATTCATCAACGGCATATTTGGGAAGTGGTGGAAATGAAGAGGTTGTGCCATTTTTGAAGAGGTGGGTCACCAGGGTTACACATAGACAACACGCCTTGTCTCCAGCACTTTCCTCTCTGCTTCTTTCAGCCATTATGCTGGGCCTTTCCACCTACCTGACAGCAGTAGAGCCAGCTAAGCACAGACTGAATTTCAGAAGCTGAGACAAAATAAATCTTTCCTCCATTTAAGTTGTTGCTCTCAATGACAAATAGCTACAACACAGCATGTAGCACTGCTTCGCTCTTAATTGGACTAAGTTTTAAATTTCCTCAATTACCTAAGTTCCCTCAAGAGTGTGAACACATATTAGATACCCAGGACTTTTTGTCAATTGAGAAAGAAATTCACTGTAGTCTGCTTTCGTGGGCTGCTTGTATTGCATGCTGATAAAATGTGTAATGCATCACAGAGAGTTGTGCTAATGGAATGACAATTTACGTGCCATGTTCAGGTCAGATACTTCTAAAAATGTTACCTTAAATATGTGTTTGTGTGTGTTTATATATCTCAAAAATATACACTGCAATTTTTATTAAGAAAATAAAAATAACAATGTCCTGCTCTGAATGCTTTACCTATTCAACATTTTAAAATTTTTTACCAAATTTTTCATATATTTTGATCATATTCTTTCCCCCCTCCAACTCCTCTTAGATCTCTCCACCTCTCTACCCTCACTTTCTCTTCATTTCTCTTTCAATAAAAATGCAAATCAGAAAGAACAAACAATTAAAACCAGTAAGAAAAAAATGCCAAAGTGTAGTTGGTTGGTTTTTCACTCTTTGGACTCTTTACTCATTTGGGGGCCCACCACCCAGCTCCCAAATAAATAAATACACATGGAGGTTTATTCTTACTTATGAATGCCCAGCCTTTTACCTTTTCTTACTTCTGTAATCTTACTTTCACTTTTACTCCATGGCTGTCTTTGTGGTTGGGTGGCTTGCCCCTTCTTTTCTCGCTCCTTGATCTCTTGCTCCTTCTTTTCTCATTTCTTGATTCCTTCTTTCCATATTTCTCCTTCTATTTATTCTCTCTGCCTACCAGCCCTACCTATCCTTTTTCCTGCCTTTCAGTTCTTTATCAGACAAATCAGGTGTTTTAGACAGGCACAGTAAGACAGCATCACAGAGATAATCAAATGCAGCATTACTGACTTCAAGCTCTATTATAGAGCTATAGTCCTGAAAACAGCTTGGTATTGGCAACATAAAAGAAAGCAACACATCTTTGCATCATTAAACAAATGTTCCACAACATAAGCAAGTATAACACTCCTTAAAATAATATTTCACAACACCAAAACTAAACAAAAAATACAGATACATACAAAAAGAAACCACAGAATTTATTATTGTAGGCCAAGTATTCCCTGGCATGAGTCCTATTGTAGAATGTGGTTGATATGCCCAGTGTCACTCCATTAGAGAAAACTGATTTTCCCTTTGCCAGCACCTATCAATTTCAAATAGCTCCTTGCTTAAGGGTGAGACCTTGTGTTCACTTCCCTTTCTTGGTTCTGGGATTTTGTGTGATTTGAACCTATGCAGGTCTTATGGATACTGTCACAGTCTCTATGAGTTCATGTGTTTATCAGTCCTATGGCATCTGGAAAAATGTTGCTTCCCTGGAGTCATCGGCCACCTCTGACTCCTGTGGTCTTTCCTGCTTATCTTCTTCATAGGTTCCTGAGCCTTGAGAGGAAGGGTTTGATAAAGACAACCGATTTAGGACTGAGAGCTCCAAAGTCTCTAACTCTCTGTAAATTTTTCTGGTTGTGCATCTCTGTGTTAAATGCCATCTACTACAAAAAGCTTCTCTGATGAGGGTTTAGCACCTTTCTGATCTGTGGATATAGCAATATCTCACTAAGAGGCATTTTGTTGCTATGGTTCTTTGGTATCGACCCTTGGCCACTTGATCATTGTCATGTATGGGCTATATCTCATGGAGTTAGCCTTAAATACAATCAAAAAGTGGTTGGTTATTCCCTTAACATTTGTGCTACTATTTCACCAACATGTTTTACAGTCAGAGTCTCTGTTGTAGATAACAGGATTTGTAGCTGGGTGATACTGATAGTTACTTTTCTCCTCTAGTAGCATGCAAAGCATCTTGTAGCATCATGAATGATTGCAATAGGTATGAAGCCTCTACCTGGGTACCATCTTGATTCCTCCATATTTGATAACATAGTAAGTGGTGTCTTTAGTAATATAGCTTACCATCAGATTGTAGAGAATAACCAATAGCCTCAGGTACAGACTGTGATGTTTGAAGGGTCTATGGGACCCCTTTTTGCCAATCATTCAATGTTGGGAGCCATACAGCTTGGCATGAACCTTTAGGCCCAACTTGGCAAGCCATAGGGTTATAGATTTTTTTTATTATAAATGGCTTCTAGAAGCATGAGCACTCAGAAGGAACAACATGACCCAGACATTTTTGGTTTACAGCAACTGAAATGTAGGAAAATTCAAAGCATTTCCATTGAAATCAAAATCAAGATAAAGTTGTTCACTTTCTCCATATCTATTCAATGTAGTGCTTGAAGTCTTAGTGAGAGCATTAAGACAATTAAAAGAGACTAGGGGGATTTGAATAGAAAAGGAAGAAGTCAATGTATTATTATTTGCAATTGATATGATTTTATATATAAAAGACTCTAAAGACTTTGCTGATAAGCACTTTCAGCAAAGTAGCAGGATACAAAATTCACACACAAAAATCAATATAGCCTTCCTATATATAAATGCCAAACATACTGTGAAAGAAATCAGGGAAATTGCATCTTTCACAATAGCCTCAACAATAATATCCTGGGATATCTCTAACAAAGCAAGTGAAAGATTTGTACTTAAAAACATTAAGGCATTGAAAAAAGAAGTTAAAGAAGATACCAGAAAAGGAAAAATATACCATAATCATGGATCAATATAATTAATATTGTGAAAATGGCCATCCTACCAAAGGGAATCTATAGGTTCAATGCAATGTCCATTAAAATTCCAATATATTTCTTCATAGAAATTGAAAATTTGATCTTCAATTTCATATGGAAACACACACACACACACACACACACACACACACACACACACACACACAGGATAGCAACAAACAAACAAAAACAAACTTGAATAATAATAGAACTGTTGGAGGTTTCACTATCCCTGATTTCAAGTTGTACTGCAGAGTCATAGTACAAAACAACAAATAAACAAACAAAATAAAAACACACCAGGGTGTTGGCATAAAAACAAACATGTTGACCAACGGAATAGAATTGAAGACCCAGACATAATTCCACACACTGGGGAAAACCCAGCGTCTTCAACAAACTGTGCTGGTCAAACTGGATAGCTGCATGTAGACGAGTGAAAATAGATCCGTGCACCAAACTCAACTCTTAATAAATCTTAACATAAGGCCAGATACTCTGAACCTGGTAGAAGATAAAATATGGACACAGGAAATGGCTTTCTGAGTAGGATACTGATAGAACCTAATGAAGCTAAAATAGATTCTGCATAGCAAAAGACACCATCATCCAGACAAAGCAGAAGCCTACAGAATCAGAACAGATATCTACGAATTACACCTCTGATAGAAGGTTAGTACCTAGAATATACAAAGAGGTTTCTTAGAAAATGAACATCTAGAAAACAAATAACCCAATTTTTAAGCATAGGTATATAACTAAGCAGAGTGTTCTCAAAAGATTAAGCACAAATGGCTAAGGAACACTTTTGAAAATGTTCAACATCCTTAGATATCAGGGAAATGCAAATTAAAACTACTTTGAGATTTCATCTAACCCCAGTCAGATGGCCAAGATCAATAAAACAAATGACAGCACATGCTGGCAAGCACAGGGGAAAGGGGAACATTTCTTCATTGCTAGTAGGAATTCAAACTGGTACAGCCACTATGGAGATGAGTGCAGTCATCAATGTGCCACAAGGTCCAGCCTATTCTACATTTTATTTTATGTGGTTAGACCAGCTCAGCATGTAAACCAGTAGATAAGGGAAGCTTGTTGCCAGAGGGGCTACAGGACCGCATCTGACTGAGGCAATCTTACTTCCAAAGTGGAAATTGAGGCTCATAACCAAAGATTTAAGAGTCTTGTCTGAGATTAAAATACCAAAGTCTGCAACCCAAGTTCTCTAGTTCCAACTCCAGAACTAATTCACAACCAACACGTGATAGGTACACCAGAAGCCTAGGGTGGGGTGACAAGAAATACATTACATTAAAGTATGAATAGTAGAAGTCACCCCAAGTGGGGGACAACTGAACAACTATAAATACTCATTCCAACAGCCCTTCATGTGAGAAGAGTTTTAGTTTTTAGTTTTTCAACCAGACACTAATTAGCATCAATTATCTGGGTGTGCCTATTGATTAACAGACTGCAAAGCTGGCACCAATTAATAAACTAGCATACCAACAAACACACAACATAGATAAGTGCTCTGGGCTCTGGCTCTGACCACATTGAGTTTCTTTGAGTTTCTCTTGCTGTTTGGAAGGAGGTTAATTAAGCTCTTTAAATGCAAACTTGAACCCAATAAAGAGGAAGGGCAAGAGTGTAGAATGTCAACCAACAATCCTTTACCTATAGCTGCAAGCATTAACATGGCTTCCACACTAGAGCAGGTTTGTGACCGATGTCACTGTTGTACTGTTTCTTAGCTACCCACCTGGGAGCTATTTGAATCCACTTCATTGAGAGGGACTTTATGCCATTTTACACCATGTATTTTTTTTTCTCCTTCATCAACCACTGAAGTAATGAATGGTTAGCTGTCCAAGGAGGAAGTCAGCACAGGGAATTTGCACCCTGAGTTTAGACTTTGGCTGCCTTTAATTTTATCTCCCCCCTCCCCCCGGTTATTTCACTTTCATGCACCAAACAAAGACTTTTTAAAGAATTTTGAAAATGTGTTCCCTTAAGGCTTTTCATTCAAAATGAACCTTGCTTTAAACACGTCCTTTGTGTACGCTCTGCAGGGCGGCTGGACGCTTTCCAATGCTGCCTCAGCGGCGGAGAGGTTCTGTTTTCTTTTCTTTTTTAACAATTTCCGTCCCAAACACACTATAGAGGCAGCTGACACACAAAAATCTTCAGTGAGGTGCACTTGGAAGGAAAGTAGCCACAGGCAGGGCTTTGATTCTTTATCTCCCAACAACAGACAAACAGGTTGCAGAAAGTCACCCCAACCCCTGAGTCAGGCAGAACAAAAAGATCGGATTCAAAGGCTGCTTGGGCTTAGAAACCAGTCTTTTCCTCTCTGTTTTCCTTTCCTTTTCAGGCCCCATTCTTCCCGCTACTTGTTTTGGCCATTGGCTGAAATGCCTAACTGCCATAGTTCCAAAAGATGTGCTTCATGACCTCGAAAGTAGAGACCAATGAAGGACAGTTGATGCCATCTCACTAGGACCCAGACTTTGTCTTTACTTGGTCAAACCTGAAGTCTGAAGCACATGGGTTTCACATAGAACCCTTCATTATTTCTCCTTTTGAGATTCCAAATGATTTTTTAATATAATTTTAAGATATAAGCCTTTATGTTTCTGTAAGTAAAGTAGTAGTAGAGTCAGTGAGAACTTGTTTGGGGATGCATCACCAATGTACTGTTTAAAAAAAAAAATCTGTGTTTCAATAGAATTTACACACCTTGCAAGTACCTCGCCTACTGTGAGATTTAATGCATATGAGCCACACAGTATGTGGTCTTTTATGCGTTCTTTCATGTCTCATAATACTTGTAAGGTTATCTCTCTTGTAGCAAGTATCATAACACCACTCTGTTAATGGAATATTTCATTGCATGGACAATTATTTATTCATATATTAGTTGGTGGGCATTTAAGGAGATGCTTTTTAAATTTTTATTTAATTTTCTTTTATGAGCATTGCTGCTTTGTCTGCATTCATGTCTGTATGAGATTGTTGGATCCCATGGAACTGTAGTTACAGACAGTTGTGAGCTACCATGTGGGTGCTGCAAATTGAACCCAGGTCCTCTGGAAGAACAACCAGTGCTCTTAACCACTAAGCCATCTCTCCAGCCCCAGAAGATATTTTTGTTGTTATTGTTGTTTGGTTGTTGTTTTGGTTTTGGGTTTTTTTTTTTTTTTTACATTTAAGAAAATATTTCTGCACACATTTGGAGTTTTTAAGATTATTTTTTAATGCTTGAAAATTTCATACATGCATAAAATGTGGATCAAATCTACTTCTCTCTGATTCCCTCTCTATCCCACCCTCCATCACTTTCCTCACAACTTCCTATGTTCCTGTTTTAAATCTTTAAGTCCACTAAGTGCTGCCTGTATGTGCCTGGGTATAGGACCATCTACTGGAGCATGGATAGCCTTTCAAGGAACCACATCACTGAAGAAAACATACTTTCCCTCCACCAGCAGCTGTCAGTTGCCAATAGGTCCTCAGTTAGAGGTGAGACTTCCTGAACCCCTCCATACCCAGTGCTGTGATTTGGAATCATTAATCCTAATGCATTCAGTTACAGCTGCTGTGAGTTCCTCTATACAATGAACCTGTCACGTCAAGAAAACCCTGTTTTGGTGCAGTCATCCAGCACCTCTGGCTGTTACCATCTTTCTTTCCCTCTTGCAGTGTGATCTCTGAGCTTTGAAGGCAAAAGCTGTGAAATACACTCTACAGCCCCTTCTCTGTACTCTGCCCAGTTATGAATCTCTATACTGTTCACCATCTACCAAAAAGAGATTTCTCTGGTGAGGACTGAGAGATGCACAAATATATGAGTATAAAGATAAGAACTTAGGAAGCAGTTTATCACTGGGTCTAGTTAGCATAGTAATGTTAGTAGGTTCTCCTTTAGAGCCTGTGACCTACCAAGCCACAGGTTCTTGGCCCAGTTACTAGAAACACAGACATCAAGCAGGTACTAACCTAGAAGCTTCATCCCTATTGGCTAGCTTCCATAGTGCTGAAAGGTACTAAGTATACTACTGTGTAAGAAAAATATTTATAAATCTCACCCAGCTGTGAAACCTGAGAGTTACAATAATGACTAGAATGGCAAAATATGCATACTGGTACAATCATGACATGAATGTTATGGAAGTATCCAACAACTCCTGGTTGGATTTAAGGCCCACTCTACATGCTAAACATTTGTTTACAAGTGGTGGCTACATTTCATTTCCCAAAGTATACACACAAGTAGAATGGATCATACAAGAGTCACCATGTTTAATAACATGAAAAGCTGTCACATTTGTTTTCCAGCAGCATCTTTTGCATTTTCAACAACAATGTATAAAGGTTCTGACTTCTCTTTCTCCTTCCAAAGAGTTCTTGTTGCCTGCATTCCTAAGAGAATTACATAGTACCTCACTATGGTTGTGATTAGCACTTCCTTGATGGCTAGTGATGCTGAACATCTTTTCAGTGTTACTGGACACTTACATAGCCTCTTTACTGAAATGCCTATTCAAGTCTTTTGACTGTTTATTTTTGATTGGATTAATGCTTTTACTATGTGTAGCTGTGTGGTAATAACTATATATTACAGATACAAGCCTCTTATCAGGCAAAAGATTTACAAAACTTCTCTCATGTTCTATATTTACCATTTTACTTTCTTGATACTATCTTCAAAACTACAAAAGGATCTCATTTTTGATGATACCATGGGTATCATCATAAAAGGGGATGATACCATGCCCCTTCACCCCTGCTGTCATGGAAGTTGAAGGACCATAAGTCTCATGCATGAGTATCTGATTCTTTGTTAAGAATCACATTAGTGATTGAAAACTCATGGTTGAGAAGTATGACACATTGGCATATAAACATTGCTTAAATTAAGATATTTCACATCTCTGGGATAGATAGATTCTTCTCCCAAATCCTGTCTGAAGTCTTAAGATTACTGAATTTCCCAGGAAAGAGGTACAAATGCACATTTGCCCATTAAGAATTGATTCAAATAAACTTGTGTTGCTGTTTCAGTAGTAGTTGCTACTGCATTCAAAGTTGTGGATATTGTTCCATTTCAAATTAAGAGATGTCATTTAAAAAATGGACCCAAGATGCAATCCAAAGTTCATTTAAAATTTGTTTTGTAACATTAAGTCTTGTACAATTTTCTTTAACTTTAATCAGCTAAACATGTTATGTCGATTCTAAACAAATAATTCTGATTCTCACAAGAAGGTTATAGATTTGAGTTCTGTCAGTCAATAATGCTATTGAGAGATTTTACAACAAAGGAAGAAAAAAGGCTGAAATGGATTTAATGAGTCTTGGGTATGTGGTGAGTCAGGAATAGGTCATTATACTCTGAATTTGTTTCTCTGTAAACAGATCAATTCTCATAGTCTTTGTGTTAAGGGGAATAACGGTAAAGGTAGGTAGAGTTATAACCATTTATTCTGACACGTGACCAGAATACATCTTTTTTTCTCCCTGACATAACAGCCTTGGTCATACAAAAACACATAAATACCTAAGCATAACCACCACAGACCTCAATGAATGAATTAAGCCTGTCAGGCTACAGAAATTACTGTTTGTTCACTGTACACAGAAAACAGACAACTAAATGATGTTAATTTTACACACACACACACACACACACACACACACACACACACACACACACACTTTCTATTGAATAACCGCAACCATTTTTCATGCCATTGATAAAGATTTCCAAGAAACTAACTCTAAAATCACCAGGAAAATACCTTTAATTAAAATGGTGTTTTGGTTTCTGGATCTTTCTATATAAAAATTCTCTCTCCCACTAAGAAAAAAAAATAATTGAAAGAGATAAATCAAAGCTACATGCTCAGTTTTATAATTCTACCTTCATCTTCCAAAACACAGTCTATGAGGAATTTCACTAGTCTAGGAAGGCAAACTTTTATGAAATTACAAATGTGGTACTGAAGAGCATCTTCACTTTTCCAACATAAACTTCAGAGATCTTCAGAGAATTATGTCATAACTTCTTGACTGTGTTCACAAGAAAATATCAGGTTTACTGATATAGCAAAATTTGCTACATTTTAGTAATAGCATCCTAGGTTCCTACAACTCTGTCAAACTTCAAGTATTTTTGCAGCCAACTCTTCTAACCAATAATGATACCACCTTGTATATTACTAGAAAGCTTCAACACAGACTGTCCCAATAATACAAGGAATTTGTGACATTTTCATTCCTTTATCCCTGATTTCTAGGATTTCTGATTGCTAGACCACATGCTTTTCTGCTATTGTTTCTCCCTCCTCTCACACTCTGGACAAGTCATCCAAGCAGACAGCCTTTCTACCACACAGACTGTGGGTGCTGGCCTCCAAGCATTTTTTCCTGGAGGCAGTAGTTCAGGTGTGATTATTTGGTAGCAACCAGGTGACACTTGCTGAGGTCATCTTGCTCACTATGCAAACCAACTTATCAAGATACTCAGGTTATTTCTATTTATATAGCAGTAATCCAGAGGTCACAGATACATACACACACCAGTGACTTTCTGCACAGCCACTGCAAATATAAGTAAATGTGCTTTGTAAAATGGAGTTCTTAATTGGTCCCGATAATAAAGACCTGGAGCCAGATATATAGGAAAATGCTGAGAGATCATAAAGAAGAAGAAGCAAGCCATCACCACCCCTTACCTCCTTAGCATCTCATCAGACAAGAGAGTTAGTTCCTGTCTCTCCTGGCTTATATCCTGTTTCCACCCAGCCATCTCCTTCCTGTCTATCTGTACAGACCTCCAGACCTCTATGGTTACCTAATGGCAAGCTCAGAAGGCTTTATTTGTACAAGCAACACATCACCACATACTCCCTTTTGCCTAATTTTTTAAAGGGTCATAACTAATATAAGAAAACTATATGCAATAAGTATATACAATATATACAGGCAATAAGTTCATCATCAATGTCCAGTCCATTAGCATTTAACAAATTCAGAGAAAATACTCCATTATCTATTCTTTCTTGATGAGTCCAAAGTCTTGTAACTAATTTACTTGCTATTCTAATTTGCATTATCAAATTATCTTTTATTGTCTTTCAAACCTATTACACTTTAGTGAGTTTCTGTATAGAGTCTGGTAAACAAGGAAAACTATAACTATACTATCTGATCTTCAACTCCCTCAGAGACCCAAGAAGGAAATAATAATAACTGAGTGAACAGTAAGTACGAGCAAGCAAATTCCCAAAAATGTGAGAAATGACAGAAACAGCTGGCTGCCTGGACAGTTACTCAAGACTGCTCTGCAACATTGGGGCATCCATCTTCTGCCAATAGGCCTAGCATATCTGCCAGACATTTCTGTGAGCCAGGATATTCTGAAGGACTGGACGGCCTTATCTTGCAAGGTTTGCAGTCACTCTTTTTGGTGTCCTGTTTATCCAGTTTAGACAGCATATTGTCAGCAGTTGAGACAAGGGCACTTTTTTCATTTTTTAATTTAAATTAGAAATAAACTTGTTTTACATGTCAATACTAATTCCCTCTCCCTCCCCTCCTCCCCTGTCCCCTTCTGACCCTCTATCCCATCCCTTTTCTGCTCCCCATGGAGGGTGAGGCCTTCCATGGGGGATCTTCAAAGCCTGACATACCATCTGGGTCAGCGCCTAGGCCCACTCCCATGTGTCTAGGCTGAGAGAGTATCCCTCTATGTGGAATGGGCTCCCAAAGTCCATTCTTTTGCTAGGGATAAATACTGATTTACTACCAGAGGCCCATAGATTACATAGGCCTCCTCACGGACACCCACGTTCAGAGGTCTACTTCAGTCCTATGCTGGATTCCCAGCTGTCAGTCTGGGGTCCATGAGCTCTCCCTTGTTCAGATCACCTGTTTCTGTGGGTTTCACCAGCCTGGTCTTGACCCCTTTGCTCCACTCCTGCAACTGGATTCCAGAATTCAGCTCAGTGTTTAGTTATGGGTGTCTGTATCTACTTCCATCAGCTACTGCATGAAGGCTCTAGGATTGCATATAAGGGAGTCATCAATCTCATTATTGGAGAAGGGCATTTAAGGTAGCCTCTTCACTATTGCTTAGATTGTTAGTTGGTGACATCTCTGTAGATCTCCAGACATTTCCCTAGTGCCAGATTTCTCTTTAAACCTATAATGGCTCCCTCTATTATGATATTTCTTTTCTTGTTCTCCTCTATTTTTCCCCTTACTCAATCTTCTTGATCTCTCATGTCCTCCCCTACCCTCCTCTTCTCCCCTTGTCTTTCTTCTAACTCCTTCTCCCCACCCCCCATGCTCCCAATTAGCTCAGGATATCTTGTCCCTTTCCCATTCTCCAGGGGACCATGTATGTCTCTCTTAGCATCCTCCTTGTTTCCTAGTTTCTCTGACAGTATAGATTGTAGACTGGTAATCCTTTACTCTATGTCTAAAACCTTCCTGCTTCCCCATGTCCTCCTCTCTCCCCTCCTCTTCTCCTCTTCTCTTTCTCCCATCTCCCTTTCCCTTCCCCTATGCCCCCAATCCCCTCAGGAGATCCTGTCCCATTCCCCTTCTCCTGGGTACAATGCATGTCTCTCTTAGGGTACTTCCTATTTCCCAGCCTCTCTGGCAGTGTGGATTGTAGGCTGGCAATCCCCTGCTTCTTGTCTAAAATCCATATATGCATGAGTACATACCATGTTTGTCTTTTTGTGACTGGGTTACCTCACTCAGGATGGTTTCTTCTAGTTCCATCCATTTGCCTGCGAATTTCAAGATTCCATTGTTTTTTGTTTTTTTGTTTTTTTTTCTGCTGAGTAGTACTCCATTATGTAAATTTTCTCTATCCATTCTTCAGTTAAGGGGCATCTAGGTTGCTTCCAGGTTCTGGCTATTACAAGTAAAGCTGCTATGAACATGGTTGAACATATGTCCTTATTGTATGAATGCGCATCTTTTAGGTATATGCATAAGAGTGGAATTGCTGGATCTTGTGGTAGACTGATTCCCATTTTCCTGAGCAACTGCCATACTGATTTCCAAAGTGGAAATCAAGCTGACACTCCCACTAGCAGTGGAGGAGTCTTCTCTTTTCTCCATATCCTCTCCAGCATAAACCGTCATTGTTGTTTTTGATTTTAGCCATTCTGTTAGGAATAAGATGGTATCTCAGAGTTGTTTTGATTTGCATTTCCCTGATGGCTAAGGACGTTAAGCACTTTCTTATGTGTTTTTCAGCCATTTTGGATTCCTCTTTTGAGAATTCTCTATTCAGTTCTGTACCCTACTTTTTAATTGGATTGTTTGGTGTTTTGGTGACTAGCTTCTTGAGTTCTTTGTTTATTTTGGAGATCAGCCCTCTGTCAGATGTGGGGTTGATGAAGATCTTTTCTCATTCTGTGGGCTGCCATTTTTTCTTGCTGACTGTGTCATTGGACTTAAAGAAGCTTCTCAGTCTCATTTGTTAATTGTCAATCCCAATGTTTGTGCTACTGGTGTAGTGGTCTCCTGTACCAATTCATTCCAGGTTACCACCTACTTTCTCTTCTAAGAAGTTCCGTGTGGCTGGATTTATGTTGAGGTCTTTGATCCATTTAGACTTAAGTTTTGTGCATGGCGATAGATATGAATCTATTTGCAGTCTTCTAAACACTAGGATCCAGTTGTGCCAGCGCCACTTATTGAAGATGCTTTCTTTTTTCTGTTGTATTATTTTAACTTCTTTGTCAAAAATCAGGTGTTCATAGGTGTGTGCATCCCTATCATGGTTTTCAATTCAATTCCATTGGTCTACCTGGTTTTTTTTGTTTTTTGTTTTTTGTTTTTTTTGTGCAAGGGCACTTTCTTGCCCAGTGGCTTATCTTTGCTACAAAGAAAGTAAACTCCATGTGGAATTTCTTCAATGCCCATCATCTTCTCCAACATAGATTGGTGCTGCCAGGCGCAGACATGTCTCATTGTCATTAAAAAAAGAACCTATATTATTAAAACATTTTAAATGCCATAGTCTGTAGATCTCTGAAGTGTTTGAAGATGGTCTGTGATGGGGAATGTACTGTGTATGTTCATTTTATTGATTGTTGAATAAAGAACTGTTTGGTCAATGAGGCAGCAAGTTAGATGGGACTAGTAATCAAAGAGGATTCTGGGAAATGTAGTAGAGAAGTGGTGATCCAGGCAGGAAGTAACATAGCAAGGAGACTTATATTTAAGCAAGGACAAACAGGAAGTGTGCCCTTTTCCCCTCAGCTCTTCCTCCAGCAGCGTGATGTGATCCACCAGCAAGGGGGGACACCAATGGAAGGTGTCCGATAAGATAAATCTTATAAAATATATAGATTTATGATAATTAAGACTGAGCTAGCAGATAACAAATCCTAGTCACTGGCCAAGCAGTATTTGTGCATAATATAAGTCTCTTTACATTAATTTGGGCCCTAACTCGGCACGCAGAACTCAGGCTTCTGGCGGAGACCGCCCACATGGCAGTAGGGCTAGGGTGGTTTTTGGTGGAAAGATTTATCATAATAGGTCTATCTTTCTAACATATCTGTTTGACCTTATAAACATACCTAATGTAACTACAAGTTTGAATGTAATAGCTGACTAATTATTAAACTGTATTTCCTTATTATCCCATATAATTGATAATAATAACTTACAAGGACTAAAGATTTGTATTACATTGTTAAATGAGCTGCATAGGCACAATACCTTGAACAGTATTAGAATTTTATGTACAGTATGTTTTATCAAAATTAATATCAAATTTGTATACAATATACAGAAAGTCCAATCCAATGTAATATATTTAAAACTACCAGTTGCTTTTTAAGAGTAGATTCAATAATCTATCTTTTCATCTTATCATATCTATATCCTCCATTTATTCTTTTCATAGTAGATTCAATATCTACCCTTTTTATCTTATCATATCCACCCCCCCTTTAGGGGGAAATTCTGAGAGATTAGAGAGAAGAAGGAACAAGCCACTTCCAAACCTTACCTCCTTAGCATCTCAGCAAACAAGACAGTGAGTGCCTTAGTGCTACTGGGAAATCCAGAATAGGGAACTACAATTGTTTCTCAAGGAATTGGAACCTACCAAGAGTTATAGACAATATACATATATGATAATGGCAGATAAAATGCAATCCAAGGGAACACATTCAAAGAACACCCTTTCTTAGAACCTGGAACAGACTATTCAAGGGCTACACCTAGTGAGATATGTTAGGCCCACCCATAATGAAGAGGAACAAAGAGATATTATCATTTATAATAATAGCTATTTGTCTTTGTAGGCTTTTGTTTGGAGGGTTGTTTGGTAGGTTTCCATCCAGTGCCCAACAGCTCTTTACAAGAAAGACCAAGACGTCTTCTCTTAACAAAAGAAGAATGCACACTCTTTGAAATATGTAAGTATCTCAAAATGCAAGAACAACAAACCTATGAGTGTCAAGGTCATCCAAGGTCTTGGACAGAGTCTGTAGGACATATGGACATTTTTGGACAAGTCAGCCAGGCAATGAGCAAATTCTGACTGATGGTATCCCATGGAGCTCAGGTCCTTCCATTCAGACTGCAAAAGAGTTGGCTCTTCTCTCTCCACCCCCTGGTGAGGTTGCAAATGGCAGCCCCTGTCTGGCCAAGAGACAGGCCTCAGCCAACAACCAGATTAGAAGAGAAAGAGAGCAGGCCCCCTCCAGCCTGCTGTGGTGCTCACAAAAGAGCATAAGTTTTGAGAACAGCATCTGGTACCCTCTCATTACTCTCTTACCTCAACAGACCCAGAACACATATCCACCCAGAAAACTCTGCCAATTACACAGCTGGTAGCCCTGTCAAGAAACGGAAGCATCTTTACTGTTTTTTCCATTCAGCCCAGGGCTGTCAGACCAAACCTACTTACTTCCCTGTCCCCACACCTTCTGAACACTATAGCTAAAGATTCATAAAGAGAGAGAGAGAGATGAGAGAGAGAGAGAGAGAGAGAGAGAGAGAGAGAGCACAGATCAGTCCCCTTTTTCAAAGTTCCATCCCTTTATGCCACTTTATGTCAATCTTCAGAAATCAATTCAGAATCCCTAGCTGAAAGCACAATGTACTCTATGATATGTTTGCTTCCTATTTCCTTTGTCTATGCCTTCCTTCTCAGTGCAGTGGCCTTCATGGTGAATTTCTGTCATATAAGAAGCTCCCCTTCATCCCTTTCTCTCTGTTCCCTTACCTCCACCTCCATCCTTCTCCCTTGTGGAGACTTTCCTTTAAATATAACATACTCTGCAAATGTCAAATGTCATTTCTTCTTAGAAGAAATCTTCATCTTCTTCTACTCCTAGACAGAGACTAGGTGAGATATCCCTTGCCTGATTTCCCACAGCTGGCCGTACTTCATAGATCATTTTACAACGCATTGTATTATGCTTGTCATTTATTTTTCTGTATAGATTTTGATTCCCTACTGTTAATGAACACACTCACTATATATTGAGCTCCTTGAGAATGAGTCAGTGCCACTCACTCTTATAAGCATATCCCTTAGCCTAGCATACTGTTTGACATGTAAACATGGAGTTTGTAGAAACATATTGGATATGTGGATGACAGCAAAGTGAATCACATTAAAACTAATAAAAAGAGGTATGAGGGGAAATAAACTCAATACACAATATACACATGTGGAAAAGTTTGAAGAGACAGTTAGTTTAGAAAGAGAATTAAAGACAGACAAATAAAGGTAGGGAGAAAGCGAAAAAGGAGTAAAAACCTTATATAAATGGGATTCCAGTCACATCTAGGGGTGTGACTCAGCAGTAAAGCACTGGCCTAGCATGCATGAAGCCTAGGAATAAAGCTAAACTAGAAAAGAAATAAAATATAAAAATACCTCCTGATATATATGCATGTGTATATACATATTCTAGCTCAACTTTTCTTTTTACACATGGGTATTATAGTGCAATGTAATTTAGGGATCAAAGAGCTAAATATTCAAATCCAAGTCTGAGTCAACAGAGTTTGCCAGCAAGAGCACTAATAAACAACAAAAGCGGACCACAAATGTGACCAATTATCCCCCTGGGATAGGCTCTTTAAACTCTCTCCTTTAGCTGGCCAAACATTGAGCAGCACAACTGCAATGTCTTCTGCAGGGGAAACCCCATCTTGAATCTCTTCTGTGGGGTATGGCCATGCGATGCACACTCACTTTAAGGAGTCCATGCTATCCCCTCTTTCAAGTTCTTGCTCTGTTTAAAAGGATAGAACTAGACAACCAGATTGTGCTACCACTGCATCTTCAAAACTGCTTTGTAGCTTAACCCAATAAAGATCATCAAGAGGAACTTGGGCTGACTCTAGCACTTTTGCTAATTGTCTAAGGGATCTGTGATGACTATGAGATTCTATATCCTCTAACACAGGAACTAGCAAGTTCATAACACCACACCTTCCTCCTGGATGACCAAATTGCTAAACCTGGGTAAATTTGAGTGGGTGAAACTTTGTACAATAGACCCCATGGAAGCTGCACACCAGTCCCTGACCCTCTTTCTTTGCTTCAGTAGCTTGAAAGCAGTGGGAGACGCGGAGGCCCTGGCACTGGACAAGAGGATGGGCCAGCATAGGTTCCAGTGGTAAACTGGTTGCCCAAATTGAGTACCACAGTGCTTCTTTGGGTTCATGGGAAATTGTGAAGCAACTGCTTTTCAAACAGTCACTCAGATTCTCGTGGAACTCAGTGTTGACAAGAGTGTAGCTAAAACATGCCATCAATGTGAAACAAATAAAAAAATCATTAATTAAAAATTAAATTTAATTAAAAAGTAAGCAAATTCAGAGACAAGACTAGGCTGAGTGCTCTGATAATCCTCTTAAAGAGAAGGAGGAGGGATTTTATGAACCAGGGGGTGGCGTGTCAAAGTCATGGAGGGGTAGGAACAACACCCACAGACACAGCTGTCCTGGTCTCAAGCTCTGAATTGACTGTTAGGGAGCCTGCATGGGACCAACCTAGGCCCTCTGCATGTGTGTGACCATTGGATAGCTTTGTCTGTTTGTGGGGCTCCTAGGAGTGGGATCAAGACCTGTCCCTGGCACTTGAGCTGGCTTTTGGGAATGTATTCCCCATGCTGGGTTGCCTAGTCTAGCCTTGATGCAGGGGGAGGAACTTGGTCCTGCCTCAACTTGATGTGCCAGACTTTGTTGGCACCCATGAGAGGGGAGGTGGGTGTAGAGGGGAGATAGGGAGAGAATCGGAGGAGATGAGGGAGAGGAATCTGTGGTCAGGATTATAAATGGAAAAAATTAATAATTAATAATTAATAATTAATAATAATAATTAATAATTAATAATTAATAAATGGAAAAAATAATAAAACTTAAATTT
Organism: Cricetulus griseus; assembly: GCF_003668045.3. Lineage (NCBI taxonomy): Eukaryota > Metazoa > Chordata > Mammalia > Rodentia > Cricetidae > Cricetulus > Cricetulus griseus. Next base: position 188,798,085 of record NC_048595.1, on the reverse strand, counting down.
ATTTTTTTAAATGCCACCAATTTTTAAAAAACAAGAAGTCAACTTTTCAAAATAATCTTCTTCTTTTGGACTTCTCCTGCATTAAAAAGAATATGGCTTCTCCCTAGTAGAGCTCTCTGGACTCCACAGAAAGAGCCAGTGGCATAGTCCATATCTCTGGGCTCAGTTCCAAGCAGACAAAGGCCTTTGTCTTTCATCCTCAGACCACTCTGTGCTGCTCAGAAGGTATCCTCCCTCTTGGAGAGAACAGCATGGAACCTCTTAGATAAGTCCTTCCCTGGAGTATAGGAAGAAACAGAAACTTTGCTTCTAGGAACATCCTGAAAACACCAGATGTTCCTGTGATAATGCTGTAGTCAAGGAACTCTATTCAGAGATCCCCAAGTCAACTAACTCATCAGCTATATTAATGTTACATGGAGAAAACAATAGAATCGGTGCTCTTTGGGAAAAAATTGAAAGTAAACAAGAAAGTTTGAGTGTTCACACTCAGCCCTGTAACAGGGGCACTAGTGAGGCCTGGAAAGCAATTGTACCACACTCTTCTCCTTTGTTGGAACTAACCACATTCATTCATATAATACTCTCTAAGTTAAGTTCTTTCTCAAACTAGTTTTTAATTAGAAAAATGGCATACATTTATTAAGCCAGGGTCCAGCTACAGATAATATAAACATGGTGTTAAACAAAGGCACCTCTCTGGGGAGAGTCTTACAGCTTCATTTGACCATAGGATTTGGTTGGGGTTCCTCCCCAAAAGACCCAGATTGTCTACTTGTTGCTCTTCTCCAAGTCTGGTCCTGCATGGAGGCACCTCCTTACACATTGCCCTCTGTTGTGGTTTAGGTTTGACATGCCACCTGCCCACACTAATGAAGAAAGAAGTACCTAGCTTGTTGAGCTAATTATGATTGACAATTGGAATTATCAGTTGGTTATTCCATTGCTGAATTCATAGTTTGATGAATGGGACACCAGGGGCATGCCTCTAAAGGCTATCTTGTCCCTGGCTCTTTCCTCCTGCTCATGTTTGCCTCCATCTACATTGAAGTCAGCAGCTCAGTTCCATCAGGCCATTTCCTCCATGATGCCTCTCCTCACATGAAATCCATGGAACCAGCTGACCATGTATTTACAGTATGCAGGACATCTATACAAGCCCTTCCAAAGCTCAGGGAACATCATTTAAGAAAAGGTAGAAACAGTGAAAGAGCCAAAAGAAAGGGTGATGTGTTGTGGAATATTGTCTTCTAGACACGACTTGGTCAGTGTACTCTTAATATCACCGCAGCTGTGGTTATCTACCCAAGATTGGGTCCATCAATAGCCTATCATAGAATAGGGAAGAACTCAAGGTAACTACCTATACCTCACTGAGGATTTATATACAGTTCTTTGTTGACAGAGAAAGACGAGGTATTTTCTTTAATGGCATACCCACTGGTAAGGTGCCAATGCTTACCATCCTCCCTAAGCAATTGAGCTACTCCAAAATTTCATAAGGAAACCCACTAGCATTCATAATTTATAAATGGCAACAAAATTTTGTTTTTTTATAAATGCTGTGTTAGTAAAGCACTTGTCTAGTATATACAAGGCATTGAGTTTTATCCTAAGAATGGCTGAGGGGGCAGAAAGGGGGAGAGAATATGAGAAACTTCCTCTAAGATAGCCCTCAGGATACTAGCATTTCCCATTTATATGAAATGACTTATTCACTTCAGGTTAGCAAGCGTGTCTCTCTTATGGTGGTGATAGAAAAGACATAGAGTAGTCACCAGTATCGATAAGATACATTCCAAGGTCCCCATTGAATTTCTGAAACTGAATTGTTCCAACCCTATTCACATTGTGTTGGTTCCTATGTACTTTTCATCATTATCACACAGTACAGAGTCCATTGACTTCAGATTTTATGTCCTGGTACCCTCTTTGTATCACTGTTCTGGCACAGAAGAGCCATTATTAAGCTGGAGGGGGCGCTACAACAGAATGTTATTTCTCAGGTACCTCTCCAGCACCATGCCTGCCATGTATACCCCCATGCTCCCTGCTATGATGGTAATGGACTAAACCTCTGAAACTGTAAGCAAGCCCCAATTAAATTCTTTTTATAAGAGTTGCCTTGGTTACCACATAGCTTCACAGCAATAGAGCAATAACTACAACAACTGCTAAGTGACTTGTAGGGGGAAATACTGGCCACACCTGCTTGGGGGTTGGCACAGGTGATGTAGACCACACACACTTGGGCATGGCCAGAGTGACATAGCAAGGCCTTAAATATAAGGGTCGCACGCATATGGCTCTCTCTGTTCCCTCAACCACCTGGTTGTACAGGACTGGATCTGGCCACGTGAGTATTTTCCTAATAAACCATCTGCCTTTCAAACTAACTCTGTTTCCATTGCAATCCGCATTAATTGTGTTCATCTTTAATGACTGGTGGCTGGGTAATATATCCAGTTTGAATGCATTGGACAAAGGGCTGATTAATGCTCAGAGCAGAGTAAGATATCACACAATTTAAAAACACATATTATTTATTTATATTTCCATTTGTATCTTTAGAATACAATTAGCCATTAGACATAAGTAACAGAAAACACAACAACCAACAAGGGCATGCTAGGATCACTTTCCTCATCACAAATACATCCCATACAAGTTTCAAATGTTTCACCTGACCTACCAAGTCAGACTTGAAACAATAAACCTACTGTGGTTAAATACGGTCATCAAAATAGTTTTCTTCTCGTGATCAGTGATATACAGTATTGATTTCTATAATACAATTCAACCATCATTTCAAAAAATGTTACCCAAAGCCCAGTGAGGCAGTGCTTGCCTTTGACCCTAGCACTCATAAGGCAGAGGACAGAGAGTTTCAAGGTCAAAGCAGGACTCTACTATGTAGCAAACCCTGTCCCAAAACAAAATTGTAAAACTTTGAACACTGTGGTGGTTTGAAAAAAATGGCCCCCAAAAGGAGTGGCACTATTAGGTGTAGCCTTGTTGAAGTAGGTGTAGCCGTGTTGGAGGAAGTTCATCACTGTGGGAGTGGGCTTTGAGTCTCTTTTGCTCAAACTTCACTCAGTGTGACACTCAAACCACTTCCTGTTGCCTGCAAGATGTACTTCTCCAGCACCATGTGTGCCTGCATGCCACCATGTCCCACCATGATGATAATGGGCTGAACCCCTGAACTGTAAGACAGATGCCCCAATTAAATGTTTTCCTTTATAAGAGTTGCTATGGTCACGGTGTCTCTTCACAGCAATAGAAGTCCTAACTAAGATAAACACCAAGTTACTCACAGTTATTTGAGTGGCCAGTGATCTTTCTAACAGATCATCCATGAGAGTCCTTTTGCACAGACAAGTCCTGTTGGAGTGTTTCTGGTATTAGGCCATGGAGAACAGAGAGAATTTGTCTGCTATATCACTGTCTGGTTAGAGCAACATCTTGCTAACATCCACCAAAGGTCAGAAAGTCAACAAGCTAAACTTTCTTGATAGCTCTCATGCCAACTACCTGCTGGTCTACTTGTAGGTTTCTTCAAGCCTCCTATCATCATCTCTCTTCTTTGGGTTCCTCATCTATAGAGATTATTGTACCTGTCTTACATGACTGTTGAGAGGGTTGAATATGGTAATACATGCACATAAGGAACCCACAAAAGTGTGCTTCGATTACTTTCATTATTGAAATCAATAAATGACTCGTTTGAACTGAAAAGTGTATGAGTTGGAATTTTACTTCAAGACAAATATTCCCATCAGAAGTGAAGCTATTTTTATTTGTCACAAAATACCCTGATGTACATGCTTCTCAATTTCAAAGGCAGCCTAGCCTCTTCAATGGGACTCATATACTTAATTTAGCAACACTTGAATTTTAGCCTAAATGGAGCTATAAGGTTTCACTGATGGGACAGTTTGTTGTAGAACATTTGTTTTTGAAAAGCAATGACTTTTCACAAAAATACAAGTCCTGGCTCCCTTAATTTCAACTTCAAAAGGTTGAGAAAGGTTCTTACTCAGAAGCCCATTTCCTCATCCATGAAAAGGTAGTCACATGAGTAGCATAGAAACCTAATTGTAAGTTCAAATGAGATCAGGCCTTGACTAATGTTTCTACATTCAAACTTGTTATAAAGATCATTTACAGCAACCTCTAAGGTCAAGAACTACATATCAGCAATAGCCACAGCCTGCATCACGTTTTTTTTATTTCCTATTATTACCTGAATTTTTAAAAAGAATTTAGTCTTATTTTTAATACCTATTTATGGTGGGGGAGGGCTCAATTGATTCATGTGAGTGCATATGCCTCAGAGGCCAGAGAGGATAACAGATCCCCTGGGAGAACTGTTATAAGGGATTGTGAGCCTCCTGACATAGGTGTGGGGATCCAAACTCTAGTCCTCTCCAAGAATAGCAAGTATTCATTTTTTTTAGTTTGTTTGTTTGTTTGTTTTAGTTTTATTCAATTTATTTTACATCTTGGCTACAACCTTCTGCACCCCTATCCCCCATCCCCCCAATCCTGTGATTATCCACTCTCAGTCCCCCCTCCCATTCTCCTTCTCTCATTGGCAATGCCCTCCTCTTCAGTCTCCATCCAGGAAAGGGCAGGGCTCCTGTGAGTATCAATACAGCATGGCATATCAAGTTGCAGTAGGACTAAGCACCTCCCATGTGTTAAGGCTGGGCAAGGTGACCTAGTATGAGGAGTGGGGTCCTAAAAGCCAGTAAAAGAGTCAGAGATAGCCCTTGTTCCCACTGTTTGGAGTCCCATAAGAAGACCAAGTTATGTAACATATATGCAGAGTGCCTAGGTCAGTCTCATGCAGGCTCCCTGGTTGTCAGTTCAGTCTCTTTGAGCCCCTATGAGTCTAGGTTGATTGTGTGAGTCTTCCCATGGTGTACTTGACCCCTCTGCCTCTTATACTCCTTTCTCCTCCTCCTCTTCCTCTTCCTCCTCCTCCTCCTCCACAGGATTCTGGAACTCCCCTAATGTTTTCCTGTGGTTCTCTGCATCTGCCTCCATCAGTTGGTGAATGGTACCTCTCTGATGACAATTGGGCCAGGCACCAATCCGGTCACAGGAGACCACCAGTTCAGGCTATTTATCCACTATTTCTAGGGGCCTAAGCTGGGGTCCACCCCATAGACTCCTGGAAGATCCTCTTTCACCAGGCTTCTGCCCAACCCAAAATGCCCCCCAGCAGTCCGCCTCAGCACTCTCCCTCTCCTTCACCCCACCCCTGACAACCTGATCCCTCATGATCGAATCCCCACCTACCCTCAGTTCATTCAGAAATCTCTTCCATTTCCCCTTCCCAGGGAGATCTGGGTGCCATCCCCACCATGAAATCTCCTTTTTATGTAGTCTCTCTGGGTTAGTGGAATAGGAAGTATTGCTAACTCTATCTCCCCATTAACCAAATTTAAATCATGAAAATTGGAGCAGGGCTGTCACATATTATCCCAGTGGTGAGAGGAGAGTAAGGGATGTATAGTAGAGTTCACTCAAGATCAAGAGCAGAAATGAATGGTGTTTATACCAGAATCAAGAACTCAAATGTCTGCAGGGATCACCCATGTTGTAGAAATTAAAGCTGCAGACTAGCAGCAAGGCAAGGGTGGGATACTGGCAGGACAGAGTTCCGGCCCCTCTAAAAGTAAGCAGGGGCAATACTGAGTTTATCTTCATCTCAACCTAAGGAGACAAACCTAGAACTGATCTATCTTTTAGTTTCTGAAGAGAAGCCAGGATTCATTTATAAATTTTTCAGAATTCTACCTATTACCATCAAGTTCCATTAAAAACAAACATACTCTGTAGACCACATAAAACGCTGTGTGCCAGGTTCAGTCCACAGCCATCAGGTTGCAGGTTCTGACCTATAAATCCTCATTATGTGCACCACATGGCCGAGCCTGGCAGCATCTCAAAAGTAGCCACTACTGGGAAGCATTTCTTTTTACCCCCCATAACCTGCTTTGTTCTTCACATTCCCTACCCAACCAAGACCAATGAGAGAAGCTGGAAAGGAAACTTCAAGTGAGTAAATTTGCCTGAACTAATTATTACCACGGAGAATTTTGACTAGCATCTCTTCTGATCCTTTCTTTGACACGTCTGAAATCCCTTGGCGGTGAAAGGCGCTGGGCAAAGGACACCAGACATAAGTCTGGCTCAACTCAGGGGCTCTCCCTCCCCCCCCCCCCCGTCCCAGCCAGCTGACCTTGACAAGGACAGTGGGAAGTGGGCTCTCAAACCACTGACATTTGGAAGCACAGGTGCAGCCCAAAGCCCTGGAAGGATTTGGCCGGGCATTCCTGTGACAAGCCCAGGCCGGAGGGGGAAACTCCCCTGACAGTCTGGCCAAAAGTCTGAATCTGTCATTGTCTAGCTGCTGTGGCCACAATGCCTGTTTGCGACAAGTGCTGACACTGGATGCCTGGAAGGGGGCTCAGTCGATCGGGCATTTGCCTCAGAAAAGTGCCCCAACTCATATTTCACAGGGTGATCAGAGACAGTGAGACAGGACCCCGAAGTGGCCCATCCGGAGCTTTAGCAATGGCAGCCTTCACACAGGGACAGCTGGGCTGAAGCCAAAGAAGCTTTCTTTGGACACAACTGTTCCCCTGCCCCCAGGGAGGGTGAGCATGGAGCCAACAAGGCCTTGCCCCACCCCCATATCTCAGTGCATAGTCCTCCAACACCCCCTTGAGGATCTAAAAAGAATGAACACCAGGAGGCTGGGCAAGGCTCATAGGTAGTGGTGATGGGAGCCTGGGACCTGAGCCTGGCTCCAATTCTCCCCCACCAACCACCACACACGCATGCACACACACACACACACACACACACACACACACACACACACACGCATGCACACACACACACACACACCTGGTGCTAGATTCTGACTTTTATCTCAACAGCTGTCCTGAGTGGAAGTAGCTCAATTCTCCCCCACCAACCACCACACACGCATGCACAACCACACACACACACACACACACACACACACACACACACACACACGCATGCACACACGCATGCACACACACACACACACCTGGTGCTAGATTCTGACTTTTATCTCAACAGCTGTCCTGAGTGGAAGTAGCTCAAATCCTCTGTGACTCAGCCTATAAACGAAAAGTGTTTTATTTTTCTTTCATTATTGCTACACCACAGTGCCCACAATAATGTTTGATTCCGTGCTCCATCCATCTATTTGGCTGCAAAGGCAAATGAAAAAAGGCAGAGGAAACCATCAAATTTAGTTTCATCTCTGGAGTTTTACCAAGAAATGAATTTTTTCCTTCACACTTTCTAATTTTATTGCCATGGCAATCAAAGGTGGGGATTATTGCCAAGCTTCTCATCCTGTAGCTATCTCAGCTGCCCCATCCCTCCCTCTCTCCCACCTTGTTACAGAGCCCACCCTGCACTCCTTTGAGAAACTTAAACACACACCAAAGATGTAATCTCTCCCAAAGCAACCAAGACAAGTAAAGTAAGTCAGATAGTTTTAACATCAACAGCAGATCCATAGTTAGTTCGTTCTAAATCAGTAATACAAGGAATTAGTTGAATACTAAAACATAAGGAGCCGGACATGGTGACAGCAGTAATATTAAGAATAAATGGGAACTTGGTGAGAAGTTTGTGGGAGTGGCAGGGAAATAAGAAGACATCATAGAGTCTATCATACACACATAGGAAAATGGTCACAGAAGAAATTATTTTTAAAAATTCAATTTTAAGATAAATTAGAAAATCACTAATATTTATAAAATACTTAGCATGTAATAAGCCTTTGCCTAAGCTTTTGTGGATATTTTACTGATGAGAAAATAAGGTCCAAAGGGCTTACCTTGTCTAACTAAGATAATGTGGAATCAGAATTGCAAACAAGAGATAACACAGAGTCAGAAATACAAACAAGGCAAAAGCACCTTGAACATAGTACTAAAAATGTGTACTGATTACAGTTGCTAAGGAGTGGTTGCAAAATAACCCAATCTTGAGTAAGAACTTGATTTTGTCTTACTATATAAACAGCAGCTATCAGTTTTGGCAATTTTTTTTTCCGAGACGGGGTTTCTTTGTGTAGCTTTGGAGCCTATCCTGGCACTCGCTCTGGAGACCAGGCTGGCCTCGAACCCACTGAGATCTGCCTGCCTCTGCCTCCTGAGTGCTGGGATTAAAGGCGTGTGCCACCAATGCCCGCCCACTTCTTCTTCTTTTTTTTTTTTTTTTGGTTTTTTGGCAATTTTCTTTGAACAAAAAAAATGAGCATATAATTAAATACAATCACATATAATTTTGACAAGTGACCAATAATGTGTAAAATTTCACAATGTTAACCCTGGAAATCAGAGTGTCACTATCTTATATATATCACAATGAGTGCCCCTCAAAGTTGTGATAACCAGGTAGTAAGAGTGCAGGGTCAACAAACACCAGAAAAAGAGTTGATTTAGACATCTTTTGGGATCAACTTGGTAACAAATGTCAAAACCCTTAAAGTAGTTTCTATCATCAATAGCACTTCTTAAATGTGACTATCTATTCTTTGGAAATCCATCTATGCACTGATGATGCTCTGTTTCCCTTCCTGAAAGGGTGGGGATGGTGACTGCTTTGACATTAGAGTACAGCACAGTGGCACTAGTGACCTCCAAAGCCCCTTTATGAAGCCCCATACCTTTGCCTGTAATACTGGAATATTCACTCTCAATGTCCTGATCCACCACACACAAAGTACAGTTGCACTGAAGTCATCAGGTTGGAGGGGCTGCCTATGGGAAGAGCAACCACAGTGTATACCAAGCCCAGGGAAGGAGTCAACCCAGCAAGGTTCCAGCAAAGGACCACCATTATCTCCATGTCCTATATGAACCAATGACATCCATGATATAACAAAGCAACACCTGTTTCGATGCTACTAAGTGATGACTGTTTCAAGGCAATAGATAACAAGAGCAACCTCTCATAAAGTGTTTTTCTTCTGGAATACTATGGTCAGGGATAGCTGAGTAGATAAGGCACTTGTCAAACTTAAAGGCCGGATTTCAATTCCCAATACCTCCCTGGTAGAAAGAAAAAACTGACTCCTGCATGTTGTTATCTGACCTCTACACATAGGCCATGCCACACATGGGCTCACCCCCACCCATGCATATAAAAAATAAATGTAATTTTAATCTTAAAGAACTATATGCAAAGATAAGATACCAATGTTTAAAATATGTTTAGAATATGGAAATGTAAACTTGAACAATAGAGACTCTTTATCTTTATGACATAATGTAGCCACTTAACATCAGAATTTAGGGGAATGCTTAATAACATAAAATCCTTCATAGTATATTATTTAAATGGAGTTTCTAAAATAACAAATCAGATGCTTACTTTTGTAGAAAAAATATTGACTGAAATTTGATGAAAATAGTCTAAACCTTAAATATAGCTATTTCTGAATTGTGATATCATGGATGATACGCTGTGTTCTTAATGACTTTCCATATCTAAAAATTTCATTAAGTAGTGGACAAAGTACTGATAATACATTACAAGACCTTATTGAACCTATCTAACTTGTAAGAATTCTTACTGAAGACTAAAGCTCAAATTCAGAAAGTTCTATCTTAGTGTCTGTAGAAAGATGCAAAATCTCTCTCAATCTTAATTTCTTCTCTATAAAACCAATTAACAGCAAATAATTTCCACAAGGTTAAACAAAGTTAAAGTAAATTGAAGTAAGCCCTGGTGTATATCTATGTAGCTACAGGCATTTGATAGATACTTTTATTAAATTTAGTGCTAAACATTTTGTCCAACCTTCCTAACACAACCACACTGAGTGGTGGTACTAAACACCTGTACTTCTCAAGTGAACAACAAAAATTATTTGGTCTCCTGTCTCTCCACTCATCAAAATGAATGCTTTGATGAAAGTGCAAATCATCTCTTCCTACCAAAACCAGACACAGACGACAGGCAAACCTGAAGTGTTCCAGCTATGACAGGTAAATGGAAAAGAACTACCTGGGGTAAAATGAGCAAATTGTTCACTAATGGATTTTTTGTCTCAATGGAAAAGCCATTTCTGATATTAATTTTTTCTGTCCCCACCATTGCTGTGAAGGAAGTTTTACATCTAAAAAATTTCCACGAGCCGAGAAGCAACCTTTCTGTCTTCCTGGACCATCTCCTCATTCCCATCCCACATGCACATTCTTGTTAAGAGCTTGAAAGTATTGAGAACCCCTCTGTCAGGCACTGTTGGACACTCATACTGACTCACCTCATCTTCACCATAATGCCGCAATGCAAGTAATAGAATCATCCTTGTTGCCCATTATGTTGTTTCTTGAGTGGGAATCTGAAGCAGAGAAAAGCTAAGTAATTTACCCATGATTACTCAAATAGAAAGCACAGAAATAAACCCAGTCAAGCTTGATGGCTTTGCCATCTTTTTGTATGCTGTACTTTATCTCTCATTTATGTCGTTCTATTTAATTAATACAATTATAATATCCATTTTACATATCTTGGCATGGGAAGAATATCAGATGATGTTTTACCCTGTCAGACTGACCCTAATGCTGCTCATTAAGCTAAGTATTATCCACAGAGGAAGAGTGGGAAAAAGGCATAAACTCTTCCACCCTGACCACTAGTTTAACCTCTCATGACTTCCCTGTGATACCCCCAGTATGATCAATAGCTCCCTGAGCATAGTATATTAATGTTGCATCCTCTATATCTAGTCATACATCTGAGGAAATAAAAATCATCTACCTAAGTGGACAGTCTCTATCTCATTCCTGCCTTCTAAGAGCATCTCTTGTGATCACACACGCACACACACAAAGTTGAATGAATATAATCCATGTACCATAATGTAGTCCAGGTCTACAATTAATGCCTTATTTAGCAAACCCTAATATCCAGAATTTAGGGATGAGTTGAAAACTGATATGCAACACCCCCAACCTCTACTGAGGTTTTCAATGAATTGAGAGATAAAATAAGCACAGTATCCAAAATATGGTATCTCTATTTTCCTGAAATTGGAAAATGTGATTTCTATTTGTACGTCAATGGGTTTTGCAAATTTAAATTCTACAGTCAGATGCATGTACTCACTTCTAAGACATGTTAACCTCTAAAATATGAGATCTTAGGCTCTTCACAAACATGTCCACCTCTAAAGCAAAAAGAGAAAATGAAAACCCATAGCCATTTTCTCCTCCCAGTTCATAAATAAGAGTAACTTACTGTTTCTCCCAAAGAAGAGAACATGGGAGGACTGGGGAAAGCAATTGGCTCTCTGCCTTTTATGACACTATCATAAATGACTAGAAAGTAGTGAAGATTTGGTAGAACTAAAGACAGCTAATAGATGCCATTATTGATTGAGCACCTAGTTACTGCAAATTACTTATATTCTTATCCCACACTTACCTACATAATACTGCACATACTGCACTTGTCCCTCAACAGCCATGGCTTCCACATGCTCAGATCAATCCAGCATGAACCATAACTACCTGAAAAAACAAAGTTGCATATGTACTAAACATGTGCAGACATTTTCTTGTCTTTATTCCCCAAACATTTCAGTATAAGAATTGCTCAAATAGCATTTACATTGTATTAAATATTATAAGCAGTCTAGAGATGATTAAAGTTTACAATGTATACATATAGCAATGTATACATGTGCTAATGCAATGCCATTTTACATGTGACTTGAAAATATAGATGTTATCTCCATAGATGGTCCTAAAGCCAATCCCTTACAGAGATCAGAGGGCTGCACTATATCGCATCTAATATAAATTATTTAAAATGTTTGATTTAAAGTTTGTGCCACAAGCCGAGAACTATCAAGGGAGGGGAAAAGGTGTTTTAAATTTCCTTCTTTTTTCTTTAGCAAAATTTAATTTAACATCTTTTAATAAGGCAGAAATATGTCAAAGGTGGACTCACAACAACATACTTAAATAGCAGGGTGCACCAATAAAGAAAAATGTGGCACAAAGAATACTACCCAATTAATGCCAAATGACTTCAACATACAATCACAACTCTATCATGTCTGAGAAAAGTTCAGTTTCCTCAGACTGTGTCAGTGAGGAGATCCCATGTATGTTTGGGATGGGATTGGGAGGTTGTGGGGCATCACAAGAAACACAATGGTAGCATATATGAACAAATCACCATAGTTTTTCTGTCCTTTTTTTGTTTGTTTTCTGTTTCACATTTGTTTTTATTTATTCTGTGTCTTTCACATCATGTATCTTGATCCCATCCATCTCATGCCATCTGTCCTCCACCCCTGAACTCCTCTGAAATAAAACAAAATTCAAGAGAAAAAAAGGAAGAAAATAAAATGAAACAAGGGAAAAATTAAAAAAGGAAAACCTTAAAAATCTCGTCGTGGAAGCTGCAGTGCAAACCAACAGGTCATGCCATATACCCCTTTGTCCATGCGTCTCTACTTGCAAGTGTTCACTGCAAAGAGTCATTGGTCTTGTTCGAAGCCCCTGATCTCCACTACATGATCGATGTTGTGCCCCCACTACGACTCTTCTTGGATATCCTGCTGCTGCCCTGTGTTGTGGAGATCCTGCAGCTTTGGGTTTACAGGTCAGGTCCCTTCACGTTCTTCAGAAGATCATAGATTGTGTGGATGTTGGGGTAGACCCAGTCATAATCCTGGGTCTGGGCCTGGCCACCTGTAGGGTTGATCCTCCAGATGGGAAATGGAGACAGCTCTCCCAAGCTTACAACTTCGATGCGTGGCTTACCCACACCTGTGCTAACACACTGCATTGCAAGCATTTGTTTATATCTCAGTTTGGGGAGATATATAATCCTTTTCCTCACACTGTGGCCACATAACTTAGCAGAAGCAATGTAAGGTAGGGGAGACTTCTTTTGGATGATAGTTTTGGAGAATTTCAGTCCATTGTGGTGAGAAAAGTGAAGAGAAACAACTCAGTTTATGGCAGTGGAAGTGGTGGAGCCAGGAACCAAGGACTAGGTATGACCTTTGTCATCGTTTCCCATTTCCTTTCTGTTGCTGTAGTAAAACATTCTGACTAAGAACAATTTGGAGAGGAAAGACTTTATTGGACTGATTCATCCATGCCACAGTCCATCCATCATGGTGGGAAGTCAAGGCAAACGCTTGCAGAAACCTGGAAGCAGGAAGTTATTCTGGGATAGTGAGGGAAAGCTGCTTACTGGCTTGCTCTTCATGGCTGACTCAACTTGCTTTCTCATACAACCCAGTGGGTTTGGTACTCCCACATCAATTATTTATTAAGAAAATGCCTTCATCAGACTGGCCTTTCGGCATTTTCTTCAATGAGTCTCCTTTCTGCAGATGATTCTGGCTTGTGTCAAGTTGATGGAAAAACTAATCAGTAAAAGCTTGAAAGACCTACCCCTAGTGACCTGTCTCCAACAGCTAGGCCCCACCTCCTGAGGTTTACAACTTCCCAAAATAGTGCCATCAGCTGGGGAACATTGTTCAAAACATGCCTCTGTGGAAGGCATTTTAGATTCAAGCTATAACAGGAAACAAGGAGAAGAGTTCTCCGTAAAGGGTCTACAGGGTTGATCCAAAGTAAACAACAGCAGCAACAACAAAAACAGTCCCAAAATAAAATCCACCATGTCAGCTGAAAGCACTAACATGCTGTCCACAGAGAACAAACATCGAATTCTAGTTCTAGACTAGGACAGTGTTGTAGAAAGACTATATACTGGATGGGTGGGTATGAGCACTCAAAAACATGAGGGAGCCTAGAGACTGGAAGAGTAGTCTGGAAATTTCATCTCATTGTTTTCCCTTGTTACTTAGGACTGCTGTCCTGCCTGAACCCACCGCTAGAGAGAAAGGGGGAATGCCAGGGAAGTAGACTACAAGTGAGGAGAGGGCTAGAGACAAATGGGAGAAAAGCATATACCCTAGCACTGGGACGAAGCATCTCTGCAGCCACCTGTGGCTAGGGTAGCCTACCTCCTGTGAGATATAGTCACTGACAAGCAAGGCCAGAATAAGCCTACACTGACCAGCCTAGCAGGTGAAGAGTGAGCCAAGCCTTAGTTCCAAGGCTATCTGGGGGTAGAAACCACTCAGGAACCCTAAAACACTGAACTTCCACCCTTATGTATACTGGTCATTATACATTTACTCTACTCTGAACTCAGGTTTAAGCACTTTATACAGGTAAGTCATTTAATTTTCAATAAAATATTCTTGGAAGTTGAGATAAAATGGAGCTAAGTGTATTGGATTCTCCTGCTACCCAGATATCCTTCTATGATGAACCCATCACCCTGGCAGCAGGGCAGTGGAACTCACAGACAGCCTTCAGCTCTGGCCATTCTGGGATGCCTCAATTGCTCTGGCTCCTCTACTCAGAGAAACTGCTCAGTGTGATGGTCCTTCTGTCTCAACTTGGGATGAATCTGAAAGGCCACTAACTCCAGTGCCTCCCTACACAGTAATTTCACTTGTTCTCTGTTTTTTGCTACTTCTACCCACCACCCCAGTCAGGTGTTAGGCCACAGACACTACCAAATAAATTATCTGCACATTAACTCATCTCAGAAAATTCATCATGGGACTCTAAGTAATTTTTTCAGGGCCCAAGAGAAATCATGAGGCTTTAAACTCAATGATGACAGTACCCCAACTCCTTGCTGCTCCACTGTGCAGTCTCCCACTGTTATGGATACCCAATTCCTTACCCCGAGACTCTTACCACTATCTGTACACTCCCTCCTAGCTAAGCCTTACTTTTCACTGAAAAGATGATTCAAATGAAGACTGTTTCCAAACACCCATAGAAGTTCACACCAACAGGAAAGGTGTGCATCCCTCTGCCTATGGACAGTAGATATCAAGTCAGGAGCACACTTCTGACTGTCTTTCTCCTTTTCCAAAGTATTCAGAAGAGAGCCAAAATGACGAGACAGCAAGTAGTTGCAATTTCCTGATGGCCATATTTCAGATCAGAAGTCTGTGGGGCAAGCTTTCTCATGGCTAAAACTCTCGCCTTTTTTTTGTTGCTGGTTGTGTTTATATTGTTTTGTTCTTGTGTGAGCTGCTTTTTAACCAGCTTACTCTTCGGAAGACAAGCTATTTTTCTTAAAGACCATTTTCTATAATGTGCAAGCTAACATGTGTACATTAGACTTTTCTTCCATTCTACTGTAATCTTCATCTTAAATAGCGAATCCAGTTTCCACCCCATAAAAGCCCAGGATTGCCTGCGTGTTTAGACAGCTATGGTTTCTTAAGATAACCCCTTGTTTTGACTTCATTTCCTTCATATTTCTATGCTGGGATTTTAGGACCACCCTCTTCTCCACTACATTGTATATATAAATGTTTTATGCTGCTTATGTTTAACCTAAATAACAAACTAGATCCCACACCCCGGTCCTCAGCCCCACTGTTCTCCATGGACAAGCAAAGCTATTTCAAAAACCTTTGATTAGATAAAAGAAATTTTGGCTTAGCCTCGGACTATTGAGGCCAGTGTGCTCCATTCTCCAGCATCTGAGTTTTCTAGGGTTTTTTCCTCTTAGTAAGGGTGTAGCAGGCACCACAATTTCAGAGCAGCCCCAGAGTAACCCATCCTTCCATCCCCCTTCCTGGTATGTTGGCTACCAGCATGATGACGACTGCCAACTCCATCACAGGCATGCAGCTGCTCTGTGAAGCAGTGCTGCTCAGTCTTCACCTTGCTTCAGACTGGTCTGCCCATGTCAGCAGTGAAGCTTTGATGCAGACATGGGGTTGGAGGAAAGGCGGAAAAGCAGAAAGGAAGGAGAGGAATTAGCAGCTCAAAAACTTTGAAAGTCTTGATTCCATTGAAACTGAAACAAGCCTCCTCTTCCTTCTTCAGACACAGCTGATCACATTAATTCCAGATGAAAAGGAAGTTGGTGTCTTTTTTCCCCTTCATATTGGTGAAGTTTTTCTACAGGGAACCTGCAAAGGAAAACTGTCTCTCTCTTAGTGCTCCTAGGCAAAGCATTGAAGTACAATCCCACTGAAATCAAAGCGACAGCTAGAAGGCACCTATAATCACCAGCTCTGTGAGTTCTTTCAGGTCTTGAATACAGCTGTCAATTATCAAGGTCTCTTTGTAGGCCAGACAAAAAACAATGGTTTCAAGGTCTAAATCAAATTTGCCAAAAAACATAGCAACTTAAGACATATGTGTATGTATATATGTATGCATGCATAATGATACAGATACAAATACAAATACATATAGATATAGATAGACATACATATATGTGTGTATGTATGTATGCATGTTCACATATAAATGAAAGTCATATTTAATGACAGATTCAACAACCAATAGTACATGAAGTTTCCAGGGAAAGAAAATCAGCAGAGAAACAATAAAATAATTATTTTAAATGTGTTAACTATGTTTAACATGGCTTTAGTTTTCATGGTTTTCAAACAAACAAACAAAAATAATAATTCACCCAATGCAAAGACCATGCTATAAATTTAATCTACTCATTCTCAGACAAAGTGGTTATTAAAACACAGAAAAGCTGGGCTTCATAGAAGTTATAATCTAACAAAACAGACAAAAACCCACAAGGGCTGTAAGGACAGTGCTCACCATCGAAACATCTCTCCATTCCCCTTCACAGCAAAATCACAACTAAGTCATTGAGAAGAGCTAAGGATTGGACCAAGGCTCAAATCCATCAACTCCACCATTCCCTTTGGGAGGTGGGAATGGGGTGTGAAGGAACTCAATCTTTATTCAAAACTATATATAATACATATAAGTGGATGTGGATATATATAGGTTAGATGAAGTTTCTTCACTGGGGTGACAATGCTCCCACTAAGAGCCATAGGGTATCTAACAAATACCCCAGGAATAAGCATGAGAAACCACATTTCAAGCCATTGGCTAAGAGAGTCTATAAGCAATATAGACTATTGCTGTTGCTCTTGATTCCCCTCCCCCCAAAGCCACAAAAGCCAAAGGTAAGTCCTTATTCCTAAACACACCACATACTTCAGACAAGTACTCAGAGGGCTGAAGCTACTCCTGACCCAAAAGCTTCTCCCTAGGGACTAGTTTTCATAATACTGGAAAATGCTATGCAAGTTACCAAGGAAAGAAAGCATTCAAAAGTTCCACCCAACTGTAATGCCTACGAACCATAATACTCGGTAAGGCAAGACAAAGGTACAATAGTAGCACTTACAGTCTGGTGGCAATCAATAGCTTTCTAATTGGACTCAGAGCCCTCTCAACATAATGAAAATTATGTCTGGTCCTGGAAACCTAGCTAAGCACATGTGGCTAGTAATGTCACAGATATCAAAGGAGAACTTAATACTGCCAGTTTCCTAGACCAGAATAATTCCTCACTGCATTCCAAATACCCATTTTCATCTTTGGGCTCCCAGATATGTGTAGCTCTCATGCCTCATCAAAACAGCTTCTCTTCCCAGTCGATGGAGACCATTATAGAAAGCCACAATGAGAAAAATGGAGAACAACTGGCTGAGGAGCACCCAGCACCAACAGACACAGAACAACCCACACATCTAATGCTTACAGAGCATTGCAGAAGAGATGGGAAGAAAGATTATAATGTTCCAAGGACCAGGAAATCTGATGCAAAATTGAGTTTCTAGATATGACAGGGAAGCTATACTCACGAAATCTCAATAATATGGCTGCCTAAACAAGACCTCAATCAACAGTGACAACACCAGCTGATACACCTATGTAGATGGAGGCAATCACATGGGGCTCACCTCTAAATGAAGAGCTATAATCAAGTAACAAGTGTGGAGAGAGGAAGTGAATGGTCTTCCCAAGAGCTGAGGACCCTAAATAGTTATCCAATAGGGAGTAACCAACCCTGAAGACCTATACATACAAACAACGCTAAATGGATTCAGCAGGCTGCAGATTTATAAACTGAAACCAATCCCCACAGATAACCAACCACTTGGTGAAGAATTCAAGACTCAAGGCTGATCCTTCTCCACATACTGAGGAAAATGCCATGATAAATAGGAAATGGTCTTAAGAGGAAATGTCCCCTTCAGGATGATATTAACCATATACCTCTCAAAAGCAGGACTAGATCAAAGAGCGCAGTATGCTTCCTGTAGACAAACTGACAGGACTTACACAAGTGAGTTTGCATAAGAAAGAGCTCCAAAAGCATCTCTCTTAGCACATTGAGCAATATGCCCCCAAAGCCACTCTGACCCAGAGGAAGGAAGAAATAGGAGGCTGTCAAGCAGAGAACACTTGAAACTCTGTTTCCTGTACTTTGTTTCTTCTGTGACCTCTGCTGCTCTGGCTGCATGTGTGGGCACTCATCCTTTACATGCAAATGCAACTCTGAGGCAGTTTCCTTTCAATAGAGTTAGATAATGAATTCTCCTGTTGAAAAGTGACCACAAGAGCCCAAGACATTGTTTCCTTTCAATTTACGCCAACAAAACAGAAATTAATAAATTGCTCTTTGTAAAACTTTGCACTTTGGTCTCAATTGTGTCTTTTGTGACAAGAACAAATAGGTCTGTGGGGTTTGTCTATCTTTTCCTGTGACAGTGCTTACAGGACAGGCTGGTGACAACCAGAAAACCACATTTCTCTCTCTGATTCATTCACAATTACTCCAAAGTGACAAAGTAATGCACAAGGTAAAAATCACATGATGGAGAGGAGAGAGAATTTTATGTTTAATATCACACAAAATGTATGAACATGGAGATGACTGTCTTAGATAGGCATGTTTGTAATTTGGATACACTGCTGGCAGATGCAGGGGGTTTACAGGTTTGAGGCCAGCCAGGCTTACAAAGCCAAACTCCATCTCAAAACAAATTTT
Organism: Cricetulus griseus; assembly: GCF_003668045.3. Taxonomy (NCBI): domain Eukaryota; kingdom Metazoa; phylum Chordata; class Mammalia; order Rodentia; family Cricetidae; genus Cricetulus; species Cricetulus griseus. The sequence continues at coordinate 188,779,131 of NC_048595.1, read as the reverse complement.
GTTAATTATTATAATTATTTAAAATGTAGATTGGAGGTCAAGCACTTGCTTGACCGGGGCTTGAGTTCCAGCAACAAAAATAAATAATAAAGAAAGAAAGAAAGAAAGAAAGAAAGAAAGCATTGTCTCAAATGTATTCTTGGGTTGTTAATCTCTTCTGATTCCATATCCTTAATAATTTTACATTCTTAACCACTTCTGTTCTATGAGAAGCTGACACAGACCGTGTTTCTTTTGTGTATGCTTTTGGAGAGGAAGGATGCATCACCCAAGAATTCTGTCATCTCTTTTCTGAACCCAAATGACAAACCGAATTTGCACATTGTTGATATAAACCTAAGTCTTTAACCTAAGTATAATAAAATCACATTATGGGACATGCCTCTCCCAACACCATGGCAACTGAGCCAGTATTGCTTGGAATCCCAGCCATTTGCTCACCTTTCCTCAGTCCAAAACCATTTGAGCTTCACCTGTTCCCACATCAAATTATCCTGTAATTGCCTTTTCCATTACAGAGTTCTATCAGCAGCGTCACCAGCACCAACTGGCTCCCAGACCTCAGGGATGTGGAATTGGCTCTTCTTTTTCCTCCCCTTCAATGCTCTCATCAGTATTTACAGAATTAGTTAAGAGGAGGGAAAAAATGTTCTAAATCCAGAATAGTGCTAAGGAGATCATACAGTGCCTTGTTCAGTATGAGATAGCTCCTCAAAGTCACAAGACTTAAAACCTGCCATGTTATAAAATATACCTGCATGGCTTGTTTCTCACTTTCTCGGGGAGAGTATCAGACTTACATAATGGTCTTCACATACTATACTGAAGATGTATCCGTTATGTGAAAATAAAAGCAACATTCAAACTTCCTTGAATTGACTGATGTGTGGTGGTAAACTATTAAAGGAGACTGATTCCTCAGCTAAGAAATATTTTTTGTCACTTTCTGAAAGGAATTTCTAATTCTATTTCATATTTGTTTGTCTGTCAGGGCCTTTTTGTGGCAAAACTGTCCATAGCATTCATTTCACCATTCTGTTTGAAAGGAAATATAACCCCTCCTTTATTCCTTTTTTTTTATTTTTTATTAGTTCAAATTAGAAACAAGCTTGCTTCACATGTCAATCCCTTCTCCCTCTCCCTTCCCTCTCACCACCCCTCATCAGCCCCCCACCTCATCCCCCCTCTGCTCCCCAGGGAGGGTAAGGCCCTCACTGGGGATTCCTCAAAGTCTGTCATACCATACTGGGCAGGGCCTAGGTCCTCCCCCATGTGTCCAGGCTAAGAGAGTATCCCTCCATGTAGGATGGGCTCTCAAAGTCCCTTCTTCCACCAGGGATAAATACTGATCCACTACCAGGGCCCCATAGAGTGCCGAGGCCTCCTCATTGACATCCACGTTCAGGGGTCTGAATCAGTCCTGTGCTGGCCTCCCAGACATCAGTCTGGGGTCCATGTGCTCCCCCTTGTTCAGGCCAGCTGTTTCTGTGGGATTCACCAGCCTGGTTCCGACCCCTTTGTTCTTCATTCCTCCCTCTCTGCAACTGGGTTCCAGAGTTCAGTTCAGTGTATATCTGTGGGTGTCTGCCTCTGCTTCCATCAGCCACTGGATGAGGACTCTAGGATGGCATAGGAAGTAGTCATCAGTCTCATTATAGAGGAAGGGCATTTAGGGTAGCCTCTCCACCATTGCCTAGATTGTCAGTTGGTGTCTTCGTTGTAGATCTCTGGAAATCTCCCTAGTGCCAGATCTCTCCTCTGACCTATAATGGCTCCCTACACAAGATCTTGCTAACAGTCAGCACAGACTGCCCTGGACCTCTAGTTCCTCTGGCCTCTGCCTCAAACATTTACCAACACACCCAGCTTTAGTCCTCTTCTTAGTTTATGAGGCCATTCAAGTTCACAGAAGCCAATGCTACCCAAGGTCATGGGATTTTAAAGGGGTCAAAATGTGGGTTGCTGATCAAATGGTGTCCATTTATGAACCACATTAATAGACTGTCATATTACAGACCCAAAAAACCTCAGCAGTCGGTTAAAAAGAGTGCACACCCATACATGTGAATTATTTGCTAAAAAATTTTAAATTATTTGTTCAATATGGAAAGGTAGCCACAAATTGATTTTCAAGCAATCTCTTATTATGAAATCAGATCATACACTAACAGTCTTTGGCTTAGAGGCTGCCACAGTAGGAATCCACAAACAGCCACAGATGATACATGAAGTCTTTCTAAGACAAAATTTTAAAACTTGCTTTTAATTTTCAAGCAGGTTGATATTTTTGGACCACAAAGGTAGGACTCAAAAACATCATTCTGGTTGGTTTCTCGGTGTCATCAAACAATTGCTGTTTGGAAGAATGAATCTTTTTCTCGGACTATAAAAATTCCCAGCAAATAAATTCTGTTTTCATTTGGTTTTGTTTGAGTTTGAGATATAGCTTTGTTGTGTTGACCAAGCTGACTCAAATTTGCAAGCTCAATGACCTTATGCCTCAGTCTCAGGAGTGCTAGACATACATGTACATCCACAACCAACTCAGCCCCCTGTAGGTTGTTCATTTCTTTGACTGGTTGGTTGGTTGGTTAATTACTTGATTTTTTTTTGTTTGGTTGGTTTTGTTTGTTGCTTTTCTTCCTAGAGGGTGCATGACTTTTGGTGTTTACTTTTGTTTTGTTTTAAAGTCATGGTCTGGTTATGTTAGTCTTGATCCTCTTGATCCTCTTGCCCGGGCCTCCCAAGTACTAGAATTACTGATGAGCCACTATACTCAGATATATAGCAAACATCTAAAGAATATAAGAAAGTTCATGGAATGGTTCATGCTTCAGAGAAAGAATCATAAAACACACAGAGAAACAAAAGCCAAAAGAAGAAACAGACTGTATATTCAGACTTACAAATCTTTTATATATTAAAATTAGCAAGCTACATGATAAAATAGTCTATGTTCACAGATAAAAAAAACATGATGGCATTTCTGGCAATATAGGATTCAAGTACAACAATGATCCCACAAGATCATCAAACCTATCACTTGCTGAGCTCATAATAGTGTCAATCAAAACAAATGTCATAGCACATGCTTTACTAATAAGTTGATACTGACATCATCAAACCTACTGTGTTTCCAGTTGCACAAAAATACAGTACATTACATAATACTTGGTAACAGCAAGAAATTACTTTTCTACTGGCTTATGGATTTATTAGAATCTGCTTTATCTAATTTTTAAATTTTTATTTGCATGCAGCCCAGGCTGGCCTCATGTCTTCTTTATACCTGAGGAGGTCCTTGAACTCTAGGAAATACTCAAAAGGGAACTAGACTTGGAGCCTGGAAAGTTTCTAGACATGACCTTGCAATATAAAGGATACCAGATCTGATATGGAGACAGATGGTAAAACATCCCAGAGTAAGATTAGACTATCTATCAAGTCAGGTCAAAGAAAAAGCTGTTCTGAGGCACTCTACAGAGCTCCTGTATATTAGTTATCTGCTGCACTTTAAGTCACTGACTATTGTGGAGCTATGTGAAAACAGAAATATTAAAATACTTTATATATTAAGGCTGTAATCTTAAAAACTTAAAATCCAAGCCAGGCCTTGGTGGCCTTTAGTCCCAGCACTCGGGAGGCAGAGGCAGGTGGATCTCTGTGAGTTCGAGGCCAGCCCAGTCTACAGAGTGAGTTCCAGGACAGGTTCCAAAGCAATACAAAGAAACCTTGTCTCAAAAAACAAAATAAATAAATAAATAAATAAATAAATAAATAAATAAATAAATAAAATCCAGAAGTCATATACCAACAACTTTGCCCATGGATGTACTCTGGTTGGTCAAAAAAAAACATAAAAATGAATAAATAAAAATTCAAAGATGGAATAGTCTATGTGGTGGTAAATTAGATTCACCCAGGAGACAAGCTTCCAAGTGTGGCTAGGAGAAATTATGTTAATTAGGTTAACTGAGGTGGACACCCACCCTGACTGTAGTGGCACCTTTCCAGGGGTTGGTGTCCTAGCCTTAAAAGGACATAGGGAGTTGAGCACTAGCATTCATCTCTTTCTGCTTCCTGACAGTGGATGCAGTGTGACCACTCACTTCAAGCTCCTGTCGCCATGCCTTTCCTACCACAAAGAATTGCATACTCAGCCTTCCTTAAATTGCCCTGTCAGAGCAATGTGTAGAGTAACTAACATTGTCACAAATGTTCATAATCCAGATGTCTGATTTGAGTTGAAATCCGAAGAGATAGAAACATAGTAGGCCCTACAGCACAGATCCTGCAGGAACACTGGAACCCTTGATTGGCTTCAGTGTGGCATGTCTATGTTGTTTACTGCAGTCCCCAGGCTGGTGACCCCACTCAGGAATTGTTAAGCATTATCTAACTTGGCACTTGACTTTGATATTCTGTTTGAATCTTTAAGAGGACAATAGCTATAGCTATAAGTAGAAGATGAAAATCTCCTGAGGTGAGTGCATGGAAAGGGATGGAAGTTTACAGTTCACTCCAAACACAGGAGAACTGAGAATACACTCTATACAATTCTTCATATTTATCTGATTTTAATTTTATAGGCATACAGTTATCATTATTGAACCAATGAGAACAATGGGAGAATATTACATAAAAGTTCCATTTTGTGAAGTTCAATGACCCCTCTAAATTTTTCATCTTCATTATTTTCCCTGACCTTCCTAACATCTGAACTGAGTCAGCTCTTTGGGGAGAAGTTGTGGGTGACCACAAGCTGGTGCCCAAGCACAAAAGAACATAAGAGGCAAAGGATACTGCCAGTCCAGTCTAGAAAGCCACCGGGAAGATTGAGAGGGTCCTAAAGTTAAGTCAAGTGGTACAACTGATCACACTTGCAAGCAAAGCAGAACTGTGAGAAGAAGCATGCAGTCATGTTTGTGTCTCCTAACTGCATAAATATGCCCAGCACCCACTACCCCTGGAACAAGAGACAAATGCTCCCCTAAGGAATATCCAATTGAATAAGCCCACCTAAGAAAATAAACTGGTGCAAAACAAGAATAGGGAACCCAGGACACAGGTGCATGCTGTCAGGCCTTGTTAATATCAATTCCTTGATGTTGGACATCAGACAAAGCCCAGTTATGGGTGGCCTGACTTCCAATAGAGCAGTGTTGACCAGTTGTTAACATCTCAGTCAAGACTTCCCTTTCTAAGCGGATCTCAACGTTTCCCACTGGGGCCCATAGCCTCTGCAGAGTAATGACATAAAACAAGAGGAGAACAAACTAAGATTCTTCACGGTTCTAATTAGGTGACTGGAGAAGGGGTCACTTTCATGACTGGTGCAAGAAAGTATAAGAGCATCCCAGATGCTCTTATGGTAGAGAAATACCAGGGTCCTATGGTGCTTCTGTTGCACCTTGTTCCTTTCAGAAGTTAAAAGTAGGATACATTCATGTACTGTGGGATAAATAAAGAAAAGGTGGGATAAGAAAATGGTCACCTGCTTGACCATTTTCTCTGCATCCTTCATTTGGAATGATGACTTTATGCATGGCAAGATGGGGGAGTATAGTTATCAAGAGACTTATAATTTAGAGCCTTCTGCTGTTTAAAAACCAAATGACTTTGTAGTCACTTCAACCTCCTAACTTCAATGCAAGCATCTAATATATGGGAATAAGGGAAATTGAGCCCCATGGCCCCTCAGAGGTAAAGGATCCAATGAGACCCAGCAAAGAACACATTTTTACAGGGTGTAAGATGCTTTCCTGTGCAGAAGAGTATGTGAGTGGACAGCTCCATAAGTGCACTGTGCTTATGTCAGCTGCTTGGTGGGAAAGCTGCAACAGGCACCGAAAAGGAATGGCAGCATCAACTGTCCCAGGAGGGTCATAGCATAGCATGGGCAACACTCAAACTGAGTAGTCCAGTCAAAATCACTTATAAAGAAGCAGAAGGGAAGGCCATGTCTCTGGGGTAGCTGGCCATGGCTGGCAGTATGCATGTTCAGCATTCGTAACTCAGAATGAGAAAGGCCTCCTCTTGCCCTGTCTCCTATCACATAAACACCAGCACACACCTGCATATTTACTGAATGTCATGAGAAGTATTTCTAAAATGAATTATTAGTTCTGATGCTCTGAATTAGAGCTCTTGGGTTTTAAAAACGCTGCAACCTGAAGTTGGATATGAAATGAATACCAATCAAATATCCTGTCTGAAACCCCAATGTCAAACTCTTCAGAAGTCTGTGCTTCTTGGAACTAGCACTTGTAATGCAGCCTCTAGCCAGGAATCATTAGTTGAAAAGACAAAAGGGATTTTATGAAGGTGTTGCTTGACAGTCCAACACTGGCTTTGAAGGGAGGATGCACTTTTGGCCGAGAGTGAAAATGTTGACTGATCCATATTCTCAGGTCTTTCTTGTATCTGGTAACTTAACTTTTAAATATTCTACTAACACTTGAAACACACGAAAGATCACACATAAAATATATATACTATGATGTGTGATATCAAAAAGGTCCTACCTCAATCTGCCAACTGAAAAACTCAAACCTGTTTTAGTAATGGAAATAGAACAAAATTGATCTTACAGTGCCTAAAGACATCATTCCTGGGAGAGGATAGATGGTAGCTTGTAAAGCATATAAAAGTAGTTTTCTCCTGCCCACCTTTCCTCTCTTTATCCCTTCCAGCAGTAAAACAGACATGTCAAAGGGAAGGCTCTCTGTTTGTTCATATTCAAACACTAGTAATGGACCAGCTAACAAGATACCTTTGGGGGAAATCGTATCAGGCAAAATATTTGCTACCTTCATATATTAAGAAAAATAAATCAATTCTTAACAAAGACCTAAAATCTGGTATTTTCTTGTTTCAATAACTTGAACTTAGACTCAGTCTAGAAATAGGTTACACACTCAAGCATTGTTTTCTAATTGTTTTATTCAGTGTATAAACTACTTTCTAAAAGAGACCCTAATATAGCATGCACATATGATTTGCAGGTGGATAAGACTGAGGCATCTAAATTCACTTCATCTGCTAATTTCCTGGGTGTGATTGCATGAAGTCCTCTGGATCATACACTCTGCTCTGAGTGCTTCATATTGTGACTCAGCTGCATTTCAGATTCTGGCTTTCACCATGAAGTTCTATCCTGGCATTCTGGATACAGATCCTCTGTACAGCAGCAGAATCAGAGCATTGCAGGCAAAAAAAAAAAAAAAAAAAAAAAAGTCAAGCTGTGTGACCCAGAGATTTATCACCCTCTGACCTTCCAACTTCCTCAGCAGGAGCATCAGAGGAGCAAACTGGATAAACTCCAAAGACCATCTCAGTTCCAAATGATCTATGAATCTAAAGTTGTTTTTGCTTCCCTTGAGGGACACCAGGAATGGAGGGGAAGAAGTTCCCCTGCCAAATCCCACTTCTTCATTCATATCCCAGTTTCTTCTGAGCTAACCCTTTGCTTTCCCAGATTTTGAGGTATTTATGGACTCTTTTTAGAATTAGAAATTAATATTCCTCTGACTTGGATCAATACCTAAGCAGAAAGGAGACTAAATCAAAGTCATTCAGAGTCCTGCTTCTCCAGAAGAGAATCAAAGTTGATATTTTCACAGGGTGACATCCACTCAGATGTCTCTGCAGCTGCTCTACGAGGCACAATCTCATTTTATGATGCCTTGTATTAGAAAATAGCTAATTAACCCTACTCTCCAGATCCTTCCATTTTTCATCCCACTAAGAAACTGATGCTTGAGTATAATTTTAGCGGTACTGTGAATGTGAAACCTCCTCCATGGATTCACATGTATGAGCACTTGATTGACAGTTGGGAGCACTGTTTGGGGATCTTTAGGAGGTGGAACTTTGATGAGGAAGTGTATCACTGTCTCACTGGTGCAAAGTCTGAGATTTGAGGAGGAGACACCCCCTCCTCTATCTTGAGTGTGCATAAAATGCAGTCTCACTGTTTCCTGGCTTCCAACCTGACTTCAGGCTCCTGCTGCCAGGCCTTCCCCACCATAATGAACTCTATGCCACTGGAACTGTAAGACAATATAAACCCTTTCTTTGCTAAATTTCTCTTGGCCATAGTAATTTATCATTGCAACAGAAAAGTAACTAACTCTGATGTCAAACATTTATCACAACAAATACCTTTAAACAGGTTTCAGACATAACAAAATGGGTATTAGTCACTATTTGCAAAATGTTTTTCTTACAGAAATTCTATGTACCAGGCTTTCTTTTGGGCCACAAACCAGCTTCCAAATCACAACACAGAGACTTATTATTAGTTATGAATGCCCAGCCTTACCTTTGCTCTTATTTTAATGTTTCTCTTTATCTACCATTGGCCTTGGAATTTTTACCTTTCTCTCTTTCTGTATATCTTACTTTCCTTCTATCTCTATGGCTGACTGGCTGGTAGCTGCCTGGCTTCTTGCACCCTATGCATCTCTCTCTCTTTTCCCTTTTTCTCTTCTCTCTCTCTTCCTCTCTCTCTCTCTCTCTCTCTCTCTCTCTCTCTCACACACACACACACACACACACACACACACACACACACACACACACACACACACACACACACACACACACACACAAAAACCTAGTTTTCTCCTCCTACTTATTCTCTCTGTCCACCAGCCCTGCCTAGCTATTGGCCATTTGACATTTTATTAGAACAAACAGGTGCCTTAGGAAGGCAATATGAAACAAATGCAACACATCTTTACATAATTAAATGCAGCACAAACAAATGTAACATCCCTTCACATGTAACTAATGTAACTAATATTAGTTAAAGTAATATTCCACAGCATAAATAAATCTAACAACACCTTTGCCCAGTTAAAATGGTATTCCACAACAGTTCTGCCTCATTACTTAGGAGTCTTGTATTATTCTGGTGAAATTCAAATGTCTCCTTCTTCTTTTATAGATCTTCTCCTCACCTCAGATGAGAATCTTAGGACCTTTAACAAAGTTTGGAGACAAACCCAGATACCCACAATATCACAGGGTTCTGCTGTTTCATATCTGAATAAATTTTCCTCCAACTATGAAAATACAGTTAAGTTCTCCCTTCTAACCCTCCTAAATTAGTAATCATTGTGAAAAGCAGATAACTCCAGAATAAAAGCAAGTTTCTTCATGGCCAGACTCACTATAGAGCCACATTGAGGAAAAAGTCTTATATGAGAAATTCATAAAAATCTGAAAGTCAATTTAAATCACCGATGGGTTGCTCTGTGTGGTACAGAACAGTTTAAAGTTCTCTTGATCTTCATCTGTGTATTTGTGATGGAGCCCTCATCATGCAGAAGGCTTCATTCAATCTCCCTCTGCCACTCTGGCCCACCTTCTTGCTTGATCTTTCCTCCTTCCTCTATGATCTCCTGAGATTCAGCCCAAACTGATTCTTCTCTGCCAGTTATCCAGCTTTTTTCTGAGCTAAACCCCTTTTCATGCTATTAACTCTCTAGCCTTTCCAATGCAAAACCAATGTCAATTTAGACTTTTTTGTCTCTTTTAATTTGCAGTTCTATCCATTATACTTCTAAGCAAAGCCCAGACTCATCACTGGCCCTGATAGCAAAAGACCTTTTCTATTAGGAGCTGGGGATGGGGATAACTGTGTATATCTGTAAGACACGGAGGAACTCGGCATTACTCTCACCCTTTCTATTCATGTTCCTGTGTAACTGAGGTATGCTAACAAAATGCACTTGCAGTGGTTCTAGCCTCTGTTGCAACTGTCTATAAAGGCCCAAAGGTTTGTAGACAGACTCAGCATTCTAGGTAATGTGGTGACAGCAGAAGACATAGTTGCAGAAGCTTCCTGAACTGGGAATTCCTCTTATCATCTAAACTCTTTAAATCAGTTGACAAGAGGCAGCCTTCAACTCCTTTTCTCCAAGTCCTTTCAAATGCCTGCATCTTATACAACTGAAATATCTAGCTAGAATGGTTTCTGTGTCCTTCCCTGAAATGACTGATATTAAGAAATTATTAGAGATAAAGAGAGCAAAAACTCAAAGACATGAAGAGTAGAGACTATTTTTGCAGGTACTTTCAGTATACACAAAGAAATATTATAACAAAATAAAGTTGGCTTTCATCATCCTGAATGTGGAACTAAAAACCACAGTGAGAACTATTGGACACTAAGATGTCCAAGTGTTAAATAAAAAAAAACAGATACTACAGATGAAAATGTTGGCAAATTAGAAACCTCATATACCTGGAGTAGTGGTGTGATGACAAATGAGGCAGCCACTTTGGAAACGGTTTGACAGTTTCTCAAAATATGATGGTAGTTTGAATGAGAATTACCTCCATTGGGTTCCTATGTATGAATACTTGGTCCCCAGTTGGTGGAACTGTTTGGGAATGGTTAGGAGATAATGCCTTGTTGGAGGAGGTGTGTCACTAGGAGCTGGCTTTGGGGTTTCAAAAGTCCATGCCATTCCCAGATAATTCTCTCTGCCTTGTGCTTATGGATCAAATTATAAGCTCCCACCTACTGCTCCAATGTCATGCCTGCTTGCCTTCTGGTCTGCTTCCATCCTCCCTGTCCTGATGACCATGGACTCACCTTCTGAAACTGTAAGTCCCCAAAGAACTCTTTCTTCCATATCTTGCTTTGGTCATGGTGTCTTATCACAACAATAGAAAAGTAACAAAGGCAACCATCATAAAATTGTCAGATGACAAGTGACGTGAAAATACTAGCTCATACAAAAGTATGTACAAAAATGTTCACAGAAAAATGAGTGATAATAGTCAAAAAGCAAAAATGTAAATGCCCATCAGCTGATAACTAGATGTATATATAGTCTGATGTATATCTGTGTACAATATGATGCAATTCAGCAATAAAAAAAAATAAGCGAGATGCTCATACATGCTTTTGCATGGATAGACTTGAAACATTATACAAACCCAAAATAAGTCAATCACAAAGGACCACATATTGTGAGATTCAGTTTAAATGAACTGTTCAACATAGGTAAATGCACAATGACAAAGCACATCAGTGGTTGCTTGGAAACAGGGAAATGGGGAATTTGGGAAATGCTAGATGGAGAGTATGGGTCAAAAAAACATTTTCATGGTGATTGTGTGGTTGGTGTATACTCTATGGATGTGCTAAAGCTATTAGTTGCATATTCTCAGTGAGTGGATTGTATGATATTAATAATATTCCAATACATCTTTTTTTAAGATGCAAAACATATGAAGCCAACATTTTGGTTGGACATGAGTAAGGAATACAATACTGAAGTACAGGTTGGAAAAGGAAACAACTGGTAGTAGTCTTCAGAATTCTCCTGTTTCTACAGTTTCCAGAAAGTTGGAAATGAGGAACCTGTGCATTAGGGAAAGTCTACTCAGTATTATCTAATGTACCTTTTATAACAGTGATCCAAGTTAGCTTTTCATCTCAAGCTCTAGGTTGGAAATTGTTTGCTATCAAGACTTGGATATTAAATGATAAAGACACAAAGCAACTGGGCAGATCTTCTTTAAAACTTAAGCTCAGTGCCCTTATTACAGTTGACTTTAATGTCACTTGCTACAAATCTGAATCACCTGAGAGGTAGCCTGTCCTAAACAGCTGTCCTGATTGTCTTTGATATGGGAAGGCCCACCTTCCCTGAAGAGTGATCATGATTGTCTTTGACTGATCTGGGAAGGCCACCTTGCCTATGGGTGGCACTTTCAGGTAGCAGCCCAGGTACAAATCTTCCCTCAGATGGCAGAGTATTCCTGCCTTTTGCTGACTTCCCTCTTACTACCCAAGTTGTTTTGTTATGTTGTTGTTGTTGCTGCTGCTGCTGCCTTCATTGCTAGCAAAACCAGTGTTTCTAGACTTTCATCATGGAATAGGGACCAGCAACTCTTCAGGAATTTTCTAGACTCCAAGCACCAGATTTGGACTACTGAGTCACCTTACCCTAACCTCCGCTACAGTGAGAGACAGCTGCATTGGGAGTACTCCAACGGTTGATGCACCCAGCCTTAAGGACTGAGTAGCTACAATATTCTCGGGTGTGATTTGACTGTCATTATTATTGTAAACTTCATTTAATAAGTTCTGAGATATATAGTAAGCTCTGGAGAAGCAGGATGGTAAGGATGGGTTTCTTTAGTAGGATTGGTGGTATACAGAATCAGTTATACAGCTGGATAGAACCTATCATCACTAAAGGCTCTCCAGAGAGTATGCCAAGCACAAAGTCCAGGAAACTCAAAATCCTTCTGCTTCAGCCTCCCAAATTCCAGAATCACAGATGTGAACCACCACACCTAGCCCAAGATATCTTAAGAATTTTCTATCTAATCTGTCAGTACACCATCTTGGCTGTCATGACAGAGAGGTAAGTAAGCATAGAACATGGGAATGAGTATGGGAACAATTTGAATCTCTCATGAGGTAGCAGAAATTATCACCTACTGTAGTGTTCCACTTAGCCATGCATTCTAAAATTTAAATTTAGAAGTTTTGAAAATTACATTAAAATCAAAATGGATCAAAGGGCCAGATGTTGCAGGCAGGATGACTAATCAAACTGTGTCTGCTCAATGGGAAGTAATTACTCTAACATTAGCTTTACAGTGTTTAAACAACCATTTCATTATATTTTTTCTATATTGATTAAATTTTCTCAGCATTTCTAATGCATCATTACATCTGCCTTGCATTTAGATAATACATGGCATTGCTATCCATTAAAAAGTCCCTTTTCTCTTTCATCATCCTAATAAATCTGATTTGGCTTTATTTGCATAAAGTTTGATAAGTAGTGATTAGTTCTCTTGTGAATAGCATACCTTGGATGGAAGCATCTCATCTCTCACTTGAACTCAACTAGAACCAGTTATTCACAAAGAAATACGTGGTTCCCCAAGTACAGCTACTAAAATAGTATGGAGACAAAGAAGATTTGTTGCGTTAATGTCACCATACAATTACTTTCTTTCCAAGACTGGTGAGGAGTGGACACAATAACTATGGAACCATCTAAGGCACTTTGTCTCTTGTTCTTAAATATCTAGCCCAAGGAATTATAGTACAGAACAACATGAAGAATAATAAACTCTATTTTAGCCTGCACTTTCAATAGTCATGTTTGCCCTCAACACATACAGACTGAGGACGTTGTAGCTCCTGCTCAAGTAAATGGACTGTAAAGTAATCTCTGGAAGAGATTAGCTAAGATGAAAAGTGGTATGAGAGTATCAAATATGCCAGGCAATCACTTATAGAAACTAAAACTCTGCTAACTTCTCTGGGGAACTTTTTTAAGCATTAAAAACAAATGGATCTTGTTGGTGAAATGTTATTCGGTGACATTGATCTTGCCTTTTGAACTTAGGGTTCTGATAATTGAAACTCAAAACCATTGAACAAGTGCCCTTAGAGATGAGAAAAGGAGGTCATGAGTCTAAAGAAGAAGAGTATCAACTGAGGTCACTGCTTGTACTCTGTGTTTTCAAGAAACATGCTGATATTTGGGGGTAGATTGGCAAGAACAACCCCTCATTTAACTTTCATGATAGAATGAAGCATTGGACACTCCCTTATGAGTTAGAAACTGGCCATGGAGAATCTACACTGCTATTCATTCCCCTAAACACAAGCCACCAGTTTTTGCTTTTGCCATGGGAAAAATGCCATGTATTATGAAACTTACTAAATCCAAGTTCAAAGTATTGCATTCCAAAGCCATGAACTACCTCCTACACATTTCCCTCTTTTGTTCTCCCTCCTTCCTCTGTCCTGGAGGCCATCATGGAGCCTTGGTCTACAACTCACTTCTGAGTACCATGCTACCCACTCTACTTCATCTCATCCTCACTGGACAATTTGTGAATCATGAACTAGTGGCAGGAATCATTGCCCAGTCTCTGCCAGGACCATAGCCACTGATGGTAATGGAATCAAATGCAACATGTTTGTTCTTAAAATAAGAACTTTATATTGAAAGGAGGTTGGCTCATAACCTGGCCAACTAAATAACTAACTATGGACTCTTAAAGGTGTGAGAATTTAAGAATCACAGGGGTGGTATGATAATGTTTTCTGTCATTTCAGGACAGAACACCTAGGAATACTATCAACTTGCTATGGTTCATCACCCCCTTGGTCCCAAGACTCTAGCTGCTGTGTGATTGAGGGCTCTGATTTCATGTAAGTTATTTTCTTAACTCTCTTCTCCCTACTGGAATTATCTTTTGTTGAAAAGAAAAGAATCTTTTCTTTGCCCCAGTATTCTAGTGTTACATTGCATTTGTTCTTGCTCGGATTATCTAGTGTGCAAACCCCTCATTCCAGCACAATTGATCTTAGCATTGAAAGGGATCTTTTTTAATTAAAATCATTTTTATTTCATGCTCAAAAACTTGAAACGGATCTTGAGTGCTGAAAATAATTTCCGAAAAATAATAGGTAAAGATACAAAGAACAATCACGGGGCTGGGAAAATGGCTCAGTGTGTAAAGTGCTGGCTATGAAAGCATGAGGATCTGAGTTCATATCCCCAGTCCCCCTGTAAAATCTGAAGATGGGGGCATGCACCTGTAACCCCAGCCCAGGAAGAGCAGAGACAAACAAATCTCCAGAGCTTGCTGGCCAATCCGTGAGTACCAGGTTCTGTAAGAGACTGTCTTAAATAATAATAATGGTGATGATGATGATGATGATGATAATGATGATAATAATAATAATAATAATAATAATAATAATGACAGCAATAGACAAAAACATCTAAGGATAACCTCTGGCCTCCACACATGCATCCTCATACATTCATGCCTACCCACACATATACCACACATGCTCAATGAAGATGAAGACATGAGGAAAGAGAGCATGTAGGTAGAGAGGGGCAGTGTTCTCAGTTTGCCAGAACACTAAGTTGAAGATGTGCTTTAGGAAGGATACAATGCTGGTCCTCATAGGACACAAAGTCCTAAAGCCAAACTTCAGAGCAGCATCATTATTGGCAAGACCACATGGCATTACCCACTTCTCTAATGAGAGTCTGTTGTCTGTAGCCATGATCCTCTTCCTGTTTTCCAAGTAATCTGGCCTCACTCACTCTTTTTACCTACT
Organism: Cricetulus griseus; assembly: GCF_003668045.3. NCBI lineage: Eukaryota > Metazoa > Chordata > Mammalia > Rodentia > Cricetidae > Cricetulus > Cricetulus griseus. The sequence continues at coordinate 188,764,001 of NC_048595.1, read as the reverse complement.
TCCAGGAACTTCCTAGAATTTTTTCAGTCCTCCACACTACTCTAGTCCAAGTCCTAGGGGACATTGTCCCTTCAACATCCAAACTAATGCCCCAGAGGCCAGAAGTAAAGCCACAGATAAGACCCACAGTGATGGGGTAGCTGTCTGATCCAGAAAGAAAGACAGGACTCGGGGGACACACATGTGCCCCTAAGAATTATCTGTTAATCTGTCTGGTGTAGTCCCACAAAATAAGAGTGAACCTCCAAAGCGCAGCACACAAAGGGAAATAAAAGCAGCCAAGCAACAGCGGTGAGTTCAACTCTGTGACACTTTGCTCAGTCCCAAGTAGTCAATAAATATTTATTGATTGGTTAAATAAAACAAGTTTGGGCTCTGACTAGATGGAGTTTTCGATATTTTCATTGCATTATGTCACAATCCGCTGACTGAAGGTTTACATATTTAATGCAAATTCTGAAAGCTCAGCTGTCATTTTAGAAGACCACTCCAGACAAGCAATAATTTTCCTTCTGGCCTTCACTCTGACTTCTGTTCTCCTGGAAATGTGGGGGAAGTGCTGTTATATTGTACTGGGAACATCAGGGATGTTTCCCCTGGAATAGAGAGACACTGCTGCAAGGATCATGAGATAAATTACTAAGCATAGAAAAAAATCCTTGTTTCAATACTGAAGGAAGGGATTTCTGGACCCCAGTACTTCCTTCTCAGAATGGAAGCACTTGGTCAATAGCTTAGCAGCTGAGCTTAAAGCGGGATACAGAAACATCACAAACAAAGCACTGTTGGGTTTCAACGACTATGGTGATAAGTCAATTTTTAAGCTGAGGCAGGAGTATTACAAGTTCCAGAACAGACTGAGCTATATAGTCAGAGCCTTTCTCAAAAACAAATGAAGTAGAAGAAGGAGAAGGAGAAAGGGGAGGGGGAGGAGGAGAAGAAGAAGAGAAAGGAGGAGATAGGAGAGAGATGGAGAGGGGGAAAGGAAGAGAGAGGGAATGGGAGGGAAAGGAGAGATGTGGGAAAACAAAACAGGGGAAGTGTTATGATTACAGTACTTGATGGTTACATTTTTTGTTTATATATTTTTATCTTAGCGAGAGTAGTTTGAACTTATAGGAAAGTCAAAATGGCATCATTAGTCATGAAATCTGTTTGAGCTATAGGATTCTTATTGAAAAGAGGAAGGAATGGGGAAGGGTGAGAGAAAAGGGGAGAAAGAAAGGCAAGGTCAGAGAGAGGGAGAAAGAAGGGACAGAAGGAGGGAGCAGGAGAAGAGGAAGCATGGGGAAGGACTTGGGGAAACTTGACAATGTGGTGACTGAAAAGATTTTCCAGCCATTTTTATTTCGCTGATCCCTGTTCATCTGCCACGGTCTTTTCTAACAGCCTTACCAACAGCCGTCTTCTAACAAATAATTCACTCATTTAAGATGGACAAGGAAATGGTTTCACTGTGCACACGGTGCTACAATTTCACTTCAACCACTTTTGAAGCATATCCATTACATCCAAAAGGAATTCCACACACATATGCAGTTACTCCCTTGACATTTTCTTAAGCACGAAGATATCTTGAATGAGATAAAGATTAATGTCAAGTCAAAGACGTCAGTTTCCAACTGGATATCCACCTGCTGAGGGTAATGTGTTGACGTCTCCTTCTCCTCAGGAGAAGACTAGGAATAAAAGGTTTCTAACAAGCCTCAACTAAAGCTTCATCCTCAGAGCAACCAGAATAATCTTAAAAGAATTGAACTAGAAATAGGTAGCTAAAAAAACGGTGTTATCATTTCTATGTGTGTTCTCGAAGTCCTCCTTCAATCTTGGTACTATGTGTTCTGCCACATAGCCTGGTGCTAGCTTCTGTCAAATCAGTTTGATCTGGGAAGGTTTGGATTGCTAACCAGTCAATAAAGTAGTTCAAAAGATTCACCATCTATTGCTATTCTAGTCTATGGATTCACAATGATTTCTCTATCTTTCAGCATCAGTCCACCACCAGGATTCTTTTGCTGTTTATCCATCTTGTCCATAGAACTTTTCTTAAAGAATGTAAAATTTTAATTACCTTAGCTGTTGGTAAATCAAATCTTCCACTGTGTGCCGGGGCATCCTCAGCAATCAGCAGCAGGTTTATCTGGTCCTCACAGTGCTAAATGGAAAAGAACACTAGGGACACATCACAGATGTTTGTTTTCTTGTGGATTTTATAATTACATTGATACATTCCCTTTCCTGTATGATGAATGACAGTTCCATGGCACTTATAAGTTTCCTGAATGCCAGTTCACAGTGAGGCTCTAGTGAGAGTATTTTCCCCACTTGGATGGGTACAATCTAGGCTTCTGTAGTTCAGGTGTGTATATCAAGTCCCAAGCCACTTGCACACACCTGATAAGGACCACAAGTTCCCTGATCGAAAAATAAAGCCCATTTATAGAACTAGATATGCCTTGCCAACAGGATCATTTCCATAGTTATTATGGAAACTGGCAAAGATGTGGGTAGAGAAAAATAACTCTCCATCCAAATAGATGTCTTCCCTCACAAACCTGATGAACTTAAGAGTACCTTCTCTACTGTGCTCACAAAGGGGAAAGGATGGGAGATTTGATGGAAAATAACTGTCTCGGGGCTTTTTTTTCCTAATTGATTTTAACACCTTGGAACTCTGAAGTATTTGATAAACCCCTGTCTTTCCCACTGAGATTGTGCCCCCAAAATAGCCTATATAATTAATTAGTTGTAGCTGTCATCTATCTGATTGAGGGTTTACTTGTGGCAACATCTTCTAATCTCAAGATAAGCTTCTACCTTCAAATATTCTTTGCGTTTCCAAAAGAATATGTACTTTAACATAAAAATGTCCTTTAAAAATGTAAAAGCAGCATTTTGGGGCTAGGTAGAAACCTGGTGCAAGGGAAACTCCCACAAATCTGCAAGGACGACCCCAGCTAAGACACCTAGCGAAAAATGGATAGGTAGCCTGAACTGGCCATCTCCAGTGCTCATATTGGTAACTACTCCAATTGTCATCAGAGAACCTTCATCCAATGACTGATCAAAACAGATGCAGAAATCCACAGCCAAGCACTGGGCCAAGCTTGGGGGATCATGTTGAAGAGAGGGAGGAATGATTGTACAAGGTCATCACAAGGGAACCCACAGAAATAACTAACCTGGGCTCATGGGAGCTCACAGTCTCTGGACAGACAGCTAGGGACTGCTTGGGACAGATCTAGGCCCTCTACATACATGTGACAGTTGTGTAACTCGATCTACTTGTGGTATTCCTGGTGTTGGGAGCAGGGTCTGTCCCCAACACTTTGGCTGGCTTTCGGGAACCTATTCCTCACACTGGGTTGCCATGCCCAACCTTAATAATGTTGAGAACATGCAAAAGCACCTTGTGCCATTTTTACTTTGGACTTCATTTTACCTGTAGGGTGAAACAAAGTTCAGGTCCCAAGCAAACTTTGGTATTGGGAAAACAATGGTATTGTTGCCATCAATTTACATACCCTTTAAGAGACAACATGGTGGTCATTCATGGAGTTTCTGAATGTCTCCTTTGTCCTGTCTAACATCCACATAGCCTAAACTTCAAGTTAAAGATGATTTGTGGTCTAAATTTAATGTCATGCTTCCAACAACTTTACAACTCCACATTGCTATTTTACAACATGCATGTCCAATCTATTCATATAAATTAAATTTCTCTAGTTTTTTAAAACTCATTTTAAGTTCTCCTTAAAAACTAGCTTATATTAGATGCAATGTTAACTAATATCAAAATAGGAAACTGAGTGGTTTTGGTTACTAATGTATGATGAAGCTCTTTAAAACTCTATGTTTTCTCATGTATGCTAGCTTATGACATAGGAAGCAGAGATATTAACAATTCCAGTCTTAGATGAAACTGGAAGCAGGAGGCAGACTACTAAAGTTTCAAAACACAAACTCAAGTAATAACAAAGGCCTCAAACTCCGAGGATGAGTACAACTCATATTTCATTTTCAATCATTTGAAACACTGGCCATATTGCTATCAGGGCATACTCTGATAACTTTTCCAAGTATTGGGTCTTTTGATTTTCCAGCCAACAAAGCAATATTTCTCTTCCCACAAACAAAGTACCAAGAACCATAAACTAGATTCTGAATTTCTCTTCCTTGATTCCTAGTTTACAGCTTTTCCCTTGTGTAAGACCTAACACAATCCATCCATCTGACCTGCCCTGTTCAGTCTTTACTGACTAGATAAAGAGAAATACTTAAGCTTCATTCATCCAACACCCACTGTAATCTTCAGGGCAGGAGGCCAACCTGGGATTTTTGGGAATCTTGATTCCTGGAAGGGACAGCTCCATGTCTTCACCATATCAGCAAAGGGAGGATCCCAGAGGCAGCTTAATATATTTATACAAGACGTTTCTTTCAAAAGGAAAGTGTTGGCTCAGGATCAAAGCACTGTCACAACTAAAGACCCACAGTCTTGAAGTTTCAAAACAAGCCATGCTTAAGAAATCAAAAAGACTACCATGAGTGGGAGGTATTCATGAGAGATCAGTACATTGGAAAGTGTCAGGGGGTGAACAGCCAAAGGAAGCAAAATCAAACACACACAGTAGGCTTGAAAGAAACAGGAAAAGCCCCTGAGTGACTCTTGATCTGGGCTAGTTACTCAATTCTAGAGAAAGAGTAATAGCTGCCTTCTTGGGTTCTTGTAGACTGGGCTAGCAACAATCAGGGCTCAATGCCTTTGTTCAGACGAAGTACCCACACATCTTACTTGACTTCTGCTTCTTTCAGCCAGCCTGAAAACCCTAGGACAGTAGCATTGGCCTGTTGAAAACAGGGATAAAAATAAAGGACATAGACTGGTGGGAAGGCACTTGGGCACAGGCTTGGAAGCTAAGTCTAAGCCCCAGATCACACCAAGTAGCAAGGCAGAAGTGACTCCCCAAAAGCCATCCTCTGACATCTATACCTGCTTCCTCCCCTCTTTTCCTCTCCTCTTTTCTTCCTCTTCTCTCTTGCCCCTTCCCTCTGCCTCTCTCTCCCCTTCCTTCAGTCTCTCTCCCTCTCTGCCTCGCAGCTGCAAATGTGGGTTAAGCACATGCTCATCAGCATGGTCCAGGAAAGAATAACTAGGAGGGACTCAGAACTCGACATACACAAAGCCTACATCATGGGCACCAGATAGCTTTGATTATTCATGTGTGCTTAGTTCTTAAAACCATTGTCTTTTCAAATGCACATGAATAAATGATGCCTATCTGTCAGGAAAAAGAGGATACATGCAGGATACTGGAACAGAGGAAAAGAAACAAGTGCCTTCAGGTGTTGAAATACACTTTTTTAGGTAGATAAGCAATCTTGATGTCAAGAACTGAAAAGGATTTAGCCTTACCCAGCCCACTCCTTTGTCTCCTGTCACCCTTCACCTTCCCTAAAGCATGGTGGTATCAGGGCCTCCATCTAGCCCCTTTATGTCATATCTTCCTTCCGTTTCCTTTCTTCTCCCTTTATGTTTCCATTGCTTCCTTATTATCCCTGCTCTGTTCTTGCATTTCATTACTATAATTCCATAAACACTGACTTGTAACAAGTTATTTAATGAGAAAAGTAAGACACTATAGATGGGACAAATTAAGTGTTTTAAAGGACAATTTATAATTACAGCATGCATTATATATAATGTGTTGAAATGTAATTTGTGCTACTCCAATGTATGATTTTTAAACTGCTAAATTAGAATACACTTCGCCACTTACCATCCAGGGAACACACATTGCTTTTATTCAGTTCAGCAGCAATGCTGCAGGAAATGCTCTTGGAAAGGAATGGCAGCAGGCCATCTACAACCCAGAGACTACATGTAAATGACACCTATTACAGACCATCCTCTCAGAGCACCGACCAAAGCAAATCCAACATCTCTTTGTTTCATTTCTTCTGTTGTCTTCAGGCTTAGGAATCTGTCCCATAAGTTTAATAACTAACTGCATTTTCTTCTCTATATGTTTGTATTTAACATTTAACTCCTTTACATAGCCGAGATTCATTTTGATATTTGACATAGAGTGGGAAGAAACTAACTGATTTTCCCCAATGATTTTTAAGAACTAATAATAAGATCCTTATTTGTTCATGATATTCCATTACCATCTTTAAAGTTTTATTGTGTGAGGTCATACTAATACACCTAGAAAGAATGTGTTTTAGCTAGGTTTCTATTGTTGTGATAAAACACCATGACCAAAAGCAACTTGGGGAAGAAAGGGCTTATCCAGCTTATTTTAGTTAGTTCCAAGAAGAACATATCATTAAGGGACGGGACGGTGGAGCAGAAATCTGGAGGCAGGAGCTGATGCAGAGGCCATGGAGGGATACTGTTAATGGGCTTGCTGAGCCTTCTTTGTCAGCGCTCCTAGGACCACAAGCCCAGGGGTGTCACCTTCCACAGTGAGCTGGGACATCCCACATCAGTTATCAATCAAGAAAATGTACCACAGGCTTTCCTACAGTCCAATCTAATGGGGGAGATTCTAGCTAATGTTAAGTAGACCAAAAAAAAACTATCCAGCACAGAATGGTATTTAAATATTCCCTTTCTCTGTAATGACTTAATAACAATAAGAAATTCATGGGGTGGGGGGTAGTCAGTCCTCTGGGACTAACGTTTCTCTCATTGGGTAAGAGAATCGATCACTGTGCCTAGCAAGATGAATAAGAAGCAGCATCCTCCTGAGGAGTTGTGATTGTTCTCAATGACACCAGATGGTTTGCCAAAAACTGAGTCTAGAACCCTATCATTTGATAACTGGGTTTTGTGGTCTCATAAAGAACTCAATCCAGGTGTCTGTGCTGCTGGCAAGCATAGAGGTTTTCACTCCACAGCAGTTTTGTTCTTTGAAGGAGACACAGTGGATCCCTGTGTTTAGGTTTTGTTTGCATCGTTCAGTTTCTCTGCAATCTACAGCTTAAAGGAGACAAATCAAATTCTGTCAGGGGAAGTTGTACTCAGCCACAACATGGGACTAATTTTAGTTAGACGGGCCATAGTTATCTGTCAGGGTCCTCCCCCTAAGACATTTACTGTCTGGGTCTACCAAAATGCAACAGGATGTCTAGGAACCAAGATTATAAAGCCATGATACCTGTCTGAAAAAATTAGTCATCAGAGAAAACAAGATGAGTATCAAAAAGAAGAGAGAGATTCTGAGTGTGTAAGGATTAAATGAGCTTGCCAAGATAGTTTTTATGTTCTTACTAGAAACATCAGTGCTCTCTGGCAGAAAGACCAATCTGAAAAATAGTCTTTGACTTTTAACAGATTCCCCTGGGTAGATGAAACACAGGTTACCAAACACAAAATGATGATGCTAACTATGCTGAAAGAATGTTAAATGATTGCCTTTTCAAAATGTGAGGTTTCTCTTAAGTTATTTTTTTACTAGCCACCAGACAAAACTAGAGACAAAACCATCCCCCCAAATTGTTCCTACCAAGATCTGCAAATTGTTTTGCCAATTACAACGTTTAACTTTTCAATCTTCCTTGCTTCTCAGTCCCTTCCATACTCTGAATTAACTTCCTTTCCACACTTCACATGGAAGAATAATCTTGGAGTATATTTGTGTCATATTTCTATGTGTATGAAAAAACAGACTTTAGGATTTTCATCAGTTAATGCAGGTTTATGGTTAGAATATATTACCTCAAGTATGTTAGTAAATTTTCATGTGCTGTTCAAGCATGTGGAAAGCAGACACTGAGAGTGGTCAAGCCCTCTGTGACTCAAGCACATTCGTGTCAAGTGTCCATGTAAATACCCTGTCCTGGGTCAGACTGACCCCCCTAAGAAGGGTGGAAGGCAGCAAGCAGCTAAGGGCATTAAAACGCTGTGTCCTTTAGTATAGCTAGAAGTAAATAGCTCCCCACAGGCATCACTGTTGTTCATCTCATGATATTAAAAAAAAAAAAAACATCTACAATGGGCATAAGAAGCTGGACATTCAACCATGTAGAGAAAGTGACTGGGAACTCTAGCTGACTGACTCAACTTCCCCAGCTGTTTTCTGCTGGATGTCTGCCAGCCTCTGATTTAATGGAATTGCCTTTGTTTGCTCTCCCAGTCAGACTACCCTAGTCATCTCTGCTGATGTTATAAATTCTGAATTCAGTAATGGTTTGCCATCTATCTGCTGCTTCTGTCTCCTGCTTGTTACTTGTTTTTTTACTATTGCTTTCTATGTACTTAATAAACCCACTCATTTGAAACTGCAGGCATGGCTATCATAAATGATTCTCCAGACCTTAGAGAATGCCATATTGTGAACAATAATACCAATAGTTTAAAGAAAAAAAAGAATCTCTTATTAGAGAGAGATGCTCTGTAAACTCCAAATTCACAGAACAGATAAATTTGTAGTTATTCATCCTGAAAGATTGGAGGAGGGAGTCTTGTTTATAGAAATCTAACTGCTAGTTTCCTTTACATAAAAATTCCCCTTGGAACATTGCAAACATGTTTACAATTGCAAAAGACCAACTGACAAATAACATTTCACATAACAGTTGCTATCCAGGGTGTGGCAACCTCCTCTTGTGTTCATCTTCAGCCCATATCACTTGGATTATGGAATGCTAAACATCTGAGATACACTTTCAATAGGATGGCTCATCTTGGAGACAGGACTGGTGGGAAACTCCTGGTCAGCTGAACATCTACTAGAGAAGAACAGTAGAAAATGTGGCATGAGGAAGCATCTCAGTTGTCTGTGGATAACTAGTAAAAAGCAAGGTTGTCCTCTCTAGCCACCTAGGTTTCTGTTGAGTCTACAGTCAGGTACTTCAGAGAAGATTGCCAGGAGGCAGTACCAAGACAGAGCCAACTCAAAATCCTCATTCACACAAGCAGAAATAACTCAATACTGAAGGCCAGCAATTCTGGTGAAAGTAGGCAGAGAAAAACAATAGGTTCTGCCATGGTCAAATGCATCGTTCATAGTGGAATTCAAAGATAGCATCCTAATAGAAGGCAATACCTTAACTCAGCAGAATACAGCTGCATTAGTGGGGTTGTAGGCCCAATGATCTAATAGAGAATCTAATAACATCACTATTTTATGTCATATTGGATGAGTCACCTGAAAATTTAGCCAATATACATAAGGACAGAGGAGGATGCAGGATTCATGAGATCAAAGACAAAGTGATATTAAGAGAAGTCTGCCTCTCTGGATTTCACATAGAAGTAGATAAGGTACTGTTTGGAATAGCAGTTTACCTTGCAGCAATTGTAATGCATGACCACAAAGCTAATTATAGCAAATCATAACACATGGCATGAGCAGGCTTCTGAACAAAGCACAAGAGACATAATAGTCAACATCTATAGTTAACAATCAAAGAAGATAGAACCTGCTCCTGAGAAAGTACTGACTTGGGGAATACAGAAGTGAGCAACTAGAATACATGAAAAAGCAATGTACCTGGTGCTGGGGGAGGCCAAAGGAAGAAAGCATATTTACACATCTGGTTCTTAGAACCCTGAGTGTGGTCGACTTGGTGTCACTTTTCAAATATAGCACCTAGATTTAAAGTTGAATCAATTATTCATAAAGTGCATTGCTAGTGTAGTCTCTTATTTCAGGCCCCTCCCAAGAGGCTGATCCTCTTTAGCATCTGACTGATGTGGGATAAAGACCATAGTCCTTCATTCTCTTTTCAGATTAGGAGATGTAGGGTTTGTGTATTTAAAGATCAAGGGCATAAAAAGAAGCAACCGCAGAATATAGGGTGTGATTTTTTTCAAATCAATATTCAGTTTCACAACCAAGGATCCATGAAGAGAGAACAAACCATGGAAAAACAAGCATTTTACAGTTATTGAGATGACAGGGGTTCCAGATTATATATAAAAAAACAATCAATTTTAAGGGCAAACAAGTTAAAGCTAGTTCAAACACTGAGACATGATATTACAAAAGCAAAAGATATGGTAGCAATGCAAAAGAGCACACACTAGGTGTGTGAATAACTAAAGCAATTATTTTAAACAATGGAAGAAGGTGTGTTTTAAGAGCTGTCTGCAGTATTAGCTCCATAGAAGAAGGTGGTGCTATGAAGCATATTTGTTGGCATCCAGAGAAGCACCTACACCTATATCACCTACTAAAATGACAAAATCCATGTGTATTGAATGGAACACATGCTATAAATTCTCTTGTTTCTGTTCAAACTGGAAATAAAAGTGGAAAAGCTAACATTCTATAGCACAGAATTTGTAAACACAATGTCTGACAGGTAAGGAATTTAAATTCAATACCTCATACAAGCCTCAGCTCAAGGACTATCATCATACCATGTGTCATTTATGTGCATAAACATAAGCAACAAACCATGCTTTCATATATTGGATTTTTAGATGAATTATCTATATTAGTGAACATTCGCCATTCTCATAGTTTTAGTTTTAGTTTTAGTTTTAGTTTTAGTTTTAGTTTTAGTTTTAGTTTTAGTTTTAGTCTGTGACAACACAGACATTTACTCTGGAAACAACGTCAATTAAGGATGAGCCTAGAGAAGGACAGCACGAATCTCCCTGCCCTCCTACCCCCCAAGCAGGCTCTAGTCAAGAAATACAGCACCTCCAGTGGTGATCATCTTTACAAGTAAGATGATAAGGCTAATGTGTTAGCTGCTTTTCTCTTAAAACACCATGACATAAGCAACTTATGGTAGAAAGAGTTTTTCTGAGGTTAGTGTCCATGATGGCAGGGAAGCAAGCAGCAGATATGGCAGGGAAACACGGCATCAAGTGCCAGACATGGCAGCTGGAGAAGGAACCCTGAAAACTCACATCTTGCACTACAAGCATGAAGCTGAGAGAATAAGCTTCAAGTAAAAAAGCTGTAATTTATCAACCACTCCTCCAATGACTTTCTGCAGCAAGTCCCCACCTCCCAAACCTCCCTAAACACCAAGTGTTCACATGCCCAAGACTATGGAAGACATTTTTCATTCAAACCACCACTGCTAGTTTTTAAACAAATTGCTATTTTCCTGTTGGTAAAAATGTCTTAGCTGGCTCAATGCCAGTCTCTACATTTCTTTAATCTGAATAAGCAATAACAATTTTGTCCTGAGCATATGGACTTATTCACTAAGATGTGAGATCACTTTCACTGCAGCCATTTTAAATACCCATAGAACTTTGTATGGTTTACAAAGACATGCACTCAGCCTTTTACATCAACCAGGGAATCTCAAGTTAATGATTTGACTACAACAGACAAAGACATAATGGGGTATCTCATTCTTGCTTTCTTGCTCTCCTATCAGTTGGGGCAACTCACTAATTCCTGTCTAATGAAGGTTTCTCCCTCCAGCTCCTGTCAGCAGGACCCCGTCTTGTTCTGAAGTTCATGTTTCCCAATCTCTTTTCACTTCCTCTGCCAATCTTTCAAACATGAAAGGGGGAGTCTCTGTGGCCTTGTCCAACTATCCCAGAGATCTTTCTACTTCCATCTCCTCAACCCTCCTCTTCCTGGAAGTATCCAGAACTATTTTTTTTTATTCTTTGTATCCAAATGCCTGTTAGGAAAGTCAAATTTTATTCATGCAAACAATCATTGAGTTTGTGTTACAAAACTTCATGCTTTTCATTTTTAAGAGTTTGTAACCTTGTTAATTAATGTCCCAGAACTAGACCTCAATACTGTGAGATCTCGATGTTTAATGGTGGATCTTCAGAAAACATCCAATAAAGACATTCTATAGGAGAACCTAGAGCAATACAATAAAACCAACTTCAGCAGAATATTTGCTTAAATTCATTCAAACTATTTTGTTTCAGTAACATTCAATATTCTCCTATTTCAATTTCTATAAAGAAAAATATATAATAAAATTAATTTTTTAGGCATGAAATGAGCTAGGATCTGAGAAAATACTACCACATGTGCTTCTATGCATGTCTGTGGGGTGGGGATGTGTGGATGTGAGAGTATGTGTGTAAGTACACATGTGTGTATGTATGTATGTGTGGTAATATGTATAAATGTATGTATGGATGTGTGTGTATGCATATGTATGGATGTGTGTGTTATACACACAAATCAATGGAGTAAGAAGGAAGTCAAGAATGAATTAGTATCATAGAACCACAAAGAAAGGAAGTAGCATAAGATCCCACTGTTTCATTTCATACATGGAAGAGTAAAGCAGTAGACTTGTGATCCCACAGGTTGGATAGTCATCGACTTCTTACCATGCCCTCTCCCCAGTGAGCCACAATTTATAAACTGTTCTAAACATATCAAGATCAAAATGGCAAGAAGGCCCAAGAGACTTAGAGACCTTGTCAGAAGGGCATCGATCCTCTCAGCACACTCCCTCAATGCCGCATGCTCTCCTTTAGCGTCCTGCTTACACAGGCAGGAAGCAGACCTCTGAAAGAGGATGTGTGAGGAAGAGAGCTTGCACCTTCTCTCTGTCTCAGGGTAATAAAGACAGCTGCTGAGATGCAATGAAGCTTTAATCCAAGATCTTGAAGCTTCAGAGTCATGAAATTGCCACGGGAAGAGAAAGGAGTGAGCTTTAAATCACATTTGGTAACATAAGTCTGAGAGTGAAACATACTAAAATTAGAGAAAGTGATATAAATAATCACAAAAATATAGCAAATTATTTCATTAGAAAATTTCCCTATTTAGGAGCTGCCACAATAAGAGCAAGAGAAGAGGAGTAGAGGAGAGGAAATGGAGGAGCAGAAATATTCAGTTGGGGGAAGAATAGAGGAGAGAGAGCAGGATGAGAGATACCATATCAGAGGGAGCCACTATAGGTCCGAGAAGAGATCTGGAACTAGGGAGATCTCCAGAGATCTACAAGGATGACATGATCTGACAATCCAGGCAATGGTGGAGAGGATAACCTAAAAGCTCTTCCCCTAAAATGAGATTGATGACTACTCTTTATGCCATCCTAGAGCCCTCATCCAGTGACTGATGGAAGCAGAGACAGACATCCACAGATATACACTGAGCTGAAATCAGGAATTTAGTTGAAGAGAGGGAGGAATGAAGATCGAAGGGGTCTGTACCAGGTTGGAGAAACTCACAGAAACAGTTGGCCTGAACAAGGGAGAGCACATCAACCCCAGATGCTATTTGGGAGGCCAGTACAAGACTGATCCAGACCCCTGAACATGGATGTCAATAAGGAGGCCTCTGCACTCCAGGGAGCCTATGGTAGTGGATTAGTATTTTTCCCTGGTGTAAGAAGGGACTTTGAGAGCCCATCCCACATGAAGGGATACACTCTGGCCCTGGACACATGGGGAAGGTCCCAGGACCAGCACAGGAAGATTTGGTGGACTTTCCAGAGCCCCCGTTGAGGGCCCTACCCTGCCTGGGGGAGTGGTGGGTGGATTGGGTCTGGGGTAGTTTGGGGGTGGGGGAGGAGGGGTGGGAGTGAGGGGAGGGAGAGGGAGAAGGGACTTACATGTGAAACAAGCTTGTTCCCTAACTTGAACAAATAAAAAAAGAAAGAAAATTTCTCTATTTAAATATAGTGATGCACCCTATTTAAACATAACAATGGTATTTTTCCACGACTCATGCTCAACATTTCCTAAAGATGTATACATGAATATTCATGTGTATATGTGTAACTGCATATGTGTATTGTGTGTTTGTCTGTGTGTGTTTACTAAGAGATATGAGAGAGAACATGAAAGACACACAGAGAACAGCATTTCCAAATTGAAAGTCGGACTTTTCTTTTGAAGATTTGTTGATTTTACTTATATGTATGTGTGTGGATACCAGTGTGAGCTCATATGCACCATATGTATGCTGGTGCCTGTTTGGATCAAACATATGAAATTTTTTGAGTTATGAAAATAATTCACCCTTTATTATAACTATATAAAGATTCTTATGTGTTTATACACTTATTCTACATAGCTATAAATATCTATGACCATTTCCATGCCTATGTATGTATATATATATATATATATATATATATATATATATAATTACTTGTAACCATATGTATAAATGCAATTACAAATGTATATACAAAATAAGAAAAAGTAAACGTTTGAATTCTGGTTGAACTCATACTACAATTTCTCAATGGAGGACAACACACCACAAGATGAAAGAATCATTTAATTACTCTGATTAAATAGTGACGTTACATCCAAAATTCCAGAGTGTACTTCATCCTCTGTACAGCCAGTATGAATCAGATCACTTAGACTCCATATAAGTTAAAGTCAACATCTCCTCTTTGAACAGCACTGCCCCAGTCAGTGTACATCATATACTTTAACAGATTTTTTTTTAAACTTTGCAGGTGGGAAGCATACTTTTACAGCAATGCTCAGACTCGGCCTGCAAATCCCAATCTCCTTGACATTCTCCACTAGCCAGAAAACTCAACTGCTTCAAGTCCAACCCACTTCCCCTAAAAACAGTCTTCCAAATACAAGAGGGCTCTCATCCCCATCCAGCCTTGCCTGTGCCACTTTCCATCTTGTGACCTTCTCAGCAATATCTAGATTAAACAACAGCTTCTCATCCCTCCCCTCTCCTAGACCTTCTACCCCACCTTCCATATTCCAACACAGTCAGGGTTCTTTAATTTTTAATACTCTTACTTTTTTCTGCCATAAACCCATAGATTTAATGAACATTTAGAAGACATTTCATAAGACAAAAAAATCAGACCATCACCTTCACAAAATGAAAATAGAACTGACAACTAAAAGAACCCACAACCAGACCACAGTGAAATTAAACTGGAAATCGTTTAATTTTTTTTTCAGGTAGGGTCACTGTGCTGGAGATCACCAATTTGACTAGGCTTGCTAGTCAGCAATATCCATTTGTCTCCACCTCCCAGCACTGGAATTACAGGTGCACATTATCACGTACTGTCTTTGCTGTAGGAATCCAACTCAGCCCCTCATGCTTATGCAGCATGCACTTAACTGTGGCATGGCAAAAGTTCCTCCATCTTGTCTCACCTGAAACCATCTTTAGTTCTACTGAAACACACACACACACACACACACACACACACACACACACACACCCTTTTTGACCTCTTCCATGCAAAGTCCCATGGGAAAGTGCACAGCCCTGTTCTAGAAACTCAGGGTGGAAATGTGCCAGCTAACTGCATGTTTTTGACTTCTGTTAAAATGCTTGCTTGCTTGATTTACTTCCCCTGAAATTTCCAACCAGGTTATAGTTGTTCTGTTTTCTTTGCCTTTAAAAACTCACTGTAAAATGTATTCAAGGCAAGTGATTCTCTCCAGGCACTCATTGACTTAATACAGACTCTCAATGCAGACTTAGCTCATGCGCAGTGGTCTTCAGGTCTCTCCACCACAGCAATACCAACTGAACCATTTCCCAATCCCTGAAAAGAAATGTTCTTTCATATACATATATAATGTAGATTGCTATGTACCTATACAAATAACGATACTGATAAATGTTATGTTGATAACAGAAATATGTCCAAAATATAACTTTGAATGGAAGCATAAATTTTAGAATCATGTTTGTTAAAAACTCATACAGAAATAAAATCAATTCAGAGAATAGATTTTTTTCAATTGCATGGCAAATAACTTTGTTTTTCATCACTGCCTTCAAAACAAAGCTCCCTGGCATACCAGGATAAACCATTGAGTAATGTCTTTAACTTTCTACTCATTTCATTTGTAAGAACAAATCTAATTTTGTTAATTACAACTAAATTTTAGCCATTGCAAAATCCAATCAAGTACTATTTAATCCTTTATTTTCATGTGCAACTTAAAAATATTCAGCCTTGTCTAGTCTTAAGCATTGACTTGGGCTGGGAGATGTTCAGAAATACAAGATACTGTCAACTAGCATTACAACATGCTCTCTCTCTCTCTCTCTCTCTCTCTCTCTCTCTCTCTCTCTCTCTCCCTTTTCCACTCCCTCCTCCCCTCCCCTTTCCATTTTTTGTCCTTCCCCTTGTTTTCCAATGCCTCTCTGTAACCAGTGCATCAGGAAGGGGAAATTCATGAGAAAGAATCACTACATCATCCCCCACATAGTTGACTGGCTGCTTGATTCTTCCCCTAGCCTCAACTGGTCCACCTACATCACAGTTTCTCACTCACCAGGCTCTTTTCCTCAGAAGGCATTAGTTTTAGGCAGGACTTCATACAGGGATCTTTCCCCCAGTATTCTTTTGCTTAACAGGCTTCATAACACAGTGGGAATGTTGCCCTTCTGCAACAGTTCACCCTACCACCCCTCCTCTCAAGACTGATTTTTAATTATCATACAAAGTAATGGTGTTCGTTATGACCTTTACCTACACACTTTGTTTTTAACCATCCCTTTCCTCCCCTGTCCTCCCTCAACTCTTCATTTCCACCCCCCCCATAGCCTTCTGCTTTCACCTCACACTTTGAAGCAAATGCCATGCTGCTGCTTCTGGTTGGCTTATTCTCCCTCCACTACTAGTCAAAGGCACAAAGAATGGCTTTCAAAGTCTCCTGAAACTCCTGCCCACAAAATACAGCCCCATTGCCTCCACCATGTCCTTCTTGAGGAAACATTCCAAGTATCTCTAAATGACTTTCTTGGTGTCCCTCCCACATATCCTGAAGTAAAAATGACACTTATCAAGGACAGAAAACAAAATCAAAGCATTCTTTCTTCCTAAAAACTTCCTTTGTTAAATTCTGTTGACTATCAAAACTTCTGCTTACATACCTAGAATGGTGAAGAGGAATGTAGTTGCCTCTTAGCAAGTCTTTGAGTGTGTGTCTGTCTTGAGGTTGTAGTATTTCATTATCTATTGTCCTCATCTTTCCAGCCTCACTCAAATCGTTGAATCTTCACATGAAAAAGAGAAAGGCATATTTATAACATGCTCCAGATGGCCAAGGTCTTGTGAGTTTAGGCAGCCAGGAGAAAAGTTTTTGCAGATAAAATGTTCCAAAAATATCTCTACTTTGTTTTATAACATCCAATTTTCTACTTCTTCAGGCCTCTCCCCTTACCCACCCTCTGAGACCAACACTAAAAATGTAAATGATCTATCTCAACAGGATCCACCAGGCAACTCTCATTCAATGGAGACATTTAACGTTAATAAACAATATCATCACTCTTATTTTAGTAGATAAAATTGTTCTCAAACGTTTCACAAAATCTGCCATAACAAGAAAGATTTCAAAGTCCAGTGGAAAAGAATGGCTCCCCTTGGACACTGTCACTAACAGATCAAGTTCACCATAGCCCTTAATGTCAGGAAAGCAGGTCATTCATCTGTCGTGTATCATGTCTTTACCTCTGAGTGTTGCTGCTCTGTGTATAAGCTGCAAAATGCTTGAGACCAAATGTTTGCTCCTCAAACCTGATACTTTGAGCAGGGTTTTCAGTCAAACCTCAGGGTACCCTCTGGGGCCAGAATTGGAAATTCTCCATGCAAGTTCAATCGCACAGGGATGTTCTCTAACAGTGCATTCTCTCATTTCTCCGAAAAGTGTTTACTTCTTGCCAGAGGATACAAAAGTATACTGTGTCTCTTCTGTGTGGGTCTCCCGTTAAAGCACTCCCCTAGCATACTATACACAGTAATGTGCTGTGCTCCTCATCTGTGAGGTAATAGGTGAATTCCAAGGAGGGCAGGCATTTATGTCTGGTCTGACTATTCCTACTGACCTGTAACAGTACCTGGTACCAAATACAAGTTTAATATGTATTTATTGTATTTATTACACAACTGCTGTCTGGCTGTATAAGTTCATTCTGAATATTTTGACACTTAAGTTACAAAAAGATGTATAACATGAATTGAAAAACAACTCATGGGCTTTAGTTGTTAAAAAGGAAACAAACATTCCATTCTTCACTAATATTGTGAGTTACTCTTTGAGAGTTGAGAAACTTAATATTTCCTCACATTCCAAATCAAATCAAATCAGGCAGAATGCTCCCATATAAAACTATTTTCCTACAACAAGGACATATGTTCAACCATGTTCATAGCAGCATTGTTTGTAATAGCCAGAACCTGGAAGCAACCTAGATGCCCGTCAACTGAAGAATGGATAGAGAAAATGTGTTACATTTATACAATAGAATACTACTCAGCAGAAAAAAGCAATGGAATCTTGAAATTCACAGGCAAATGGATGGAACTAGAAGAAACCATCCTAAGTGAGGTAACCCAGTCACAAAAAGACAAACATGGTATGTACTCACTCATATATGAATTTTAGACATAGAGCAAAGGATTACCAGCCTATAATCCTCTTCACCAAAGAAACTAGGAAACATGAAGGACTCTAAGGGATAAATGGACCCCAGGAATGGGAAGTGGCATGAACTCCTGAGCTAATTGGGAGCATGAGGGTAGGGGAGAGGGAGCTGCCACAATAAGAGCAGGAGAAGAACAGTAGAGGAGAGGAAATGAAGGAGCAGAAATATTGAGTTGGGGGAAGAATAGAGGAGAGAGAGCAGGATGAGAGAGATACCATATCAGAGGGAACCACTATAGGTCCGAGAAGAGATCTGGAACTAGGGAGATCTCCAGAGACCTACAGGATAACATGATCTGACAATCCAGGCAGTGGTGGAGAGGATAACCTAAAAGCCCTTCCCCTAAAATGAGACTTACATGTGAAACAAGCTTGTTCCCTAACTTGAACTAATAAAAAAAATTAAAAATAAATAAATAAATAAATAAATAAATAAATAAATATTTTCCAAAAAAGAAACGAGTAAAATCACCTTTTATGATTCCTATACCTTCCATCCTTTCAAACAAAAAACAGGACTATGAAGTTAAGAAAAAATGAGACTGACATTGGTATTGTTATTTTAATCACTTATAGTCAGTTAATGACTCCACCATTTTTTTCCTCCCTCCATCCAATGCTCAACCACAGGAATTTTCATAGACTCTCCTAAGATGGCAATCCCCAGTGTCTGACCTACATGGGTACTCATTGCATCTTCTCGGAGAGTCACAACGGCATTGCTTTTTTGCTAACCAGGCCCCTAGAACTACCTGAAATGCTGGACCTAGATTTCTCTCCCAGGTTTCAAGTGTCAATCAATACCAAAGTACCATAATTTGAGTAAGAGCTGTCCACTGAGGGCTTGAATATCAAAGGCTTGGTCCTCTATAATGTTTAGAGCTGGAGCTTTAATGTATCAATTTGATCATGAGGACTCTGACCTACTGATGGAACAATCTTTTGACAGATTCATAATTGACTAGATTTGTTGGGAAATATAAACTGTGGAAGGCGTGGTGTGGTTAAAGGAAGATGGTTACCAGGAGCACACCTTAGAAAGTATCTTTCTCATCTCTCTATCTTATATCCCTTCTCTCCTTCCTTCCTAGCTGCCACTAAATTAGCAGCTTCTCTCTTCTACATACTTTCACCATGATGTTTCTCCTATGCCACAGGAAACCATGGTCTAAAACACTTGAAAACTGAGCCTAAACAAATCTTTCCTCCCTAAATTATGTTTTGCAAATATTTTGTCACAAAAACTTAAAGTAATTACCATGCCCAGAATTCCTTTTGTTTCCCCATTAGGTACTCTGGATTCATACAAAAAGGAGGAAGAAGGAGAAGAGGAAAAAAGAACTATTCATACATTAATTTTCTCTTACAATGATATACAATTGCCTATTATAATGTTTGGACAGACCTCAGACATTTGACACAAAATAATTGACTTATCTCTTTTAGGAAAAAAAAAAGAAACTCCAAGTTTTAGGACATTTTCTGTAATGGAGTGTAGGATATTAGCTAGAACTGGGTTTCGCCAACTCATGACACAGACTCCAAAACTATGGCCTAAAAACAACTCTTAGACTTCAGCTCTTGTGTGTCACAAGCCTTAGGAGGGCACTTGACATCTCAGGTCATCTGCTTATTCCTTGGCCAGAAAGATGGCTTTTAAAACTACCTAGGGATGCTGACATCTTCCATTATGTTTCATTGTCTAGTACAGAGTCACACAGATAGACTGCATACAAGGGAACAGTAAAAATATAGTCCTTAATGTATGTGGCCAGCTTAGATATTGGGAGAGGCAACTAGCCGTGGATATTATAAGCACTGAGCATTCTCTTCATTTATGATAAATTCACAAGAGTGAAAAATTACAAAACAGTAAAATTCAAAGTTCCCTCTATGGGAGACTAGAGCAATGGCTCAGCAGTTAAAAGCACTCACTGCTCTTGCAGAGGACCCAAGATTGATTCCCAGCATGCACACGGCAACTCACAACAGTCTATAACTCCAGTTCCAGGGGACCTGACTCTGCCTCCCTCTTCTGACTTCTTGAGGCATCAGGCAGGACTATAGTACATATACATACATGCATGCAAAATACTCAAACATGTAAAAATAATAAAAAATAAAGCTTTAATTTAGAGAGAGTGAGAGATTCATCCAGTCTACCAAGTTGCATTAAAATGTTAATAAATAATTCAGTGCCCCAAGTTTTAACTATCATTGTACTCACTTTGGATCAAGGCTAAGGACAAAAACAAATTCCTTTGCAATGGCCCTCACAAATATTTTGTCGTCTGACTTGGCTTTAAATATATAACATTCATCTAGTGGGATATAAAGGAAGTGGACTCTAGAACCAAGTTTAATTTCAATTCTGTGAAGGTTGGGCAACAGGCATTAAAGTACTAGAGTAACTGGTATTATTTTGTCCCTATCTAAGTTACTTTTCTGCTGCGTTATAAAGAAGTCATGACCAAGGCAACTTACAAAAGAAAGCATTTAATTGGGGCCCTGGTTACAGTTTCAGTGGGCGAGTCCATGATCATCATGTCAGCGAGCATGGTGACAGGCAGATAAGAATGGCGCTAGAGCAGAAGCTGAAAGCTTATGTGAGAGCTGGAAGCAGAGAGAGCTAAGTGGGAATGGTGTGGGCCTTTGAAACCTCTAAGCCCATCCCCAGAGACACACCTCATAATTCTTCCCAAGACAGTTCCACCAACTAGGGACCAAAAAATCAAACCTACGGGCCAAGGGGGGTATTCCCATCAAACAACCATAGTCCCAACTCTTATCCCACCAGATAATATGTTTGACGAGTGTTCATTATTGGTTTGTATCTCCAAGAATCTTTTTTGTAGCCAGAACATAACTTCACTTCACTGTGTTGACATGTCAGTTAATGTAAACAAACAAGAACTGAGATGAAGAGAAAACAATATAGAGTTTTAAACATTTTAAACCCCGTGATGTTACAGGAAAGAACACTGCACCCAAAGTATGCCTAAGTTATACCACTGTCCTCGCTACTTATTGCTAATATGTCCTGTTTCATCATGCCAAAAATGGACATTGCCATTTTATCCCTGCTCTCCTTGTTCACGTTTTAGCATTCATTATGAAGTGTTATACACGATATTCTGTTTGTGTCCCTCAAAGAACTACCCGGGAAGTACACTAACCAGATCAAGGTTTCTTTTTGACTTGACAGACTGTCAAAACAAAAGGACAGGTGATGGTGAGCTGAGGTGAACTGTCATGTCACTGAATAACCCAACCCAACAGTAGAAGCCCCTGCAGCAATAAAGACAAAGACCAGCAGTGACCACAAATCACTCAGGAAAGGACCTTCTGTGGCAGCTGCAAGATGTTCCACCTTGGATCAGGACCTCTCACTGGGCTCAAATCTGCTTCCTGCAACTGCCATGATCCTAAGGAAGAGCTGGGCTGCCCTTAGCCAGACGGAAATACCATGAGTTCTCACAAAATAAGCACTCTGATTTGAAGCACCTTCCAAACACATTTAAACATACCAGTCACACATACCCTGTCAGGAACTCACTAAATGTCTTTTTGTTAGACAGTTAGAACTGAATTTCAGATGCTATCACCAAACCAGGTAGAGGGCAATTGTCACTTTGAGGGAGTAAATTATGACGATATTAAACCATAATTCTTGACCCTCCAATGAAACTGATCAAGTTTAGGAAAGATTCCTCACAAAAACATTTGATCTGCATTTGAATAACTGAACTTATCAAATAAACATGGGGAGGAAGAGCTTTTTAGATCATGGAAATAGTGTGTGCCAAGACCCAATGGAAGAAAAGAGTAGAGGGGACTCACGGGAGCTGCCAAAGGGCATGAAGAACAGAGGAGAACAGCACAAGATGGTGTGGGGGTTTCTTCAGTCCTGAACACAAAGACAGACACTGCCTCGTTCATTGACTTAAAAGCAATTGTATGGATGTGTGTTTTACATAGGATTTAGTGCCACCATGTCACTAAGGCAGATCCAGAGTGACAATGATTTGAGGGGTTCCCAGGAATTGGGATGGAGTAAGCAGCAAGCACAGAATTTGGGACATATGGTTGCAAAATTCAAAAATGCATGGGTCCAAGGTCTAAGAGGGTTCCTTCCTTTTCTTTTAATGTTTTATGAGCATATATTAATTATACATAATGAGTTTATTGTGACATCTTCATGTATGGACATATTGTATTTTTATTATATTCACATACCCTTTATCCTCTCTTGTTGCCCTCTTCATTAACCCTGTTAAAGAGAGCTCTTTAAAGAATTAGAAGTCCAAATAAAAGAGAGGTTGAGTAAGCAAGAGAGAAGGGATACTGTGTCCAAGCTTTCCTAAGACAGGAAGTGAGTTCAGCCCATAGGGAAGAACTGCTTTTAGCAAAGAGAAACAGCTTTTCTGCTCCAACCAGGAGGAAGAAGAAGAAGAAGGCACCATGTGCAGAGGTTCATTTGTGATGGTAGTAAAAGATATTGGTTCTCAACTGGTGGCTTCCAATTTGTCTTCAAGGAAAAGCTTTTCTGAAATTCAGGAAGAGTTAGTAAAGACAGTTAAAAAAACAAGAAGACAGGAGGGAAATTTTTAAAAGTCACTGTAGAGAGTAGGAAAATGGGGATTAGGTAGGAAATAGCAAAACTCAACATGTTTTGTGTCCTGATGTCATGGCCCAAGAAGGTTTCTTTAGTCAATAACTACCTATGGTTTTCAGCATAAACACTAAGTAGGTGCTTGACGCAATACTATAACTTGTATATTCTCAGGCCCAAGGACAGTTGTGCCACTCTTAACTTGCTACATGGTTTGTTAAAAACTCTACAAGGTCTTTATTATTTAAATCCACATTTTGAAATACTTTTGACAAAGTGTACAGGTTATCGAGGTACACATTTTATTAGAAACATTAGCCTGAATTTACCATCTCAACTTATTTGTAGTTTCTCTTTTCTCCATCTTATTCTTAATTATCCTATTTCACTAGACATGACGAATAATCCTGGTTTCCACCTTAACACATATGGGAAGAGGAAGCCTCAACTAAGGAACTGCCTCCATCAGACTGGCCTGTGGACATGTCTGTGGGGCATTCTCTACATTACTAATGGATGTAGTAGGATCCAGTTCACTAAGAATGATGCTATCCCTGGACTGGTGTGTCAGGGTTGTATAAGAAATGTTGCTAAATGTGAGCCTGGAAACAAGTCAGTAAGCAGCATCCTCCCATGTCTCTGCTTTGGTTCATGATTCCAGATTCCTGCTTGAATTCCTGCAATTAATGATGGACTGTGACTTGGAAGTGTAAGTCAAGTAAAGCTTTCCTTCCTCAGCTGGCTTTCAGTTATGGTGTTTATCAGAGCAATAGAAAGCAAACTAGAATATATGGTAAATATATTTTAGCTTCCTTAAGTTGATTTTGTAGGAAGAAGTTAAAAAATAAGAAAAATGGAGATTCAAATAGTTCATTTGAAAGTTACATTAATTTTTTAATATTAGCATAAATATAGATAGGTATACATATGCATTAAAATGGATGTAGATAAGGAAACAAGAAATGAAAACTCTTGCTGAGTCTCAAAATATGAGACAGACAATAAGGTTCTACTTTTTATTTGGAAGGGGAAAGGAGTATAAGACAGGGTCCAAGAAAATTTGGTAAGATGGTGAATTGGAGAAGACAGTTATTTTTTACAAACAGTATATTATTGCTACATAAAAATGAAGAGAAATATTTTAAATTGTAGTGTCAACTTAAAATAGCTATTTTGGGGCCAGGAAAATGGCTATCCTCAAGTTGTCTTTTAATCTTTTAACCTGCACATGTGCACAATGGTAAGCACATGTACTACGTACACACACACACACACACACACACACAAATAATTAATATAATAAAAATTACTACTTTAAAGACAATTACTTTAAACTTAAGGTCTTTTCTACAACAACTAATATTTTCCATGTTCTTGAAAATAGGCACCATCAGAGCTTTCCTGACTTTGATTTAAAAATCTCCCTAGACTGGGCTTACAGTACACTGATACAGCAAGTATTATGAATCCTGGCTTCAATCCAGCATCCCAAAGGTAAATAAATAAATGGTTAAAAACAAACAAATTTGAATGCTGGCTTGTTGAACTTTTTCACTTACAACCTCTTTTTGTCCAAGAAATTTTTAGATGACTCCCAGGCAAATCAAACATTTGTTGAAATCAGAAGGAAATATATTCTTCAAATAATTATTTTCTATATATAATTTTGCCATTTATTAAAGAGGAAAACAATTTGCAAGCTAATGAGATAGGTGTGCTTATTTTTGCATAAAGAATTAAAGTTGGCTGAATATTGATATTGCCAAACATACAGCAACCTCAATGTCTTTCAGAGTTGACTGATATTTTGATTTTATAATTGTCAATGATTTGCATAAATACACAGAACAAAATGGAAGGAATATGTTTAGAGACATTTTAGGAATGTTAAAAAAATTCTGCCCTGATCCTAAAATAAATCCATTTAACAATCTTAAGAAACTCAAGCCAATAACTCAAAAATTAAATTTTAAAACCAAATATCCTCAGCTCAATGTAATCCAAAAATATATTTGGATTCTTAGATACTGAGAAATGACAGTAGAAAAATATTTAGTCTTCCTTTCTATAATTAAACCATTAGAAAAGCAGAAAACATTGAACAGTAAAAACACTTCAATTCATAACATAGAATAACCTTGAATCTGAGCCGAAATGTCTCAGGCATTATTTACTGAAGTTGCACAGAACAATGGCTTGCCCAGTGCAAAGTGTACAAGTACTTACAGGGTGCAGTGTTCAGAACCAAGGCTGCCATGAAGGGCAGTCACTGCCAGAGACACCTCAGACCTGTCACACTTGATTTTGAATTAACTTTTGATTGTTCTGCATTCAGAAACTTTATTGTTGTCAATTTTTCAAGGCTGCCATATTCAATTATATGTGGTATACATGTGGTCATGACCACCAAGTTCAAGAAGCTGGACTCTATGTGGGAATCAAGATAGCATAATAGCTAAGACTATACGTTTCGATCTCAGTTCCACCTTTCTCTGCCTACTTGACCTGGCTAACGTCCGTATCATAAGATGTCTTTAGATTATCATTAGAACTCAGGGAGTTAATAAGTAGAATGTGCTTAGAATAGAGCCAGATTGCAGCTAGTACAAGGCAAGTGCTCATTGATGATGATGATGCTTTTATCATCATCTTCCTGGTATAAAAGATGTCAACACTATCTGCTGAGACTTCTCTAAATGCCCCCAGAAGCTTAACATATTGTTGGCACCATAGTTCTAGTAATAATGAGTGAGATTAATGATTCTGGTCTTTTGGCTTTAAGATGTCATGTTGTCATTACTGTAATGGGCAAAAGGAAATACAATACTCCCTTTGTACTCAACTCAAGTTCATGTGAAGAGTTAGACTGGCCTACTCGGCAGAGCATCCTTGGAAACCCTCAAGAAAGTATGAGGGAACCCCCATTCCATTCCTTGATTGTTTCATAGTCTCACTACCAGTTACAGAAAGGGACAGATCTCACCTAAGGCTTCTCTGTCTTACAACTCAAATCTCTTCTCAGAGTCATAATCAAGTTCTTAAGAACATTCTGACCAATCTCCAGATGCCAAGCTGTTTCTCAGAGACAGATGTATCTTCATTTATTCTGGGCATTCTGGAAATGTGTATAATTTAAAAACAAAGAATGGCCAGAAAAAATGGCATTAGAAAGCCCACAGTCCTCTGCTCTCCAGCTTGCCATTCTAGGAATTTTACAAGTTCTTAGACTTTCTGAATCCTAGATTCCTTAGCTGTAAAAAGGGAGGGAGGCATCAGAGAAATCTTCTTTATATTTGTCCAGGGGTACAGCATCTGATTGATCTCATTTTGGTGACCTTAGGCATATTATCTTCTGCTCTGTCACTCAAATTATCCTAGAAATCCAGACTGATACCACAACTGTTCTCTTTTATATTGCATGGAATCCAGATATCACAGCAGTATTCATTGATAAAGTCCCTGTATTGTTGGTAAGTTTAGTTTCTGATGGCAATTCTCTTTGTGCTAGTCCAGGTTCTGAATTTCAATTTTCAACTTAAAACAAAAGTTATAGAGAAATATAATTAATAAACAGAAACACCTTGCATGTTCTAAGGCTCTGACCAATTACTAAACAAAATAACAGTTAAATGAGGGAAAAATTGAATTCTTTATAAAATACAAGATCAACTTGTAAGGAAGTGAGTGGTAATGACTCGGGTAAGGAGAGTCTGTCATCACTAGTGACAAGCCCTGGATTTTTTAATTTATTTGATAAAGTCAAATACTGTTGTTTCTTGTTGACCAAATTCTTAATAACTACCAACATAATTTCTAGACAGTTAATTTTCTGGTGTTTGTTTTTAGCGTGTGTGTACTTTAATTTGAATGATATATCAACCCTGAAACACATGTTAACATGTTTTGCTAACATTTAGTTAACCTTGGAAGGTTAAGCTTCTTTTAAATTTGACAGGAATTTTGGTTTCAAATTTTATAAACAAAAAATGATAATAGTTTGGAGTTAATTAAATTGTGGGGAATACCACAAACTTAATTATTTTTTAGACTTCATTTTATAAACTGCAAGATCTAATCTTTGTGCTCTTGCTGTAGAAGGAAGATTTCTTACAGACTCATCACTGAACTCATAGCAGAGACCTATAAATTTTTAAAAAATTAACAAGAGAAAAAGCATAATAAATTCATTTAATGTATTTTATATGACATGAAAGGTTTTAGATATGAAGTTTAGACATGAAGATTGAAGGAAACAGAAAAACCTGTATATTTTAAATGCAGAAGTCTGGAGAAGATGATAGATGTGAGAAAGTATGTTTGGACCAAGGATATCTGGTATAATATCAATAAATTGGAGGGAATTTAGCAGGCCTTTCAAATTAGATTGTCTTCGCTCCATGAATACAGCATATAGGGTGGGCATCTAACAATTAAGGTCTTATGACTTGCTTCAGAGGCTGGCCAATAATTTTAACGACCTGATTCACAGCAGAAGAGCACTAAGTAATCTCTGCTTCTCCAGTGTCAAGAGTGTAGTATTTTGAGGGCAGTACATCCAAGACTCTGACAGTAAGCATTTACCATTTAGAAAATGTAAAGATACCTTAACAGTTTTAACATTCTGAAATTGGAGAAGGGAAAATCAAGAAAACTTATTATGATTAGATATATAATTCTGATTCTCTAAGTTACATGCCATTAATTAATATATGGCATAATGGAATGTATACATTTGCTTACTTCTTATATTGTTTTAAATAAAAGTAATAAGTGGCATGACTGTCATGGGAGTAACCAACTGCTCCCAGGTTAGCTCTAAAACCCATGTCATTGTTATGAAAGCATGATTTGTTCTTCTTTATGGCTGAATGTAAATAAACTATAAATTTCTCTATCTATCCATCCACTAATGGAAACCTGGGAATTTTCCACAATTTGGCAATTGTAAATGTTGCTCCAATAAAATGGGTATGTAGGTATGTCTATAGCAAATTGACTTTGACTCCTTTGGGTATAATCTAGGACTGAGAAAGACAGTTCTATTTTTAGATTTGGGGAAAACCTCTGTACTGACTTCCATAGAAGCTGTAACAATTTACTTCCCATCAACAGTTTATTAAGATTTCTTTTCCTGAACATTTTCCTGAACATTTCCAGCATTTTCTCTTGCTTGTTTTGTTGATAATAACCATTCCAACTGAGGTGACATCAAAATTCAACATATTTTCTATTTGTATTTCCCTGATGATGAAAAATGCTAAATTTTTTCAACTGAAAAATATTTTGTTCATTTGCCCATTTTTATTAATTTATTTGTTCTTTTGGTGATTTTTTTTTTATTTTTCTTGACTTCTAGACACTAATCCCTTGGCAAATAAGTTTATTTCCTTCCATTCTATAGGTTGTCTCTTCACTCTAGCAGTAGTTCCCCTTGTTGTTAAAAAAAGTTTTTGATATCATATAATACCTCATTTGTCAATTCCTAATGCTACTTCCTGAATATAAATTATAAAACCTCATATGTCTTGCTGAAAATCGTGGCTGTGGTTGTTTGGGTAAATCTTTGAGTCTTACATTGCATTTCTTCAGTCTACATATCTGTCTTTATGCTAGCATCATGCTGTATTGTTACTGTGGCTCTACAGTATAACTACTTACTGGCTTGTGCCCCATGGCATTCTCTATTTGCTTTTTCGTACAACTCAGTACCACCTGATCAGGAGTGGCACTTCCCACATCGTTAATCAAAACAGTGACCCATAAGCTTGTCTACATGATGATCTAATGGAAGCATTTTATCATTTAGATTCTACATTCCCAGATGATCTGAGCTTGTGTAAAGTTGACAAAAAAAATCATAACAATTAGATTTGTTCTTAGGTTTTGGGTTTGGATTTTGAGTGTTTTGGGGGTCTTTGTTGATGTCAATGGCCTGTATAACCACCGAAGACCATGCAGATGTCCACAGTCTATGCTAAAGCCTGAACCAACATCGATGTCCCTGTGCTGTGCTGCCATCAGGGTCCATAATGACGTGGGTAGACTGCATTACCATCTGAGTCCATGTTGGTGTCCATGGTCTGGGCTGCCTATGAGAGTCTTGTCGGGGTCCATGGTCCTACTGATGCTGGGGGCCATGTTCTTGGTCTGTGCTGTCACCATGCTTCTATATATCATCATGAGGAAGCCCATGATCCATGTTCCTGCTGACTGTGAAGAGCAAGGAAGCTATTTTTTCTGTGATATCAATGACTCCAGATACGCAGTTGACAGGGAGGAAGGCGCGAGGCTCGCGGGCACGGAAGGCTTCTGTGTGACAACCCTAAGCGTCCCCACCCAAAAGAGCAATATCCAGGACAGAAAACCATTGAAGAGAACTCTTAAATGTGGGACAGAGATGTTGAAGCATCGCTCCCCACAATTGATGGCTTCTCACAGGGATGCAGGAGGGGAAGGACTCAGTTCTATATAAGAGGCATACCACTGAGAATTTGACCATGCTCCAGTGAGTATATAGATAACAAAAATTAGGCTTTTTAATGGAGGTAGGTCACAAGGGGTGGAAATGGAAAGAGTGGGGAGTGTGTACAATCAGGGTGCAAGATGTGAATTCCTGGAGAATCAATAAAAAAATTATGTGGAAAAAAATAGAGAAAAAAAAGAAATCCTCTCACTTTAAAAGCCAGAGAGGTGCGCCCGAGCACACACACACACTCACACACACACACACACACACACACACACACACACACACACACAAATAAAATCATAGCCCATAAAGCACACTATCCAAAGACAACTAGGAAAACAGTTATGTTTATTAACTGACAGAAGCAGGGTGATCTACAAAGCACATCAAAAGATAAGAATTGGGAGGCACTATAGGGGTGGGAGAAGTTATATGATTATTTAATGGTTTTGGTAGAGTTTTCTCAAAAATCTGTAAAACTAGAGCATGCTAGAACTATCGGTGATTGTGTATTTAAAACACAAGTCCATGCAAAGCTTCTGTTAGATGGACTTGGCTATCGTCCTGTCTAACATATAATTCTAAATAACCTGGAGTTGCAAAGGTTTGAACTCCTGTTGTGTGTGCTGCACATCATGGCTGGGTCTGGAGGTTTATCTGTTTTATAGGTCAAATGCATTTTGAAGTTGTCGTTTTCTTCCCATTACTCCTACCCTTAGGACAGCATGCTCCAAACCCTCATGATAGTCTTGTCTTGATAGCTAGTCACTGTTGTCCTTTATCTATGTTTGTTTACCAGAGAAGGCTGAGGCTCAATAAGTTTGCATACCAGGTACTATGGGATCTAGGGTTTCCACAAAAGTCTTTCTCCAAATCCTTTACCTTATTCAGTAATATGGACTCCCCTTGGGAGTTGAATCATGTCTCTACTACTTAACAAACTTACCATTAGTAAGGCTTGGATACTTCAGTGAGTTGCAATGAAGTCTTCTTCTTTGTGTATGTCCTTGACAAACCAGGCACAGTGCCCCACCCTCTTTCCTGAGGAAAGCTGTTGCTGATCCCTCCCAAGGCCCCTTAGTTCCTTTCACCTGGATCCTTGGGACTATTCTGAGGCCTGATTTACCTGATGTTTACCTAAAATTCTCTGGCCCAAAGGCAATTTGCACAGTCAGAATGGTTATCATAAAAAAAAAAAACAAGCAAGAGAAAATGCTGGCAAGGGATGTGCAGGAGAAAGACCTGAATACACTGTTGATGGGAAGGTAAATTGTTTGGGAAGGTAAATTGTTAAGAAAGCTTGAGGTGGCTGGGCATGGTAGTCCATGCCTTTAATCCCAGCACTTGTAAGGCAGAGGTAAGTGTATGACTGTGATTTCCAGGATAACCAGAGCTACATATAGTGAAATCAAAAAGAAAAAGAAAAAAGAAAGAAATCCTCTCTCAAAAAAAAAAAAAAAAACAAAATGCTTTTCCCTTTTGATTTGGGCCTTGTCATGTATTTCCGTTAAACCCAACTTTTACTCAAGACATCTCAAAATTATTTCTCTTACACATAAATTTCCAAATTGCAATGATGATTGGACATACTCATGGAATCATCAGGAATAGTAAATCAAATTTTGTTTACACAGCAGTTAGCTCAATACCTCTTAAACAGTAGTAAATACTCAAAAATACTAGCTACTGGCTATTCCACTTAATAGTAATAATCATAATAACAACTAGATTTGCCCAGGATAAGACTTTTTCAGCCTCTTCACTGTGAAAAAGTAGACTTTTGTTTCTGGTCATCAAATAAGCTGGCTTGCCTAATTAGGGTGCCACTCATGAGTAAAGTATGAGTACAGTCTGATATGAGGATTGCTTCTTTGCTATAATGCCCCTCTTTTAGAAAGTGAAGATCCCATCCATGTATGTTTATATGGACTTATTCCCCAAGAATCACTATTAGAACTTTGGTAAGAGATACTAAGCATGTGCTGACCTACTTAATGGTCTGGCTGGGCAACTATCTGATAGAAGAAGGCCAACCAGGTTACTTTTCTGTCATAATATGATAGGGAAGAATTGTCCACCTGAAAGTCTTCAGTAAGACATGGTTGTCACTGAAGATAGTTCTAGACAAAAATAAAACCACATTTACTATCCTTCATTACATTCAAATATTTGATGATATTTCTCTATGAAATGTGGGTAACAGTGATATCACCAATCCTAGATTTTATTTTTAGGACAGGAAGTGAATGAAAAGCAATGCATATCACCTCCTGGTGTTGTTATAATATGGTGCAAGGTTAGATTTGGCAGGTGAGTTCAAACTACGGTGGGTGAGGGACAAACCACATCATGCAAACAGAGATTATGGGGGGTATTGGGGGTAGAGAAGGGAATGGGAAAGAGGAGAGAGGAGGGGAAAGACCTGCCTTCCTCTTCAGAGGAACAGCAGGAAGAGAGAGAGCAGGAGTGGGCAGAGTTTAAAGAGACCTTTTGCGCCCAGACTGTGTACCGAGCCAGGGTACCGCCTGCCATGCACGCAGGTGAGAACACTCTGCCAGGCCCTGGATGCTAACAGGTGTGCCTTCTCCTACTCTCCACTGAATTGATTCTGAGATTCTGGACTGTGGTACACAGTACAAACACAAGCTTATGTCCCTATAAAACCACAGAAAATATAATGTTTATAACTAAAACTTGGTGGCTAACTCATTGCACCAGCTTTTACCCTAAGAAAAGCAAAAGTTTAAATTAGTGGACAGCAGGACATTATGAAGGATACAACAATGCACACGGGAAGAAAAGGTCAACACTGATAACAGAAGCAGGCAGTAATAACTGCAGCATATCCATCCAGCTATTCCCAGATAGCTTTCTCTGCTGTTTCCATCTACTGGATGCAAATGCAGCTCTATACGCATTTTGAGTATCTATTATAGAAAGGTTGAAAGGAAATTGAAAAATGAGTAAATCATGTTCTCAGCCTTCCAGGGGCTTCTGGTTCAAGGGAATAAATGCAATGAAAGCAATTAGATTTAGATGAGAGGAAAGTTCTGGAAATGAATAGTGGTGAAGCCGGCCTATCCAAATACAGATCAATGACACTGAACTACCTACTTAAAAGGTTGAAGAAGCAGATTTTAACATGCATGTGTGTGTGTGCATGCACACTCACAAATAAATACAAATAACTCAGTCAAAGCCAGGTACATGCTTAGAAGGCAAATGCATGCAAATCTCTGTAAATTTAAGGTCACCTTGTTTAAATACAGAATTCCAGACTAGCCAAAGCTCCATAGAGACACCCTGACTTAAAAAAGCAAAAATCAACTGGCACCAATACCATTCCTTAAACAAAAAAGAAGAATTAGAAGCTAGAGTGTTTTTCTGTTTGGGCTTCTGTCCGAACCACATAGAGGACAAAACTCAAGTGAATCCTTGCCCCATCGAACTGTGCATGTTCCTGTAAGACAAAGTTGGAACCACACATGGTAGGTGTTTTTCCATGGAGATGCGGATAAGTGTAGTATCTCTAAGGAAAATTAATAACTTAGAAAGTACCCTCCCCATCCAGGTACAATGGTTCAGATAGGGGATAAGTATCTCCTACAAATGTCAATACCATAGGTGTGTGGGAAGTGATGGGTCTTTAAGGAGTGAGGCCTACAGGAAGGAGAGTTATTGGGTCACTGGTGACAGGGGGAGGGGGGTCTCCAAAGGGATTAAGGTCTGTCTCATGGGATCCTGATTAATTTTTGTGAGAAGATGGTTTAAAAAAAAAAACTGGTTCCTCCGGCCATCTTCCCACAAGAGATCTCTCTGGCTTCTTGTATGGTCATGTGATTTCTTTCTCCCAAGTGTGGACCTAACTTTGTCATTTGCCATTAAGTGATATGGCCCTGAGTAAGCCCTTACCAGAGCCTGTACCATCCTGTTATGAATAGTAAGTGTACTATTTTCTTTATAAAGCTATCTTCCCTCCAGTGCTTCATTGTAGTAGTGAAAAGCAGGCTAATAAAACAGGTAACCCAAAGAAAATAGCAGCAGGGTTCTCACAAAAGAATAAGGCTAGCTCTATGGGGCACATGCACAGCAGCCACAGAGGGCTTCATGACCAGAATGACTTCCTGTGTTTGATTTAGTGCTCTGATGTTCTCATCAAAGTGTGTGTGTGTGTGTGTGTGTGTGTGTGTGTGTGTGTGTGTGTGTGTGTGTGTACTACATACATGCCGTAGTCCATGCAGTTCAGAAGATGGTATCAGATCTCTTGAAACCATAGTTACTAATGGTTGTGAGCCACCATGTGGGCACTAGGAAGTTAACCCAATCTTCTGCAAAAGCAGTAAGCACTCTTAACCACTGAGTAATCTCTCCAGCCCCTCTCATAAATATATATTTTAATAGAGGAACCCACATTATATCTAACACCAGGCCCAGAAACTTAGAAGGTAGTCAACCAGTCCTGCAGAGGTAAGAGGAGGCATCCAGTTTCATTTCAGAGCCTTTGGAAGGCAGAGAATGGTGATGTTCAGGAGGATAAAAGAAGCACTTCTCATGGGTGTGATGGCATACACCTTTAGTCCCAGCACCCAGGAAGCATATGCAGGCAGATCTCTCAGAGTTCAAGGCCAGCCTGGTCTAACAGTGACTTCCCCCTCTTGGTCCTAATAAAAGAAGACAGAATAAATCGAGGGAGAAATTCTTCATGAGAAGGAGGGTTGTGGTACCAGGACAAGAGTTCCCAAAATGGGGTTGCATGAGGCTTGTTGAAAGTTCATACTGCAAACATGGCCCACAAGCCTAAAATATCTTTCTTCGGGGTACAAGGCAGCCTATATCCATTAGAACTGTGACTTCCATCACACTTCTCTTGAAACACTCAACCTTTTTTTTTTTTTGAGATTTATATGATTACAGATTGACATTAAAGTGAGCCATGGCTGCCATCTGGAGGCTAAGGGGACAAGGACCAGCATGGGAAAGTCAGTTTTGTCCCTTTCCTTCTGAGCTCTGGCTTTTGATGGCACTCATGCCGGTTTCTCTATCACCCTCAACCTTCAGTAGGCCTTCTGCTATCATGGAGACTGTAAAAGATTTCCATGTAAATATTGCCCCATTTGAAGAAGGATGAGCTCAAGGTCTCCCTTTGTTAGCTTGCCAGACTGTGCCCTTGTTATGTAATTGTTATCTCTGCTTAGATTCTTTATCATATCTATATACAATATTGGCTGGTTGAAGCCAGCCAACTGATTGGTAGCTAAATCTGATGTTGGGGTTGTCAGTAGCTTTCCCTAGCTAAATTATCTAAGTAATACTTTCCTTGACCTTATTTATCACTAAAGGTTCAGATACTTTGACTTATAAAAACAGTAGTCTTTACATTTCTTTTATTTTACTTTTCTACTTTTGGGGGGTTACAGGGGCCTGGGTCTCTCAACATAGCCCAGACTGTCCTGGGACTCATTATGTAGACCAGGCTAGCCTCAAATTCAGATATCCTCCTGCCTCTGCCTCCCAAGTGCTAGGATTGAAGGTGTGTGCCACCATTCCCAGGACACTTTGCATTTCTAAGACTCGGTTCTATTTACTAAAAAAAACTAAAACTTCAACTAATATTTAGTTTGTCTCTACCTTACCCCCAAATAAGGTCAAAGCTTAGACCTGATTAATCTAAAGTACTGAGCTGGGCACACACTCTCTTTCATCTCTCCTCACCCTGCTTGATCCAGCACTGCTTCCTGTTAGAGGGAAATTGGGTGAGCAGGAAAAGAACAAAACCACCCTTCTGACCAGGCCAGACTGTAGTCTGAATTTGTCATTAACTGTTCTTATCATTCCTGGTGTATGCCTTCAGGGTGGCTGGCAAGAATGGACAGTTGCTCCAACATCACACCTTAGCAAAAGGCTCAATTCCTTGGGAAAGCAGGCAGCCCCTCCCTAAAGGAAAGGAAATGACAGTGAGTTTATTGAAGGGATTCTTCTTTTTTCCACAGGAATTCTTTGGGGACTTGTACTTAGTCTTGGGAAAAGAAAATCTCCACAGAAATGTCTTTGGGAAAACACCTCCCTTCCATTTGGGTTGGCAACATGGTTAGTCAAAGTAGTTGTGTTTTCAGCTTAAGCCCAAGAGGACCTATCTGAATCTCTTGTTGGTTTTGCTTAGATCCTAGAAGGTAGGAATTAGCCATTATTATGGACCCTGTCCTCTAGACTACCACTCATGCAAGGTACCTCTGATCAAACAACAAAATCCCTTTTAGCTAAAAACTCTTTGAATTAACTTTGATTTCCACACCACTTATTCATACATCCTTTTTTAAAATTAACATACTTCCCATCCCTAATATGCCATACCCTCCCCTTCCCCCAATCCCTAACTAAACTTTTAACTTGAAATATTCCTTCCTATTCCCTCATATCAGCTGCATTCTACTATCCCCTCTAATTATATGTCTGAAATTGGGTTGCAAGATCTTAGGTTTCCACACAGCTTTTTTTAAATCTTTTTATTTAAATTAGAAACAATCTTATTTTATATAGCAGTCCCAGTTCCCTCTCCCTCCTGTCCTCCCATGCCCCCCGCTGACCCCCATCCCATCCCTCTTCTGCTCCATTGAAAGGGTGAGGCCTACCATGGGGGATTATCAAAGTCTGTCACATCATTTGGGGAAGGGCCCAAGCCCTCCCCCACATGTCTAGGCTGAGAGAGTATCCCTCTATGGGAAATGGGCTCCCACTGTTCATTCATACACTAGGGATACATACTGTTCCACTACCAGAGGCCCCATAGACTGCCCAGGCCTCCTAACTGACACCCACATTCAGGTGGCCTGGTTTGATCCTATGCTGGTTTCTGAGCTATCAGTCTGGGGTCCATGAGCTCTCTGTTGCTCAGGTCAGCTGTTTCTGTGGATTTCCCCAACCTGGTTTTGACTCCTGGTTTTGCTCATCACTCCTCCCTCTCTACAACTGGATTCCAGGAATTCTGCTCAGTGCTTAGCTGTGGGTCTCTGCTTCTGCTTCCATCAGCTACTGTATGTAGGCTCTACGATGGCATTTACAATAGTCATCAATCTCATTACGGGAAGGGCATTTAAGGTAGTTTCTCCACTATTGCTTAGGGTCTTTCTTGGGGTCATCCTTGTATATCTCTGGAAATTTCCCTAGTGCCAGAATTCTCTTTAAGCCTATAATGGCTTCCTCTATTAAGGTCTCTCTTTTCTTGCTCTCCTCTATTCTTCCCCCAAATCAATCTTCCTGATCCAAGATTTCAATTTCTAAAGATGGAGAAAACAAGATATTCCATGACAAAACCAGATTTAAACAATACATATTCACTAATCCAGCCCTACAGAAAGTTCTGGAAGGAAAACTCCAAACTCCAACCCAAGGAAGTTAACTACACTCACAAAAACAAAGGCAATAGATAATCACACTTTACCAAAAGCCAAAAGAAAAAATGGGGGGATCCACACACAATACCAACAATAACAACAACAAATCAAAAACAAAAAATTAACAATCAATGGTCATTAATATACCTCAATATCAATGGTCTTAACTCACCTATAAAAAGACACAGGCTAACAGAATGGATACAACAACAGAATCCATCCTTCTGCTGCATACAAGAAAACACATCTCAACTTTAAAGACAGATATTAACTCAGAGTAAAAGGTTGGGAAAATATTTTCCAATCAAATGAACCCAAGAAACAAGCTGGTGTAGCTATCCTAATATCTAACAAATTAGACTTCAAATTAAATCATTCAAAAGAGATGAAGACGGTCATTTCATATTCATCACAGGAAAAACACACCAAGACAAGTCTCAGTTCTGAACATCTATGCTCCAAATACAAAGGCATCCACATTCATGAAAGAAACATTACTAAAACTCAAATCACACATAAAACCTCACACAATCATAGTGGGAGACTTCAACACCCCACTCTCACCACTAAACAGAACCATCAGACAGAAGTTATGGCCCAATTAGGTCTAACAGATATCTATACAACATTCCATCCAAACCTAAAAGAATATTCCTTCTTCTCAGCACCACTTGGAACCTTCTCTAAAATCAATCACTTACTCAGCAACATAGCAAATTTCAACAGTTACCAAAAAAAAAAAAAAAATTGGAACAACCTCGTGTATCTTATTGGATCACCATAGTTTAAAGTTAGAATTCAACAACAACAGAAATTGCAGAAAACCTACAAACTCATGGAAATTGAACAATGTGAAATTGCACCATTCCTGGGTCAAAGAAGAAATAAAAAAAGAAATTAAAGACTTCCTAGAATTCAATGAGAATGAAGACATAACATACCCAAAGTTATGGGACACTTTGAAAGCAGTCTAAGAGGAAAGTTCATAGCACTAAGTGCCCACATGAAGAACCTGGAAAATAGTCACACAAGAGAATTAACAGCACAATTGAAAGCTCTAGAACAAAAAGAAGCAAACTGAGGGTGCAAATCAATACAGTAGAAACAAAGAAAATAATACAAAGAATCAATGAAGCAAAGGGTTGGTTCTTTGAGAAAGTCAACAAGATAGACAAACCTTTATCCAAACTAACCAAAAGACAGAGAGAGAACATGCAAATTAACAAAATCAGAAAGGAAAAGGGGGACATAACAACGGACAGTGAAATCCAGAGAATCTTCAGGTCAGACTTTGAAAACGTGTACTCCACAAATGTTGAAAATTTAAAGGAAAAGGATCTACACAGCTTTTTTATACACCTTCATTTCGGTCAGCCTTGCCATGCATAGTCTTCTCCCAACCCCCACACATGTTTGAGCCTTTCTGTGCTTTCATTTCACCTGCATTTTTCTATTTCCCCTGACTTAGTGTATGCATCACAAAGACCCATTTCTAATTCCCTGACTTCTACCTGTACTTCAAGTTATATAAAAACACCAGTGACTGGAAGCTGGGATCTTCATATGAGAAAGAACAATTGGTGTTTGCTGTCCTGATCCTGGGTGGTCTCATTCAATATAATACTCAGATCAGTCCTGCTCTTGTCTAAGAAAGACCAGTCGAGATAAAACCACTTCCACCAAAGCATTGGTAAGGAGAGCTCATATCCTTTTCCTTTTCTCCCAAAAATATTCTTTTATTCTTAAATTCATTTGTACAAATAAATGAAAATGATAAATGATAGTGTCTATTGTGGTAGTATCTACCCATATTCCTGGTGTTTGGGAGGCAGAAGCAGAAAGATTGAGTACAAAGACAGTCTGGACTACATAGAAAGACTTTAGCTAAAATTAAAACAAAAACTAACTGGACTCAGGGACTATTAACTATAATTTCTTTAGAGAGGGAGAGAGAGAGAGAGAGAGAGAAAGAGAGAGAGAGAACATGAAAATAAGTGGGAGGTAAGTGGTATGCCTGGGGAAAGCTGGAGAAAGGTACTGGGGTATGAGTAATATCAAAACATGCTGTATACATCCATGAAATTGTCAAGAGATAAATAAAATATTATTTGACAAATGAAGGAAGCATGGCTACAAACCTGCTCTCATAAATTACAAATTAATTCCAATGGAAACTGATTTGTCAAAAGGAAAAGTGTGGAACAACAACATAGCCATAACATTGAGGGACTTGCCAGACAACTGATGATGAAGTAGTATCAGGGTATTTAACGTACTCTGTGGGGTAAATCTTTTAACAGATTTGTCTTCTAAAACTTCATGCGGTAAGCAACCCAGGAAGCTAAGCTCCTGTGATTAGTTTGTCTCTTTTTCTGTTCTTTGCTGAAGTCCAGATCATTAAAACTGATAAGCGGAGCTGAACAACACAAAGGCTCCTGATAGTGGGGGGGGGGGGTTGCAGATTTCACGACTCAGAACCAGTGACAGAAATCTCTATTGCACACATGAATCCTGACATTTGATTACAACAGGACTCTAAAAATGATGCAGAAAGGCATTTGGTTGGTTTCTTTAGGTACATTTCCCATAAGTTAGTACCACACGAACTTTTTTTAATTCCATTTCCTGTTGGACATACTCATTCTCAATGGTTTACACATACAAATGATGATTTGGAGACTCTCCAAGCTGCACCTAATAACAAGAAAAGGAAGGAAATGAAGAAAGTAGGAATGAGGGGAAGAGGAGGGGGGACTTTAGCAATTCATGAGTATTTTTTATATCCCCCCACTTGTTTCGTAGGTTGTTATCAAGATCACTAGTCATTGGTTGTAGCTAAGTTGAGAACAAGGCCAATGGCATCATGAGAAAAGCTGAATTTCAGGTTAAAATACTATCTATGAAGTAAGAAAAGTGGTCTACAATTCTTAGTATGTCTTCGGTTAATGGCACACATTTCATTCTTATAGCCCACTGCATATTGTTTCATTTCCTTAAACATAGTTCTCTTCCATAACATAAGAATAATGCAGCCACTGCCACTCTGAAAAAAAGGCTTGATGTCTAATATAAGACCTTCAGAAACACTTCCAAAGAAGTCACTTAAAAGCATGGTTCATCGGCGAACAGCATCAACACCATCTACAAATGTATTAAAAATTCTCAATGATGAGTCACACTTTACATCTCCTGAATGAATCTGTGTTTGATTTTTCAGAAAGTATGTAAGTGACATGAATGGTAGCAGGACTGAAGTCCGAGAGCAATGCCTAGAACCTTGCTGCTGTTCTGCACCTGCTCATATATAACCATTATTAGACACATATAGAATTTGGGTATAAGTATTTAAAATGTGAACAAATCCTTTGGCCTGTGGCACCACTGAGAAGTAGACTCACTTTCAATAGGAATAGATTAGACCTTCTCTGGCAAGCTGGACACAGCAGAAGTGGCTGCCAGATATGGACAGCAGAATCAAGTATTACTGACAGATGTTAAAGAAAAGGAGGAGAAGGAGTGATTCCATCACAGTGTCTGGGAAGTGTGACTTTAAGGTGGAGCTCAGCACACCTTTCCTGGGAAGGACCAGAGAGTGGTGTGAGTCACATAGTCTGCTGCCTCCACAGAAAGAGAAACTGGGCCATATCTTATGCTCCTAGCAGAGTGGGGAATCCAGTAAGGCAAAAACCATCTGTCTGGACAACCCTCATCACAGCCTAGAAAACAAGAGCATCAAAACTTTGATGGCTCACAGTGGGGAAAGGGAGGTTTCACTTCCTTTACTTCCAGAATCTGTGAACTATAGGCCATGACCTTAATCCAGCCTGTGGTCTATTTCCGTAAAGATAGTACTGTTAGAGCAAAACAATGTCCATTCATGTGTGTGGCCTATGGCTGCCTTCAAGCTAGGAGAGCAGACCCCAGTGGCAACAACTGAGGCACTCTGCCCCACAGAGCCTAAGATACATGCTTTTAGGTCACTATGGGTAAGTTGCCTCAGAAAGCCATAGGCAAGTGGTTACGATGGTGGGTTTCTCCTGCTTTTAGCAAGGTTTCTCCCAACTGCTTCCTCTGCAAAAACTGTCCTCTGCTAAAGAAGATGGCACTGACAGGCTTGCTTAGTTCCCCTGGAGTTTCTTGTAGCTTTCAAGATCTTTTTAAGTAAGCCCTTTTACTATTAAAACCTTAGACAGGGTTAATTATTCATGAAGCAGTCCATTTGTTATGCCAAGGCAGCAGTGACTTGGTACCTTCTTCTATATTAAACCTATCCAGAGACTATTAAACACCTTAAGAAGCAAAAGGCTTGGCTAGGAGGAAAATAGTGCCTGCACTCCACACCTTTGGAGCAGTCCCAAGCTAGTGAAGGAAGCAGGGAGAACAGCTGCTAAGCAAACAAGGGCTTAGCACAGAATTTGGGGCTGTTTGTGTTGAAGCTTCAAAGAATAGTAAGCATCATAAGTGCAAGAAACAAACCTCAACAAACAAAACCTTCCTGCCTTTGACTTCACTGAAAGTAACAACAGAAGGAAAAGAGGCTCAAGTGGTTGGGGTAAACACACACACACACACACACACACACACACACACACACACACACACACACACACACACCTCTTTGCAACATGGTGTTAACAAAACAGTTTTTCACTCTGAGACAGTTGGAAAACAGATTTGCTTCATATACCTAAACTTCTGTGCACTTTAGAAATACTATTAGTGGCACCTTCTGGTCACTTAATGCATTGCATGCCCCTTGTCATCAGACCTTATTTTTCTCTGTGAATAGTTATTGTAGAAACATATTCCCCTTAGAGAAAGAGAAGTGATGGGTTATCTGGAGAGCTCTACACATATAGAGTCCAGATGAAGTGGCCTTTGACTCACTTTTAAAACACCCATAATTCTTTGAGATAACTGTTTTTCCATATCAGAAAAACCAAGAATACTTCTTGGGACCAAAAGCTTGAGAATTCTATGAAACGAAAGATTCTAGGGCTATAGACCTGACTCAGTGGTGGAGTACTTACCTGGCATGCACAAGACCCTAAATTCTATTGGAGACAGGGAGAAATACTAGACAGCTAACCTTCACTTCCTTCCATCCATTTCAACTCACTCAAGCTCCAGAGACATCAGGCAGTTCATAAACAAAACAGGGTTAAATCACAATTTGGAGCTGCTTTGTCCCAAGACAAAGAGGAAACCACTCTCATTCAACTATGCCCACAAATGCCCAGGTTTCCATAGCCACTCTGCTGTGTTCCTCTTGGGATACCTTGGGGTCACCAAAACCTGTTAGCAAAGCAAGTTGCCAGTACATTTTGTCACATTTGCTGTAGAAATTACATTGTAAGTTAATACAGCAAGAATACTTGTAACCTACTAACAAAAGCCTTGCACACAGGATAGAATTCTTCCTAGAACCACACTGCTTCCCCTGCCTGTAGCCCATTCACACAAAGGATAGAGAGTCATCTAGGACATGGCTGAGAGGATTTGTGGAGGTGGACCAGGGTAGGAAGGCTTAAATCCTGACATGGAAGTGAAGTCCTTTAGGACACACATGAAAGCCTGTAGGGAAAGGGACAGGTTAGCTGTCTCTCCCTTGACAGAAATGTGGATCCCAACTCACCGTACTAAATCCTTTTGCTTCTGATTTGGAAAACATTTGGCATCCTGGAAAGTACATCCTCAGTGTTGACATCCACAAAGCACAAAGGGAGTCTCTCCTGGTCCTTCCTGGACCATGTCATGATGGCAATGAAGCAAGGATGAAACAGGATGGCCTAGGATCCCTGAGGGAAGGAACAGAAGTATCTTCAGGAGATCCTCTGGGATCTTTCGGAAGAATAAATTTTTCCTCTGAGGACAAAAGAGATGTTTCTCAAAGAAAAACAGCCATATTGTAGGAAAATGCATATTTTATGAAGACATTCAATGGTGCATTGAGCAAATTGCTTTCTGATTGGAACGTTAGAGCAAGTATTTTTGCTTAGAAGATGCTATTATTTATTATCATAACAGGGACTTAGTGAACATTGTTTCTTGAGTCAAATAGACATTTTTACCCCTGTTTTCTTGATGATAAAATTGAAGTTCAGAAAAGTTTAATGGCTGTTGCAAGATGAAAGGAAGTAGGCAGACATGAGCTCAGTTCTGTCTCCAGAGCAGGGGCTGTCCACCCTGCCCACACTTCTGTTACTCCATACAGTGGTTGACTTTCTCAGACAAAGCAGACTACAAAATTAACACTTCTATTGAGACATCTGCATTTTTTAAACCAATATGCTAAAACACAGTTTGTGGGTGGTGGTTATGGTATAACTACAGCATTACTGTTCTTCCATGGACGAAGCACTCCAAACTCCTGGCTGCAACGGGCCAGGGGAGTGGGAGCTGCTCTAGCAACCAATATTTTTTGACTGATAGTCACAGTAGCTGTTCCAGCTCTTCTGGGTGACTTTGGCCTGGCTGCTGCTACAACAAAGTGACAAAGTGGAGAGTGTATAAGCATTTATGTCGTGAGGCTCTAAGGACTGGAAATTTGAGATCCAAGTGCCATCATGGTCAGGTTCTGACACAGGGCTTCTCTCAGTTGAGGTGCTCCAGCCTATGACCTGCTGCACTGTCTACAGACTCAAGTGTGTCATTCATTCATTCCCACACCGTGATCAAATGTTTTCATTGTCCATTTTTTTTTTGACACAGGGTCCCCTGCATAGCCCTGGCTGTCTTGGAACTCACTATGTAGCCAGGCTGGGCTAGAATTCAGAGATCCACTGGCCTCTGCCTCCCAAACAATAGGATTAAAGACCTATGCCACCACACCCAGCTGCCACCTTCTACTTTTTACCTGGACCCTGCTTTCTGAGGTGCCTCCAAACTCCTGGCTGCAATGGGCCAGGGACGTGGGAGCTGCTCTAGCAACCGATATTTTTTGACTGATAGTCACAGTAGCTCACATGTGTGATAGTGAGAGTCACACATAACTCATATGTGTGATAGTGATAGTCACACATAACTCATAATCAAATGAGTTATGATTTATAGCAAATATACTTTTTTAACCCTGATCCATGATACAATTTATCAGCCAGACTCAAAGCAGCAGATACCAACTACTCAACAACTGACACAGATAAGGAAGAAATGACCAAAGAAGACCCCCAAACAACACAGGGACCTCAGCAAGGATTGGCCTCTTGAACTGATCTCTTAGAAGATGCTCTTTATGGTATCCACATGGCACCCCAGAAAGCAGAATGTGGAAGAGCAGTATTCCTCCATAACCTCTGCATCTGCTTCTGCCTCCAGGATTCTGCAATGTTAGAGTTCCTGTCCTGACTTCCTTTGATGATGAACAGTGTTGTGGTACAGTAAGTCAAATAAATCCTTTCCTCTCTAAGTTGCTTTGGTTATAGTGTTTCATCTGAGCAATAGAGACCCTAACTAAGATAGTATTCATCACGTGTTTTATGTCAAACAGCTTCATTTCTGTTACACTTCAATACAGCATTTTCAGAATGTCTCACAAGATATCTTTGTTGACAATATGAAGAAGAGCAGGGCAGATGACGGGACATTTATGTGAACTCTTGGGTTGCCTTTGTTTTGTTTCTTTGAATACCAGATTTTCAGGGAGTCATTAATAAAATGGATTTCATTGTAAGAGAATTACCCAGGATGCTAAAGAACCTGTAATCCTATCCTAGGTGGGATGGATTTTCATCTAAGGAAAATGAAGATGCCGAGAGAGGGGAAAGGGGTGTGTATCTATGATGGAGCAGGATGAGTATGTCTTGATGTAACCAAGATCCACACCATCAATCTTCCTTCCCTGAAGAACATGCTCTTTGTAGTCTATTCTCTTG
Source organism: Cricetulus griseus (assembly GCF_003668045.3). Taxonomy (NCBI): domain Eukaryota; kingdom Metazoa; phylum Chordata; class Mammalia; order Rodentia; family Cricetidae; genus Cricetulus; species Cricetulus griseus. Next base: position 188,719,312 of record NC_048595.1, on the reverse strand, counting down.
GTCTGCTCCATATCCCATTCTACTACTCACAGCAGCTATAGATCAGTGTAGGCACTAAAGGATTTCCACTGGGAGGTGGAAAGCTGTGGCCAGAGTAAAGGGAGAATCAAAACTAGGAACCCTGTGAAAAGAATCAGTGACCCTCGGAAAAGTTAATACTCACATTAGTCCATAGTCCAGACATAGCATTTTTGGTGCAAGTCCAAATGTAATGCAAAAGGTTTTGTCCCCAAAAGCTGAGAAAATATAGCTTTAAGATGGTCAAGAAGACAGGGACAATAAGAGAACCAATTCCAAAGCAGGTCTGTGTTCCAAAGAAATCATTCCAGGAACTGGTGGCAACTGTGAATTCAGCCAAGCTCTGAATACAAACCCAGGAGGACCAGAGCTCAAAGGAAACATCCAGTCACCCTGCCTATAAGAAGGGTTTCCCACACACTATGAAAAGGTAAGAAAAACTGAGAAGAAGGAGGAGAAGGAAGAGGAGGAGGAGGAGGAGGAGGAGGAGGAGGAGGAGGAGGAGGAGGGGAAAAATGAGATCTTCCTGCAGGAGAAGCATGCTGCCTCACTACTAACCCCACCACACAACGGACTGGCCTGAATCTTCACCTCAGGATGGCCACTTCTTTGCCTTAAACATAAGTGGTTCTTAAGTGTTTCTTTTCAAGCTGCTTACATCTTTGAGGAAAACTAATGTAGTGGACTATTTAAACATATTGATTCATTGGCTTTAAAGGGGGGCCATAAGCTCCAGAAACAGCATTCATTTCCAGGAGTGGCAGCTAGCTAGCTGTGGTCCATGACACAAGATCAGAAACAACGTTGCTTCCTTTAAATGGCCGACTGCTTCAAAGTCTTCATGAATTCCAATTAAAGTTTAAAGCTCACAATTAAGGCTCAGTTGCTAGGAAAGAATGAAAATGAATAAATGATTTAGGCAAACTCAACTCCAGTTATGTTCCACAACATGTGTTATCCATTCTTCAAATAGCTGAATTTATTTAAATGTTTCCATTTAGACCTGGGCATGTCAGTTGTTAAATGTTAAACAGTGAAATCAGGTTTCACACTCATAAGTTTCCTGTGGTTTGCTAGTAAAGAATGTAGAAAGACTTAACACTCCATGAAAATTCATATATGACTATGAATTTCTCACAGCAAATAAGAAAAAAGAATTTGTGGTGGTAATAACATGGGTTGCTGCTATGATAAGTTTTCTGTCCCAGTCAAGTCACACCACTGCTTCAGCCCCAAATGAACACACAGAGACTTTATTAATTATTAAACTGTTGGCCAGTGGCTTGAGCTTCTTATTGGATAGTTCTGTCTTAATTATTAATCCATTTTTATTAATCTATGTATTTCCACATGGTCCTGATTTACCAGAGAACGCCTGGCATGTCCTCTCTTCCCAGGCTCTACATGACAACTCCATCTGCCTACATTTCCCAGAATTCTCCTCATCTCCTAGCCCTGCCTATCTATACTTCCTGCCTGGCCAATCAGCCAGTCAGTGTTTTATTCATCAACCAATAAGAGAAACATATACACAGAAGGATATCTCCTATCAGGTTACTGGTATGGTGACTAAGATCCTTAATCCTAACACTTGAGAGATAGAGGCAGTAGAACCCAGTGTTCATGGTCACCCTCGGTTACATAGAAAATTCAGAACTACTGTGGGCTACATGAGACCCTGTCTTACAAACAAAAACAACAACATCAAACACACACACACACACACACACACACACACACACACACACACACACACGGCCAGAGAGATGGTTTATCAGGTAATGGTACTTACCACTGTGTCTAACAACCTGAGTTCAACCTGGACCCACAAGTTGACCTCTGAGTCCCATGCTATAGTCACCATGGTATAAGGGCAGACACGTACACAGAGAGAAAGGGTGGGGGAGACAGAGACAGAGAATAAATGAAGTAATAAATACTGTGGTTCAAAATCAGTGGCAAAAGATTAGAAAATCACCCACCTGACAAATGTCTATCATAGACCCCTCAGATATAAAGCAAAGAGGTAGAATGAGAAAGCACAGGGATCCTCCCCCAAACAAAGGAGGTGATAAGGGTTATTGGGCATCCTGTATCACCTCCCAGAACCTGACCCTGACTTAGTTTTCTTGAAGAAGTTATTTCCTGAATACTTGTTAATTCCCCAAACATTGAATGTTAACATCCAAGGCAGTGGCATAAGGTGATAGGTCTTCTCAAAGAGAATTAGATAATGAGGGCTGGGCCTTCATACAAGGTACTAGTGTTCTCGTAAAATAAGTCCAAGTAGGTTCCTTCATCTCTCCCACCAGTGAGGACACATCCAGAAGATGTCACACATGAGCAAGGAATTGCACCCTCACCAGAGAGCAAAGCTATCCTTGCCTTGATCTTGGAGTTTCCCAGCTTCCAGAACTATAACAGAGTATGTTACTTGTAGCCATATCAGTTTGTGGAGTGTTGTATTTTATAGCATCCTTGATGGATTCAGATAGTATAATCTGCCACCAATATAAACGTCATTGCATTGCACCTTGTGTGCCCACATCAAAGGCATAACAAACTGAGGACTGCCTGTGAGATGTCTACTGAGTCTTAGAGCTTCGGTGGGAAGGAGATAAACTTCCTAATTAATATGCTCCACCTTACATACATTTTTAGAAAATGTTATATGCAAGGAGGATAAATATGATTACCTTCAGAGAGGTCAGCACAGAAATTTGAGACTCTGTAAGTATTAAGAATGTTAACTCTCATTGACCCGTCTATACTGAGTCAATAAAATATTGATTCCTTTTTAATAATGTGTTTTAAAAGACAGGGTAATTAGCAAGGCCAAGGGGATGTAAGTATACCTCTATTCTCAGCATTCTAAAGCTTCATAAAGGAAGGTCTTAAGTTTGAGAAATCCTTGGCTACATAGCAAGACCCTATCACATAAAAAAAAGTTATTTTTAAGTAAACTAACACTTAGCATATGTGGCAGACTATGGTAGACATTGTTAATCTTTTTCTCTTTCCATTATGACTCCTTGTTTTCAGGACTAGAAACTCAGCCAAGAACCTTACATGTGTTCAACAATTACTGTGCCATTGAGATACAACCCTAACCTTCTTTCATTATCATTTTATTTTGAGACAGAGACTCACAAAATTACTCAGGCTAGCCTTGAATTTGCATATACCAACAAACCCCAACACCTTTAGGACTTATTATTCTTTTGATTTTCATTTGATAGATTTCTCTTTCCTTGAATTCAGTGGGTGGTTTATATGACCCCTCCATAACCCCTTAGAGTAGTCAATGGTGCCAAGCGTTGGTGGCACATGCCTTTAATCCCAGCACTTGGGAGGCAGAGGCAGGCAGATCTCTGTGAGTTCGAGGCCAGCCTGGTCTCCAGAGCCAGTGCCAGGATAGGCTCCAAAGCTACACAGAGGAACCCTGTCTTGAAAAACAAAACAAACAAACAAACAAAAAAAAAACACAGTCAATGGTCTAGGCTTAATTCAGCCTGTGTCTAGCATTTCCCTGCATCACAATTATTGTTCTAGGTGAATTTAACCCTAATAAGTTCAAGAGAAATCACACAAATGTCACAGATAACATGAAAAGGAGGCAGAAAATAGTGTGTCTGTATGACAGGAACAGCACTACTGACCATGGGGAAGTCAACGAAAAGGATAAGGAGACCCCCAGAGCCTGGTGATTCCACTGAACACCTTAGTCAAACAGCCCTATCTGTACCTTTTCCTTTAGACTGTCATGACATCTTCCTCCTGCTCAGCTACCTATTCTGTTAATAACCACTAAAATGGTGAGATGTGACCTCTAAATAAGCACTAAATGTAATTATTCACTGGGAATACTTTTTACTTGTTCCTCAAGATCCATTTTCTCTCTATGCTAAACCTCAGGAACTACAGATCCTTCCTGCAGCTAGGACTTCTGTAGCTACAACCTGAGATACAGCAGGCTGTTTCTTCAAGTCCTCTTTTGACCCCAACACCCTTCCTGAATTTGCCTTACTTTTTCTCACTTAAATTCTCCTTAATTTTTTGTTAAGAATTTCATAACATGCTTTTACTGAAATCCACTACATTTCTAATATTTGTTCTAGAATAAACACTTTACCTGAGGGTGACAGACAATGTCTCAGTGGTAAAAGGCATTTGCTGGTCTTGCAGAAAACCAGAGTTCAATTCCTAACAACCACATTGGTCAGCTCACAGCCACCATTAACTCCAGCCCAGGAGATCTGGTGCCCCCTGTGATCTCTTTGGGCATCTTCACACATATGGCACACACTCACATAGAAAAACAACATACACATAAGTAAAACTGAAACTACATCCTTTTTTTAGAATTCTTGAAAATTGCAGTGAATTAAAACAGTAGATTTAAAATAGTAGATAATTGACAAATTATTTTAGGGATTTTTATGGATAAATCTAAGAGATTACTAACACTACATTTTGTATATCTTACATTAAGTAAACTATGCATTAAATATATAGATGTAATTTTAAAGTGATGATGGGCTCAAGCAAAAGAAAGATTTCTACCCATGATAAAACAATACATCTACCAATGTGAGTCTGTATGAATGGTCACTGTGAAATGGCCACGTTTTAAGTTGCCATCTGCTAACACAAGCAGTTGAGGCATCTACAAGGTCAGCATCACTTCCCTTGGACCAGCCAGAGCAGCGTCTTCTCTCTGCACACCCTTCCTCACACGCCCTGAGAAGGACAGACCTTTCACAGTGTTTTCTTTGGAATGAGCATCAAGTACCAACCACAGTCAAGAATGTGCTGACCTGGACAGTTACCCCATTCCCCAGAGGTAGAAACAGTAGCTGAAGCTGAGGAACTATCACTCAGCAATGTGAGAAAATGAAATTTGAGTGGTGTGCATAATTCATGTGGAAACCATCATTTGTATCTAAGCTGATTAGATGTTTTCCCCTTGAGGGCGCAGAAGAGTTACTAGAAGGAAACCCAGGTCTGTCCCATCCAAGGAAGGGAAAACCTGAGGGGCCCCAGAGGAGTCTGCTGTAAGCCTCATTTCACTCCCAATGACTTCACAGATGCCAATTTAAAGGAGGTCACAGGTATTTACCTTTCCTCCCCATCTGTTTCAGTCTGGTTTATGAAGGAGAGAAAATGCCAATGCCTGTGTTCCTTGGAGCCCACAACACATTCATTCTGAAGATTTTTTATGGTAGGGTAAACGTTATCCCAGTAGGAAATGTCACTGGAATAGATATAAGATTTATATAGGTAAACCAATTCCTTCCCTCAGCAAAAATGGGTTATACCTACCCAATCCTGCCATGTCTCATGTGTGATGCTTTGACAGAATAGGGCACCAAGGCATTGAAGCCTTAACACATGCCACCTCTGTGTATGTGTGTGTGTGTGTGTGTGTGTGTGTGTGTGTGTGTTTGTGTGTGTAAGAGAGAGGGAGAGAGAGAGAGAGAGAGACTTACTCAGGCTGGCCTTGAACTCCATATATAGTTGAAGATAACCTTAAACTTCAATTCTTCTGCTTCCACCTCCCAAGTGCTAGGATTACAAGTATGTACCACCCATGCCCAGTTTATGTGCGTCTGGGGATGGAAACCAGAGCTTCAGGGATGTTAGGCAAAAAAGTACTCTTATAAACTGAGTCCCAGCCCCAGCTTAATACATTGTTAGATAAGATGCAGCCATGTCTTGTAACACTATTCAACAAACAACTTCCTAGGGATCAAAGACTGGACTGGACTTTATAAAAATAGTTATTTGACTACTAGAATATCATGTACAGGGTAGAAATAACCCTAAGGAGCAGATGTTCCAAAATCTCTTTATACATGCCCTTGTTTATATGATGAAATGTGGCTGATAGTCACATTAAGGTATATATTTGTAATAAATATCAAGTGCATACACTGTGCTGACACTGAGCTAGGTACTAAGTATAGAAAAAAATGAAGATGTAACTGCCTTCCAAGGTTTCACCCTTTACTGAGAAAAATACAAAAGTGGAAAATATTCTATAAAATCAATACCATAGATTTCTTAGTAAAATGCAACATGCCCATACATTCAAGTGTGCATGCTATCAAAATGAGTCATACAACCAACTACCAGGAAGCTCCTCGGGCAAGCCTTCATGAACCACATGAGTGGCTTATGCTCCTTGGAAAACAGCAACAGGACTCTGTCAGCACACAGCATAAATCTATGCCAGGAGCATTGTTTAGGTTAGCTTACCAACACTAATGCATGGCAAAGAATTCTAATGAACTAGTTCTTGTCTTACAGGTCACGGACAGAGAGTTGAGATAACACAGCCAACTCATTCTGAAGAGGTAGCTACCTATCCACATGTACTCAGAAGAGTGTGTAGGATAAAATCTAGAAGAATCATTTGAATTCAAACATGTCTCTTGTGATTTCAAGGTATGGTGGCCTAGGGCATTGATCTCCTTGAGTAATTAACACTAGAGTGATCCTGACCCTAACCAAGACAGCAGAGCACTTTCTCTGTGATGAAACTACTTTGCCATTAATGTTCTTACTTTTTAAGGTGTCTCTTTTTGTATATACAAGTGTTGGGCCCAAAGTGGGGTCCAACTTCGGGAGACGCACCCCACAGAGTCACTCACAGGATGCAAGTTCGATGCAAAAGCAAAAGGATTTTATTCCAACGCATTGGGGTCTTTCTCTGAGAAGAGATAGACCCCAAGTTTCCAAAGCAAGCAGTTTTTATATCTTTTTGGTCATTAGGCAGGAGTATGACAACATACTGATTGGCTATAACATATACGAGTCATTTACAGATTGGTTGGGAACTGAACTTAAAATTTTGCCCACAAGGGGTTTAGAATGTTATTTTGGTTTTTATACTTGCAAGGCCATGGGACAGCTAGTGGTTTTTCCGGGAACATAGTGGCTTATACTTATTCTCAAAACTTGGGTGGTGATGACCCTCTGAAGCAGGGTAACCCGTAACAATTTTTAGAAACCAGACAGTTGTTGAGGATAATAACATTCCTTGGAAACTAGTAATAATAACAATTTCCAGAGACTGATCATCATGACCATTTCATGTGTTCTTTTTCCCAGAGCTTCGTGTGTAGCCAGGGTGATTTTCAAATACATGCTGGTGGGTATCAGGCTGGGTTTGAGTTGGGGTCTTTCACAAGTATTTTTCTAACTTCAGGCAAATTAATAACAAAATCAAAACTCTTACAATTCTCATATTTTAATTTTATTTCCCCAAATATTTAATACAGTAGCAAAAACTATAGGGGTGTGTGTGTGGTGTGTGTGTGTGTGTGTGTGTGTGTGTGTGTGTGTGTGTGTGTGTGTGTTTGGAGAAGGCTGTCTGCATACTTTAAGTTTCTACTAAACAAACCACAACTTGGCTTAAGAGTTGTGAGAAATAGGTGATTTTCAGGCAATCCACACATCTACCTTAACAAACCAAACACTTAGTTGTCTGCTTCCCTGAACTCAGGCTCATGCTGTTGAACCAACCTCTCTGAAACTTCCAATCATGAGTGCTGCCTGATTCACAAGTCTCTCGTTGCTCAAATACATTATGCTAAATTTAATTTCTTGAAAATCACATGCAGATATATTTATGTCTGTGTCAACACCACATCAGATTCAAAGATATTTAAGGTTAATATTTAAAATAATTGCAAGAAACTTCCATAATTCTAACAGTCCTTTGTCAAGAAGAAAAAGATAATGTGGGAATGTGTTTAGCAGAAAATTTTAAAGCCCTTTACCTTTATTTTACTTATTTCTTCTACTCACAGACCTATAATTACCCCCCAGTAAAAACACACCTCCTCCCACTCAGTCCATGCAAGTAACAATCTTTTATACTTGGTTTTCTTCTTAGTCCTGTTCCAAGGTAAATCTGCCTATCTTCCCAGTTGGAGTCAGCACTGATCAGTGTGGCTCTTTTTCCTCACTAATTGGTCAGCAAAGTGAAGAAAACAACAGAGTCTTTCTTCCTTTCCACTGAGTCCCAGGATCAAACAGAATTTGCCCAGTAGAATTGTTAGTAACTGAAAACACACACACACATACACACACACACACACACACACACACACACACACACACACACACACACCTGCCCATACTAAAAGTTTTACAGAACTGAATTAATCTTTTCATACCTTTGAATCACTTACATTTTCCATTTTGAGCAATTTTCAAGTCATTATACTTTCATCCCACAGAGTACTGATTGATTGTATAATATTCCATTATAGAATGGAATCACTATCTGTATACTTTTTTCACTTTTGTCTGTGAGAACACTGTCACAGTAAACATCATTGTCCATGATGATCTCTTATTATTCCTTTCAAATGATTTTCTAGAGCTTGAATTGTGGGATTTGACTCCACATGAACTTTTTGAGATTTCAATGCACATTGCCAAATTACTTTACAGAGTAGTTGGAACCATCTCATTTCTCCTGCCTGTAAGAATGTCCTCTCTGAACCTATACCAGCGCACAACACTGGGTTTTTGTTTTTATCTTTTCTAAATTGGAATTTGTAAAGCAATATATTTATTTTTGATATATTAGTACCATGAATAAGCACAGACCTGAGGCAGGAAGCAACATGTATTAAACCCTGTGTGCTGTTCAGTTAAAGGTTCCAAGGTGACCCTGTGCTCCCTATTTCCAAGTTGTGCCTTGAAATGTCTTGGAACAAGATAGAGTATAAATGAATATATTGTCCAAGTTCTTGATGAGAATAGCAAAGGCAATGGATTTCTCCAAGTGCAATAAAAACTATAGAGAGAAATGGAAAACTTTCTGGAGGTAAAAATATTTTGAACAAACATTCTATAAAAGCTGAATGAGCTAGTTCATGAACTACACCAGTAGCCTTGAAATGATGCTGTCATCTAACCCCCATACACACACGTAGTACCTGACCACATTGAATCTGAGTCTGACAAATATAACCTGCTTTGGCCAAGGAAACATCAGCAAGCTTGACATAGTAGAAACTTTATGAACAACTTTCCACAGGTACGTGTCCACCCCTGTGTGAAGTCCAGATGAAAGAGCACCAGGAGAGAAAAAGTGTCAACCTCCCAACTGTTCTAATTGGACTGAGACATCAGACACATGAGTCAGGTCCCATCAAGCCCCAAGTGAGCTCCTGAAGATGAAATGAGACTGACAGAAACAGAATTGTTTCACACACACACATTTGTGTGGTTGGTATGTAGAAATCAATAACTGATCTAACAGTGTGTGTGGTGGTTTAAATAGAAATGGTCTCCATAGCCTCATGCATTTGAGTGTTTTGTTATCAGGAAGTGGCACTACTTGAGAGTGGCCCTGTTGGAGTAGGTATGGACTTGTTGGAGAAAGTGTGCCACTGGGGATGGACTTTGGGATTTCAAAAGCTCAAGTCAATCCCAGAGTCTCTTCTGTAGCCTGTGGATCTAGACATAACACTGTCATCTACTTCTCCAGCACTTCTGCCTGCATGCCATGCTCCCTTCTAAAATAATAATAGACTAAAACTATGCAACTGTAAGCCAGCCCCAGTTAAATACGTTCTTTTAGAGTTTCGTGTTCATGGTGTCTCTTCACAGCTACAGAACACTGACTGAGACAAACACATTCTAGGCTTTCCTTGAACATTTATTGGATGCTTAGTGTCCAAAATTCTGAGCAAAAGCCTTGCATGTTAGTGAAAGTAACTGCATAGTATGTTAAGACACCTGATATGACATACTACCTGATAGTGAGCCAGAACTAGGACTTTAGAACTTCCATTATTCAGAGGATACATGGGAAAGGAAATACATGAGTTTTGTCTTGAAAGATAATCTGACAGACTAAGAAAAAAGAGTCTAGGAAGTAGAATAAAGAAAAGTATAGAGGTTAGGATATCAAACAGACTGAGTATGTGCCTGTGAAGGAGTAACTCAGTAAGAGAAGGTAGATACTGAAGATAAAAAAAGAATCAAGCTACTTAGACTTGGATAAGATGAAGTAAGTTCTTGGTCTCCCATTTTAGAGTCGTTTTATGGGAGAGTCAGGAAGGAATCTGTTGTGCTCTTACATACATTAACTACTCTGTCTCCTTAGAAAGTCTAATACATTTATGTAGTTGAAATCCTCAACTTGATTGAAGTCAGTACCCAAAGCTCTGGCCAGACTGTCAGTTGAAATGGATCAAGTTGGATCCAGTGCAGTAGAGGAGGTGTGGCCCATTTTCTTTCAGGGGGTGTCCAGAAACAGAATGGTGTCAGTGAGCAGGGTGACCTCATGCCCCAAGGTTCCCAGAGAAAGAGGGAAATCTGCTGCCACAGCCTTCCTTGTCAGGCCACTGAGAGGCATCAGAGCAGCTTCCATATGCTTGCGCAGTCTTGGAGTTTGGACTCGGCACTTCCGAGATGATAAAGACAGATCCAGATAAAGAAAAACCTCTAAAGGTTTACACTTCGATTAAAAATATATTTAGGCCTGTGAGAGAAAAAGTAACAGGAGGAAATAGAGTAGCCGGTTGTGATGGCACAAGCTGGTAGGATTTGCTGAAGGAAGCAGAGGCAGGCAGATTTCCACAGAGAAACCCTGTCTCAGGAAAAAAGAAACAAAAGAAAGTAAAAATAAAGTAATAAAAAAGCCACATAAAGATGGAAAATACACAGAGAATCTGGATACTATATATCATATTGCTGTCTTTAAATTGTTTGATTGCTGAGGAAAGACTTACTGCTGCTAAAATACATTTGATTATAAATGCTGCTAAATTAATTCAACTCATACAGTTTAAAAATTCTTTGACTTCAAAATTTAAGTCTAAGGACAGGCTACTTAAAAAAAGAATTTCTGCTTGTGTTTCCACAGAAAATAAAAAGCTATGGATTCTTTCCAGACTAATATGTTTTGATCAAGCAAGACCCCCTGAAGTTGGGACGATACAGCCTTACAGACTACAAAAAGGACTTGGTCAGGTTTCTATGTTTTATCATGATCCCTATGGCATGAATATCGCCCCTATTCAACAGGAAGCAGTTTAGAAGGAACGATACCCAAATTCCCAAATATTGCTTGTAAATGTTTGTTTTCATTTAAATGGGGTTGGTTATAAATAGTAATGAGCATAGTCAATCTCTTTTTAAAGAAAAAAAAAGGGGGAATAGGATATAGGAATGAATACTTTGCATTGACATGGATTTTCATTTATTGATACAACTTTAAGGTCAAGTATGTGATATGTATATGTCTCCTCTTGTTTAGGTATTGTGTTTATACAGATCTTTTAAAATGATATGCATATATAGCTACCTATAATAGTCAGAACTTATAATTAGGTTAGTTACATTTTCTAGATATACAGAGATGTATTTGAAATGGATAGATATTCTTCAAACCTTTCAAAGACCTACAGAAATATGGCATTTAAATGGTTTAGGGTTTTTATTGGCAGTGAGACACAACTGCTTCTGGCATACCAACTATGTCAGAAAGGAGAATGGGCATCGAAGAAACTCGTTATGGAGTTTGCTTTCAACATGGCAAGATTAGACATTTGGGCAAGAAACTGCTCTTGCCTGGACTATTTGTTGCTGTATAAACTGGATATGCAGGACCCACAAGAAAGTGACTGCTGAACTTACAAAACGAGACAGTACTGAAGGGTTCCTGTTGAAATGGAGAAGTGTGCCAGACACATTGTGGCCTATGGGCTGAAGATGGATGCCTCAACGTTACAGAGGAACTTTGGGTGACTGTCCGAGTAGCAGATGTCTCTGTCAGTTCTAGAGTTTATATATTATCCTTCTGTGGTCTTTGATAGAGTTGAAGACAGATAGTTATGGTTATAGTTATATTCAGTTATTATAAAAGATAAGTTATCTTTCTTTTTATTTAGACAGAAAAGAGGAGATGATGGGGAATGTACTTCTGTGTATGTTCATCTTATTGATTGTTGAATAAAGTTCTGTTTGGCCAATGAGGCAGCAAGTTAGACGAGACTATGAGTCAAGGAGGATTCTGGGAAATGTAGTAAAAAAAAGTGGTGATCCAGACAGGAAGTGATATAGCAGGGAGACTCATATTTAAGGAAGGACAAACAGGAAGTAGGCCTCTTTTCCCCTCTGCTCTTCCTCCAGTGGCATGAGGTGATCCACTGGCAAAGAGGGACACCAATGGAAGGTGTCCGATAAGATAAGTCTCATAAAATATATAGATTTATGATAATTAAGACTGAGCTAACAGATAAGAAGTCCTAGTCATTGGCCAAGCAGCATTGTTCCTAATACAAGTCTCTCTGTGCATTAATTTGGGCCCTAACTCAGGCGGGCGGCTAGGGTAAAGTGCACATGTGGCGATGGGGCCAGGCGATGGGGCCGGGCGACTTTTGCCAGAAAGATTTATCGTAACACAAAAATCCCAAAGTGTTTCATATTCCTCCAAACAAAAGCATGGTCTGGCCTATCACAGAAATACCTCACTCCTAGTACCAATTTCTGTATTAGTTAGGGGTTCTTTTGCTGTGAAGAAACCATGACCACAGCAGCTCTCGTAGAAGTAAGCATGTAATTGGGGCTTGTTTACAGGTTCAGGGGTTTAGTCCATTGTTGTCATGTCAGGATAAATGGTGGTATGAAGGCAGACATTGTGCTGGACAAGCAACTAGGAGTTCTACATCTGGATTGGCAGGCAGCAAGAAGAGAGTAAGACACTGGAGCTGGCTTGAGCATCTGAGAACTCAAAGACCTCCCCCAGTGAGGCACCTTCTCTAACAAAGCCACACCTGTTCCAATAAGGTCACACTTCCTTGTAGTGCCACTCTCATTAGTGCCACTTTCATTCAAACCACCACAACACTGTATATTCAAATACTAAGAATAAGCCAAGGCAGTATCATCTGATCCTTATCTTGCAAGACCAACTATCCAATCAATCTCGATTTCCACATAGTGGCAAGATTCGACATTCACAAGGACATAATGACAAAGTAAAAGAATCATGGGGAGACCAAAATCAAGTGTTAATTTGTAGATATCTATGCTGGTATAGATAACTGTGAAACTATGCTGTGTCTAAAACAGACAGGCACAACTTGCAGTCTCAGTTTGAAAAACATAGAAGCTAGCAAGCCCTAGGCCTGGCCCTGCATACAGAGACACATTATAAATTGGCCCCAAAAGAGACAGAGACCCCTTCAAAATCACTAGGTGTTGATATTTACACAGTTGTCTCCCTCTTGTTTCGGATAAAGAATTACAGACCAACCCCACAAAATTAGAGTCAACATAACAAGAGTCTGCACCCTATCAGTTACAGAAGGAAAGCATCCGTAAGAGAAGACAGGCCCAGTTTTTTTCAAGACAGTCAAATGTCTGTCTTATATAAACTCAATAAGTTGACTTTCCCCCTGAGCCTGACTAATGCTCCTGTGTTCTTAAGCCTAAAGTGTCCCCAATTAAGACCAATTATACTACAAAAGCCAGATGTCTAAGTTCTTTCATTCCACTTGAGAGACAGCTAGTGAAATGGATTGATTTGTTCTCACCACTTACAACCCCTTTTGCCCAAGAAATTTTATGCAATTGTAGATATATATATATCTACAATTGCATATATATATACATAGATATATATACATATATATCTATGTATATAACCTACAAATCAAATACTTATTGATGATAGATCATAAAGAAATTAATTTTAAAACAATTCTGTGGAATTCATATAAATTTGCCATCTATTAAATATTAAAACAAATTTGCATATTAATGAGATGAATGTGCTTCCTTGTTTTTATATACAAGCTGAGTCTTGGCTGATTATTTAATACTGGGATGTACAGCATCTTCAACAGTTTTCAAACTGGTACTTACATTTCATAATCATCAATTCTGAGGATATTTCTTCACATACATACCTGGTTCAAAATGGCAGAAGCATGCTTAGGATTCTTTCAGAACCTGACGAAAAATTTTTCCTAATTCCAAGCCAAAATTAATTTAATAAATTTTTATGAAACTAAAATAGCATTTGCATATTTTTATTTATTCTTGGAAAATGTTTTGATCTTATCTGTCTCCCACTACACCTCCCTTCAACCCCCCCCCAATGCCTCCACTCTAAATCCCTCCCAACTTCATGCCTTTTTTATTGCCATTAATAATGCCCTGGGTCCTATTACTGCTGTTGATATGAGGACATACACAGGGCATGGGCAACCTACCATCAGCCACATACCTCCCTCATCAGCCACCAACTGCCAATAGCTCCGAGGCTATAGGTGGGGCCTCTGGAACCCCTCCTGCTTCCATGCTGGGATTTTGGTTGGCTTGATCTTACACAGGTAGCATTCTAGTGACACAGCTACTGTGAATATACTGAGTTCTGATTAAAGGCAGCACTGTAGTTACATAATGCAGCATGAGGGTGAATTGGCAGAAGCACCTTGGATTCATTACATGCTTGGTTTTGTATTAAATTTTTGTCACTACACATCTAGAAACTTTTACTATTGCAAATTTTTTCTTGACCTAAGACTAAATTACAAGCCCATATGAAGTTCAACCTATAGTTAAGAAGCTAGGTTTGACAGCAACACAGGCTCTTGATTTTTATATAAAGTCCCTGTGAGGAATCATCTGTAGTAGTGTTGGTGAGACAACAGTGTAGCTGTTCTCAGTAAAGATGAAGCTACCACTACATATCCTTTGCACACATAACTGCCATTCTAAGACCTTGCTTGCATATTCAAAATGACTTTTCTATGGTATTTATACATTTAGTTGTACATCAAATGTTAGAATACTAGATTTAGGAGAGAGGTAAAATTATTTACTCCAATATATGACCCTGAAGAGAAGATTCATGTCCAGAATTTCTCAAAATCAAACATTAAAACAGTGCAAGAAAGAGGGTAAAAACGCTGCTAAAGGTGTAAAAACTCAAAGCAGCACTTTTTGTTTTGGAATATTTCTAATCATAAGAAATTCTCCCCAAAATTGATACTAAATATGATTCATAAAATATATAATCAGGGGCATATTTCCAGAAATTCATGTGATTAATTTGGTGTGTTTCTTTTTGTTTTATTGTGTTTTGTTCCTACAAAATTTTGATATTGCTTATTTAAGGGAGACTCATGCCAATTCCTGCCTTCATATGCAAAGATTTTTCAAAAACTTAATATATCTATGAAATGAATATTTCCTCCCTGCTCATGACTCAAACAGTAAATATTTTAAGAATTCCTTCAAATACATATACATTTGCATATTCATGAAAGGCAAAACTTCATACAGATATTTTCATATTGCAAGTTACATGCAAGAGTAAGTAGGAAATCTTGCCTGCTGTGGGGAGGTGATAATTGAGAAATGAAACAGAGAATGAGCATTTCTAAATATGCAGAGATTTATAAAAAAAAAAGCAGAGATTTGTAAAAAGATTGAGAAGGGGAGGCACTATGTACAAGTTTGATAGCTGGAAATATACAAATTTAGTTGAAGGGTATCATCTTCATTGAATGTAACTAAAAGATGTCCCTCACACCACAACCTAATGACAACTCTGGCAGAAGACCAGGAGTTTACTTTCTAGGACACCTCAAATGGTTGAGTGAATCAAGGACATAAAAAGAAAGTAAATAGAATTCCACAGTCAGAAAGGTGAAGCCATTAGCTCCTAGTCTCAATTCAGCCAATACAAAAACATCTGTCAAGTTTACCATACCCCAAATGAGAGATGAAAATCCTCTCTGAGGACATGAAGCAGCTCATAAAAAGTTACATGATTTTGCTATTCTGGAGTGGGAGAGGAAACTGCTCACTGCCTCACAAACTTAAAAGAAAGCTCTCCAGCAGAAATGTTGCACAAATATAGACACTTCATTAAGCTTTTTGGAAGAATGTTGCTAACCCACTTGCTCTTCAGGGCTTGCACAGCTTGCTTTCTTATACAATTCAGAGTACCCACCCCAAGTAAGCACCCCTCCACAACGGTGTGGGCTCTTCCACATCAATCATTAATCAAGAAAATGCCCCCAGCAATATGCCCACAAGCCAATCTGACAGAGATAATTCCTTGGCTGAGGTTCCCTCTTCCCAGAATGACTCTAGTGTGTCAAAAATGACCCAGAATTGCTGGTGAACAAGCCTTTGGCATATAAGCCTGGGAGAGAGGGAAGGTGTCATAGGGTTTCTATTGCTGTGAAGAGTCAGCATGACCATGGCAACTCTTTTTTTTTTACTTAAATTCTTTAATTACTACTCATATTTACATATCCATCCCCCCCATTCCCTCACCTTCCTATCCTCCCAAATTCCCCACCAACCCCCCAACCCATCCCCCAATACATCCCCAGGAACAGTGAGGCCCTCCACCAGGGACCTTCAAAGTCTGTTTTGTCATTTGGGGGAGGGCCTAGGCCCTCCTTGTTGTATCTGGGCAGCAATAGCATCCCTCTAATGAGTGAATTACCAATACGGAGTCAGGTAAAGATATTAGGGTATTTATTCGGGAGATGCCCTACTTACAGAGCAACCTAGCCAGTCGGCAGGGAACAGAGTAAGTAGAGTAAGCCAAAGATGGAAAGGAAAAGGGGGGTTCCCATGTGTGTGCCCCTCACTCTTAAAACTTCCCACATCACCCTGACCACATAGGCGTGGTCAGGCACATCTGTAGCCAGCCCCGAGCAGGTGTGGTTACAGTGTCCCCTACATCCCTCCATAGAGAATGGACTCTAGGGTTAAACACTGGTTCCACTGTTCTCAGGTTCCATAGACTGCCTTGGTCTCCTAGCTGGCACCCACATTCAGAGGGCTTGGTTCGATCTAAATAGAAAGATCTCCGAAGATGGATTAAAATGTCCAATAACTATATGAAAAGGTCAGCATCACTGAGAAGGAAAATGTAAGTCAAAAACACTATGAGACACTAGTGCACACCTGGCGAGATAGATATCATCAAAAAAAAAGACAAATAACAAGTATTGACAAGAACATGTGCCTTAGTTAGGAGTTTTATTGCTGTGAAGAAACACTGTGACCATGAAGGAAAACATTTAATTGAGGTGTCAGCTTAGAGTTTCAGAGTTTAGTCCATTAGCAACATATGTATGCAGGCAGACATGATGCTGGATACATCTTGATCAGAAGGCAACAGGAAATGGATTGAGAGTCACACTGAGGGAAAGCTTGAGCAGAGACCTCAAAGCCTACCCCCACAGTGACACACTTCCTCTAACAAGGCCACACCTACTTCAACAAGGCCACACCTCCTAATAGTGCCACTTACCTTTGGGGGGCATTTCCTTCCAAACAACCACAACATAGATGAATAAAAACCTTGTCCAATGTTGATGAAAACTTAGAACAGTATAGCCATTATGGGAAATAATATGAACATTCTTAAATAAAATTTTTAAATAGGATTTTCTTATAACCCAGAAATCCTCCTTATGGGAATATACTAAAAGAAATAAAAATCACCACATTATAAAGATATCTACATTTCTACATGGTTATTTAGCATCACTATCTCAACAGCCAAGATTCAGAAATAACTTTAAAGTCTCTGTCAACAAATAAATAGATAAAGAAACTATGGTAAATATATACAATGGAATAATAGTATTTGGATTTTAGAAGGGAGATCTATTATTTGCTACAATATCAGTGGCTGAGGAGATTGATTGATTGATTGATTAATTGATTGATTGAGATTTTAACTCTGAAATAAGCCAGACATAGGAAGAAAAGTATTACATTATTTCAAATGTACATTGAAAGGAAAAAAATTCAAAGTACAGTTTCAAGTTGTATCATAGAGCTATAGTTATAAAAATATTGACATAAAAACACACATTTATCAATGGAAGAGAATTGAAGACAGAGACATAAGTCCACACCAGATTTTTTACTAGAAGTCAAAAGTACACACTGGAGAAAAAAACAGAATCTTCAACAAATGGTGCTGTTCAAACCGGATATCTGGGTATAAAGATAAAAATAGATTCACATCTATCAACCTGTACAAAACTCAACTCCAAATTAATCAAGGACCTCAACATAAGACCATATAATCTGAACCTGATAGAAGATAAGATGGGGAATAGGCTTGAACTCATCGGCACAAGAAAGAACTTTCTGAACAGGACACTGGTAGCACAGACACTAAGATCACCCACTAATAAACAGAAGCTCATGAAACTGAAAAGGTTCTCTATGGAAAATGACACCACCATTTGGGAAAATAGGCAGCCTATAGGATGGGAAAAATATCATTACCAATTATACCCCTGTTATATGGTTAATAGTTACAAAATTATACAAATCAATTTTTAAACAAAAAATGCACAAAAAAACTAAAAGGAGAACAAGAAAGCAACTCAATTTTTTAAATGGAGTACAAAACTAAGCAGAGAGTTCTCAAAAGATGAAGCACAAGTGACTGAGAAATACTTTAAAGAAATGTCCAACATTTTTAGCCATCAGGGCTAAAAATTAAAACTATTTAAACAAATTAAAACTATTCTGAGATTTCATCTAAGAATGACCAAGAGCACTAAAACAAGTGATAGTTCATGCTGGCTAGGAGGTAGGGAAAGGGAAACATTTATTCATTGTTGGTGGTGGTGCAAACTTATACAACCGCCATGGAAATTAGTGTGGTGGGTCCTCAGGAAACTGGGAATCGAATCTACCTACCTGAAGATCCAGTTATACCACTCTTGGGCCTGCACCCAAAAGATGCTTCATCCTACTACAGAGACACTTGATCAACCATGTTCATTGCCGCTATATTCAAAATAGCCAGAAATATTAGGTTTATATGTATAACTTTTTTTTCAAGAACCCATATTTTTTTCCAACTTTTTAAATTTGAAATAGAAACAGAATTGTTTTACATAACAATCCCAGTTCCCTTCCCCCACCAGTCCTCCCCTACCCCCCCAACCAAAACCTTATCTGTCACATATCTTTTCTGCTCCCCCTGGATGGTGAGGCATCCATAGGGTGTCATCAGTGTCTATTGTATCCTTTGGGAGAGGACCTAGGCCCACCTTCCATGTGTCTTGGCTCAGGGAGTATTCTTCTATATGGAATGGGCTCCCAAAGTCCACACCTATGCTAGGGATAAATATTGGGCTTTTACAGGAGGTCCCATAGATTTTCTGAGGTTTCCTCACAGAAACCCATGTTCCTTGGGTCTGGATCAGTCCCATGCTAGTATTCCAGCTATCAGACAGGGGAGCAAGAGTTCCCGGATGTTCAGGTCAGCTGTTTCTGTGGGTTTCACCACACTGGTTTGAACCTCTGTGCTCTTCACTGGTCGGTCCTTCTCTGCATCTGGGTTCCAGTTCAGTTAGTTATGGGTGTCTACTTCTACTTCCACCAGCTTCTGGTTGAAGGCTATAGAATGACATAAAAGCCAGTCATCAATCTCATAATCAGGGGAAAGCATTTAAGGTAGCCTCTCCTCCATTGCTGAGATAGTTAGCTGGTGTCATCTTTGTAGATCTCCAGACATTTCCCTAATGCCTGATTTCTCTGTAAACCTCTTGTTATCATGTATTCTTCCCCTGACTCAAACTTTCTGCTCCCTCATGTCCTCGGCATCCCTCTTCTCCCCTTCTCATTCTCCTAGCTCCCTCCCCTCTCTTCCCATGCTCCCAAATTGCTCAGCAGATCTTGAACCTCTCCCCTTCTCCAGGGAACCATGTATGTCTCTCTTAGGGACCTCCTTGTTAATTAGCTTCTTTGGCAGTGTGGATTGTAGGCTGTTATCCTTAATCTATGTCTAAAATCTGCATACGAGTGAGTACATACCATGTTTGTCTTTTTGTGATTGGGTTACCTCCCTCAGAATAGTTTCTTCTAGATCCATCCATTTTCCTGCAAATTTCAAGATTCCATTTTTTTTTCCACTGTGTAAATGTACCACATTTTCTCTATCCATTCTTTGGCTGAGGGGCATCTAGGCTGCTTCCAGTTTCTGGCTATTACAAATAGTGCTGCTATGAACATCGTTGAACAGATGTCCTTGTTGTATGAATGTGCTTCTTTTGGGTATATGCCTAAGAGTGGAATTGCTGGATCTTGTGGTAGACTCATTCCCATTTTTTTTTGAGGAGTCACCATACTGATTTCCAAAGTGGCTGTACAAGTTGGAACTCCCACCAGCAGTGGAGAACTGTTTCCCTTTCTCAACATCCTCAACATGAACTATCATTGATGTTTTTGATTTTAGCCATTCTGACAGGAGTAAGATGATATCTCAGAGTTGTTTTGATTTGCATTTCCCTGATGGCTAAGGATGTTGAACACTTTCTTATGTGTCTTTCAACCGTTTTAGATTCCTCTATTGAGAATTGTCTATTTAGAACACATATTTTGACTAAAAATTTTTGCTAAAGATTGGCATGTAGCATTCCTAATTGTTTTGTTTTTGTTCCCCAGATACTCACTTTTATACATATTATTTAACTTTTCAACCAATGTCTTTTTGGTACTTTAATTTATCCTATGATTAACCAAATGAGCTAGTGTTGTGGTTTGAATGAAAATGTTCCATATAGGCTCATAGGGAGTGGCACTATTTGAAAGAATTAAGATATGGGACTTTTGTTGCAGTAGATTTGGCCTTGCTGGAGGAAGTGTGTCACTGAGGGTGGGCTTTGAGGTTTCAAGGGTCAAACCCAAGCCCATTGACTCACTCTCTTCCTGCTGCCTGTCCACTCAGATGTAGAACTCTCAACTAACTCCCCAGCACCATGTTTGCATGCCTTTTGCCATGGGCTAAAGCTCTAAACTGTAAGCCAGCCCCAATTAAATGTTTTCTTCTATTTTTTTCTTTTTTCTCCATTTTTTATTTGAATTAGAAGCAAGATTGTTTTACATGTCAATGCCAGTTCCCTCTCCCTACTCTCCTCCCCTAACACCCCCCAACTAATACCCTATCTATTCCATACACTTTCTGCTTCCCATGGAGATTGTGGCCATCCATAGGGGGTCTTCAGAGTCTGTCATATCCATTGGGATAGAGCCTGGGCCCATCCCTGTGTGTCTAGGCTAAGGGAATATCCCTCTATGCGGAATGGGCTCCCAAAGTCCAATCCTATGCTAGGAATAAGTACTGATCTACTACAAGAGGCCCCATGGATTTCTGAGGTCTCCTCACTGACAACCATGTTCATGGGGTCTAGAACAGTCCCGTACTTGTTTCCCAGCTATCAGTCTGGTGGCCAAGAGCTCCCCCTTGTTCAGGTCAGCTGTTTCTGTGGGTTTCACCACCCTGGTCATGACCCCCTTCTCATCACTCCTCCTTCTCTGCAACTGGATTCCAGTTCAGTTCAGTGTTTATCTGTGGGTGTCTGCTTCTACTTCCACCAGCTGCTGGATGAAGGCTATGAGATGGCATATAAGTTAGTCAACAATCTCATTGTCAGAGGAGGGCATTTAAGGTAGCATCTCCTCTATTGCTAAGATTGTTAGTTGGTGACATCTCTGTAGATCTCCAGACATTTCCCTAGTACCTGATTTCTCTTTAAACCTATAATGGCTCCCTCTATTATGGTATCTCTTACCTTGCTCTCCTCTATTCTTCCCCCAACTAAAACTTCCTGTTCCCTCATGTCCTCCTAAACCCCCCCCATTCTGCCCTTCTCATTCTCCTAGATCCCTCCCCCCTCCCCCCATGTTCCCAATTTGCTCAGGAGATCTTGTCCCTTTCCCCTTCTCCCCCTCTTAGGGTGCTCCTTGGTTCCTAGCTTCTCTGGTGGTGTGGATTGTAGGCTGGTAATCCTTTGCTCTATGTCTAAAATCCATGTATGAGTGAGTACATACCATGTTTGTCTTTTAGTGACTAGGTTCCCTCACTCTGAATAGTTTCTTCTAGTTCTATCCATTTGCCTGCGAATTTCAAGATTCCATTGCTGTTTTCTGCTGAGTAGTACTTCATTGTGTAAACATACCACATTTTCTGTATCCATTCTTCAGTTCAGGGGCATCTAAGTTGCTTCCAGGTTCTGGTTATTACAAATAATGCTGCTAAGAACATAGATGACCAGATGTCCTGGTTGTATGAATGTGTATCTTTTGGGTACATGCCTAATATTGGAAGTGCTGGATCTTGTGGTAGACTGATTCCCATTTTCCTGAGGGATTTCCATACTGATTGCCAAAGTGGCTGTACAAGCTGGTACTCCCAACAGCAGTGGAGGAGTGTTCCCCTTTCTCCACATCCTTTACAGCATAAACTGTCATTGGTGTTTTTTTATTATTATTATTATTATTTTATTTTAGCCATTCTGACAGGAGTAAGATGGTATCCCAGAGTTGTTCTGATTTGCATTTGCTGATGTCTAAGGATGTTGAACACTTTGTTAGGTGTCTTTCAGCCATTTTAGATTTCTCTATTGATTACTCTCTCTTTAGTTCTGTACCCCATTTTTAATTGGATTAGTTGGTGTTTTGGAGACTAGCTTCTTGAGTTCTTTATAACTTTTGGAGATGAGCCCTCTGTCGGATGTGGGGTTGGTGAATATCTTTTCCCATTCTGTGGGCAGCCGTTTTGTCTTGCTGACTGTGTCCTTTGCCATACAGAAGCTTCTCAGTCTCAGGAGGTCACATTTATTAATTATCAATCTCAGTGTCTGGGCTACTGGTATAATGTTTAGGAAGCTATCACCAGTACCAATTCATTCTAGGATATCTGCCAATTTCTCTTCTAATAGGTTCAGTGTGGCTGGATTTATGTTGAGGTCTTTGATCCATTTGGACTTAAGTTTTGTGCATGATGATAGACATGGATCTATCTGCAGTCTTCTACATTCCAGCATCCAGTTATGCCAGCACCATTTATTGAAGATGCTTTCTTTATTCCATTGTATAATTTTAGATTCTTTGTCAAAAATCAGCTTTTCTTAGATGAGTGGGTTAATATCAGGGTTTTCAATTGGAATCCATTGGTCTACCTGTCTATTTTTGTACCAATACCAAGCTGCTTTCAACTATAGCTCTATAATAGAGCTTGAAGTCAGGGATGGTGATGCCTCCGGAAGTTCCATTATTGTACAGGGTTGTTTTGGCTACCCTGGGTCTTTTGATTTTCCATATAAAACTGATTATTGTTCTTTCAAGGTCTATGAAGAATTGTGCCGGTATTTTGATGGGGATTGCATTGAATCTGTAGTTTGCTTTTGGCAAGATTGCCATTTTTACTATGTTGATCCTACCTATCCAAGAGCATGGGAGATCCTTCCATTTTCTGGTATCTTCTTTAATTTCTTTCTTCAGAAACTCAAAATTCTTTTTTATCATTTTTATTTGAATTACAAACAAGATTGAATTACATGACAATCTCAGTTCCCTTCTCTCTCCCTTCCTCCCCCATCACCCCCCCCAACTAAAGCCCTACCTATCACATATACTTTCTTCTAATCTACACCTGACTCAACCTTTCTGCTCCCTCATGACCTCTGCATCCTTCCTCTTCTTCCCTTCTCATTCTTGTAGCTCCCTCCCACCTCTTCCCATGCTCTCAATTTGCTCAGGGGATCATGACCCTTTCCCCTTCTCCAGGGGACAAAGTTGTCTCTTTTAGGGTCCTCATTGTTTACTAGTTTCTCTGGCAGTGTGGATTGTAAGCAAGACTCAAAATTCTTATGATACAGGTCTTTCAGTTTTTTTGTAAGCATTACCCTGAGGTATTTTACATTGTTTGTGGCAATTGTAAAGTGTGATGTTTCTCTGTTTTCTTTCAAAGTGTCCCATAAGCTTGGGTATGTTTTGTCCTGAGTCTCATTGAATTCTAGGAAAACTTTATCTCTTTTTTTATTTCTTCCTTGACCCAGGAGTGGTGCAATTGGGCATTATTCAATTTGTGTTATTGTTGAATTCTAACTTTAAAGCATGGTGGCTGATAAGATACTTGGGGTTATTTTAATTTTTTGTACCTATTAAGGTTTGCCAAGTATGTGTTTGATTTTAGAGAAAGTTCCATGTGGTGCTGAAAAGAATGTATATTCTTTTGTATATGGATGGAATGTTCTATACATGTCTATTAAACCCAATTGGGCCATATCTCCTATTAGATCCTTCAATTCTTTGTTAAGTTTCCATCTGGTGTTCCTGTCTACTGGTGAGACTGGAGTGTTAAAGTCTTCCACTATAAGTGTGTCAAGTTTTATGTGTGATTTGAGTTTTAGTAAGGTTTCTTTCATGAATGTGGATGCCTTTGTATTTGGGGCATAGATATTCAGAACTGAGAGTTCAACTTGATGGATCTCTCCTGTGATGAATATGAAATGACCTCCTTCATCTCTTTTGATTGATTTCAGTTTAAAGTCTAATTTGTTAGATATTAGGATTGCTACCCCCACTTGTTTCTTGGGACCATTTGATTGGAAAAATTTTTCCCAAACTTTTACTCTGAGGTACCGTCTGTCTTTGAAGTTGACATGTGTTTCTTGTATGCAGCAGAAGGATGGATTCTGTCTTCTTATCCATTCTGTTAGCCTGTGTCTTTTTATAGGCAAGTTAACACCATTAATATGGAGGGACATTAATGACCACTGATTGTTCATTCTTATTTGTTTTGGATTTGGGGTGGTGGCGGAATTGTGTGTGGATTTCCATCCCATTTTCCTTTTGACTGTTGGTAAAGTGGGATTATCTATTGCCTATATTTTTCTGGTTGTAGTTAACTTCCTTGCATTGTAGTTTTCCTTCTAGAACTTTCTGTAGGTCTGGGTTGGTGGATATGTATTGTTTAAATCTGGTTTTGTCATGGAATATCTTGTTTTCTCCATCTATAGTGATTGAAAGCTTTGCTGGGTATAGTTGTCTGGGCTGGCATCCATGGTCTCATAGTGTAGGTTGAACATCTATCCAGAACCTTCTGGCTTTCAGAGTTTCCATGGAGAAGTCAGGTGTAATTCTGATAGGTTTGCCTTTTATGTTACTTGACCTTTCTCCTTTGCTGCTCTTCATATTCTCTCTTTATTCTGTATGTTTGTGGTTTTGATCATTATGTGGCAAGGAGACTTTTATGTGGTCCAGTCTATTTGGTGTTCTTTAGACTTCTTGTACTTTCATTAGCATGTCTTTCTTTAGGGAAAGTTTTCTTCTATGATTTTGTTGAATATGTTTTCTGTACCTTTGAGTTGGCTTTCTTCACCTTCTTCTATACCTATTATTCTTATGTTTGGTCTTTTCACAGTATCCCATATTTCCTGGATATTTTGTGTTAGGGATTTGTTGGACTTAAGATTTTCTTTGTCGATGAGTCTATTTCTCCTAGTGTATCTTCAACTCTTGAGATTCGCTCTTCCATCTCTTGTATTCTGTTGGTTATGCTTGCATCTGTAGTTTCTGATCATTTACTCAGCTTTTGTATTTCCAGCATTCCCTCAGTTTGTGTCTTCTTTATTGTCTCTATTTCAGTTTTCAGGTCTTGAACTCTCTGAATTGTTTCCTTCAGCTGTTTGATTATATTTTCTTGGCTTTACTTAAGATACTTGTTGATTTCTAGTATTTTTTGTTTTTTTTCTTCCATTTCTTTAAGGGATTTTCTCATATCCTCTTTGAGGCCCTCTATCATTTTCATGAAGATGTTTTTAAGGTCATTATCTTCTGCTTTATCTGTTTTGTGATGTTTAGGTCTTACTGGTGTAGGGTCCCTAGACTCTGGTGTGGTCATATTGGTTTTTCTGTTGTTGAATGTGTTTTTATATTGTCTTCTTCCCATCCCTTCTTCCAGTGGGCATAGTAGGGGTCTCTTCCTCTCCTGGTGGTTATGGGACCAAGGTTCCCTTCTGGTAGGTGCAAACAGATCCAACACTCTGATGTCTCTCCTCTTCCCATGGATGGAGGCAGGACTGGTACCAGGGAATTGGATGTCTCTAAGTGGGCTGGATCCCACTAATTGGTGCCTGCCTTGAGCAGAGTCTTGGCCTCAGGTGTCCCCAAGCAGGGCAGAGGAAGACAGGCCAAAATTAGAACCAAGCCTGCCTAGTCCAGTGGATGGAGGCAGGACTGGTACCAGGACCTTGGCAGTCTCTGGGTGGGCTGGATCCCACTGAAATTGGGGTCTGCCGTGAGCAGATTCCAGGTCAAATGTTTACTTTTATAATAGTTACCATGGTCATGGTATTTTGTCACAGCAATGGAAACTTAACTAAGACAGTTACCTAGTATATTTAAATATTATCAAGCTATAACCGAGGATATTTTTATAAAAATTAATCATTTTAAACTATTTCAGTAGGAAAATTTGTATGAACTCAAAGTGGAATAATTTCATTATAGAAGGCAACTAGTGACTCCAAAATGCAACACAATTTAATGGTCTGTTCGAAATTAGAAATTAAAAGCAAATAGTACTTCTGTGCCTGTTTGGGCACTTCAGCAGATGCTGTGTAATAACTGCACAGCCTAAAAATCACTTCCCTGCAATCTATTAGAAGCTCAACCCCATTTGTCTCTTGGGCACCACTTCACATTCAAACTGTCTTTAAAAGGTCAATGAAAATGATGTGTCCAATCGTTTGGATGATCCTTACTGATGAGATCAATTACCTAACATTAAGATTCCTTTAAAGACATTCAAAACTACAAATGTCAGTCAAGGTGATACATGTGTCTAAATGTTGGAACGAGGTACCTTTGGCATTTCAATTCTATATGCAGTTGAATCTCTGAGGTACCAATTCTATCTGAATTCTTCCCCAATACACACACACACACACACACACACACACACACACACACACACACACACAAAACAAATATGACAAAAACTTTTAAGTAACAAGAAAAAAGTTTGTTTTGTTTTTTAAATAGACTTTTAGGATAAAAGAAAAAACTGTATTATAACAGTTTGAAGCCTTTGACATAATTTTGAAAAGTTTTTCCTATATGAATCTTTATATATTTGTGGCTAAGCATGCTAATTCATAAATATCTAAAAGACTAAGAGCAAAGATCTCAATATTAGCCTTGACAAGTACTACATTCCCTTTGGTTTGTATGTGCTCCTGTAAGTGTGTGTCCTTGCTACCAGAAAGCACATGTTTGGCTTTACCTTTTGGGGGAACTCTGCATCCCTATCAAATGATGCTGGCACAACTACAGACAAGAAGCACTTGAGCTCCTCCCCCATCTGTTTTGAAAGACCTAGTTTCAACAGCTCTAATTATGGCATAGAGAAATGCCAGTCAGGTAGCTGAACTTGTGTTTCAAAGACTAACCCTTGGGACTGGGCTTATTAAATATTAAATAGGAACATTAAGAATATCATATATTTTACATAGAATATTTTAGTTCCTACATGATTTCCTCACTGGAATCATTGGTCAGTCCAAACCCTTGCTACTATCTTACCTGAATTATGCACCAACCAAGAGATATTCCTGTGCAAATCGGCAAGTGAACTATAACAACCTCTCTGCAGGATGACCTTGTCAACATAAAAGCACTTTCTAAACTATATTCTGTTGCTATTTGGTGAAGCAGGCTAAGAACACAGAATTAATTTCCTTTATAAGGAACATCTAATGAAGCTTTGCTTCACCTCTGACAGATTCCCCATGTGTGGAGAACAGTACCCTATGCTGAGAAAGAGAAATCACATTCTATTCCCCTTGCAAAGAGGGTGCAGATGTGATGTGGTTTCTAAAGTGGGAAGTTAAGGAAGTGAATGCTAGATCACAAGGATGGTGATGAGCATTTCATTCTACCAATACTGCTGTTGTCGATGCCTTCCCATGAAGATTCAGACAGCATTAAAGGATTTTCTACGGAGTGGAGATGCACCAGCTGTGACCTTAAAGTGAAAGAGAGGGACAGATCAGTGGCAAAGGAGCAACACTGTTTACTTTTTTTAGATGTAAGATGAACAAGTATCTAGGAACTTTTTTCTTATTTTAGGAAAAGAAACTTGTGGTTTTCAGAACAAGCACCTATGTGATTTTTATGCTTCTACTATTGAGAGCCATCTCAAATGTCAAACATAATCCCACCTTCTATTTCTCTCCCCTAAGACCCCCGTAGCCTCTCTGGTACTTTGTGTTTTCCTCATGACATCTCTGAAAAATTGTAATTTTTTATAACATTAAATTTGGTGACAATATGATATACAATTCAGGTCTGAGCTCTTCCTTTTGGGAGTGAGCTTGACTCAAAAGTTATGATTTAACATTACCTTGGTTGCCTGATTTGGACAGTTATAAGTTACTTTGGGTGTAAATCTTTTATGTAGGAAAGTTGTCTTGTCCAGAACTGCCCAGGCATGGAAAGGCAAGTCTGCCTCTTTATAAGTGCCGTGTAGTTCTCAAGGAAAATATACTCTAAGTCTCAATAGTAGGGTTACTGTGGTTCTCCTGTCTATATATCCCTTTTTCACAGTGCTGCTTCTAATTCAAGAAAGAAGGGGAGGAAAGTCATCCTTCCTCTCTCTTTTTCTCTCTTTCTCCCTCCCCACCTCTCTCTCATGCACATGCATGTGCACACACATGTACACACACACACACACACACGAACTCTACAAAAGCACTTTAATGACAGGAGTTTCATTAAAAAAAGAAGCAAGTAGAAAGGACCATTGAGAAAAGCAACAGAAAAT
This sequence comes from Cricetulus griseus, assembly GCF_003668045.3. Lineage (NCBI taxonomy): Eukaryota > Metazoa > Chordata > Mammalia > Rodentia > Cricetidae > Cricetulus > Cricetulus griseus. The sequence continues at coordinate 188,690,652 of NC_048595.1, read as the reverse complement.
AAAATGGTAAGTACTGATCAGAAAAGTGTGATACGTTGCATTTTTAATGATTATCATGGATTCAACTTTTCAGTATCATCTTTTAAAAACTTTTTCAGAACACTTGGATATTTGGAAGAGATGTAAGAAAAGTTGATCATGAGTCTCCATCAGAGTTACAGTTTTGCTTGATGGTGTATGTGACTCAAAGGGGCAAACAACTTCAGAATATTGGTGACCTTTTGCATGTTGACTGCTGCATTCCCAGTGTCTAAAAGAGTTTATGACATCAGATATTGCTAAGCCTATATCCGTTGAGTTAATAATGGGATTAATTATAAAATTAAGAAAACTATGATCTGACAGAATAAAAGAAAGTATAGATTTTGGTATGGCAAGATGGTGCTTGAGAGACAGTGCTTACTGCATTAGACTAATGCCTTCAGTTCCTTCCTAGAACACATGTAAAAACTGGAAGTAGAGAACCAGCTCCACAGAATTGCCCTTCGACCTCTGTATGCATACTTTGGCATGCATGTGCCCACAGACACCACACACTCACACATGTAAATAAATAACTATATAAATAAACAAATAAATAAATAAATAAATAAATAAATAAATAAAAGTGCACAGGAATCCATCCAAGTCCCATGAGGCCCCAGTGGTGGTGGTGGTGCACACCTTTAAACCCAGCACTCAGGAGATAGAGGCAGGTGGATCTCTGTGAGTTCAAGGCCAGCCTGGTCTACAGAGTGGGTTCCAGGACAGCCTCCAAAGCTACACAGAGAAACCCTGTCTCAAAAAAAAAAGAAAGAAAGAAAGAAACCAACAACAAAAAGCCATGTGAGGTCAGAGTACAATTATAGTAAAGCTTCTTGAACAAGATGGTAGGTAGGCAGCAAATATCTTTTCACACTATTCCATTAAAAATATGTTAGAATATAAAATCATAGGATAAAAGATTAAATAGAAATGTATGTGTATCACACACACACACACACACACACACACACACACACACACACACACACACCTGCTCTCATCTTAAAGACAGTAAGAAATTGTTTATTCTCAAACAATTTTGAGTGACCACGGCCCAGGTGTGTTAATTTAGGTTACTCCAAATTCCATGTTCCAACATAGAGGCAGTTTCATGAAGTTTTTTTAATTTTACAGAACAGGAATGTCATAAATCAAGGCAAATTTAAAAACATTTGGTGGGGTACATCAGAGAGGCAGCTACAGCAAGATGGCAGAAACTTTTCCATAGGCCTAAAATGCTATCTGATTGCATTCTTAGTTCTTGGGTTGGTGATTGCATTCTTAGTTCTTGGGTTGGTGTAAACCATTGGTCTTCTAAGTCAATAGATCTGGTAAGTTTTTGATCTATTAGTCACAGGATGTTAGTTCCATTACAGACTTGGGCAAGGAATGGCTCCAGGAACTAAAGTTAGCTCAAGATAAATTAGCCTCTGGACCTATAACATTCCAATCTCTCCACAGTACTGAAATTCTAATCACTCAACCCATCTCCTGAGACACAACTTCAGGAAATTTTGTTCACAATGCCAATTAGTTCATGAAGATAGAGTTTACTCATCTCTGGATGTTAACACTCAGCTGACTTCATATCTTGCTTGAATTATTATATAGTAGGAATTATATTGTGTGGATTCTAGAACCTAGCCTATAAGAGGCTTATGAATTTCTGCCTTCACTATTTAGGGAACCTAAAGCATCACATCAAATAATTGTCTGGCTATTATATTAGAATAACCACATGGGGAGAAGCCCAGAATGTCTTATCTAGTCATGCTAAGGTAAAAAATATGCAAATAAAGCCATCTTGGATCATCTTGAAATGGCCATGCCTCTAGACTACTACAGCTGCATGAACAATACCAGGACACTAACAGAAAGTGTCTACTCGTAGCAAATCTAGCAAGCCTAGCACAGAATTAATGAGCATCAGGTTTAAGATGATTTATTATGAAGCAGTTCATAACTAAATATGAACTTCAAGAGCAACTTCATTAGAGAAGGATCTTAATAACTGGATAGACAAGATGACACAATGTGTGGATAGTACTCTTCTTTCCATATCACTATGCTAACACTTGACCAACTAGCTCAAACAAAATTTAACAATAAACACCAGGATGAGATTATACATGGGCTTGTCAACATGAATTTCCATTTGCTGACCAAAGTCACTGCCGACTGCCTTAAAAACCAACTATAGAAACTAAGAGAGTCCAGCACCATTTCTTGGCCCAATCAGTCATATATGTAGTCCCCAATTGATTATAATGGACCATGTCTATCACAGAAAATGCAATATTATAAGCATTCACAACAGACATAAACTTGTCTGCCCTTCCCACAGTGATTCTGTTAACACTAAAATTGAAAGACTTAGAGAAATCCTAATCCATCATCATGATATCCCATATATCATCATTGTTTAGGACCAAATAACTCATTTTAAGCAAATGAAGCCTGGAAGCAGGTTCTTGTACATATGGAATTTATGCACTAGTGGTACATTTCTCATCATTCTGAAGCAGCTGGTCTGATAAAATGTTGAACATTTAAAAACTCATTTTGGCATACTGTGGGGTAACCAGAGGGCTGAGCTAATATCCTCCAGGATATGGTACACATTCTGAATGAGCAGTTAATAAATATCGACACACCTCCTGTGTCATAGCTGAGTCATAGCTTCAGGAATCCCAAAGTAGAAATAGGACTCACTCCTCATTTAAATCTTTATCAACAAGCAAAATTTTTGTTGCCATCTCAGTAGTTCTAGAACAGTGGTACAGAGATTTGTTTGTTTCCAAAGCAGGAATGCATCCAACAAGAAACACAACAGCGGTTCATTAAACTGGAGGCTGAGACTTCCACCTAGCGCTATTGGCTCTTCATGCCAGGAAAACAACAGGCTGAGAGGAGGGCTACAGTACTGACTAACTAATCCTCATCACCGAGGGAAAGTGGGTTGCCAAGCACAAAATGAGGCTGTGAGGACTAACTAACATGAAGGATGTCCTGCGGTGCTTCTCTTATTTCTCATGGGTCCTGTGAGAAAAGATGATGGAAGGCTAGGAGAACCCAATGGAAGTCAGTCTCCTGGGGTCATAGATTAAAATAGTGAGCAAGTAGATGGTGGTTGCTTTAGGGCATGCTCTGTCATGAAACAGTTCAAAACTAAATGTGGAGTTGTTTGTGAATTATCACCAAATACAGAGGGATTTCAGTAACTGAGTAGACAAGATGACACAATTCATGGATATTAGTCTTCTCATATCACCTCCCCAAGCTGTGACCCAATTCCAGAATTAAAGTTGAGGTCATCTCGCCATGAAAAAAATATATAAATAGCTGAGTGCTTGCTGAAGGCACATAAAATGCTGAATGTTTAGGAAGGAGATATAAATAAAGCTGTATGCTCACTTACACAAGAGTGCTATAATAGTTACAGAAAGAACTATAATAATTATGTTAGCCCGATATAAGTATACAGCTTTTCTCCCATTCCCTTTTTACAAAATGGAAGCTATCCTCACAGTGAATTATTATGTACTCTCATACTTCAGTGTTTAAGTTATGGAAGATTAAAGTTAACCAAGAGACCTGGCTGAGAGAGAAATAAACATCATGCAAAGATAGATAAATGACATGGTATGTTGTATATACTATTGCTGGATGAGTTCACATATTTTCAGATATCTACATTATGGTGAGAAGAAGCATGATTTTTACTCTTAACAATAAGTTCCATTTGGTTAAAAGTCATGTGTATATAATGCCTAGTAGGAGGGGGAAGTCACACAGATACTATAGCACTGACTTGATTAAATTAAAAGTTACTTCCCATAAATCTGTTTCCGGTTGGATCCATGTTGGGATTGGCCTGAAGAAGGTACTTGAGAGCTGAGAGGTGGAAGTAAAATAGCACTCCTCACTCTTTGATGGCCATATCATCATCCAGCAGCTTAAGTGCAGTCTAGCAACCTCTGACTTCTTACTCCCCACTGTTCTTCCTGCATACTAGCCTGCTTGATCAACAGCTGTTCCTGGCCACTGCAGATGACTGATTAAGAACTCACATACAATGCCAGTCAGAGGCAATGCTGCCTAAGAGGTTTCTACCACCTTCTTACATGTGGCCAAACATACTTGTCTTCTGAGATACTCATTTCAAGGTTTTTCTTACCTACCTGGCTGGCCAGTATGTCAGGAAGAGTAAGTGGTAACTCCCTTTCTTATTCTCTCCTCTCACTTTTGAACCTTCATTTTTTCAGTTCCATTCATAATTATGTAAGGTACAGTCATTATAACCAATCCCCTTTCCATAACACCATTACTGGCCTGATGCTGTGACTAAAACCTAATACAAAGTCAAGACACAGATCGTGCCATCCAGACTTTTGTATTGCAGAATGCCATAAGTACAGTAATTTACTAGACAAATAGCTTACATACTTCTTCCTTTACATACATAAAAACTAGAAAACTCATGACAATGTGGTGGCATCTATTAAGAGCCTTCTTTCTTCATCACCCTGTAGTGGAAGATGAAGGAAAAGGTCATAAGGAGGTGAACTGGCCTTTCTATAATGATACCCATCCCACCCACAAGGATGGAGCTACAATGCCTAAGAATGTGTTCAAGGATCTCAGCCCACTATTACTACCATCACTATTCAATTTTAACAAGTTTTGAAGTGTTCATTCATACCCAATTATAACATTTCTTCTATACTTTCCTGAGATAAAAATTTAAAGCCACAAATTTCCTTTAAGGCCTGCTTTAACCAATTCTCATAAATTTTCATCACAGCTTATTTGAAAATACTAATTTTCTTGGTGATTTTATTGACCCTGAAGTTATTTGAAGTGTGTTGCTTGTGAATAATGGTTTCTAATTAAATTCTAATATATGCAGGAACATAGTCCATAGTCTTTCAATTCTTTATTATTTATCAGGAATTCATCTAAGACTCAAGAGATAATCTACCTGTTTGAAGTCCTGCATGATATGAGTTTTGCAAGATAATACACCACAGTTAATTATGTCAAAGTAGTGAACTGTGATGTTCAAAACAACTACAGCCTTATGAATTGTTTTACAAAGTACTAAGGGAGGAAGTAGAAACAAACTCCACCAATAAGTTAAAATTTTCTATTTTCCCCTTGGTTCTAGTAAATTTTGTTTAACTTGTTTAGAAACATACCTTAATGGAATGTTCCTCTTTAGGCCTGATAATCTTTGTTTGAAGTCAATTTTATGTTGAGATTAGTGCAGATACACCAATTTTCTTTTGGTTTATACCATATCGTCCAATTCTTTCATTTTGAAGTTCTTTTCCAGTATAAATGTCTGGTGCCTGCTCTAAACTATATACAGTGGAAACTCACTTTTTAACCCCATCTGACAAACTCTGTCCTTCAATTAGATCACTTACATTATTTCTCAAAGTAGTGGTATGTGATGGCTAATCTCAATTATCAAATTGATAGGATTAATAATCACCGAGGACAGTGGTTCTCAATCTTTCCAATGCCATGACACTTTAATACAGATCCTCTTGTTGTGGTGACCCCAACCATAGATTATTTTCATTGCTACCACATAACTGTAATTTTAGTACTGTTGGGAATCGTAATGTACTTGTGAAAGGGTTGTTTGACCCCAAATGGGTTGAGAAACTCTGACGTAGGAGCCCAGTGAAGCACAATACTGGGATTATCAAGAGGCCATCTTCAGACAGGATTACACCATGAGCACTGATGTTTATTCTTTGAAGCTGTGTAGTGATTTTCTCCAAGATTGGTCTTTATTATTTTTTTATATGTTTGAGTGTTTCGTCTGCTCATATGTCTGTGCACCATGCACAGGTAATGTGCAATGCCCACAGGAGTCAGAGAAGGAATCGGATCCTCTGAGACTGGAGTTAAAAATGGTTGTAGGTTACCATACAGATACTGGGACCAAAATCTGGGTCCTCTGGAAGAAAGTGCTCTTAACCATTGAGCTATCTCTCCAGCCCCATAGTTTCCTCTAAGATTAATACCTTCCATCTTGGAGGGAGTCTTATGAAGACGCAGGATGTTTACAGAGAGGGGAAACAACAGGGTGTTCTAACTGAGTGGTGAAACATCCCATCCTCCAGCAGAGCTCCTTAAGCTCAAGAAGTAAACAACTCGGGGCTTTAGGAAGTCCCTGAAATTGACCAGATTCACTAGTCCCTCACCTCCGACTCCAAGAATAAATATGCAGAAGGGACTCCTGAGAGATGCCCTCAGACAAGCTGAGCTGCCCAGAAGAGACTCAGACATGAGCTATCTGGAAAAGATATTCACCAAACTGTTCAGCTACCTGCAGGTTGTGCAGTGTGCTCCAGGTTCCCAGCTTTCCTGAGCACCTATCAATGTCGGGTGGGCTTTTTGAGATGTAACTGTCTTTAGCCATTTCTGCTCCTATAAATAATCCCTCATCAATATTCCTGTCCCTCACCCATATACCTGTAAGTAACCCCAACTAAACTTACTGGCTTACCAAGCTGGAATTTGGTAGAATCCATGCTTTGGTCTGCCACTGGTTCCCAATCTGGGGTGAGTAGATGTTTATTTGCAGTTCCTCAAGAATAGTGTCACACAACACTTACTAGGTTCATAATACTATGACATTATTGAAAGGTGAAAGGTGATAAAAGTCAAGGTAGAGACACATTGGAGGGAAAGTCATTCAGAGCATACCCCTGGGAGATGTATCTGAAAGGACTGAGCAGGCACCGTAATAGGTTGTTCGGTCTTCTCTCATAGTTCAGGCCTCCATTTCAGTTTTCTGAAACTGAGCAAGCAGTTTCTGAGGAAGAGCCAAGAACAAAGGACAATCGATCTCCAACAGTCCCAAAAGCAAGAAGGAGGCCTGGAACATGCAGTACTAGTCCAGGCCAGGCCTGAGCCAGCCTCCACAAACAGTAAGCTCAAGGTGATAACCAAATAAGGACAAAACCTGGGACTTATCCAGACCTGCCCCAAAATGGAAAAGTGTATCCCTGACCAGCCCCTGGCTAGTCCTGGCCAATTAGAACACAATAATATGATTGCCATTGCTTGAACCAATCATGACCTAACTTCTTTAGGACATCCCCTTGGCTGTGCTTAAAAGAAGCATATGAACTCCTCTCAGAGTCTTTACCATCTTACCTTTGTGTAGGACGGTCCTCCCCAGCATGCTGGAATAATAAATGCTCTTGATGATTGTATACATGGATGGTGGTCTTTTGTGAGACTTCTCCAGGACCATAACAGTATCTTGTCTTGGCCTCCTCTGTAGTCCTTCTGTCTGGCAAGAAGTAAATTTACAACCTCCAAAACATGCTTCTGTTGCCACCATGATACTCTGCATCATTTCATAGGACCACGTCATCACTGGGTCAACCCTCTGAGACAATGAGCCAAAATAAATCCTTTTTGCCTCCTGTAAGTTGCTCTCTGGGGTACTTGATTGTGGTGACAAGAAAATGTGCTTTGTTTTAATCTACTTACTTACTTTTTTATTATCTAGTTTTTACCCTTGTCCTTTCCTTGAATCCCTAGGGTTAAATGTCTTAATGTTTTGTTTTATTTCCTCTGTTGATTTCTAATCTATATCTCCTTGAATTATTAGCTTTTAGTGGCTGCTCCAGGGAAGTTCCTCTGGCTGTAGAAATTATATATATATATATATATATATATATATGTGTGTGTGTGTGTGTGTGTGTGTGTGTGTGTGTGTGTGTGTGTGTGTTGCTTATAGTAGTGGCCAGTGGCTACACATGGCTGTGGAATGGATGAAATGTGTCCAGTTTCACATGGGCACTCATTTATTAAACTGGATTTTAAATTAGTTGAAATAGCTATGTGTGGTTAATGGCTACTGTATTATGTTCAGAAACCAGAGAAATTGCATTACACTTCTTGACATTATATTGTCTGCTGTGAGTTAATATCATACTACTTTCAAAGTCTAGCTACATTTATGCATTTTAGAAATGTCTGTGCTATTATTTGTTGTATAGTTTATTTCTATACCAAGTTTTGTTTTACTATTTCACTTTAAGCCATTACCTAGTTCTTTCTTTTTTGTATTCTTCTCTCAAACATTACATCCTGACCAGAGTTTCCCCTCCCAACACTCCTTCTAGTCCCCATCACCACCTTCCGACTCCCCCAGATCTACTCCTTCTCCATTTCCTTTCAGAAAAGAGCAGGTTTCCCAGGGATATCTACCAAACATGGCCTAGCAAGTTAAAATAAGTCTAGGCACAAACACTTCATATCAAGTCTGGACAAGGCAACCCAGTAGGAAGAAGGGGTCCCAATAACAGACAAAAGAGTCAGATACACCCCGTACTCCCACCACAGTTAGGAGTCCCACAAGAACACCAAGCTACACAACCATAAGATACATGCAGAGAACCTAGCTCAGACCCATGCAGGCTTCATGATGTTGCTTCAGTATCTGTGAGCCCCTGCTTAGTTGACTCTGTGGGCCTTGTTCTCCTGGTGTCCTCGACCCCTCTAGCTCCTATAATCCTTCCTTCCCTTCTTCCACAAGAGGCCAGGGAGGTGACTCAAAAAGTAAGGTACATGCCACCAAGCCTGGGGACTTGAGTCTGATTCCAAGGGTCCACACTATGGAATGAGGGAACTGACTACTGCAAATTATCCTATGACCACAACATGTGTGCCATGAAATGGGTGTTCCTTAAAAGAAAGAAGTCATTTACTTTAATATTAGCCACATTAAAATATTTCCTATTACTTGTATTTTGATATCTGCATTTCAAGTGTTTTACTATAGGAAACTGTACTGTGGTTTCCTGTTGTAGATTTATTGTCTGTGTCCTTTTATTCTTTTTTCATATTTTTTTATTCTTCTATCTTTTCCCCTAAGAATCATGTTCTACTTTGCTCACTTTTGCTCTGACAAAATATTAAACAAAACCACATTAGGAAAGAGTTTATTTATGCTTATAGGATATAGTCCATCATGACTGAGTAGGTTTGGGGAGAGTTAAGTCCATTTTGGACTTAAGTTTTGTGCATGGCGATAGATATGGATCTATCTTCAGTCTTCTACATGCCAGCATCCAGTTATGCCAGCACCATTTGTTGAAGATGCTTTCTTTTTTCCATTGTATATCTTTAGCTTCTCTGTCAAAAATCAGGTGTTCTTAGATGTGTGGGTTAGTATCAGGGTTTTCAACTCGATTCCATTGGTCTACCTGTCTATTTTTGTGCCAATACCAAGCTGTTTTTAGGACTAAAGGACTATAATAGACTATAGCTCAAGTGTACATGGTTGGCATCACCTGTGCCAGCCCCCAAGCGGATGTGGCCAGCATTTTCCCCTACAGTCATTCTCTTCTTCTTCATCAGGTTGTGATGTGCAGGTCTTACTGATGTAGAGTCCCTAGACTCTGGTGGAGTCATATTGGTTTTTCTGTTGTTTAAAGTGTTCTTATATTGTTGTCTTCCCATCCCTTCTTTCAGTGGGTGCAGGTGGGGTCTCTTCCTCTCCTGTTGGGTACGAGTCCAAGGTTCTCTTCCAGTGGATGCTAGCAGGCCCAATACTCTGATGGGTCTCAAGGTGGGTGCAGGCAGGTCTGAGGCACTCCCTCTCCCGGTAGGTGGGAGTGAGACTAGCACAGCGATGTCAGCAGACTCAAGGTTGCTTGGTCTGCCAGTGGCGAGTTGACCTGCCTGTAGTCCCTAGACAAAGAGATCCCAGAGTGGGCAACTGAAAGTCAGGCCTGATGCAGGGGTCCAACCTCACCTCTTCCGAGTGGGGGCAGGGAAAGCCCAGTGATATCAGCAGACTCAGTTGCTCGCTTGGGCCGCAGGGGGAAGAGTCTACGTGCCTGCAGTCCCCAGGCCAGGAGATCACTGCAGAGTTCTTTTCTAATACAGCATTTTAACTCTGTGACTTGAGTTCCTTTTTGCCATTTTTCAGTTAAATGTCTTCTATATTTAAATGTCCACATCTATTCCCTATATTTCAAGCATTTTCTCCTACAATATCATAAAATAGTCTTCCATGCTTTCAGTTTGTATTTCACTTCATTTTACCCATTGACTCTTAGGTTTCATGTCTTAATCATGTCCCAGGATTCTTGAGTTGTATTTACGGTTGCTGTTTCTGTGTTTGTTTGTTATTGTTCTTTATTGCTAAATGAATGTGTTTAATACTTGTTCTAATCTATTGATAATATTTTCCACTGAAACTTTTAGGGTTTCTTTTTTTACATTTATTGGGGGAGGGGGTCAGTAAGTGTATACACATATGCATGCCAGAGCATAGGTGTAGAGTTCAGAGGAAAATTTGTGGGAGTCGGTTCCCTCTCTACAAGTGACAAGTGCCTTTATCTGCTGAGCCATTTCACCGGCCCTCTGCTGGAAGTTTTAGTTGATTTATAAAGAAATTCATTTTTACAAATTATGTTTGGTTATTATTGTTGCTGCTCTTTTTATTGATTTATTTAAATTTACTTTTTAGAATTTCTGTATCTTTGCTGGAATTTTTTTTTTTTTTTTTTGGTTTTTCGAGACAGTGCTTCTCTGTGTAGCTTTGGAGCCTATCCTGGCACTCGCTCTGGAGCCCAGACTGGCTTTGAACTTACAGAGATCCGCCTGCCTCTGCCTCCTGAGTGCTGGGATTAAAGGCGTGTGCCACCAACGCCTGGCCTTTGCTGGAATTTTTCATCCATGTCTTGCATTAACTTCCTTTCTTCATTTATTGGAATCAATTTAAAATACTGTTCATTTTTTAAAATGTTTAATTCTTTGTCTGACACGAATAATTTCATTACCTTTTGACTGATTATTTAAAAATTGTAGACTTTAAGAGAAGCCATGTATTCCTTGTGTTTCTAAATTATAAGTATATGGGCAGAATTCTCTTGGGATCTCAATCCCCACTACAAATTAGAGGGAAAAAAATACAGACAGCACAAATAGCAATGGCTTAAAAACAAAATAGATTTTCAAATGCAGAATAAAAAAATGGAGCAGGAAGATTGGGGCAGAAGTATGAGGGAAGAGAAAGGGATGGGGTAAGATCAACAAAAACTAATGATGGTGAGAAGGAATCCATATAATAGAAAAGCTAATTAAAAATTAAACCAAAACAGAACAAGAAGTCTATGGCTGGAGGTGTCAGAAGCCCTTTGTGGGAAGTTATAGCTGCTGTTTGCCTAAGTGGTCACATGCTATGACAATCATGTGACCTTCCTATGCCCACAGATTAGTGGTAATGTCATTTTGGTCAAAGGAGCTTCCTTTTCAAGTGTAGGTGACAGCGACTGCAGGGACTCTTAAGTGCTCAAAGTGCTGATGATAAGTGACAGTTTAATGTTCAGCCACAAAGGGAACACCTATAACAGCCACCCAAGGCTCAGAGAGCATTGTAAACTACAAGACTAAAAGAATTATGAGCCAAAGGAAGAAGGGGCACAATGTGGAATGCTGAATTCTAGGCCATACATAGAAATGCTCACTCTACTGCAAGGCCAACCCAAATAACAAGGTTAAATATATTCTCTTTGACTGGCCTGAGAAGGTAGAATGCTTTTTAAATGCCCAAGGTCCATATCACCCTAAAAGAAGAGTAATTTGGTGGGGGCTGGTTAATTTGCAAATAAAGATCAGAAATCAATGCTGGGTGTGTTCCTCAATCATGTTCCATGCTTATCTAATTTTTTTTTTTTAGAAAGATTCTCACAGGACCCAAAGCATGCTAATTCTTCTAGTCAGCAAGCCACAAGACCATCCTGTCTCCACTTCCCCTCACCAGTGCTGGCATTACTGGTACATAGCATCATGCTTGTCAATTCTCTTTTCCTCATGATTTATCAGTTCTTTAAGAATTTTATGCAATGTGCTTTCATCATATTAACCCCCTCCCTCAACTCCTCCAAGATCCACCCCTCTTCATTACTCATTTAGCAGTCTATCGTTTTAAAAAAAAATCCACTGAGTCCAATTTATGCTGCCCATATACTCTTGAATGCATTGGAGTGTGGTTGACCTCCAAAGGGCCACACAAAGAAAACTGAATTTCCATCTCCTAGAAGCTACCAATTGCTAAGAGCTCTTCGGGTGGGGGACTTCATCTCCATCTCCCCCATCCATGCTGGGATTTGGTCTGCCTTCAGCTTCTACAAGTCTTGTGCATACTGTCCCAAACACTGTTCATATGTTCAGCAACTATGTTATATCTAGAAACACTGTCATCCACCATCTCTGGTTCTTACAATCCTTCTGATCCTTCTTCTGCAATGAACCCTGAGCCTTGGGAGGAGGATATGTGATAAAGATGTGTCATTGAGGAGCGAGCATCCTATAGTCTCATATTTTCTGCACCTTGACCACTTGTGGTTCTCTGTTGTTAATTATGATCTACCGGAAAAAGCAGTTTTTCTGATAACATTTAAGAGCTACACTAATCTATGGGGTATAATGAAAAGTCTTTAGGCGTAAGTTTAATGCTATACACATTTAGTATAGTAGTATGAGTAGGTTCTCCCCTAGGGCTTTTCTAGCCAAGATTCTTAGCCTCAATAATGTTGCCAGGTATGAGTTTCCTTGTGTAGAATGGAGTTTAAAGCAATCAGAAAGTTATTACATTGATGTTCAAGCCACAATAACATCAGTGAGCGTACCTTGCCAGGCCAGCATTAACATTAGCTCACACAATTCATAGCTGGATGAAACTGGTGATTACTTTTCTGCTCCAGTGGTATGCATGTATCTTCTGGCATTATGAAAACTAGCCAGTAGAGATAGAGCTTCCGGTTAAGTACTAGCTTGATTTTTCCATCTTCTTATTTTTTTTTTCTTTTGCATTTTTGAGATAGGATTTCTGTAACAGTCCTGGCTGTCCTGGAATTCACTTTCTAGACCAGGCTGGCCTTGAACTCACTGAGATCCACCTGCCTCTGCCTCCTGAGTGCTGGGGCTAAAGGTATGTGCCACCACCACCCAGCAATTTCTCCATCTTCTGTGATTCAACTGTGTGGTATCTTCAGCAATTGGGTCTCATCATCAAATTCTGGAGTGTAACCAAGCACACTGGCAACAGCATATAATGTTTGGAGATCTCTGAGACCTCCCTGGCCAACAACTCCAGAAGTAGTAACCCATTCCAGGCACTGGGCTTTTTATCCTCTGTTGTCTAGTAGGTAGCCTTTATTATTTTGAGATATGTCCCCTGTATTCCTAGATTCTTCAGGACATGTATCATAAAGGGATTTTTGGATTTTTGTCAAAAGGCTTTTTCTTCATGTAATGACATGATCCTGTGACTTCTGTCACTGAGTCTATTTATGTAGTGAATTATACTTATTGATTTATGTATGTTGAGTTATCCCTACATTTCTGGGATAAAGCTGACTTCACCTTGATGAATGTATAGAAATATAACTTCATATCTTTCTCCCCTTCCCATTTCTCTCCTCCATCAGCTGTCAAGATCTCCAGCTAACCTGCTCTATTGTTTTCTCTCTCTAACCCTAACGAATTGTCCCTAAGTTCCCACTAATTTCAAATTATTTTATCAAAAAGGCAAGAATTTAGACAGATTGTGTGCCTACAGTGACAACAGGAAACTAGACATCTTGTATACCCTAAACCAGTGGTCCTCAACCTTCCTAATGCTATGACCCTTTAATATAATTTCTCGTGTTGTAGTGTCCCCTAACCACAAAGTTATTTTCATTGCCTCTTGATAATTGTAATTTTGCTACAGTTATGAATCATAACCCTGTGAAGGGGTCCTTCAATGCTCCTCAAAGAGGTAACGACCTACACGTTGAAAAAACAGCTTCCCTAGACAAACCAGTTTCCCTCTTTCTCAGCTCATATATGCATGCAGGGAATCTCCCTCTTCTCAAGGTCATGCTGCTTTCTTTTAATATAATCATCTTCCACTTTCCTCAAAACGTGGCCAGAAAATGATACTGTACTAATGGTTCATGAACCAATGTCGAAGTTACAGACAGCTTCCTGGGGTTACAGTGATTCCCAGAGTGATCATTCACTCAGCCAGGAAGCCTTTGATGCTTGAAGATAAAGGAATGCAGAGGTTTCTTCTCTTCTTAGTCAAAGGTTTGACAACAGACTTCTAAGATGATCCCATAGTACCAGAGTACAAACCCCAGAGATTGGGATCTTTTCCCATCTGGTCGCTGTGCATATGGAGACTGAACATTGCAGAGATATCACTTTAAACCACATGTTTGAAAAAATGCCACTTGTATGTCTGTGGATCTCAGTAATGCACTCCCTCGTTTTTATTTAAAGCTCTACTTATACACTAACTTAGGGTCCAATTTCTTCTACAAATCTAAACTTTTGTATTTCTGGATTTTCCCACTGCTGCACTCCTGACTTTCCAAGCCACTTTCCTCTCCCTGTAGCCATGCACCTGATGCTGATGTAGCAAAGTGCCAAGTGTCTCAAATGTGGCATCCTCCTTCTATCTAGATACATCTTCTTTAAATAAGTACTCACACATCCAAAGTAATAAATTTTAAGCCTTTAAGTAGTCAACATACTTAAAACATAAATGTTATTCTAAATGGTAAACACAAATTGAAGTTTGGAAATATAAATATCATTTGTTTGATTTACTTAAAGAGCAATCATAACACTCAAAGAATTTTGTGAAATTTAACTCCAACATAAAAAAATTACTGGAAAAGGATTTTAACTCATTAAGAAACCATTATACATTATACTATTTTTCATTATTATACAAATAATCATTTGATAATAGACTTTTAGAATATAAAAGGCCAACTTATTTTTAAATGCAAATATAAATCTGCAATTGAAGTCACAAATCTAAATTTTAATATTTTAAAGTATTTTAACATAATTTGCCACATATTTGTTAGCATTCTAGTGGGGATCTGCCAAGCTATTAATGAGTGTCTAATCTGGGCCAATAATAAACAACTGAGCATGAAAAACCTCAGAAACCAGTATATGTTTATGTCCCACACAGTATTTATCAAAATCACCACTCAACTGCACACTTGGTTTTTCCTTCCATTTAGCACTGGATTCAGGAAACTGTAGTAATCATGAACAAAGGTCAAAATGAAAACACCCTGATCTTGGCAAAGTGTTAACTGTAAATTGGATATAAATATAGAGGGTATAAATTTCTCTTATTCTACACAAAATTTCAGCAAATATTCTCCTAATAGTGTGAGGAAATTTGATCTTTCACATTGAAAGCTTTTGCTCTAAAAAAAAATTAAGTGGAGCTTACAGAAATATGTACTCAAAATGATAACTATATTATACAGTCATTTCCATATGGAAACTTCATCAGAAACCTCTTACCACAATCAGTAAAGTTGTTAAATGAACACTGAAAACTAAAACTTAGGCAAAGCCAACTCCCAATAAGAATGTAGGCTATTGCAAAATTAAGAATCCAGAAAATTACAGGTGTAAATCACATTCACTAAGTCCAAGTTCAACCATAAACAGTAAAGTTTCCCTGTTCCTTTACACTATTTAATAAAACAAGTAACCCTCTTTTGCCACTTTATTTCATAGTGAGGCTGAAACTAATGCAGGGTATATCCCATCACGTATCTATATATACACCTAGATATCCACAAACACTGATGCAAACAACAGTTTCCAGGCATTATTTTCTTCATTTTATAGACAACTCTTTACTCTAGAACAACAACTAATTGCATTTTGAATAGACCTAAAAAAAAGTGTTTTAGAAGCACATATTGAAAAAGAAATATAGTATCTGGATGATGGTAGCACACACCTTTAATCTCAGCACTCAAGAGGCAGAGGAATGTAGATCTCTGAGTTCAAGGCCAGCCTGGTCTACAGGCTACAAAGAGAAACCTTGTTGCAGAAAAATAAAAACCAAAACAAAAGACAAAGACACTGTTAAACTTTCCTTTTCACAGAGTGGGTGGAAGTGTGCTGTCTGATGCTGTTTAGCAGACCATCTCTCTCCGCACAAGTACCTGCCAGCATTCCTTCTTCAGATTCAAAGCCCTCAAGCCTAAACTCCGGGAAAGTTTACAAAGTCTTGTCAGTTAAAGACAGGTGAACAAGCATTACAGAGACAGCTGTGCTAAATTTTAACACTATTTATTAACAGTTCCATCTTCCTGAGTTTGCGTTTGTTCTTTGGCATTGGCTTGGGATATAATCCGTTTTTCAGAAGATATTCTTTGCTGAGGCGAATCTGAGCACCATGCTGAAGTTGGAAAGAACACAGTGCTTGAAGAGGGCGAAGCAAAGTCTGTTAAGAAAAAAAAATACTACAAATGTTATTTGTGGCAATTTGTATTCCATCTATATTTTTTTTTCAAATATACTTAGGTGTCATTTTTTATTTCTGCTTTTGACTGTGAAGAGTAATGACTATTTTAACATTTCATAATTATTTCTAAATTCACAGATTCTAATAAAAGGAATTATATTGATTTTCCATATAGGAAATAAGGAGTCTGAGTTAAGTTTTATACACTAATTTATTTAGTTAGCATGAAAATTTGCCATTACAATAACCAGTTAACAAGATGTTTAAAGGAAACATTTAGATAGACAAGCACATCACATTAGTTGAATTTCAATCACAGTTAGTGTACCTCATTGACACAAACAATTCCGTGAGGACAGCAAAGTCTTCCTCACGGTAAGTAGTTCATGGAAGATATAGAGGTGACAGAGCCACATGTGGTACATTTGAAATACTGTAATTTTATACCCTGCCTAAAATAAATTTCTGCAGAGCCAAGCATAGAACATCCACAAATTAACTGGATTTACATGTAAGTTAATAGAGATGGTGAAGGCTGTCATACAACTGGAATAAATATAAGGTTATTCAAGATCAAAAGCCAAAACAAATTTAAATAGTATTTTAAATGCATTTTGGGGGTCAGATTCTTTATATGGAAGGCTTCTTATCAAAACAATTTAAATAGCCATAGCAAAAGTTTGGAAAGGCCACTAAAGAATCATTTTAAAAAAAGAAAAACAACTAAGTCAGGCAGTATCGGCACATGCCTTAAATCCCAGCACTTAAGAGGCAGAGACAGAAGGATCTCTAAGTTCGAGGCATCTACAGAATGAGTGCCAGGACAGCCAGGGCTACACAGAGAAACCCTGTGTTGGGGGGAATAAAAGGAAAAAATTGATAGAAAAACTTCAAAGTATCTATGTGAAAATGTATTCCCCCACCTGTACAAAATACATGGTATATTTTTAAATGTAAAAATATAAAGGGGCTTTACTTTACAATGAAGTATTAAACATTTTGACAGTCTGTGATAATTGCTTCTCCTTACCCATTATTTTTATCCTTATAACAGAACCCAAATTGTATTCATGAAGGAACTATGCCTATCTACTAATAAAATGAGTAATGACAGGTAAATGAAAATCACTTGGGATACATTTTTAGAAGCACTCAAAGCCAACAGATTTAGGTAACATAGGGAGTTTGCCCCCTTTTCCTGTCAAGAACATAATTTTAAATGTGGGACAGCCACCAGTCAACAATAAATGTGATGATTAAAGCCAAACACAGAGGATGATGGACAGACAGAAAAAATGTGGGCTTTTTGTGTTTATTTATGTGTAAGGGTGTCTTGCCTACATGTATGTCTGTGAACCAATGCATGCAGTGCCCATGGGGCAAGAATATGTCATTAGAGAATTATGAGCTGTCATGTTGAGAATTAAAACTGGGTCCTCTGGGAGAGCATCCAGTGCTCTTAACTGCTGAGCCATCTCTCTAGCCGGCAAGTCTGGGTTCTTGATGTCCTTTCCAAGCTATATTTATAACTCAAGACTGCCCACTTTAGCATGTTGTACTTACAGAGGTTTTTAAAGAACTGCTTTAACCAGATGGGCAGTGGTGGCACATACCTTTAATCCCAGCACTTTGGGAGGCAGAGGCAGGTGAATCTCTGTGAGTTCAAGGCCAGCCTGATCTACAAAGCGAATTCCAGGACAGCCAAGGCTATTACACAGAAAAACCATGTCTCAAAGAAAAAAAAATTAATTACTCCTTTTGTTTTTAAATGCTGTCAGACATAATTCCTTATTGATACAGACCAGAAAGAAAAGAAAAGACAAGTATTTTGGAAAACTCTACACAACACTATTGTTCAAAGTCCATTATGTACATTTTCATTATGTAGAAAGCCCATTAGGAATGTTTTCATTATTTCTTTTAATAAGAAAAACAGGAAATGAGGGCTGGAAAGATGGCTCAGTCATTAAAGGCTAGGCTCACAACCAAAAATATAAAAGACAGGAAATGAAATAGAAAAATGTATATATGTTACTTAAAAGTCAACCCAATGGACTGACTGGATGACAAAACATGGCATGGTCACTGCCCTACTTAGTTTTAATTGTCAACTGATGCAGCCTAGAGTCATCTTGAAGAATTGCCCAGATCAGACTGCCCTAACAGCATGTCTGTGGTCAACTGTCTTGATTGTCAATTGACTATGAGTGCCCAGCTCACTGTGGGTGACACCATTCTTTAGGTAGCAAGTACTGGCTAAGCTTGAGCCTGTGTGTGAGCCAACAAAGAAGCATTCCTCCATGGTTTCTGCTTCAAATTCCTACTTGAATTTCTGTCTCAACCTCCCTCAATGATGGACTTCAATCTTTAAATTAAAATAACCTCCTTGCTTGCTTTTGGTCAGAGTAATTTATCACAGCAACACAGATCAAGCGAACTCAATGAAAATGAGGAGCTCAAGTACTAAGTGTCATCTTTGGGTAGAAGTATTACAGGTAATGCAGGATTTACCATTTTTCTTGCCTCTTCTTTATGAAAGTAGAATACTTTTGGATTTTTTCCATAAACCTGGGTCCTTAAGCACCTGCATGAACCTCTACAGGCCCTCCTGGCACTCCCACTGGACAAGTAGCATGTAGACTAGCATCTTCTACCATTTTAACTCACTATGGCCTACCTTGATGGTGCTATCTTATGCTAGTTATGTGTTTCAAGATAGTAAAGTCTCCCTAACAAATTATTATCATAACAAACAGTAAGTGATATATTGGACCCAAAAATTTACAGTGTTGAAACCGCTACCTGACATTCAATAAATGATAATGCTTCTAACATAAAGAAAAATATCAGATTTAAGTGAGAGTACATAAGAAAATCCCATGTATAAAACAAGTTTGTTTCTAAGTGTTTACTTGGGGAAAATGAGTGTTGCATTAATCCTTTTGTCTGCTATGTATGTGGCCAGTTTTCAAGAGGTTATTCCTAGCAATCACTGACGCTGGACAGAGCTAAGGTTTTTAAATTTACATGCAACTAAGAGCCTTTTTACACTTTGAAATTCTTTAAGGTAAAACTTCCCACATAAAGGAAGACCTTGAAGCAAAACTAAACCTGAAGCTGAAGAACCTCTGGTAAATATTGCAGTTGTAGTTTAAACCTTTATTGATCTACCAAAATTGGAGAGGCATAGAAACTCAAAGGTGCTTGTATTGATGATGTTAGCAATTAATACACCTCACTTCATTTTGGAATAGTAAGGTAATGGAGACTGAACACATTAGGAAAGTCCTCTCTCACTGAGCTACATCCCTAGCCTAGGTAACCATTTTTATACAAGTTAAAAAGGAGAAACAAGTACAAAATCAGCCATGCTGACAGTAGGTGGTAAAGCTACAACTCAAGCTGATGTCAAAGCCTGCACTGTGCTCCTTCCAGGAGCCACCCTCTCAGCCTCTCACATCCTGCTGCTTCCTATGCTTCAAAGTTGCTTCAGCATACTAGATGGGGATGAACCAAAAGACTGAAAAATCACTGTTACATTAAACTTGTTTATTCTTAAGAGTTTGATGTCTATAGAATGAAACCATACAGTATTTTGCTGTTTTCCAAGATCTCACAATTTTAAAAAGGTTTTCTTTGGGAAATACACTACAACTTTCCTCCCAAGGAAGAAATAATATACCCATTGTCACAGAAGACAGTAACTGTGTTCCATATAGAAGTATGCTATTTTTTTTTTGTAACTAATTTTTAACAGATTGGCCTTAGGGTTCACTTTCAATAAAACAACTTATACTATAAACTGGGAGCAAATTCGTTTTCTACAATAATGTGAAATGTTTCATTACATGGGTCTCCCACCAAGCATATTAGAATCACCCAAGTCATGGATATAATTGTGAGACATTGTTTCTCTAGTGGCCATTGTGATTTGATCATTCCTGAAAGCTGAAGTAGGCAGAACAAGGGTTCCAGCCCTTACTGTTACTATGAAAGTTTATGTTCGACCATTCCATAAGGAATAACAAAAGCTCAGGACATGTGGGGTCCCATCACAACTCTATACTTTAGCCATTGCTTATTCTCAGACATTATACTAAGGACATAAGTTATCCAAGTCTTGTGTGTGGTCATGATAAAGATTCTTTTTAAAAAGACACCATATCACAAACCATCACATATAATCTATTAGAAATCAATGTCAGCTATTATCTTTTTGTTATCCATGAATGTTTCTGGTTTCTTAAAGAAGGAAAAGTGGTGAAGAGATGGAAATAAAGTTACACAGATAAAGATGACAGGTAAAGAAGAAAAGTGTCTGCGACACCCTGGTCATTCAAGGCACAAAACTAGGATTTCTGGGAAGTGTTTTCCTCAAAGGCAACATGGGGGAGTGAAACCATTTAGCTGAAACAGTCCACATGCACATCCAAAGGACGCCTCATCATGAAACTCAACTTCCATCAAAAGAAGAAAGCCTCTAACTCTCACTCTTTAGCTCAGGGCCCTGGGAGGGGCATATGTCCAGTAGCACTCGGTCCTAGCTCCCAGCCCTCTTTGACTCTTCTGTAAACTCTGCAGACCTTTTCTGTTCTCTTCAGGACTAACATCTTTACAACTTCTGGCTAGGTTTTTATTCACTGCTGAGATTTCCTTCATGGCTCAAGTACTGTGCCTTCACAGTAATGATACTGTACAGTGAGAGAAAGAGGAAGCAGGAAAGAGTGTTCTATATGTGCATGCCTGTGTGAGTATCTGTGTGGTGGCATGTGTGGTAGAGGAGTTACCAACTCGATTTTTTAACTGTCATTCTCTGACATTATTTTGTAAATAAGAAATAATAGTTTACTTATTTTTCACAATCCATCTTAAAATTATTTATTTACTATACCTTTTGCTATAAAGTTTCTAACATGTCCCCAAAAGTTGGGATATAACTAAGCTCATTGAAATGTTATTATGTATTGATAATTATTAGTTATATATGTAACCATTAGAATTTTATGGGAATTAAACCCAATGTTGATTATAGGTTAAATCCTTTTCATATTCTAAGGGCATTTCTATGCATTTAAGTACCTATTTTATACTCTATGCAAGTTTAATAAGGTAAACAGAATGTTAACATAGCTCCTCAAATAAAGGCACCAATGCAAACAAGTAATGTTGCTGGAGAATGTTCTTTTAATTAAAAAGAAAAAGCTAATCACCAGAGAATACAAACTACTTAAAAAAGAAGAGAACACTAAAGGAAAAATCTAGCCAAAAACCTCTATTGAATGCTGTGCTACTTACATGCAATTTAGCATATTAAAAATGCTATTTGTGCCGGGCGTTGGTGGCACACACCTTTAATCCCAGCACTCGGGAGGCAGAGGCAGGCGGATCTCTGTGAGTTCGAGGCCAGCCTGGTCTCCAGAGCCAGTGCCAGGATAGGCCCAAAGCTACACAGAGAAACCCTGTCTCGAAAAAAAAAAAAAAAAAAAAAAAAAAAAAAAAAAAAAAAAAAAAAAAAAGCTATTTGCACAGCTTAGAGGGAATATTTAAATAATGCAATCTGGAATGATAAACCAACACAGTAAAATACCAGATAGGAAGAAGATTATGAAAGTCCATAAATATCTACTGCAGACATACTCCACTTGTCACTTAACTTACACAATTTACAAGTTATGCACATCTAAATTTTCTCAATAAAATCCAACCCAACTTTAAAAATACTATGACTTCCATTTACCTCTTGTATGTTGTTATTTTTCTCCAAGATGGAAAGCGCAGCAGCAGCACATTCTAAGGTAGAAAGGCATCTGCTAGTTGGTTGCATCCGAATTACATATTGACTACAAATGTTAGTTTTTAACTCCACCTGAAACCAAAAACAAAGTAATAAAATGCAATTTTCATCATATTTTTAAAATTATGAAAAATACACTTTAAATACTACTCACCTTCCTCCTAAAATTGCAAGTTTAGAAATATTACATACATCAGCATCTTTGCACATATCCTTTAGTTGTTATTACTGGGTAGCAGAAGCAAGAGTCAAGCTACAAAAAGATATTTGGCAAAGAAAAGATACCCAGCAGAATACATTCAGATTTCTATATACCCCAAATGACACCAGTAACACCCTCCAATGAGGACAATAGTGAATACACACTTCACAAAAGAAGACATAAGAATAGCAAAATGGTACTTGACAAAATGCTCAAATGACCCAATTGAATAGCTTAAAATAAAAACAAACAAAAAAATTAACAAGAGGCTGGGGATACAGTTCAGTGTTAGGGCCCTTGCAGGGCATACAGGATGCCCCCACCTCAATCCTGAGTATTGCCTTCCCTTTATCTTCCTCCCAAAAAGCTAACACCATTATATCAAAATATGGAGGCCCAGAGCCAATGAGTGTGATACCTCAGAACACACAGCCCTAAACAAGATGTCTCCATTGAATCCCTCCCCTAAGAGCTCAGGGAACCACGGAAGAGGCAGAAAGAGTGTTAAGAGCCACAGGGGATGAAGAACACCACGGAAACAAAGTCCTCTAATCACAGGATCCATGTACATATGAACTTACAGACTGAGGCAGCGTGCACAGGGCCTGCATGAGTCTGCACCAGTTAGGATGCTAGGGTTGAAAGAAGTGGACATGTGGCCCCATAATGCTAACCCAGAGGCTATCTCCAATTGGTAACTATTTGCAAATGAAAATTTAATTTTCTCCAAGGGAGTCTCACCAGGAGAAAAAACTGCTCCTAAGTGGAGGCCATATGTCCAGTAGTAGATTGCCAATAGAAAATGAATTCCATGGCATCTTTGGAGGTTAGTTATCTAATAATATCATGGCAGAGTCTTTTGTTTTGTTTTAAAATATAATTTTTATTTTATTTATATTTTTCTCTCTTTTTACCCCAGAGGTCCTCTGTGTATATATTATGGTTTTCATGTAAGTGTTTTTACAGGATTATTGAGTGTGTGAATGAGTAGATCTCTGTGTCTATGTGTTTTCTTGTCTCTTTTCTTGGGCTCTTTTCCTTCTGTTTGTTTTTTCCTAACCCAATGTGTTTTTGTTTTATCTTATTATATTTTATTATTATCCCTTAGAAGCCTGACTGTTTTCTAATGAGACAGAAAGGGGATAGACTTGAATGGGAGAGAAAATGGGGAGGAAATGGGAAGAGTAGAGGGAGGGGAAACCATAGTCAGTATATGGTATATAAGGAAAAAAAACTATGAATTTCAATGCAAAATAAAGGACTTGCTGCACACTTAAAATGTGGTACATACATACAATGAAATTTTATCCAGCTCTAAAGAAAAATGGAATCATGACATTTGCAGGAAAAACAGATGCAAATGAAAATCATTATGTTAAGCAAAAATAAGGGGGGGGTCTTAGAAAGACAAATACATCATGTTTTCTCCCATATGCAGAACAAAGATTTAAACTCTCTCTCTCTCTCTCTCTCTCTCTCTCTCTCTCTCTCTCTCTCTCTCTCTCTGTCTCTCTCTCTTTCTCGTGTGTGTGTGTGTGTGTGTGTGTGTGTGTGTGTGTGTGTGTGTGCATGCGTGTGTTGGGAGTATTGAAAAACAGTAAAAAATAAATAAAAATAAATATGTTACTTCTTTGACTAAATTAAAACTTCACACTAGCAAAACTCTGTGGAAAAAAATAAATTAAATATGAACCTATTCAGGTATCTTGATATTTTTTAACTATATAGCATCATTTAGAAAATCGTAAGAAAATGCAGGGAACTGAGTTTTTCATTTATATGATTCAGAATTTCTTTTCTGAAAGAGGATGTTACAATATTTACATGTTTTTGAGGACTTCCATATATAAACTTTTAACCTCTCAGTTTGGGGGGAAATCCTGCATTGTGAATTTTCATGTAAATGTTCTGTGTTTACAAATATTATTCAAAATAAGTTGCATTCATTTGTGAATGATTATCATTTGGAGTTAGCTTCTGGGTTAGCACTGGGGGCTTAAGACTACTTCTCTTGGTGCTGGACCCCTACCTAGTGCAGACTCCTGTAGGCCTTGTATATTCTGTCTCAGTATACTATAATCTATGAGTATAGTAGAATGTCATTAGGAGTCATTTTATTGTTATATTCCTTTAGCAGAACAGTGGTATTTGGTTTTCCTTTGGTCCTTGACCTATCTAGTCTCATATTCTTGGCCACCTGAGCACTGTAAGGAAGGGTTCCATCTCCTAAGATAGACCTTCAATCCAATGAGATACTGATTTTGCCCATAAGCTTTATGCCACCATTGCACCAATATATCTTGCGGCAGGTCATTCTTGTAGGCGACAGGTTTTGTAGCTAGGTTGGCCTTTACCTTTCTCTGTTGGTAGTGTGCAGAGTACCTCTCAGTATGATAAACATTATTCTGTAGGTGTGAAGGTTCTAGGTAGGAACCAACTTGACTTCCCAATGTCTAATGAGTTGTGTAGGTGTTGTCTTCAGCAATAGGGCCCTATCATCAGCTTTTGGAGAGCAACCAATGCCTTGGCAATATACTAGGTTGTTTGGGGCCCCTTTAGCCAACAACTCAATTAAATACTCCTGGTACTGGGAGCTTCATTTGGTAATGAGAGCTGTTCAGTTGGCACTCAATTTCCACTGCTAAGAAGAAGCATATACCTCATTCTCCATTTCTAGCAGATGCATTATAAAAACTGAACAATGCTGTATCCCAAGTGGTTATAAGACTCACTAATAAAAATGTCCCCATTGCTGGGCAGTGGTGGCACACGCCTTTAATCCAGCACTTGAGATGCAGAGGCAGGTAGATCTTTGTGAATGTGCGGACAGCCTGGTCTATGGAGTGAGTTCCAGGACAGCCAAGACACACAGTCAAACCCTGTCAAAAAATAATAATAAACAATAAAATAAACAAATTAAAATGTCCCTATTAGTTGCTAGGTTCCAAAATGTGTTGTTTCCTTTGCTAATCTCACAAATACAGTATAGCCCTCTTTTTGGATATCAAGTCCATTTTACTCTGGTATATTTTTATTCTACATATATGGTGTTTGAAACAATCACTCAGTGACAACTGACTACTAGATTGCTAATGAAAATTTAATCATTTTCTTTTATTTCGTGAAATAACAATATCACTTTCCCCTTGCCTTTCCTCCCTCCAAATCCTCCCATGTGTGTTGTACCTTCCTTGCTCTCTTTCAAATTCATGGCTTCTATTTCTTTTGTTATTGCTCTGTGTGTGTGTGTGTGTGTGTGTGTGTGTGTGTGTGTGTGTGTGTGTGTGTGTGTGTGTGTGTTCCTAAATATATAAATACAACCTGTTCAATTCATATAGTTATACACACACTCATGTTTTCAGGGCTGACCACTTGGTATTGGATAACCAATTGGTGGGCTCTTCCCTGGGGAAACTTTCTTTTCCAGTCTCCCACTCTCAGTATTCCTTAGTTGCCTATAGTTCTTTGTGTAGGTTTGAGATCTCATGATACTGCCCCCCCATTCACCCCCTGCCCACTTTGGAATGTCCATTGATGTCATCCTTTTCCTATTCCTCTGGCTCCTACTATCTTTCCACTCCCATTTCTGCAATGATCCCTGAGTCTTAGGGATCATTACATTACAAGCATACCAGTTGGGACCAGGCTCCACAACTCTGCATTTTGATGGGCTGTGGTTTACTATAATGGTCTCCATCTGCTGCAATGAGAAGTTTCCTTAATGAAGAGTGAAAACTACACTCATCTGTTAGTTTAAGGACAAATATTTAGAATGTAGATAGGGACTGTGCAAAGTGATGGTTGTAGGTTCTCCTCCAAGATCTATGACTTCCCTACAGTGCTAATGGAAATTTAAATATATTCCCTTCAATCCTCAAACTATTCATCTCAAAAGCTTAACACACATCCATTCTTGACGAAATACATTTCTAAAATACATTTGGATCTGAATCTGAACTTAAGAACAAACATTCCTTCACTACCTTCAATCCAGGATAGAAATACTGATCACTTTAAA
The DNA here is from genome assembly GCF_003668045.3 of Cricetulus griseus. Classification (NCBI taxonomy): domain Eukaryota; kingdom Metazoa; phylum Chordata; class Mammalia; order Rodentia; family Cricetidae; genus Cricetulus; species Cricetulus griseus. Next base: position 188,664,293 of record NC_048595.1, on the reverse strand, counting down.
ACAGATGCTACAACACTGACAAGACATAAAGGATTTAATTTTATCTCACAGATTCAGACTAAACCTTTAAAAAATGGAAATGGTAATTTTTTATTTTTCCCATATATTACAGAATATGACCTATCTGCGTTTGGTTCAATAAATCTGAAAAGCAAGAGTTGCTTTTAAATTGATTTGGGACATACACACTTAGCAAGAACTTTTAATAGCCTCAGAGCATACTAAAAAGTAGCTAAGAACCAGTAAAAAGTACATGAAATGTCATAGCTTATACAGGCTTCATTTGTGCATATGCATATATGAATGTGCGTGCGTGCGTGCGTGTGTGCTCTGAAAGGAAAACTTATGGGCTTCAAAAGCAAAATGTTTTAAAGTGTTGTATCTTACAATAAACAGTATGAAGGTTATGAAATGCAAAGACAATTATAACCAACAATGAAATCCATTAGTAATTTCTAAAAGCAATGAAATACATTTTAATGTCATTTTTATTCTGAATCAGTTTATCTAGATTTCTTTCATTTGTATTCAGTATATTTCTCAAATTATACAAAAAAAACTTTTTTAAATTACTAGTAATATGGCAAGGTATTCTTAGAAAGTTAAGTATTCTTAGCCATCTGTTCATACTATACACGCCTCATCTTTTCATAAACAGTTTTATTCACCATACCTCATAATTGAAGTACATAATCATACCAGCTGTCTAACTGTGCCAACCATGCCTGTCATGCAATAGCTCCTTTTTCTGAATTAATTGTGTCCACTGGACCAATTTAATACAGACTTCTCTAGGATGACTTTGCCAACTGTGACAGCTGTTGCATGGAAGTCTACAATGCATACACTGCTGCACACAGCTTATTTTCATTGTGGTTATGCAAAACATTTCTGAATAATGTATTCCTCCAAAAATGTAAGTACACAGAGGCTTATGCATCATCAGAAAATAATATGGCTCTCTAAAAGTTACAGTTGATTAAAAACAAATATCAAGCCAGCCACAATATTAGACCCTTTCAGGTATGACCACAATTCACAAAATACATGGGATCAAGGCACTAATATTTAATAAACAAAATGAGACTGACAAGATGGCCTACTAAGTAATGAATGACACTTGCTGCCAAGCTTGATAACCTGTCAGATCCACAGGACCCCAGGACATGATAGAGAGAAAAAAACCAACTCCCACAAATTGTCCTGTTACTTCTATAGACACACAGTGACACACCATGTATATATACAAAGATATATACAAAAATTATCCACAAATTTTATATAAGCAAGAAAACAAAACAATCTAGCTCAGTATTAATAAAAATACATTGTCATAATATAAACCTTAATAATGGAGCAAACTGGCCTTCATTAAAATTAAAAACATGTTATTCAAAATCAATATTAAATAAATGCAAAGCAGGGGTGAGACTGAAATAAATATTTGTGATACATAAATCTAACAGGGACTTTGTAGATCTATTTATAAGTCTTGCATCTCAATAATAAAAATTATCCCCCAAGGGAAGGACAGACACTTGAAGAAATTCAAATGGCGAAACATAAAGTGATGCTTGGCATCAGTGATCATAAGAGGGGCACAAATGCAAATTAAACCACAATGAGGCACAAGCTACTACAGTTAAAATGACTAAAACCAAGAAAAAGTTAAATAAGAAACAAAGTCCACTTTTAGTTACTTATTTACTCAGGAAAAAAAAAAATGAAAGCATGTGATCCAAAAGACTTGTAAAAAGAAAAACCCTCATTCATCCTTTCTACCCAGAGAAACAAATGATCATGCGATTGAAAATTACTTTTCTTACTTTGATCTCTTTTATTTTTTTATTTAGAGAATACTTTATTAGTTTTTGTAATCAAACCCATGTAGATAAGACCTTACATATTTAATACAGTGCGTTACCCCTGTACAAATGGAAAACAATTAAGTTCAACATTTCTAGACCAATATGGCTGTTAATTTCTGTACAATGCCAACTCAACATGGTAAACTGGGATACTTTTTCCAAAGTTGACAACACAGCTAAAGTTTCCAAAAATTCAAATATTATATATGTATGTATGTATATATATATATATATATGTGTGTGTGTGTGTGTGTGTGTGTGTATATGTGTGTATATATATATATATATTTATATAAAAAGACCAATAATAGCAGTATGTTATACATCAATAGCAGCAACAGCTTTTCCAGGTTCTGCAGTCATTTGAACAAAATTGTAGAGACATCCAGCACACTCCATTTAAAAAAACAAAAACAAAGTAAAAAACAAAATCCCAGAAAACAGCACTGTTCTGTTACTCTTGTGGTACCTGGCACCATTTTTTTTTTTAAAAATTAGCTTCTCAATCATCATCTGGGAGGAAACCACTCTGAGCAACAACTTTGATCTCTTTGAACTAAATCGTTCACACTGACTTAAAAACAAACTTAAGCCCCACCTATTTGAAGAAAATAAGTTATACACACACACCCTCCCCTGGTCTCACAATTCTATCAGCTTCTACTTCCTCCCTTTTCTTTCCAAACTGTTCATATCAGGATTCTATGTTAGCTCCTGTCCAACTGCCCCATAAATCAGATTGTCTGGGTTTCATCTCTGCACTCCATTAAAACTGCTCTTAACACCCCAAAAACTGTCATGTCACTAAAACTGAGCATAGTCAATCTCTTTTTAAAGGAAAAAAAAGGGGGGGAAATAGGATATAGGAATGAATACTTTGCATTGGTATGGATTTTCATTTATTGATACAACTTTAAGGTCAATTTTGTGATATGTATATGTCTCCTCTTGTTTAGGTATTGTGTTTATACAGATCTTTTAAAATGAGATGCATAATTAAATACAGGTTATATAGTCACCTACAATAGTCAGAACTTATAATTAGGTTAGTTAGGTTTTCTAGATATACAGAGATGTATTTGAGATGGATAGGTATTCGTCAAGCCTTTCAAAGACCGACAGAATATACAGCACTTAAATGGTTTAGGGTTTTTCTTGGCAGTGAGACACAACTGTTCCTGGCACACCAATTACGTCAGAAAGGAGGATGGGCATCGAAGAAACTCGTTATGATGTTTGCTTTCAACATGGCAAGATTAGACATTTGAGTAAGAAACTGCTCTTGCCTGGACTATTTGTTGCTGTATAAACTGGATATGCAGGACCCACAAGAAAGTGACTGCTAAACTTACAAAACAAGACAGTACTGAAGGGTTCCTGTTGAAATGGAAAAGTGTGCCAGACACACTGTGGCCTATGGGCTAAAGATGGATGCCCCAATGTTACAGAGGAACTTTGGGTGACTGTCCAGGTAGCAAGATGTCTCTGTCCATTCTGGAGTTTATATATTATCCTTCTGTGGTCTTTGATAGAGTTGAAGACAGATAGTTATAGTTTTCTTCAGTTATTATAAAAGATAAGTTATCCTTTTTATTTAGACAGAAAAGAGGAGATGATGGGGAATGTACTTCTGTGTATGTTCATCTTATTGATTGTTGAATAAAGTACTGTTTGGCAAATGAGGTAGTAAGTTAGACAGGACTAGGAGCCAAGGAGGATTCTGGGAAATGTAGTAAAGAAGTGGTGATCCAGGCAGGAAGTGACAAGGCAGGGAGACTCCCTTTCCCCTTCACTCTTCCTCCTGCTCTCTGCTTTGAGCCACCATGCGATCCCAGGGATGAGGATGCTAGCGGAAGGTGTCCAATAAGATAAGTCTTATAAAATACATAGATTTATGATAATTAAGACTGAGATAGTCATTGGCCAAACAGCACTTGTACCAAAAATAAAAAAAATGATATTGCTCTGCTGTCAAGACACCTGATTCTCCTGGTTTTCCTTCTAGCCATCAGGCTGCACATTCAGTGTCCTTTATAGTGTATGCTCTCCCCTACATGAAGAACTTCAGTTTCTCAAAGCCCAATCTGAAACACTTTTTCTTTCTTTCTTTTCTTTTTTTTTTCCCCAGAGGTGAGGACCAAACACAGGCCCTTGTGCTTGCTAGGCACTTATCACTGAGCTAAATCCCCAACCACCTCTTTCTTTATTTCAATCTATGTTCTAATTCTGAATAATAATCGGCATAGCCTAACTTAACTTGCCATTTATCTGGAAATGACTGGCAGGTCTGAGCCACTCCCACTAACTCAAGAGATTCTAAATTATCAGTATCATTTAAACAAGGATAGTACAGAGAATATGAATGAAAACATTATGTACAAACAATTCTGTATCTAATTAATAGTTTAGGATTATCATAATGAACTGGCGGATATAGATGAAAAGAGACTGAATCTCAATGGAAATATACACTAATGAGGAAAAGAAAGGGGGAAAATGAATGTGTATGCCTATACGGTTGCACCCAAAGCAGGTGACCAAAACTTATTACAAGATCTTCAGTGGCACCAAAAGAATGGTCAGCCAAAAGCCACTCTAGCTAGTGACCAGGACAGGTAAGAAGAGTTAGAGGGAGTCAGTTTATTGTGCTACTTCTAGAACAAGTGATTGGAGTACTGTGACCTAAAACACTAGTGACTTAAGGCAGAGTCTAGGGGTCCCAGTGATGTAAGCAGACTGTGAACTCAGAATTCAGGGCTAAAATTAATTCATCCAGACAGTGTATTACAAATGAAGGAACAAAGATTCCCCCATTCGGGTTTACCCCAGATCTCTAAATACAAAGCTAAGATCATTCAAACTCCAATGCAAGTCAAGTATAGAGTATCCTGCTGCCTCAACTAACACAAAGTAAAAGATGGAAAAGAAACAAACAAAACAAATTTAATGTCAGAACAGAGATGGACACTTAGCTGTCCCTAAAAACCAAAGAGGTACCTAGGAAAGATTAGGAGCAGCAGAGAGATCTGAAATCAGAAGACCCTTAGTCTCATTCCAGTTTCTTCCTTTCTCAAGCTTAAGTTTCCAGAGTTTCAATTTATAATGCTATGAAATTATTAGTAATATGTATTTACACCTCCTCAAAATTTAAAGACCGAAATAAAATTTATGCAAAATTATTTTCTAACAAAGTAATACCTCCATAAAGTTGTCATTTCATTATAAATGAATGAAATTATAATGAATTTCATTATAAATGACTAAGATACAAATACAAGTATTAAATATAAACAAATCAATAATCACATAGAAGCACCAAATTTATACATGGAAAGATCAAATTAAACCTATAATGTGTATAAGACTTGAAGATTCTCCATGGTATTCAAAGGGAAGGCTATAAGGATTCCCAGGAGCTACAAATGATTGAGAAAACAAGAAATATTGCTCATCACATGTTGGAAATGTTTCCATTTCAGTAAAGGTAATTTTTAGTAATAACAACCTATATATTTTCTATACTTCTAAAAGAATTCTTTTCTTCATAGTTATTCTTGAAAACAAAAGTTATGGTTTTTATTTCCAAATAAAAAATTAATCTGAAAGGTTGAGGTTTTAAAAAATAAAATAGATACTCTATAATGAGTGTGTAATCAGAACATTGCATATCTTAGCAACACCAGAGCCAGGAGAGAATGTTATATATTAATAAGACAACCAAAGATATAAATAACATGAACACAGAATCATTCAAAGAATGAAAAGATGTTCCTAAAGATTTGAAAAAGATAGTTGGGAAAGAAATAAAAAAAAATTATTATTAGGTCCAAATAGGACCCCCTAAAAGGCCGTGTTCTAAACAGAGACATCTCTGACCAGGTTAAAGGGATTGCTATTGAGGAAATAGAAGCCTAAAGGTAGGTTCCTATTTATCAGAAAAACCACCACCACCCTTACCCACTTCCAAAGGTCAACTGCCTCAGGCAAGGGCATTGAGTTCCCAGTTAATCTGAACAGCCTGTATTAGCTCAAAGATCACAACCCTGCTGAGTGCTTGCTTTTCCACCATTTCACTGTTCTCTCTAACCCCCACCTCACTGCTGAGAGACAGCCTGGCAGTGTGATCCACTAGTAAACCTTTCTACCCACAGGGTGGTCCAGTTCGGTGATTTCATTGTGTTCTTGCTTACAATAACCAGCTTACATATAACATATATACATGTGAATATAGAGAATTCAGTACTATGATTTTTCTTCCTAATAATAAAAATACAAGGTAATCCAGGACATAAAATACATGTATAAATGATCTGTCTAGTCAGGGTAATCTGATTTTTTAATTGGCATTTAAGGTGCTAATATTATAAATGATACAGGCATGCATTCCAGCCAGCAGTCCATCTTCCAGCCACCCCTGCCACTATGCCAGCTTTTGTAGAAGCTATCCTGACCTTCTAGTCCAGGCCAACCATGTGATGAAAATATCAATGTGAGCTCTGTCAACAGCATAATGAATTGTGACTGGATTGAGAGATACTGTAAAACAGCTGGTGCTTTGAGATACAGTTTCAGTGAAGTCTACTGTGCAGTGTTCAAAGGGTCCCCACAACCTTTCCAAGATTCAGGGACTTGACATGGAAAAAAAATAAACAAACAAATAAAAATAAAACCCACAGTCAAAGTTATGACTAAGAATTATTAAAGCAAAAGAAACCAAAGTAAAAGCAACAAAAAGACCCACAAGGCCTGGTCCCCATGAAAGCACACATGAAATTTCTGGAGACCTCTCCCAGTGATAATAATAATAATAGCACAAGCCACAATTAAATCCTCCATCAGTGAATTGTAAGTGTGTGTAGTATTGGTTGCAGGGGAAGCATCCTAGAGATGCAGTGTCCACAGGTCTTGATGGAGGCCAATCATGTACACACCATCTGCCTCACACATACCACAATCTCAGAGTCCCCGAGGAAAACTGGTGCATGTCTGTTAGTTAGCACACTGTGAACTAGCAGTCAGAGCACAGTGCACCACTTATGTCAGGGGAAGCTCTGTGCATGTTTCTGAGCATTCTCAGTCCTGTTGTGTCACATGCTCTCTGCATACGCAGCAACGGGCGAACAGGTCGACTAACACAGTCATTGGAAAGAACAACATATGTGGCACAAAACAGCATTTCTTACACTCCTATAGAAAATTAAAAGCATTTCACAGTAACCAGCATCAAATTAAAAAGCAGTAAGTCATATTCTTTTTAAAATATGCACCACTACAGAAAACCTCAGAGCAAAATTAATGTTTGAAAATTAATTCTTAGTTGTAGTCTCCTAGGTAAACCTTGATATAAGCTATTTTCATACTACTAATAAAATATTACACAATTAATTTCTTTTTTTTCTCATGCAATAGTGAACTTTATTCTAAACATCAGACAATTTAAGAGTTAAGAGGGGTCACATGAGTAAGATATCCAATCACCAGGGCAAGCCACATGTAGCAGGCAAGGCTCACGTAGCAGACAGGCAGCACGTGTCTTTTTTTGGAAAACATGTTTTTCCATACAGGCATATAAACAAATAACGATAGGCAGTTGTAATGAATAATCTGAAGTAAACTCACTCCTATCTGCTATACCTTGGAGGAGCATGAAAGCACAATCCAAGAACAATTTTGTATTTTTTAAGAAACTGAGGTCACCTGGACACATGGGGAAGGGCCTAGGCCAGGCCCAGGATGATGTGGTAGACTTTGAGGAGCCCCTTTTGAGGGCCTTACACTGCCTGGAGAGTGGAGCAGGGATGGCTAGGGGCAGGTGGGATGTTGGGGAGGGAGAGGGAGAGGGAGAAGGGATTGACATCTGAAGCAAGCTTGTTCCTAATTTGAACTAATAAAATAAAATAAAAATTAAAAGAAAAAAAAAAAGAAAAACACACACAAAAAAAAAAGAAAGAAACTGAGGTCACAAGACTCCTGTCTTGGTTTCTTAGAGTTCTTTCACAAGCACTCAGAATTCTCCTCACATGACCATTCTTGGACCATATTCCTATATTCATTAATACTCTGGATGAACAAAATCGCATATATATGAGCCAATCTTAGCCAGTATGCCTTCTATCTTTCATGTGGATAACAATATCCACTCTGAAAGTTTGTCTTCCTTAATCATGTAAAGCCCCTATGAAAATGGGCTGGTCCAGCTCCTGATATGGGTGCACACCTCATCTAATTTGACTTACAGATCAGTGAATAACTGGATGTCAAGGAGTTCTTAGACTGATGAATTGCCAAGTGGAATCCTGCAGTTATCATATGGGTTTCTCTCTCTATCCAACACACCATCCATTTAGTACCAGACTTAGAAAAGAACTATACATACACGAATCCTTTCTATGGAACAGGCTAAGCACATGATCACGAATCTGCCTGGTCTTGGCACCATAGATGATGGGATTAATCATAGGTGGGAAAAGAAGATAGAAAATTGTAAGAAGTATGTGGACATGAGGAGCAGCTCGACGAGCTACACAATGCATGACTGAGGAGATGACTACAGGTTACACAATTAATTTCGTAACAGCCAGTCTTTTCCACACACCTGCCATCAAGATGCTCAGCCTACCAGGCCCACAGCAATAAATCCAGGCAACCAAGGACCTGGAATAAATCTTTTTGCCCTTGTTTAGGTCAGGTGTTTTGTGACTGAAACACAAAAGCAACACAGTGAACAATAAATTAATATAAATTAAATGACTGTAGAAAACACAATTACAAAACAAAATATAATTGTAATTACCCAAATGATGCTATATAACATAAAAATAATTTAATGATTATAAATTTAATGAAATTAAAATAACACAACCAACATAAACTGCCAATTGGACTGTTAATACAGATTTTTTTCTTATTTTCTTAAAGAGCATTTAAAAGGTAGAGCCAAGCCCAGATTAAATGTCTTCAAGTTTAACTTCTATTATCCCAACCCCATTCCCGCCATTTTCTTTCAAAGTACCACATTCCACTCTCTGGCCCCGTAAGCTTGTAACAATACCATAATGCAAAATGCATTTAGTATAATATCAAAAGTCCCCATAGTCTATCACAGTCTCTACTATGTCTGAAAGTCCAAATTCAAAGTCTCTTCTGGGATTCATGAAATCTCTTAACTGTAATCCCCTATAAAATAAAAGTCAAAAAGCAGACCACATACTTCCTACATATAATGGCACATTACAATTCCAAAACTTAGGGAAGGGAGTATAGTGAGGAAATACTGGACCAAAGAAAGAATTGAAAACCAACTGAGAAAACTACAAACTGAATCTCCATGTCTGATGTCAAAACACTCTCCAGATCTCCAACTCCTTTTGGCTTTGTAGACTGCAACATACTTCTTTCTCTTGGGTTGATTTCACTTCCTGTTAGCAGCTTTCCTTGGCAGATATCCCATACCTCTGACATGTGAACATCTTGGGGTCTCCAAGGCAATCCAGGCTTCAACTTCACAGCTTCATACAATGGCCTCTCTCTAGGTCTCTATCCAGAGACACCCCTGACATATCCCTGGTCTCAGCAGCTTTCCTTAGTGTGGAGGCAAATTCTATAACCCCTTTCTTCTATCCTTAACTCTAAACCCAAAACCACATGGCCAAAGCTGCCATGTTCTTCTGTTTGCTGGGGCTGAAACATGGCACGCCATGTTCAATTACATCTTCACCAGCTTTCTGTTTTCAATGGATTCCTTTGCTGACTATGCTTGGCTTTCCTTGAATTTGCTCTGCAGACCAGGGTGACCTTAAACTCAGAGACCCATCAGTCTCTGCCTTCCAAGTGCTGGTATTAAAGGCATGCACCACCACACCTGGCTTTAAGTTTTTCTTTAATTCCTTTTTACAAATTGGAAACTTGTGGGATCTTGCCCTGAGATCACTAGCTTCAATCCATTTCTTAATCTGTTTATCTCCTTGAACACAGGTAGCTCCATTCCACTTCCTGGTGTTCAGCTTGCTCCTTTTCATTATAAATCTCCATTACAGTAACAACTAATAACCTCACTTCAGAGTCTGTCTATACTAGGCTGGTGATATGAGTGAGGAGACCTGAAGGCCCAAGAGCAGGAGTACTGGCCATACTCCTTGCTGCATGCTACATTGGGTGAGCTAGCCCAGGCAGTGCTGGAGAGCTCATCTGGGTAGGGAAGATGAGGAAAAGCTAGCGAGCTTACCAACCCAGATACCACCCAGGTCCAGAACCAGGGCTATGAATTGGCCCACCTCTACATGTACCCAATCTATGAACTGTTGGAGGATGTGTAGGGGACAAACCTACGAATCCAAAACATGTATCTCCATGACACAGGGCAACAACAGGATATCCAGTAGGAGCCCCCAGTGAGAGCCCATTATCAGTGGTATAGCAGCCAGACCAGTGACCACTTGCAAATAAAAATAAAGGAATAAAGGGTAAACTCTGTCTCAACGGACCACACCTCCAAAATAAGATTCTTGGTTTTTTTGTTTGTTTTTATTTTTGTTTTGTTTTCTTTTTCTTTGTTTTGTTTGAGTTTGGGGTTTTCTTTTAAATTGGTTGTTTAGGGGGGAGGATGCAAGGGCAGAGGAGGATAAGGAGGATAAGGGGATGAGGAGATAAGTGGGATTTGAATGCATGATGTGAAATCCACAAAGAATCAAAACAAAAAAGTTAAAGAAAAAAGGAACAAAAGCTGCTGTCTGGGACTCTATTACTTGCTTCCAGGACCCTTTCCTTCTACTCATTTACCTTGTCCCAACATTAATACAAGAGGAGGTGCCTAGTGTCACTACAATCTGATATGCCATGGCTGGCTGATATTCATGGGAGGCCTGCCTTTTTCTGAAGAGAAACAGAGGAGGAGTGGATTGGAGGGGGGGGGGGATAGGAGGAATGAGAGGAGAGGAGGGGAGGGACGGGAAACAGTACTCAGGATGTAAACACAAAAGTAAAAACATAAATACACACACACACACACACACACACACACACACACACACACACACACACACCAAAAAAAAAAATCCAAGCAGGGCAGTGTTAGCATACACCTTTAATCCCAGCATTCTTGCATGCAGAGGCAGGCCAATCTCTATGAGTATGAGGACAGCCTGAACTACAGAGCTAGTTCTAGGACAGCCAAGACTATACAAAGAAACTCAAAGACTCAAAACAAAACAAAACAAAAACAAAAACAAAAAGAATCCAGAAAAGTGCTAAAAAATATATCACAGGGACACCTGACACCAGGGGTCTGCTCACCAGAAACGAACTCGGCAGCAAGATCCAACACCCAGAAAACTGCCAAGGTCCAGGTAACAGTTCCGCCTCCATCCACTGACCCAGGGGCTGTTTCCGGTTCTGCTTCTGCAGCCCTGCTCAGGGACACCTGATGGGGGGGGAGGGGGGGTTTGCTCACGGGATCCAAACTCGGAGGCGGGATCCAACACACCCAGAGACTGCCAAGGCCCAGGTAACAGTCCCACCCCCATCCACAAGAAGAGGACAGAAATCAGAGAATTGGAACTGTTTGCATCGGCCAGAGGGGAACCTTGGTCCCAAAACCTCCAGGACAGGAAGAGACTCCTGCTACATCCACCAGAAGAAAGGATGAGAAAAGGACAATGTAAAAGCACATTAAACAACAGAAAACCCAATATGACACCACTGGAGACTAGGAACCACACACCAGCAAGACCTGAACATCACAATGCAGATGAAGCAGAAGAGAATGACCTTAAAAACATCTTCAGGAAAATGATAGAGGACCTCAAAGAGGAAATGAGAAAATCGCTTAAAGAAATGGAAGAAAAAAACAAACCAAAAAAATACAAGATATCAACAAATCTCTCAGGGAAACAGTTCAAGACCTAAAAACTGAAATAGAGACAATCAAGAAAGCACAATCTGAGGGAATGCTGGAAATAGAAAAGCTGGGTAAATGATCGGAACTACAGATGCAAGCATAACCAACAGAATACAAGAGATGGAAGAGCGAATCTCAGGAATTGAAGATATACGAGGAGAAATAGACTCATCAGCCAAAGAAAATCTTAAGTCCAACAGATTCCTAACACAAAATATCCAGGAAATATGGGATACCGTGAAAAGACCAAACCTAAGAATAACAGGTATAGAAGGAGGTGAAGAAATCCAACTCAAAGGCGCAGAAAACATATTCAACAAAATCATAGAAGAAAACTTTCCCAACCTAAAGGACATGCCAATGAAAGTACAAGAAGCCTACAGAACACCAAATAGACTGAACCAAAAAAATGTCTCCTCGACACATAATAATCAAAACACCAAACATACAGAATAAAGAAAGAATTTTAAGAGCAGCAAAGGAAAAAGGTCAAGTAACATATAAAGGAAAACCTATCAAAATTACACCTGACTTTTCCATGGAAACTCTGAAAGCCAGAAGGTCCTGGATAGATATTCTACCTACACTAAGAGACCACGGATGCTAGCCCAGACTACTATGCCTAGCAAAGCTTTCAATCAATTTAAATGGAGAAAACAAGATATTCCATGACAAAACCATATTCAAACAATACATATCACCAATCCAGCCCTACAGACAGTTCTGGAAGGAAAACTGCTACCCAAGGAAATTAACTACAACCAGAAAAGTATAGGCAATAAATAATCCCACTTTACCAAAAGCCAAAAGGAAAAAGGGATAGAATCACAAACATAATTTTGCCACCATTACCAAATCAGAAACAAACAAGAATGAACAATTAATGGTCATTAATATCCGTCAATATTAATGGTCTTAAATTGCCATAAAAAGACACAGATTAGCACAATGGATAAGAAGACAGAATGCATCCTACTGCTACATACAAGAAACACACCTCAACTTTAAAGACAGACAGTACCTAAGAATTAAAGGTTGGGGAAAGATTTTCCAATCAAATGGACCCAAGAAACAAGCGGGGATAGCAATCCTAATATCCAACAAATTGGAATTTAAACTAAAATCAATCAAAAGAGATGAAGGCGGTCACTTCCTACTCATCACAAGAGAAATCCATCAGGATGAAGTCTCAATTCTGAACATTTATGCCCCAAATACAAAGGCATCCACATTTGTAAAAGAAACATTACTAAAACTCAAATCACACATAAAACCTCATACACTTATAGTGGGAGACTTCAACACCCCACTCTCACCATTAGACAGTAACACCAGACAGAAACTTAACAAATAAACAAAGGAATTAATAGAAGTTATGGCCCAATTGGGCTTAACAGATATCTATAGAACATTCCATCCAAATACAAAACAATTTACCTTCTTCTCAGCACCACATGGCACCTTCTCTAAAATCCACCACATACTTGGAAACATAGCAAACCTCAACAGGTACAAAAAAAATGAAGTAAGTCCCTATATCTTATCAGACCACCATGCTTTAAAGTTTGAATTCAACAACAACACAAACTACAGAAAACCTACAAACTTATGGAAATTAAGTAACACCCAATTGCACAAGTCCTGGGTCAAGGAAGAAATAAAAAAAGAAATTAAAGATTTCCTAGAATTCAATGAGAATACGGACACAACATACCCAAACTTATGGGACACTTTGAAAGCAGTGCTAAGAGGAAAGTTCATAGTGCTAAGTGCCCACATGAAGAAACAGGAGAATAATCACACTAGAGAATTAACAGCACACCTGAAAGCTTTAGAACACAAGGAAGCCAATACACCCTGGAGGAGCAGATGTCAGGAAATAATCAAATTGAAATCAATAAAGTGGAAACTAGGAGAACAATACAAAGAATCAATATAATGAAGAGTTAGTTCCTCCAGAAAAATCAACAAGATAGACAAACCTTTATCCAAACTTACCAAACAGCAGAGTGCACATTTAAATTAATAAAATCAGAACTGAAAAGGGGGACATAAAAACAGACACTGAAGAAACCCAGAGGATCATCTGGTCATATTTTGAAAACCTGTATTCCTCAAAATTCAAAAATCTAAAGGAAATGGACAATTTTCTGGACAGATTCCACTTACCAAAATTAAATCAAGAACAGATAAGCAACTTAAATAGACCAATAAACCCTAATGAAATAGAAGCAGTCATCAGAAGTCTCACAACCAAAAAAAGCCCAGGGCCAGATGGCTTCAGAGCAGAATTCTACCAGAAATTCAAGGAACAGCTAATACCAATTCTCCTCAAAGTATTCCACACAATAGAAGCAGAAGGGTCATTACCAACTCTTTTTATGAGGCTTCAATAACCTTGATACCCAAGCCACACAAAGACACAACTAAGAAAGAGAACTACAGACCAATATCGCTCATGAATATTGATGCAAAAAAACTTAATAAAATACTGGCAAATCCAAGAACATATCGGAGAAATCATCCACTATGATCAAATAGGCTTCATCCTAGGGATGCAAGGATGGTTCAACATATGAAAATCTATCAATGTAATCCACCATATAAAGAGACTGAGGGAAAAAAAATCACATGATCATCTCACTAGATGCCGAAAAAGCCTTTGACAAAACCCAACACCCCTTCATGATAGGTCTTGGAGAAATCACGGATAACAGGAACATATCTTAACATAACAAAAGCAATACATAGCAAGCCGACAGCCAACATCAAATTAAATGGAGAGAAACTCAATGCAATTCCTCTAAAATGGGAGACAAGACAAGGCTGTCCACTCTCTCCATATCTCTTCAATATTGTACTTGAAGTAGTTCTAACTAGAACAATAAGACAACAAAAGGAGATCAAGGAGATACAAATTGGAAAGGAAGAAGTCAAACTTTCATTATTTGCATATGATACGATAGTCTACATAAGTGACCAGAAAAACTCTACAAGGGAACTCCTATAGCTGATAAACACCTTCATCAAAGTGGCAGGATACAAGATTAACTCAAAAAAAAAAAAAATCTGTAACCCAACTATATACTGATGACACACTGGTGGAGAAAGAAATCAGAGAAGCATCACCCTTTACAATTGCCACAAACAAGATAAAATACCTTGGGGTAACACTAGCCAAAAAAGTGAAAGACCTGTAGTACTGTAAGAATTTTAAGTCTCTAAAGAAAGAAATTAAAGAAGATACCACAAAATAGAAAGATCTCCCATGCTCTTGGATAGGTAGGATCAACATTGTAAAAATGGCAATCTTGCCAAAAGCAATCTACAGATTCAATGCAATCCCCATCAAAATCCCAACACAATTCTTCACAGACCTTGAAAGAACAATTCTCAACTTTATATGGAAAAATCGAAAGTCCCAGGATAGCCAAAACAACCCTGTACAATAAAAGAACTTCTGGAGGCATCACCATCCCTGACTTCAAGCTCTATTACAGAGCTATAGTCCTGAAAACAGCTTGGTATTGGCACAAAAATAGACAGGTAGACCAATGGAATAGAGTTGAAAACCCTGATATTAACCCACACATCTAGGACCACGTCAGTTTTTACAAACAAGCTAAATTTATATGATGGAATAAAGAAAGCATCTTCAACAAATGGTGCTGGCATAACTGAATGCTGGCATGTAGAAGCCTGCAGATAGATCCAAGTCTATCGCCATGCACAAAACTTAAGTCCAAATAGATCAAAGACCTCAACATAAATCCAGCCACACTGAACCTATTAGAAGCCAAAGGGGGAAATACCCTTGAATTAATTGGTACAGAAGCCCACTTCTTGAACATAACACCAGTAGCACAGACACTGAGATCAACAATTGATAAATGGGACCTCCTGAAACTGAGAAGCTTCTATAAGGCAAAGGACACAGTCAGCAAGACAAAACAGCAGCCCACAGACTGGGAAAAAAATATTCACCCACCCCACATCTGACAGAGGGCTGATCTCCAAAATATACAAAGAACTCAAGAAGCTAGTCTCCAAAACACCAAATAATCCAATTAAAATGTGGCATACAGAACTAAATAGACAAATCTCAATAGAGGAATCTAAAATGGCTGAAAGACACCTAACAAAGTGTTCAACATCCTTAGCCATCAGGGAAATGCAAATCAAAACAACTCTGAGAGACCATCTTACTCCTGTCAGAATGGCTAAAATCAAAAACACCAATGACAGTTTATCCTGGAGAGAATGTGGAGAAAGGGAAACACTCCTCCACTGCTGGTGGGAGTGACAACTTGTACAGTCAATTTGGAAATCAGTATGGCAACTCCTCAAGAAAATGGGAATCAGTCTACCACAAGATCCAGCAATTCCACTCCTAGGCATATACCCAAAAGAAGCCCATTCATACAGCAAGGACATCTGTTCAACAATGTTCATAGCAGCACTATTGGTAATAGCCAGAACCTGAAGCAGCCTAGATGCCCCTCATTTAAAGAATGGATAGAGAAAATGTGGTACATTTACACAATGGATTACTACTCAGCAGGAAAAAAAAAAAAAAAAAAAACAGAATCTTGAAATTTGCAGGAAAATGGATGGAACTAGAAGAAACCATTCTGGGTGAGGTAACCCAATCACAAAACGACAAACATGGTATGTACTCACTCATATGTGTATTTTAGACATAGAGTAAAGGATTACCAGCCTACAATCCACACTGCCAGAAAAGCTAGTAAACAAGAGAGACATACATGGTCCCCTGGAGAAGGGGAAAGGGTCAAGATCTCCTGAGCAAATTGGGAGCACGGAAAGAAGGGGGAGGGAGCTAGGAGAATAAGAAGGGGAGAAGAGGAAGGGAGAGGAAGACATGAGCAAGCAGAAAGGTTGAGTTGGAGGAAGAATTGCAAAAAACAAGAATGGAGATACCATAATAGAGGGAGACATTTTAGGGTTACAGAGAAATCAGGTACAAGGGAAATGTCTGGACATCTACAAAGATGACACCAGCTAACAATCTAAGCAACAAAGGAGAGGCTACCTTAAATGCCCTAACCCTGATAATTAGATTGCCACCCAATAGCCCTCATTCGGCAGCTGGTGGATGTAGAAGCAGACACCCACAACTATTCACTGAACTGAAGTGGAATCCAGTTGCAGAGAAGGATGAGTGATGAGCAAAGGGGTCCAGACCAGGCTGGTGAAACCCACAGAAACAGCTAACTTCGGGGAGGTCTTGGTCCCCAGACTGATAGCTGGGATACCAGCATGGGACTTATCCAGACCCCAGGAACATGGGTTTCAGTGAGGAAACCTACGGGACCTCCTGTAGTAGTTCTTCCTAGGATAGGTGCAGACTTTGGGAGCCCATTCCACATAGAGGGATACTCCCTGAGCCAAGACACATGGGGGTGGGCCTAGGCCCTATCCCAAAGGACAAGATATACTCCAATGATACCCTATGTAAGGCCTCACCCTCCGGGGGAGCAGAAAGGATATATGATAGGTAGGGTTTTAGTCAAGGAGAGAAGGGTTGTAGGGGACGAGGGGAGGGAGAGGGAACCGGGATTGACATGTAAAACAATCTTCTTTCTATTCAAAGAAAAAATAAATAAATACAGAAGAAAACAAATGTCACAGGATAACTGAGGAAGGTTCCTCCCAGGAAGCCAGCCATAGCTCCATATTAGTAAATATTCATGTAATTAACACCCCCAAACATCATTCATACCCACAATATAAATGATCTAAAGGTAATGTGCAGAAATGCCAATTTTAAACATTACTATCACTTTCCATTATTTACACTCATACATCCTTTAAAATCAGAAATAAAGCTGGGCATTGGTGGCGCATGCCTTTAATCCCAGCACTTGGGAGGCAGAGGCAGGTGGATCTCTGAGTTTGAGGCCGGCCTGGTCTCCAGAAAGAGTGCCAGGACAGGCTCCAAAGCTATACAGAGAAACCCTGTCTCGAAAAACCAAAAAAAAAAAAAAAATAAATAAAAATCAGAAGTAAAATAGACATGACTTAAGTTCATGACTGTCATATTGTTAAGTAGCAGGCAGTAAAAAAGGTTCACACTTTAATTTGCAATATACTACTATTTTAAGAAAAGAAAGTAATTCCACCTACATGGGAAAACCTACTATTATTCTGCCAAATGGACATAACATTAAAATAATTCCTAACTTATTGCTATACCCATACATAGGTACATCTTTCAACACTCATCACAGAAGCCTCTTACAGTAGAAGACAATCAAAACCAAGACCCACAACAGCTCAACATGCAAAGAACAAGAGTGAGGAACACTACTACAACCACACCATAAGTAGCTTCAGGAAATAAAATGTAAGTGAATACATCCCTCTAGAAGGGCTCACAGGAAACAAAACAAAGAGAGTTGAAAGAAAAAGTTAAAATGTAAGATAAATTTACTCCACAGATACTCAAAACATCTCCAAAAAGAATATGACACAAGTACCTACCACAGCCTATCTCCAACCGCCCAATTCCCTCATACTGGAAGCCAAAAATTGCTGAGATAGCTGGAATGTCTAAGAAAGAATTCATAGTCCTACTCAAAAACAAACAAAACAATATAATGACCACATTGAAGATTCAAACAAAAACATTCACAAACTAAAGAAATCTACCCAAAATCTTGATGAAACCATCTTCAAATTGAATGAAATAGCAAATTAGAGTTAAAAAGATCAAAATGTGGAAGAAAAATTCCATTGAGAAAACTGAAACAATGAAAACGAACCAAACAGAAATGCCGGCAATGAAAGAAATGGTAAATCAAATAAAAACTACATCAGAAAGCACCAACAGAAAAGACTATGCAGAATCAACTTTAAGGGTGGGAAACAAAGCTGGGAAAATAATACAATCATGTATGTGGTGGGGGAAGTATATACTCTTGAATGTATTCCAGACTTTTTGGAAATATTGGCTGTTTTAACTAATTTTGCTCATGTATGTATGGAATATACATATATATGTATACACACACACACACACACACACACACATATATATATATATATATATATATATATATATACATACACATTCATACATGAGCAATATTACTTATAACAACCAATATTTCCAGGAAGTCTGGTATATATTCAAGAGTCCAGACCTAAGAATTTGTGGGATAAAAGAAGGAACAGAGGTAAAGTTTAAAGAAATACACAGCCTATTTAATGAAATTATGGCAGAAAAATTGCAAAATCTAGAGAAAAAAGTACACATCAAAATATAGAAGAACCACAAATAGACATAACTGGAACTTTCCATGATATATCATAATCAAGATGTTAAAAATACAAAGAAACAATGCTAAACACAGTATGAGAAAACTGTCAAGTCACATACAAAGGCAATAATACCACAATAACCAGACCTTACATCAGCAATTCTAAAAGGCCAGAAAACAGGAAGTGAAATATTTCCACATCAGAAAGCAAATTAGCTATGAACCAAAAAGGCTATACCCAGTAGTATTATGTTTAAAAGTTGAGCAAGATACACGCAAAGCCACAACAGAGAAAATTCTCCAAAGAATACTACTATACAGGGAAGAAGAAAGACAGTTTCCTTCATATATAGGTACAGTGAAATATGAGTCAGCCATGAAGAAGAATGAAGCCCTGTCTTATGAGGGAACATGATGAACCTTGACAACACCATCCTGGGTAAAACAGCCAGTCACACATCATACCCTATGACTACACTCCTGTGAAACATGAAAAAAGTTTATCACAGAATCAGAGGTAAAATAATGATGGGCAAAGGCTGGAGGGTGGGTGGCAAAGAAAGGAAGGGAAGAAGGCCAACAAAGTTAGAGTGAGAAGGAAGGAGTAAGTTCTCATGCTTTGTCACACAGCACAGTGGCTCTAGTCAACAACAGCCAATTAGCAAAATCGCTGGAAAAGAAATCTGGATGATATTCTCACCATGAAGAAACAACAACTGCTTAAGGAAACATTCTTAATACCAAAAGATAATGAATACTTGAGGTACTGACACCCAACACACTAATTTGACCAGTAAGCAATGAATACATGCCCTAGAGAATCGTAGGTACTCCATGAACATGTGCAAGTATTATGTCAATGAAAAATACAACTGAAAAACTCATCAAGATAAAGTTACTGAAGTGAAAACAAAATATAACAGCAATTATAAACAATATAAAAGCTATTAAAAGCTTATAAAGTAGGGAAATCTTGTGAGAAAAAAGTATGTCTGTGTATGTGTGTCTGTGTGTCTATGTGGGTGTGTCTTTGTGTATTTGTGTGTGGATCTGAGTGTGTTTTATTAAAGCAAGAAAGAACACACTGAGGACAAGGTAATTGTTAACAATTTATACTACTCACTTGGAGGAGAGAATCCCCTGGAGAAATATAGAAAGAAAAGCCAAATGTAAATAGTAAGCTTCAAGTCTCCACAGAAGAGTTTGAAGGGATTAAAAAGCTACCTTTTTTAAGTGACCAGAGCAGACGGCTTTAGCAATGCATTCCATGTGATTTTTATGGAGGATCTAATTATATAGTTAACTATTCTAGGCAGCAGAGAAATATTTCTTCAATTTACCCTGTGAAATTGGAAGTCTCCAAACTTCCTGGGAAAAATAGGGAAACCATGTGCTTTATAGTTCAATACATTATACAAAATCCAACCTCCAGCTGAATTAAAAATGTTAACAGTCAGGAAAGTTGACTGAAAAAAAAAATGGTTCAAACCTATGATTAAAACAAATTATATCAAATCTAGGGAGATGGCTCAGAAGGTAAGGGCACTTGCCCAGCAAGCCTGACAACCTGAGTTCAATTCCCAGAACCCACAAGCTGTACACACACACACACACTGTTTTAAAAACAAAAAGCTTTTAACATGAAAAATGAAGGATGAACCATATGATAATGATTACCCTAAGGGTACCTTGCAAAATGCTTAACCATTACTAATAAGAAGTAACTAAGTAAATATAACATTTCTTAACAAATCATTTATACACATAAAAAGGGATAACATATTGAAATTGTCTCTATATACAAATGTAAGTATATGTACTCACAAAATAGGTATATATAAGTGCATACACATAAATACCACTTAATTCATATTATTAGAGTATATGGTGAATATATATTAGAGTATATTAGCATATAGAATATATTCACCAAAAGCCTAAATAGCATGTAATTATACAATTGTACTTATTCTTTGTTAAAGTATTAGTTTACCTGTTTGGGAAGTCGGAACAAGGAATTCTTATAGAAAATGTCCTTAGCCTGGCTCCATGTACCATCAATGAGGATGATTGTGGAAGGATAAACAGGAGAATCTAATATAAATTCTTCCAAATTAGTAGCTTCAGCCCCTGGATATAATATTAATGTACCAGAGTCCCGGCAAACAGTTGAAAGTTCAATATCTCTAAAACAATAATTTTTAAGATATCTTTATTAGGTGTGGCCAATGACATAATTTTTAACCCTCCCAAAGAAACCTCTATATAGGAAGGAACTACTCCCAGCTGCCTGTCAGTCAGCTAGCTCACTTACCGCTCTTCACTGAAGCGGCGGCCAATCTTGACTGTGCACTTGTCAGGGGGCAGGCAAGCTGCTAGCAGAGGGACTGTGCGCAACACTTTGCTTTCCTTTAATTAAAAATTAAAACATGAAGTTATTACCCATGTAAACACTTTTAAAACTTTTCTGGAACTGACTGATAAAGTGCTTGCTCATCAGGTAAGGAACCTGAATGTCAACAGCAGCATTACAGAAAGAAACACTTTTCTGAGAAACATTTGGTTTCTAAATTTATATATTTTTACAAGTCTTTTACTCAAGACCAGACTTTAAGAAGCAATAACATTTCTCTAATTTATCAGTATTAAGCATAACACATGCATACTTTCTAAACTTATTTAGATATATTTACAGACTAATGATTACAATTAGAAATTATAATGGAAAAATACTTAGTAGATATATATGCAAATGCCAAAATGAAACCCATTGTTGTGTATAATTAATAAATATTAGTAATAAAATAAATGAATTATAAATACATGCAAATCTGTGTTAAACTGAATAATTTATTCGGATAAGCTTTTTATTTCAACAGTAATTATATTTTGAACATGTCAGCTTGCAGATGATAGCGTACATCTCTATACCAAAAAAGCATCAACATGCGACAAATATAAAACAAGGGACATGTCAAAATGATAGCCACAAACTTAAGAGACTTACTAATGGCCGAATGGAACAATTCAAGGAACAAAATAAATACTAGACTCTAGTCCAAAATACAAAAGTCTCTACAATGATACCTGAGAATTATTAAATAACTAATGATAGAAGGAGAACTAGCTTTCTTACACAATGTTAAATCCCTGGTGAAAACACTGCCTGCTCCAGAAAGCTTACATTCTCCTCCCATGGAAGTGGCTGCACTTTCAGAATTCAAAAGACCCAAGCACAAAGCTGACCTCCATCAGTGGCTTTCTTCAGCATCCTAGCTTTCTCTGCTAAGAACAAGCTTTCTTGTTACCACGACTCTCTCCTTAGTCCTATGGAGGCAAGCAGTTAGCCACCATGCCTTAGGTGGGGCTAGGGACATTTTCCAGTGTTTCATACAATTTTCCTCCCTCCTTTTCACCATGGAGACCTTTGTTTCCAAACTTTTGTTAAAGTAATACATTTATATATGTCAAATTAAATAGTCACAAAGATTTAAAATGCTATAATTTTCTCAGGTGTACTCCCCAGTACCACTTGCGAGAAGCGATCACTTTAACTCTTAGCCTTTTCTCCTAAGAATTATTTTCATATTTTCTGTAATTGTGTTACAATTTTATTTTTCAAGTTTACCAATGAAGAGACTGAAGCGCACAGAGATGTATTAACTTGCACAGGGATATAGACTATACACAGCTAGTAACTATCTGAAACTCTCGCTGGAACCTTGACTCTTTGCAAGTGCAGCTTCTCATAACAAGATAACATTCTGAACTCTCATCTTGCAGCTTACTCTCATATCTGATAATTGTTATAGAAAATCAATAAACTGTATATATCATTATGGCTAAATACCCACTGTTCACAAGGCCATGCAATTCAGCATAATGCTTCTTCATTTTAAAGCTTTGTTTTTAATTTTTGAGATCATTTCTTGTTTTGTTTTGGGGAGGATTTGAGACAGGGTTTCTCTGTGGCTTTGGAGGCTGTCCTGGAACCAGCTCTTGTAGACCAGGTTGGTCTCAAACTCACAAGAGATCCTCCTGCCTCTGCCTCCCAAGTGCTGGGATTAAAGGAGTGTGCCACCACCCCCTGGCTTCACATCTTGTTTTTAAGCAACTTTCTATACTCTTGAACCTACTCTTTCAAATGGCCAGCACATCACCTCCATGCAATCCTCTCTACCACATCTCTTTCTCCACATCTCCCACCTGGAACCCATCCAGATGCTTTTCAATCTCATGTTTACGGGAGAACCATGAAATTGTTAAATCTGTCTATGCAAAATAGTGTGCTAAAGTTACATATGAGAGGCCTAAAATTAATGAACTAGATGAAGACCAGAATGCTCCTTTGCTGATAGGGAAAATCAACTTGGATGTACTTGTCTATTCATAAAATACATCCATAGCGGACACAGTTTTAAATGGGTCATCTAAATTGAGGATTAATTGTGGTTTTTAAATTATAAAAATCACCACAAATCAATTTTTTAAACTACATTTTAAAAGCTATCTAACACCCTAGGACAATGTAACAATGAAAAAGTACTATATTTGCACCATAATATAGAAACAATATTCACCAAAATGCAGGTTTTAAACTTCTATGGCGATAGCACTATTTTTTTCTGTAGTGTAAGTTGTACAGTATTGCAATTTTAACTGTAGTAAAATAATTCAGTGACAAAGTTGCCAGAATCATAAGAGCCTGCTGTCAAGTCTGGAAAAGGAGCTGTAAACAAATAGCTTGCAATCAAGAAATAGTATTCAGCATTCAGAAAACAAAAAAGACTAATTTATTTTACCTATTTGTTGTATCTTTGAATAGACTATACAAAGTTTTTAAAAAAAGAGTTCTCACTTAGGTCACCACTAAATCCATTTACATCATACACTGACTAGTTTTGTATTAACTAATTTATAATTTCCTGTCATTTCCTTAAATCCCCTCATCACGAAATCAAAACTCACAAACATTCATACACACTGGCACATGTCTAATCCTAAACAGAGTAGAAGAGTGTTAGCTAAAAAGCCCTACAGATGGCACAGTACAAAGTAAAAGTGTTTGTTCTAGACACCTAAAAGAAAGAAAATTTTACTTGCATAGCCATCTTGTAAGAGTAAAATGCCAAAGTCAGTATCTACTCTATGAAGAAAAGCCATCAGTGAGCCAAGACTATGACCAATGCTTTAAAAGCAATCATTTTTCTCAGTTCTTTATTCACAAAATTGCATCTTTTCATCATACAAATCTAAATCTCTACCTTACAATAGCAGAATTGTATGAAAAACTGTATCAAGCATATGACTCTCTACTACCATCTAAAAGATAGTGCTTTCTACCTTAAAAAGCAAACACTTATCATGAATAATGTTTTTTCTGAAACACTACACAGCTGTAAGAAATGAGCATGTTGCATGCGTGTTTTCTCTGGTGCACTCAGATTCCACCTGAAGGCATATCATTCACAAACTTGTAACTCACCTCTGCCGGATGCTGAATTATGTACAAACGGGTGGAGATTTGGAGTGGGTGCACAGGTAGATATGGACACAAGCACACTTTCTGGGGCCGGCTAAAGAGTAAGCAAAGCAAAGAGAAGCAGTGAATTTTTAAAATGTGATATAACATCATCCAAGTACGTCAACATCATGCCATTTTTATATCTAAAGAGGTTTGGAAAAGTTACAGACTTTCAAAATGAGAGACATTTTAGACATGAAAACTATGCAAGAGATTTAAGTAAATTTCCCCATCCCTAGAAATTCTGGGTTTGGCAGTACACTACATTTCAGTGCTGCAGCTCTTGTTTAGCACTTACAAGTCCATAGGTTTGATTCACCACAAGACAAACTGGCTAACAGTAAAGAACTTCAATAACTATTAGTTGTCTTTAGTGGAAAAATAGTCACTATCAAAAAGTCAAAATGAGGTGAATAAACAATTTTTGAAAG
Organism: Cricetulus griseus; assembly: GCF_003668045.3. Taxonomy (NCBI): domain Eukaryota; kingdom Metazoa; phylum Chordata; class Mammalia; order Rodentia; family Cricetidae; genus Cricetulus; species Cricetulus griseus. Next base: position 188,639,292 of record NC_048595.1, on the reverse strand, counting down.
AAGAAATACAAAATACCAATAAACTCTTTAGTGTGTTTATGGCTATAATGGCACCTGACATCTGCCATCTGCCATGTTCCAACAGTAAACAAGTGAAAAACCATCAGTATACATACACTGTCAGATCTTAACCTCTACTCAAGTGTAATGGAGCACAAGGTAAGAAATGCTAATGCTAAACTACAGAGTGTGTGTAAATGGCTTGAAATAGCTACTGTAGCAAACAATTTCTTCTATTCCTACTAAACACATTATCTAGATCCCAGCTTCTCAAACTATGGGTCACAAACCAATATGAGGTCAAGCATCTCATTGAGTGAGTCAAAAAAAAAAACTAACAACAGCAAAGGTTTCTGATGGTGCAATGACCAAAAGCAGCAAAATCAAACATGTAACAAGTCTGAGGTATGTCTGGCAGCACCTGACCACATAGCATTGCATGTGTTTTTCCTACAATCTTGGTTCTGAACACACACTATGTATACTTTGCATGCACATGCTATTACACCATGTAACAGCTAAAATTCAATTCTCTATGTAAAAACAACCACTTCCATCTCATTAATATGTAAATTTGCTTTCATTTTTAAGAAATGATAAATCTGTATCTATTCCAAAGAATTATTTTAAAATAAAGTTCTTAATGATTTATCATTAAATGTTTGATTTATATAATACAGCTATATTATATACAGAAGGTGCATAAAAATTCTTTCAGTAAAAAAGATGAGTAACAAAGGAGACTTTTTTAAAGATTTATTTAGTTTTATTTAATGTATTTTTGACTGTATACACATACATGTGTGTGTAGTGCCCCTAGAAAGCAGAGGGGTCATTGGATTCCCTGGAGCTGGAATTACAAAGGTTGTAATCTATCGTGTGGGTTCTGGGAACTAAAACTAGAGAGATAGCAGGTGTTCCTAACCACCAAGCTAGGTCTTCAACCCCAACAATGGGAAAGGGTTTAAGAAGCTCTGGTCTCGATGGTACTTTGCTAGGGGATAAAAACACACAATCCTAGTGAATTGGCTCAGTGAGAATTGGCTCAGCATGTGTTGCTCTTGCAGAGGACCCAAGTTCAATTCCCAGCACCCACATGGTAGCTCACAACCATCTGAAACTACAGAACCAGGGTATCTGATGCCCTCTTCCAGGCATGCAAGTGGCACACAGACATACATGCAGCCATAACAGTCAAATACATAAAATAATAAAATACATAAATCTTTTTGGTTTGGTTTGGGGTTTTTATTGGGGTGTTTATTTTGTTTTGTTTTTTTCCAGACAAGGTTTCTGTCCTGGAACTCCCTTTATAGACCATGCTGGACTGGAACTCCAATGCCTCTGCCTTCCCAGTGCTGAGATTAAAGGCGTGTGCCACCACTGCCCAGAAAAATGTGTAAATCTTAACACACACACACACACACACACACACACACACACACACACGATCCCAGCCTCTTTCCCTCAGTGAACCTTAAAGGAGACCTAAGGAAAAAACAATGCACACACTGATAACAAGTCTGAGGTATGTCTGGCAGCACCTGACCATATAGCATCGCATGTCTGGTTATGACTGTCTTATCTCATGCTGAATGTCCTGTCGTGACTGTAAACAGATTTACATGGGTGACAAGTGTTGTAATTTTAAAAAATGGCTCTAGAGGGAAAGAAGTCATGCATCAGAGTTCAAATGGAGGGATTTTTTTATTAAGGGGACAGGGAAAGAGGAGGGGGGAGACCAACCTCTGGGGACAGGAGCAGCAGGAAAGAGCAAAGAAAGGCAGAGGGAGAGGAACGGAGGGGAGAGAGGGAGAGGTGAGAGGGGAGGGGGGAGGGATACTCTCTCAGCCTAGACACACAGAGGAGGGCCTAGGCCCTGTCCCAAATGATGTAACAGACTTTGAAGATTCCCCCATGGAAGGCCTCACCCTCCCTGGGGAGCAGAAGGGATGGTGGGGGCAGGGGAGGAGGGGAGGGAGAGGGAACTGGGATTGACATGTAAAACAAGCTTGTTTCTAATCTAAATTTTAAAAAGTAGGGAAAAAAGTTGTTTCTCTAGCATAACATCAAGCAATTTAAAGTTAGATCCTAACCATACTCCAATAGGTAAGGTAGAATTCAATTTGGAAATTTGTAATACAAATTTTGGCCAAAGAACAGGTATGGTTCTACAAACATTAACTTTAAAATTTTATAGATAAAAGTCCTAATATTATAGCACTCTGTGCTGCCACAGTAGTGAACAATCATTTCAAACCTATAGTAGATGAATCACCAATTATACTACATTTTTTTAATTAATATTCATCAGCTGTGTGGTGCAGCATTTATTATTAGGTTTTATTTCAATTCTTATGGACATTTTTAGATCTTTAAAAATTTGGGCATCACTAAAATTCTTCAGTGGCATTCTGAAATCAATTTACTCAAACTGCCCTTTATAAACACTCCCTCAAAGAACTCAGTGGAAATATTACATGAAACTAATTTTATAAAAGGCAAATTAAACCAAAATATTGTAACCTTTTAAAATTTAGCTTTGAAAATTTGAATATTAAATACAACTAAGTACAAAAATCAAGTTATCTTCCCATGGAACCATTAAGAACACTTACCAAGTACGCTTCAAAAGTCTACTAATAAATTGGTTCTCTGGAACTGGTTAGATCCCTGGTCATTTTTAAGCCATCAATCTGTACACTAATTAGTCCACTATTTTAAGGATGGTGCCTAACCAGAACTATGCTTATGCTCTAAAACACTCCTTGTCTGCAACTACTTCTTCCTCACAGGACTGGATTCACTCATTATAGTCATTTACACTTCCCTAAAATTCTTACTTGTACTTTTGGACTTTTAAATAATTGAGACTGATTTAGCAACAAGACTAAGGGACCAGGAAGTCATATATGAAGGTTCAAATGAGATGTCCCCTCCTCCCCCCGTAAGTCTTGGACATTTGAATACTTGGTCCCCAGCTGACAGCTGTTCAGAGGATTAGAAGGTGTGGTCTTGCTGGAGGAAGTACATCATTGGGAGTGGACTTTAGGCTCTCTACTTCCTGTTTGATGTTTGAGATATCTCAAATATAGCTTGCATCGCCATCACCTAGAAGGCCCATTTAACTAGATTGCTGAGACTAATAATCACCTTTGAACACCTCACCGAGCTTCTGACATAGCAGCCCTGGGAATCTGTATTTCTGACAAGTTGGTGGTTGGTGGATGATACTGATGCTGCAGGTGGGGATGGATAACAGTCAATCTCAGATACACTTTCCTATAAGCATGCACCCTTGCAGCATTTTCTTTTCCCACTGAATGACTTGAATTCATTCCTATCTAAATTCTACCTACTTATCCATTCCTGCATCTGAAGACTGTCAAAGGCTTCTGAATTTTTAAAGAAGCAGTTACCAAAGAACAAACAAAAGAACAGTGAACCAACAAGCCAATGAAACCATTTTCTCTTCATGAAAATGACCTTTCCTAGCAGACCAATTCAGTTGCCCTGACAACTCTATCACTAGGCAACCCTGCATATGATTAAAACAACCCACAACTGATAGAATGCATATTACCTGGAAAATTATAAAGACTTGATCAGGACACCATATTTTGGGCTTCCCTAAAGTGGCACCTTAGAAACTTGCTAAAGTTATGAGCTCCTGTGGGTGTGGAGCTATCATCTATAGCTGTGTTGTGTGGAACACATCACCTTGCACCTGAGCTGGACTGCTACGCTAGACTGTCAAAAGATTACGGCAGAAAAGAAGCACCTCCACCTGTTCTGATGCAAGCTGTCAATCTTGTCCGGTATGTTTCTGATATCAAGATTGGCCAGGGGGTAGTAGTGCACACCTTTAATCCCAGCACTTGGGAGGCAGAGACAGACAAATCTCCGAGTTTAAGGCCAGCCTGGTCTATAGAGTGAGTTCCAGGACAGCCAGGACTACAGAGAGAAATCTAGAAAAACTAAGGCAGGATGTGGGGAGAGAGCTATAGTTGTCTATTTTCCAGAATGTTTCTCTAACCCCACCTATCTCCAGGAATTTATCTTCTCTGCTCCAATATACCACTCTAAAATAATCCATTTATTCTCCTACTATGGCTTTCCAGCCCCTTATTCTGATTTCCCATCATATATTTGATCCCCATTGGGGAACACAGGAACATAATGCAGGGTTTTTTTGTTTTGTTTTGTTTTGCTACAGTTTCTAACACTAGCATAGCAGGATCTCAAACAACACTTAGTGTATGAAGGAATAACTCCACATAGCCTCTTACCTTCACACTGGGATGCTTTTCTCCTTCTACACAATTTCCTATCCCATCTCTTCATTTTCTTACACATCATATTTCATACTTCCTTTGCATTCTCTACAATACTTAAATAATTCATTTCTACTATAAATGAAACCCATATTTCTGGTCTCCATTTGAATATTCTGTGACCAAGTTAATAAATGATAGGATGTAAGAGGCAAAACTGTTACTGAAGAAAACAGTAAGCGTTTTGAGTAAATACTGTGTGATGTAAGCTAAAATTAACTGCTTCAGTCTTTCACTTTGATAACCTCATAAAACATCATTATCTATGTATTTAACCTTAGTCTATAGTAACCTAATTCTAATTACTATCTATAGTTCTTTGTGTGAATGTGTGTGAATACATATGTGTGCAGGTGCACATTCAAGCGTGTACATGTGCATATGGAAGCAAGTTGACAACTTAAGGCATCATTCATTCCTCCGGAGCTATCCACATTGGTGTTTGAGACATGCACTCCACCCACTTGGACCTTGCCAAGTAGGCTGGCTGGCCAGAAAGCCTCAGGGTCCTCCTATCTCCATTACCCCACAGCTTGAAACTAGAATGTGCCAACACACCCAGATTTGTTTTGGGTTTTTTTTGTTTGGTTTTGTTTGGTTTGGTTTGGGTTTTTGTTTGTTTGTTTTTTGTTTTGCTTTTTTGTTTGTTTTGCTTGCTTGCTTGTTTGGATTTGTTTTGACACAGGGTCTCTTTATGTAGTCCTGGCTATCCCAGAATTCTCCATGTAGACCAGGCTGGCCTTGAATTCACAGAGATCCACCTGCCTATACATCAACATGCTGGGATTAAAGCTGTGTGCCACCACTCTCAGCCGCAGGGAGCTTTTGCTAGGGGCTCTAGGAGTCAAACTCAGGTTCTCACACTTTCATGGCAAGTACTTTAGTAACTGAGCCTTCTCTCCAGCCCCAAACTACAGACCTTTAAAACATCTCATCATTTCAGCTGACAACTCTATATACTCTGTATTTAGTGAGTTACTTTATAATGAGAATGTTCTCCCTCTCTGCGGTGCATGCTGTAATAATGACTAACTGCTCAGCTGCTAACCTATCTCTTAATAAAATAGTAAGTGCACAGTAACCATCTTCACTCTAGATATCTGAAAAAGATTAAAAATTCTATAGATCTAAGCTTAAGCCTAGAGGTTATTTTATATTATATTTTAGATAGATAATTCATTAAACAAAAATTCATAGCTGTATAAACACATTAAATAATAAATTCAATCAATTCCTACTTTAATATACACTGTACATCTAACTAACTATAACGGAATGACCAAAGAGCTGAATTTTTCCATTCACTACCTTTATAATGCACTGTAAACACATTGTTGTGTGTCCACTCATTGGGGTTTATCTTCTTTAAAAATCTAAATAACCCAATAAATTTTAATAATATTCTTAAAATATGAATGGAAACTACAAGGAATTTCCCTAAGGGAACTGAGTGAAATAAATGTTTTCTTTTTTTCTCCCTAGAGATGTAGGAATGAGTATGTAGGCCACCTGTCAGACACGGCCTGACATGCTTCCTTAGTGAGTGAGGCAGTAGTACCAGGGTAATCTGTCAAGGCAGGCACATGCTCTCTTACAGACTTGGGCTAATGCAGTTACGTCTGACATGGATCTGAAATTCTAGGACCTACAAAAACATCTTTCAAATCCCAATAAAGTCCCTTACATAATATTTACTGAAAGCTTTTTCCTATTACAGTACTGATTTTAATCAAGATAATCTCAGGTAAGTAAAAATAAATTTTAAAAATGCATGAATAGATTTAGAATTATTATTTTAAAGGATTTTTACTCACTAAAGAAACACAAATGTAAACAAACCCACCTAAAAAATAGTTTAACTTAAATTTCCCAAACACAACAATTTTTTTAATACTCTCAAAGTGAGATAAAGTTAAGAATTCCACAGCTCTTTACCACAGTGACTGAAGTCTACAACAGAGCAAACACAAAAATGGCAACAACTTTCTCATTTTAAAACAGGCTTTAGAAAACTACATCCCACAGTGCCCTCTGCTGCTTTGTTTTGTTTTGTTTTTTTAGATTTATTTACTTTTATTCAGGTGTGTGCACATGCTTGCATGTGATCTGCATGTAATCTGCATATGATCTGCATGCAGGTGCCAAAGAGGCCAGACGAGGGCATCAGATCTCTTGGAAACTGGAGTTATAGGCAGTTGTGAGCACTGTGGTGGTACTGTGGGTACTGGAACCAAATCCAGTCCCCCTGGATGAGCAATATGCACACTTAACCACTGAGCCATCTCTCCATCTCCCTACTATTCTTGCTGTCTTTCAAAGAAACTAAAATAATCTGGAGGATAAATGTTAGTAATTAGATTTTTTTTTAAATACACAAGTAGCTTGACCAATGAAAAGATATATAACACCTATATAAACGGTTAAAATATTATAATTTTTCATCTCATACATAGGTAACCTCTTCCATGTATGACTATTTCATATTTAAGTAACTATACTATTCTCATATAGGCCCCCGCCCCCACAGCTGTTTTTCTTACTGAATTCTTTTATGGCTGACTTTAGGAGTTGAACAAAATCAGAAAAGAGAAAAATTACAATTGTAAGCTGTCTAATTAGACTTAAGGCCCACTTGACAGGGGAGAAATTAAGCCTAGTACTGGAAACCTAGTCAGCTTCCAGGAGCTAGTGAGGTCATGGATATTGTAATTTTAAAAAGCAGCACTGGAGAGAAAGACACCATGTGTGGAAAGGTTTTTGTTTTTTTGTTTTGTTTTTTTGTTGTTGTTGTTGTTGTTTTATTGTAGGAAAGTGAATGGGAAAGGGGGGAGGGGAGAGGGAAGACCCGCCTCTGGGGACAGGAGCAGTCCCCAGAAAAAGAGGCTATGAATCTGGGAGTGGGAGAGCAGTGGGAAGGGTTGTACGGGAGGTAACTGAGAGGGGCTGGAAGGAGGGAGGGAGGGTGATATAGAAATACTCCTTCAATTAAAAACATCTTTTAAGACAAAAAAAAAAAAATACTGCTATAAGAGAAGTAAACACTCTACAAGGAGAGTATCTTGAGATTTTCAAGTACCTGCCCTAGAAGGCATGCCTAAAGCAGTGGAGAAATAAGTTAAGAGTGTATGCATTGTAGACTCACATCTTACTCTTGGTTACAGTAGACCTCACCTAATTGTAAAACAGTAAGTGATAATGATTTTGCTATCATTATTGGAAAATATTTTCAACAGATTATTACCCCGTTATTTATTCCTTTTAAATATCAATTTTATGTATGTTCATGAGACACATGCAGTATTAGTAAATAAAATGCATGGAATTATAGATAAATAGATGTATTAGAAATACATACTAATTTTTTAATCATCTATGGAATGTGACCCAAAAAGACTTCCATTAGAGCCCTGGAAGTTTGTTCTTACTATCGGATCCATAATTTTTAAGTTTTAGTGAGTGGTGTTCTAATAGGTCTTTGGGGGCCAGATGCCTAGTAAACCAAAAGCCCTTCATCCAGAGATAGCATATATAAAAACTGTCTTTGTTAGTTTTCTATTGCTGTGAAGAGATACCATGACCAAGACAAGTCATAAAAGAAAGCATTTAATTTTGAGCTGTGGTTTCAGAGGGTTAGAGTTCATGACCTTCACTGTAGGGAGCATAGCAGCAGGAATGACACTGGAACAGTAGCTGAAAGTTCACATGTTGAAACAAAACCATGAGGCAGAGAGACAATGGGAATGGTAAAGTCTGCCCCTCAGTGATACACCTCCTCTAACAAGGCCACAACTCCTAATCCTTTCAAACTGTTCTATCGACTGGGGACCAATTATTTAAACATATGAACCTATGAACCTACGGGAGCCATTTTAATTCAAACAACCACAACAACTGCACAAAGCCCCTTTTACACTGAAATGAAAAAAAAAAAAAAAACACCAAAAAAGGATGAGAACCTTATTATCATCCAAATTCAGTGAACTATGACTTACTCTGTTCTTTTAAGAAAATCAGATAGATGGGTGATATACAGATAGTAAATGAGGATGGATGGATGGATGGACAGTCTGAAGGATGTATGTGAGTAAGAAAGGGTGCTCTCACTTACTAAACATCCACACATCCTGGTTTTGTTGCCTAAGACAGAAAAAAAAAAATGGAAGTACCTTCTTAGCAGCAAATTAATCAGTGTCCCTCCACAAACACCTCTATACGTCCATAATTTTTAATATTACTTACACACGTTTTCTTCCATGTTTAATTTTCTAAAGGAAGCCATTTTAAGCACTATATATACCATAGGCATTCATTATTTATCAGACACTGGAGAGTGACTAATGACTGAATAATTTTTTAAATCTACATGTCCTCTCCCCCTTCCCCAAAAAAACTATTCTTTATTTTCTTCTAGTACTGAAGATCAAACCCAGGCCCTGTGCATGCTAAAGTGATGCCCCTGGGCCACATCTCCAGCCAATATATGACAAGAAGCAAGCCTCCTCCTGTGCACACATACAGCAGAAGCCCATGATCCCTCCCATAGCCTAATTAAAGGGAGAAACATCCATCCTCACCAACAAGAAACCAAAGGTTAAAAGTAGAGTTGTTTTCCAAAGACCAGCACAGAGAGGGTCATGTTACTAGAAAACACTTCCATTTGTTTGTTCTTTCATCTTCTCTTTTCTAAAAACTGCCTATATTTTAAAATACTAGGGTTTTTTTTCCTAATTTTATTTGCATGTCTGTTTCCTCAAAAATATAAAAAGGGAATTGGGAATTTTTTTAAATAAAGAGAATATATTGAGACTTAGTTTAGTGTTAGTTTATTGCATGACAACCCAATGTTACAAATAACCTATGGATTTGAAGGCATCTCACCCAAAAGTGCTTTAGTTTGATTGTTTAGGTAGTTTTGACCAATTCAACAACTGTATTAAACGAAGATCCACTGAGAGCCCCAGGGTGACATCTCCAAGAAGGGGTAGTTGACTTACAATGATCTACAGATTAACACAAATATATAATGTCCCTTAACCTCTGGATTGGGGGCGGGGGATACCCTAGCAATAAAGAGGTTGGATACCAACAAAACCACTAATTCATTAATGATAATGAGAGTGATATTTCATAGAAGAAAGAGGAAGGGGGTATGGAGTAAAAGAAGAGAGGAGGAAGGGGCAGTAGAGGGAGTAATTAATATCTGCCACACAATTTTTATGTTACAGGTACATTGCAAATGTTCTACCTGTCAAAGCCTAGTTTATTGGTAGAAATTGGAGGCTCACATATGTTAATAACTTCCTCAGAAGAAAATACAGCAGGAGCCACAACAGCTTTCACTCCAAAACAGATGCCTTTAATTAAGACATTGTATTGAGTCCATATGTCTAATGTTCATGAAGTTTTAAGGTACAACTTTATGGAAGCTATTTTAGGCCCTATATGGAAACCACTAGAACTAAAAAAGCTGGAAATAAATCTTGGACACTGCAACCGAGCTAGAAGAAAAAGGTCAATGCCCAAGCATCCATAAAACTGATATAAAATGGCTAAAAGTAACTGAGAATATGAGGTTGGATATCAGAATAGGTATAAGGAAGCAAACAGGTACAGAAAAAAAACAGTTCAAGGGCTGCCTGAGGCAATGGCTCAGGGTGTAAAAACAAAGACCTGAGTTAAGAATTATAGAGTCCACCTAAAGCCAGGCCCAGTACCACACCTCTATAATCCCAGTACTCCTAAGGGGAGAGGGGAGGAAGAGAGAGGAGAATCCTTGGAAGTAGCAGGTCAGCTATCCTTGACTACACAGCAGCAAACGACGAGACCTTGTCTCAAAACAGCAGAAAGTGAGGACATGCACCCAACGTTGACCTCTGGCACGTGCACTACAGCACATGCATACCCACACTCACAAACATGCACACACATACACATATCATACACACACATTATTCACATATTTGCAAAGAAAGAAGGAATAGAGAGGGAGAAGGGAAAGGGGAAGGGAATGGGGAGTTAGTTTAAAAAAAAAAAAAAGCAGAAAGGACAGAAACTGCCTTCACGGCAATCAAGGTGGACCCTGAGATAGAGTAGCTTTCATACAGGAGAAAGAGGGGTGAAAAAATAATAGAACAAAGGTAAAAAGTCAAACATAGAAATAAGTGTTTAAGAGGAACAGTTCCAGATAACAAGATGGGGATATGTACAGAGTGGCAGAAAAACACACAAATCAGTAGGCTGGGGATTAAGCTGCAAGCCTTTGGGTTGTATACACAGGAGTTTGAACCTCTGCCCTTCACCTAAAATACAAGCACAGATCTCCAGGAAAAGAATAAAATGAGTTCCCCGGATATTAGGAGTTGGACTGTTATGAAATGCAAGCTGGGAAACAACTACCATTAGTACAGAGCTGTGAAAATTAATGACAGAAACATCAGTGGGAAAAAACAGATAATAGAGTAGCTTAAGTAGCTTGTTTCCTGTGAGGCTCGAAGAAGTAAGTCCCTCCACCTGCTTTGTGCTCCTCAATCTCACTGTTCATGCTGCAGCACAATCACTGCCTTGTGTGTTCTCCTCTGGAGGCTCCTGGTGATAGATAACAACCAAGTTCTATTCATCTTCATACTGCCAGTGTCCAGCTTAGTGAAATGTGCCATATGACAAACATATACAGAACACAACATCTGAGCTGTGTTTGCTTAGAGACATGGCTAAAGAACAAGGTCTAAACCCTGCTTCACAGGAGGCTAGAGCTTTGAACTGTACTACTGAATTCAGTCATGCCACCTGCTCTTCCTCAAGAAAAGCCACTACTGATTCACACCTACTTACATACTAAGGTGTGGACTAATTGACATTTCTTAGAAACTGAGTCACTAAGTGGCACTGGTTCCAATACTCAGAGAGGCCTTCTCTGTCTTTTGTTTATTCCCCAGCTGGTTAGCTGTCCCTGGAGACAAGCTTGGGCGTTTTCATCCTCTTTTATTCAGTCTGGGCTCAGGTGCTATACTTTTGATCCTCTCATAATAACAATTGAGTCAGTCAAGGGGCAAACTCCTTTCTCAGTCTAAGTCACATGCTCTGGACCAAATTCAAAAAATGTTCTGCCAAGGAATTATAGCACCCAAGAATCTAGCAACACAGCAGCCTCCTGGCCAAGTTTGAGAGTATTTTACTGCCTTTGAGGCCAGTAAGTCTAACAGAAGAGGTGGGGGTTCTAAGTTAAAGGCAAAGTATCTTACTGCATCCCAAATGTTCACAACAGTCTCTCTCTTCCCCAAGTCTCACAGGAATAAACAGGGTGATCAGCAGGTGATGTTACAGAGGAGAAACAAAGAGATTGGGGAATCACTGATTTTAAGTGGTATACCAACCTCCCCTTTGCTGGAACAAAGATCTCATCTCTTATGGTTGCTTAGTATAAATATATAGAAGTTTGAAATAAAATGGAGTGGCACTATTTGGAAATGTGGCCTTTTTGGAGGGGGGCAGACACTGAGGTCTCTTTTGCTCAAGCTTCACTCAGTGTGACTATCAGTCAATTTCCTGTTGCCTGCACGATATAGCAAGCACTCTCAGCTCCAGCACCACATCTGCCCATGCTCCCCATCAGGATGATAATGGACTGAACCTATGAGACTGTAAGTGAAGTCACCCCAATTAAATGTTTTCTTTATACGAGTTGTCATGATTATGGTCTCTCTTCACAGCAATTAAACACAAACTATGACAAAATATTAACCTTAAAAAAGGTAAAAATGTTGATGTTCAGGCCGGGTGGTAATGTCGAATGCCTTTAATCCCAGCACTCAGGAAGCAGAGGCAGGCAGATCTCTGTGAGTTCAAGACCAGTCTGGTCTACAAGAGCTAATTCCAGGAGAGCCTCCAAAGCCACAGAGAAACTCTGTCTTGAGAAAAAAAAAGTTGATATTCTTAAAATCTTACTACAATATCCAGGGAGATAAATAGACTGTGTGGACTGAACAATGTCACTTAAAAAGACATGTAAAAGTCCTAAACCTCTAATATCTATGAATGAGACTGTATCTGAATATCAGACCTTTGCAAATGTAAATAAAAATCTTAAAATGAGATCAGTCTAGGATGGCTTAGAATGGCTGCTATAAGAAAGGGCAGATCTGATGAAAGAGGGGAGGGCCACTATCCAACATCAAGGACTGCTAACAGACAGACAGAACAAGATCCCAAGACAGACCCAGCACCAATGATAACTTAAGCTCCAACTCTTAACCCCCAAAGTATGAGAAAAATTTCTATTGTTTTCTGTTTCCAAGTTGTGGTGGTTTGCAATGGTAGCCCTGGGAAGCCATGATTCCTGGGACAGATGTCTCCTAATACTTCGTCCTTAACTTGTATTGTGCTTTATACATATACTGGCATTTCCTCTACCAAAACTCACAATGATGTTAACCACAGATTAAAGAAGTCATTAGGATTCCTGCCAAAAAAAAAAAACCCTAACTTAAAAATATCAAATTCCATGATGCCACATAAAATCTTAGACATTCAGCAGGATTTAGCTGTACATTCTGGCTAATGTACAAGAGCAATTACAAGTTTAAGGGGAAAAAAAGCTGTACAGGTAGCAAGTGGAGGGCACCTGCCTTTCATGCATGAGACCCTGGGTTCAATCTTTAGAATGAAAGTCTACTTGGCAGGGAAGCCAAGAAGATGAGCTGGACAGATGGTTCAGCATTTAAGAACACTGGCTGCTCTTCCAGAGGACTAGGTTCAAGTCCCAGATCTCACCTAGTAAGCTCACAATGTATGCCACTCTAATTCCAGGGGACCTGATGCACTCTTCTGGCCTTCACAGGCACCAGTGACACACCTCCTCCAACAAGGCCATACCTCCTAGTCCTAAACAGTCCACCAACTGGGAACCACACATTAATATATAGATTATGGAAACCATTCTCATTCAACCCACCACAGAATGAAAACTTATTAACACAGTTAAAATGATGAATATATTCTTATATTTTTGGTTGTGAGCCTAGCCTTTAACGGCTGAGCCATTTCTCCAGCCTGAATATATTCTTAAATATGTTATCCCAATTCAAAAACAAAGATAAGCCTGCCAAGAAACTTACCCATATAAACAAACAAACCAGTTATATTTCAATTGGGCTGATTTTTCTAGTTCTTTTTCCAAGGCCAGTGGGCTTATTGCATACCTATCCTTTTTATTTTGTTTGTGGGAATAGCTTTCTCTGAAAATATTTCTTGCTTTCAGAACTAAATTTTTGCCAAACCTAGCAACCAAGTTAATAATGTGCCCTGAGACCATTTAAAACTATATACTTAATCCATTTCCCTACTATATATTAACTCTGTTTAACTTGCCTTTCAAAAACAATATAACCCAACCTAATTCTGCCTTGGACTGCACATGCAATCAGTTTTTACTACATATGCTAAACTCTGATCTTTAATCTTAAACTATGCATTCTTCCATGCCTCAAACGCAAAATAGGTGTAGGTGTGTGTGTGTGTGTGTGTGTGTGTGTGTGTGTGTGTGTGTGTAGAGAAAGAGAGAGACAAATAGAGACAGTGATACAGAGAGAGAAAGGAACAGAGATGGGGAGGGGTGGCAATCATTTGCTGAAAGCAGTCAGCAGGTTGAAAGTAACTTTAAAGAAAACAAATATCTACCATATGGAAGCAACATGTGGACATCATTTAACAACATCTCTGTGGTTTTCAGTACTACTCTGGGCCATTTGGGGTCAGTAAAATAACTCCTTTCCTTGTAAGATTCTGCTAAAAAATTCTGTAAAGAAGCATTCCTCTTTTCTTTCCCATTCCATGTTTTCTGTGCTATTTAATAAACATTGAGTGAAGCCCTTTGTTAAGGACAGACTTCAGACAGAGACAACAGACATAAGACAGATGGGAAAATGGATCAGTAACAGGACAGATGGAAGACATGAGGAGAATGTGGAGATTTCAAATTTGGGCTCACTCTTTGTACACTCCAAGAGGAAGAATCCTTTTTCATCCTTTAATACTGTTTTGATGTTTGTTTGTTTGTTTGCTTGCTTGCTTTTCTGGATTGTTTTTCTTGAGTGGTCCTGAAACTTCTACTCACTTTATTTCAATGTTCCCTCTTTCCCCATCTTTTCATTAGGCTTCCAACAGAATTTAAAAAAAAAGAAAAGAAAGAAAAGAAAAAGCCTTCAGCAGAGGAAAACAGTAACTATACACCAGTACTACCTTCAAATCTGCCTTCCTAACTGAAAAGGGAAGAGCCAGAAAGAGAAATGAGAATCTAGTCCTAGGCAGGAAAACCATTCAGCAGATACGAGCTTAACCTTAAAGTGGACAATAATGAGCTGGGCATGTTGGAACACAACTGTCATCCCAACAGAAAACAATACATAAAATGGTCCATCTCAAAGTAATTAAAAATGGCATAGCCAAAGGAATGGAAAACAATCTATGTATTTGAAAAGGCAAAGAAACACCTTGTTACAAAAATGTGCCACATACAGTAGAAAGCTAAGGACCCATGTGCTTAATTGTGCACAGTTTGTTACTATGTGCAGCAGCAACAGGAACACTGAAGTCAGAGCACCTATTCCTGTCACTAAGCATCTGACACTGACAGTATCTAAAAGACAAAAGCACAGAGGCAGGAGACATAGGTCAATGGGTAAAACACTTGCCACACAGGAGGAAGACCTGAGTTCAAATCCCCTGAGCCTACATAAAGTTGGGCACTGTAGCTGAGTTTATAATCTCAGCCCAGGGGCCCCTAGCCTGGCATATGCAGCAGCAAAGCAAGAGACTGCCTAAAGAGGACCACAGTGAGGACCCACATCAAGTTTTTCCTCTGCTCTCCATAAATGTGCATGTACACAGAGGAGGGAGGGAGGGAGGGACACAAAGACAAAGGGGGGATTTAAAACAGAGAGAGGAAAAACAAAGTTATCTCATTAGATAAAACTATACAAAAAGAACTTTGGGGCCAGTGAGGGCTCAGCAGCTACTCTTTCTGCAAAAGAGTACAGACCTGAGTCTGATCTCAGGAACATACTTAAAAGATGGAAAGGGAGAAACAAAGTTGTCCTAGACCCTCCATACCCATGGCTGACAGGTGTGCATATTGTATACACACATACACACTTTTTTCTCAGTTACGTAACCTAAGAACTTTAAAATAATACCAGATTTTAAACTAGAATATTGCATACTCCTTAACTCCATAAGCACTACTAATACTTTAAATTATTCATTTGGGACAAATTAACTTAAGGAATTAATGTGATTCAATGTTCTTTGAAAAAACATCTGAGCATAATTCTGTAATTCATATTTTTCATGAGGAAAGTAAATCAAACATTTGGTAAGTTCTAATGTGTTTCATTTTTAACTGGTCACTCTCTAAAGATTTAATTAAGATTAAGAGGGAAAATGCCTCTTGGCATATGATTACTTTGCATAACAATTTACAAATCAGCTTTGGTCATCCATTATGAACAAACCACTTTCAAGAATAAACACATTTTCTATGCAAACAGGAAAGAATAAATTAATGACTTTCCTTTGAAATATGATTTTTTTTTACATTTTCAAAACTTTTTATTCCAGTTCTGTACCATATGAAAGGAGGATCTCTATACTGTTAAAATGGCTGGATCTGCCCAAAGCTGAAAGGTACTCCTCTGTTGAAGAGTGATCCATTGCGATGTACATATGGGTGAAGCTGGAACTTTCTGTACTATCACTCATGATTTTTTGAAACCTTGGAATCCCCTGTCTTTCTGTCCTCCCTCCCTCCCTCCCTTTCTTCTGTTGTTCCCTCCCTTCCTCCCTTCCTCTCTCTCTCCCTCCCTTCTTTCCTTGTCATTGTCTTTTTCCCTCTTCCTCCTCCTGCCTCCCCCTTCTTTTTCTCCTTCCAACCCCTTCTGTTATTTTGAGAGGTTTAGTTACATGCTAGCCTGAAACACACTATATAGACAAGGTTGTCTTGAACTTCTTGCAATCCTCTTGCCTATGCCTACTGAGTGCTGAGATTACAGGTATGAAGAGATGTTTCTAGAAAGAAGTTACCCTTTCCAACTGAAACCTTCTCCAAGGCTGATTGATTCATTAGCACATCAATGATTGTGAAGATTTGGAAATGTCTAGAACCAAATTACAGTTTGTTTTAAGCTATATGTAGCCCTATAAATAGCCACTCCTTGTTTATTTCTGTCAGACCTAACATCCTGCAACTAACATGAAAAATTCCAAAAGGAAATATGATTTTTATATGTACAAAAATTTAAGTTTTCAGAATACCTAAATTTTTACTTTAAACACGTTATCAGTCATCTGTTTGATTTTCTATTTACAAAAAGGCTGGAAATGTTATCTCAGATGGTGCATTCCTGAAGCCCTTGGTTAATCCCCAGTAACCGGTAATGGGGTGGGAGTAAGACAGAAGGACCAGAGGTTCAAGGACACTCTAGGCTATACAGCATGTTGGAAACTAGCTATGCTCCATGAAACCATGCGGAAAGGAAGGAAGGGAGGGGATGGAATTGAAAAGATCATTAAGCTGAAATGCATTGGATACATGTAACAGGTGACACAACTTAGCAACAGTACAATGAAGAGTACTGGTGGGGAAGGCAGGGTTAAGAGAACTGCAGCTCACAGCTGCTGAGCAGCCTCGCAAGAGAGCTCTGAGCGGTACACTGTAAAGTCACATAATGGTAGTGCAGCTAGAAAACAAGATATCCTATACTCAAGATCCAGCCTCTGAGTTCATACAATCGGACCTCTGGCAGAGGTCAAAATGTGCAAGATAAAGTATCCCAAGTGCTCAAGTAGTAAATGCACCTACCTTGTCATCTCACCCAAGAGAGCTTTCCTGACACCATTTCAACTAGTTTTTTTAGCCCACCATCCCAATTCCTTTCCATCACTGCCCACCCCCTAGTCTGTAGTTCACTTGTTTATTGGTTTATTATTTCTATCTAGTAAGAAAAGGAACTTATGTCACTGTATTGTCGATGATTAGTAGAGTGCTCAATAAGTACTAAGCAAGTGTGTGGTAGCTCTGAGGCACAGGAGAAAGGCCCAAGTTAGAGAAGATATGATAATCTACCAGGAAACTAGGTAAAATCACCAGCGGGTAGTATGTTAGAGTTTGAAGAAGAAAAGAACTTAGAATCAGTTCTCTGGAGAAGTAAGGGAGTCTCTGCAGGTATCAGACAGGCAGGAAAGCAAACTCAAAGAGGTGAAAATGACAAACTTGGTTTAGATTGACTTCATCAACCTGGATCAAGACTTTGGGGAGCCTAATGCCAGGTGGTTTATTCCCAACAAATTTAAACATAGTATAATTTGGAAAAATGTTTCCTGGAGTAATACAACCCTGGTGCACAAAGAAGCGTAATTACTTCGAAACTTGACTCAGAGTATATGTCATTTCTTCCAAGAAGATGGGTTCTAGAGATAGGCCACCTGTACCATAGCTTAAGGGTCTAAAAAAGGGTTTGGCCCAGTCTTAGTCATACAGATAATGTAGAGTCAACTGAGCTATTAGCCACCTCTGGTTCTGGTTATGGAATCTTGGGGAGTCTCTGGATGTAAGGGTCATTTAGATTACTACACATCTCTCTGGTCCTTGATGTAGAAGCGTTAAATGGCCTGACCCAACAGATAACACAGATCACCAGGCTACCGGGTGGAAGAAAAGTTTTATATTTTTTTCATTGAAAAGACTGTATGGGAATTTTGTCACTGGTCTCCTAGACAGTTGAGAGGAGCATTTTGTTTCAAGAGGCAGGGTTTTCTTTGGGAATGAACATGACCAAAAAAAAAAATCCTGGGCCAAGGGATGTGCAGCCTTTTTGAATGAGGAACGAGTAATGGCTTCGGTGGCTGGTGACTCGGTTCAGACTCCCCATTTTGTCTTGTGATATTTGTGCATGGATTTTGCTTGAAACAAAAAGGTTGATTTATTCTTGTCACATGGAAATTTCCATTACAAATTGTGTGGTTCTTTTTTTAAAGACCTCACAGTCTATGCTCCCTATGGCTTTTTACATCTGTACTTAAAATTCTTTAACACACACACACACACACACACACACACACACACACACACACACACACACAGCAATCCTACATGATTAACATTCCTGGTTATGGGGTGAAGGACCTTCCTGCTCCCAACAGAGAGGCCAATATTTAGAGTTTGAAAAGGATAGGGAAAGGAGACTGGGCCAAAGCAGTCATCTAAATCCAAAGGAAACTAAAGAAAAGAGTGTGTGGAAGAGTGTATACAGAATGCCACTAACTGATCTACTTCATCTAACAAGACCACTGGGTTTTATCTCATGAAGATTATTGGTTGTTATAGTGAAAGCCATTTCAGGGCATATGATCTGAGGGCTAACTGCAGAGTGGTTATAAGGCAGGGGAGTAGAAGCAAGCTTTAGTTGGGATCTGAAATATGGTCACACACATGCACGCTCATGTACATGCAAGAGTGTGCGCCACACACACCTCCAAGTGTCCATATGTCAACTTACGGCAATTCTGGAAGAAGTGGGGCTGAGTGGAAGGAAGTTAGGTCACTGGTAAAGGACACTGGGCATTTGGTCCTTTTCTATAGGGCCCCTCTATTCTGAGCACTGCAGACCCAACACAACCAACACAACCAACCACGCTATGGGCTGCAAACTTTTTGAAACCCTGAACCCAAATAAATGTTCTCCTTCTAAGCTTAATACTTCATGTACCAAAATAAGAGAAGGCTGACCAGTATCTACTGATTAAAAATAAGGCACCACAGCTGAAGAGGCAAGAGGCAAGGAGTGGTGTTTCTAAAATTCTGGGATTAAATAAGCAGGAGGAGCAAATCACACAGCTGAAGTACACCAGTTCCCTGAGGTGCCCCGCAAAAGAAAACCCAGATAGGTTGTGAACAGTCACCACTGGTTGTCACTGTCGATACAAGAAACTCTCTGCATGAGCCTGTAAGTACCCAGCTAGCATGCGACCACGATTTATGTTTTCAACACTGTATTTCTAGTTCCTAGAACTACCAGAAGACAGCAGACACACAGAAATTGAGTTAAAAAAAAAATTTCAGACATGGTCTCATATAGCCCAGGCTAACCTCCAACTTGCTAGATAGATGAGAATGACCTTGAACTCCGAACCTTTCTGCCCAAGTGTTCGTTTAACAAACCCGGTTTCCAGTCACCACTGCTAAAATACATTCAAAATTCTCAATACAAGCAGCCGCTTTGTTCCTCTCCTCTGATTCATTTTATGATGGCGAGCCCACTTAAGCATCGTGAAGTATTAATGTCATTACGCCTCGAGAGTTCCTTGTATTAAAGACTCTTAAATTTCTTGGGAAAACAACTAACTCTCGCCGGGTTTAGTGGTGCATGACTTTAATGCCAGCACTCGGGAGGCAGAGGCAGGCAGATCTCCTTGGCTTCGAGGCCAGCCTGGTCTACAAGGCAAGTTCCAGGACAGCCAGGATTCTGCTACAAAGAGGAACCTGTCTCGAAAAACCAAACCAAACAAACAAACAAGAAACCCTAAATCTTGCAGAAAGTCAGATTAAATCATAATGGCCCTGGATGAAAAGCTTCTTGCGGTGGCAGGCACGGCAGAGTCCGCCTGGCCGGCAGGGGGCGCCACAGCGCCGCCGCCGGCCCCGCGCTCACCTGCAGCGGCTGCACTCGGGCCTGCGCTCGGCGTGCTCCACCGGCAGTCCCCACAGCCCGTCCGCGCCCGCGCTGTCCCCCTCGAAGCCCGCGGGAGGCGCTACCAGCGCTGTGCTGCCCTCCGGCCGCTCCTCTTCGTCCGGCGTCGGCGACCCCGAGGCCCCAGAAGGCCGAAGCCGGGACTCCGCGAGCGTTCGCGCCTCTTCCTCCAGCTCCATGGCTGGAGTTAGTCAGGCCGTCGCATTGAAGGAGCGCCGCCGCCGGGGGGCGCCACGCGCTGAAGAAAGCGGTCCTCGCCACGCACGCACGTCACGTAAGGGGCGTGCCTCAGACGTGATGTAGGTCCCGCCCCGTGGCAGAAAGAAAGGAGCCCATTGGTCAGTGCGGGAATGCCTTACCTATAGGCAGGAAAGAAGGCGTGGCAGGTAATAAGTTTCCTGGGACAGGGAAAAGGATTCATGTCCAGAAGGCACCGAGACACCGAACGAACGTCTGCGCGTTCACCTTAAAGGATAAGGTGAAATTCTAGGCAGCAGTGCGGATTCTAGGACGTGTGCGCGCTCAGCCCTGCTGCACCTCGCGCCCTTGATGGCTAAAAGCTGCAGAGTAGCGGTCGTAACCACTGGAAACTGGTCCAAGGACTGCTCCAGTGAGTGTGAACTCCTGTGTCCCCTGCCTCAACTTCCTAAGAGTTCTTCTACCGTCGGGCATACCGTTTCACATTTGACGCCAAATAACTGTGAAGTGGTGTGTTTAACTCCCCAAGCCAAACAATGGCTACAAAACACATTGTGTGTGTGTGGTTGAGAAAACACTACAAACAAGCACACCTTGAGACAACATATAGTTAACAGAAGAAAGCCTGGTAGCTCTGCTTTTAAAAGCCATAACGGAAGAAGAGATGTCGCTTGCAGAAAATGAGTGATTGGATTTGCCAGTGCTCATTAATGTTAATTCTAACAATATCCATTTAAACAAAAAAAGAATAGGTTTTCATCAGTCCTCTGAGCTGTTTTGCAGTATTAACTGCCTCTACTTCTGACTTAATAGACTAGACTTAACCAGAAAAAGGAAAAACAAGTAAGTTTTGTATATCATATCATTTATTTTAGCCTTAGATTTTCCATTTCCAGTCGCCTAAAAATCAAATTGATGAGTAGTATACAGGACTGTATTTCAATGTACTCTTAATTCTTTCCCCCTGAAAATGGTATCTTTTTATTTGGGAATAGCTTTAAAAAGAGGAGAAAGGGCAGGACAGTCCACCTAGTGAATGGATTGTAGGGTAAGAAACAAACTGGCACATATGTGTGTTAAAATTAGGAAATGAGTGAAACCCAGAAACTATAGGAAGGAGGATGAATCAGAAAGTAAAGAAATCCTGGCCACAAGTATAGATTGGAGGATCAGCTATTTTTAACTGCCAAATTAAATTCTCCGTTGACTATGTTTAAACCAAAGGACGTTCCTGCTCTCTCATTTCAAGACAGAGAAAGCATTAGTAGGTGTGTTGGGGGAGAGGGTCTGCACTGTCAAATCTGCTGAGAGAACAGATGAGAGCTAACAACAGTTGGCTTTCTCAATAAACCCACACCAGATCACTGGCTCTGACCTTCAAAGCCATTCATCTGTATCACATTGCCCCGTTCCGGTTTCTGTGTTTCTTGTGTAGGTTATTTCTGTTGCCACAAACAAGTCCTGCTTCATCTCTATTTTTGAAAGAAAAATCTCTACAAGTGCGCTTTCCCAGAGGTTGACTAGAATAAAAAATTAAATAGTTAATAAACAGATACATAAACCTCTGAGAGGCTGACATAGTGGTAGCAAACCAGGGTCTGTTGCATGGGTTAGACCTGGGATTCAATCAGCAACACTTTGAAACAAAACAGGCTGATTAGCAAATCTTTTCTGTGTGGGGTAGACAATATAAAACGGGTGTCTGTAGCCCTCAGGGAAGTGGGATGCACACCCTTATGTCCACACTTTCAAACTCTGACCCAGAGCAGCCTGAGGAAACAAACCCATGTGTAGTTACCACCTTGGAGCACATAAAGGTAACACAAGACTACCTGGAAAAGGCTGGGACGAAGGAAGGAAAGTGGTGGTTTGAATGAGAATGGCCCCCATAGGCTCATGGATTTGAATGTTTAATCATCAGGGAGTGGCACTATTTGAGAAGGATTAGGATGTGTGGCCTTGCTGGAGTAGGTGTTGCCTTGCTGGGGGAAGTATATCACTGGAGGTGGTCTTTGAGGTTTCAAAAGCCCATGCCAAGCTCAGGTCTCTGTCTTTCTGAGGCCTGTGGATCAGGGCTAGCACTTTGAGCTACTGCTCCAGTGCCAGGGATGCAGCAGCCATGCTACCTGCCATGATGATAACGAACTAAACTTCTGAAACCATAAGCAAGCTTTCCTTTTAAGAGTTGCCTTAGTCATGGCCTCTCTTCACAGCAATAGAACAGTAACTAAGACAGGAAGTAAAATGTCTTTTAAAGAGAAACAATTAGCAGCAGGATGAGGCAGTTAGGTGTTCATTTATGCAGATAATAAGAATTTTATATTTCTTAAACTCTGTTTAATTTGTTTTAAAGGCCTTAATATCATACCACTGCTGTGAAAGGAAGAGGGGACCATGTCAAGCAAGGGCCTCAATAATGCCAAAAATTAGATACCCTGTCAACCCAGCAGAAGAAACAGCCAACAGTGGATAAGCTCTGATTCAAATAAAGACGGTACATTTTTGTCATTTTGTTTTCTGTTGCTCCTGCAACAAATTGCTACAAATGTAGTGGTTTAATAAAACACATTTATTCTTTTAAACTTCTCTAGGTCAGAGATTTCATGTCAGGCTGCATTCTTTCAGAGGATCTAAGACAGAATGTGTTTCTTGCTGTGGGTTGTTGGCAAGATTCCCTTCCTTGTGGTTATTTTCTTGCAGTGTTATATCAGCTGTGCCTAGCTGCTAAAAGTTACTTGTGTGCTGTGGCTCAGAGCCCCCTTCCTTCATCTTCAAAGCCAGTAACTGTGGGCTGATTCTTGCTCATCATCCTAACTTTCCTGCCTCTTCTGGAACTTCCCATTCTGATCAACCTTCTGCCTTTCTTCGCCACTTCTCCTTCCTCTCAGATGTCCCAGGAAAATTTTGCTGTGTTGAAGTCAATTGGCAACTTTGATTCCATTCAGTTATTGTAGTGTTATGTGCATAGACATTATGGCAGAGTGTAAATGTCATGGGAGCCAAAATTCTGTTCACCTTATGTACGCTCACCAAGTTTAGTGGTTTCAATAGTCACACAAACTGCATATGAAAAATGAAATGTAGGGGCTGGAGAGACGGCTCAGTGGTCAAGAGCACAGGCTGTTCTTCCAGAGGACCCAGGTTCAATTTCCAGCATCAACGTGACAGCTCACAACTGTCTGTAACTCCAGTTCCAAGGGATCCAACACCCTCACATGGACATACATACAGGCAAAACACCAATTCATGTAAAATAAATGTAAATAAATCATTATTTTAGGAAAATTTAAAAATGAAATATAGTCACCTAATGCCAAGATATCATGCTTTTCCCATAGCTTACAAGCACTACACAAGAACTATGTAAGCAGTATTTTGAGAAGAGCATGGAACATGTACAAAGACACCAGATCTGATAATCCTCTGGGCAGTACCAGTATTATGCCAGTATCTTTTTCTATGTGAATTAGTAATGAGTACAGTGATGCTTACATGCCATACAACTTCCTTAAGTCTAAGACTACACTGACAAACTGTTCTTAAGTATCCTGGAAAATGATAGAGATGGTCCTCTCTTAAACCCCAAGTTCCTCGACACTTTGTTGTCTCCTGTAGTCCATGACTGTTTTTGTTTTCTCGGGGTAAGCCCTTCCTTCTCAGCTTCATGCCCTTTTCTCAACTTGTCATGGAGATCTAATACTCCATTTTCTCCTGAGTTAGACCACTGCTATCAGGATCTAACTCTCTTACCCTAAGTTTCTGATACTACCTCTCTGGTGGTAGATATTGTCATCAGATCTACAGTTACCTAGGAGACAAATGTGTAGGCACCTGTGTCTGGGTATTATAGATTGGCTTCCCTGGGGTGGAAAGACCTGCTGGAAATATGGATGGCACCATGTCTTGGGCTGAGATCATGAACTGAAAGAAAAGGAGAAAGAGCTGAGCACCACCATTCATCTCTCTGTGTCCTATGTCCACTTGCCACCTGTCTTCCTCATGGTACCTTCACACTGTGAGCCACAATAAACTCATCCTTAAATTGCTTTTGTTAGCTATTTTATTACAGCGATAAGAAAGATCGCCCAAACAAGCTCTATACAGAAAGGCCCCATTTCTCTGCTTGATTTTCCTTGTAGGTCTGCTCCAATTTCCTGCCTGTGTGATTTTGCTTTAAAGCTTGTTTGGAATTCTGTACTCACAGATACAGTTTTCAACATTTGCCTACAGGATTTTGTGTATCTTATATGACTGGATATATAGGGGGAGGGTGTTAATGTGCTTGAAGAGTTTTTGTTTTGTTTGCTTGACTGTTTAATCAATTAGTCTTATAACAATAGAAGCATGCTTTTCTATCTTGAAGTAAATATCCCTGAGTGAATAACTTAATAGTTAAGTAAATAACTATTTACATGAAATAAAAGTAGATTGTGTCACTGCAAATGGCTGCTCTTAGGCTGAGGTGGGTAATGAAATACAGGACTTTTTCAGTCTAGTTGCCATTGGGGTCACCTGAGAAACCTCAGAGTCTGTAGACACTGCACTCATGGGAATTCTGAGCTCCAGCTCAAAGTGAGAACCACTGATCTGAGCTGATCCTGCATTTGCATGGAGTTTGCAAGGTTTTCCCCATACCTCTGTCTGAAGTGATTCTGATCCTCTGTAGGACATTCATAAGTATTCAGTATGTATTAAGTCCTACCTTATTAAACAGAATCTACCACTCCTCACATGATCCAGGAGAGAACAAAGACTGTGAACTGTTGCAATTTACTTAAATTAACCAGGCTTTTCTTGCCACAAAAGTCAAACTGATATTTCATTCCATTTTTTAAAAAGTGTATTAGTCTTGGGTTTCTAGATTATGAAGGCAATAGCTGTTGCTTGGGAGCTAGTGAATGAATGACCATTTCTTTGCCATCTTGCTTGCCTCTGTAGCCCAGGCTACCCAGGAACTGAGATCCTACCTAGTTTTTGCCTCCACTCCTGGATTATATGTTGGTTTTTGTTTTTGTTTTAAAACACCCCATTCCAAATGTAGGAAATTTTACCACAATAGAAATCTACTACCAAAATCCCTTCTTTCTCTCATATTCAAGCACAAAAAGAGTAATGCGTTTTGGTTCAACTGAATAGGACAAGTTTGCTGATGTGATGCTAAAATTTTGGTACAAGATTCAAGAAGCATATCTATAATTATCTGAAAAAAACCTACAAAAGAGACATGCTTTTTCTATAATCTGCTTTATGCCAAACTGTTTATATATACATGAGTGAAAATAACATAACATGTAAGATTGAATGCAAAAATAGATACCAGGCCCGGCAGTGATGGCACATGCCTTTAATCCCAGAACTCAGGAAGCAGAGGCAGGTGATCTTCTGTGAGTTCTAGGCCAGCCTGGTCTACAGAGTGAGTTCCAGGAAAGCCTCCAAAACAATACAGAGAAACTGTCTCAAAAAACCAAAAAAAAAAAAAAATAGATAACAGAATGCAAAAAGACACTACAGAGATATGTAAAACAAATCAATACCACAAATACTCTTCTTTTGGATTTTTCATTGAAAATATATTTCATTATCATATAATGAATGTCATACTGCTGTCTTAATGCGCATAGAAGTTTTCATTTTTAATTTATGATACTGTAAATATCGGTAGATAACAACCCACACAAAGGTTCCTTTTGGTTCTGAGTAAGTTTTTAAGAGCATTATGGGGTTCTGAGGTCCAAGGGGAATTCCTAGTACAGAAGCGTCCACAATGAGGAGTAAGACGACTATTTGTCCAGTACTATGAAAGAGCTTCAGTGAAACTATCTGGTAAATGATTCTCCTCTCTTTTCTAAAGCACCAGTTTTCCTTACCAGATCATTGTCCTCAAACCCAGTAGTTTATCAGTACTTGACACTAGAAAGAAAGACGGTCAGTTCTTGCCAACAGTCAAGTGAGATTTCATATTCAGAGTCTATTTCTACTGTGTTGGCTACCTGACACAATCTAGAGTCATTTGGGAAAAGGGAGCCTCAATGGAGACAATGCCTCCATAAGATATTAAGTCTGTAGAGCATCTTCTTGATTGATTATTGATGTGGGAGGGCCTACCCAGCCTATTATGGATGGTGCCATCCCTGGGGAGTTGGGCCTGGCATATATAAGAAAGCAAATTGATCAAGCCAGGGGTAATAACCCAGTAAGCAATGTTAGTCGATGATCTCTACTTTAGTTCCTGCCCTGACTTCCTTCAATGATAGACTATACTGGAAGTACATGATGAAATAAACCCTCTCCTCCTCAAGCTGCTTTTGGTTGGGGTGTTTTATCACAGTAATAGAAACCTAAGACATTTCCTAAACTTCAAAATATTATATAAACCAGCAAGTAGAAGAAATCCATCAAATCCAATAAATCCATAAACATCACCATGGAAACACAAACAAGAAGAAAACAGAGTAGCATGGCCTCTCCAAAAGTTCTTAACTTTCCTGTAACTGTCAAAAGCTATTAAAGCAGATGAAAAGCCAGGTCAAGAATTGAGGAACTAATTATTTTAGTGATCAGCGACTTCAAAGAGAATACAAATCCAGATGAATTACTGTGAAACAGTAATTCAAGCAAGACAAGGATGTATGAAAAGGAACAAACAAATGCTGGAAATGAGATTTCAATACATCAAAGGGAAAAAAACTTAGTTGGGGGTTAGAGAGTGGCTCAGTAGCAAAGAACACAGACCACACTGCACCTGGGCTCTGATCAGTGTCAGTCATCATCTGAGAAGCTTCCTCATGAAGAAGATGGGAACTAATACAGAAACCCACAACAGGACAATGTGCAGAGAGTGAGAAACTTTGGAACTCTCAGTCCTAAAGGGGGGTGTCTCCATCAAGCCCAACCCCTCAGAGAGCAGGGAGCTATGCCAAGATGGAGGCAGAAAGATTGTAAGAGCCAGAGGGGATGGATGACTCCAAAGAAACAGCTTCTCCTGGACACTGTAGGACTAGCACACATCTGAACTCATAGAGCCTATGGCAGCATGCACCAAACCTGCACAAGTTCAGGCCAGGTTGTGTCCTAGCACCAAGTGGGCTAACATGGATTGCAGAAAAGATTTTTCTCCAATATGCAGAAATAAACTCACTGAAATTCTCACTGGATATATAAACCACACTTAAGGGCAGGCCTCATGCCTAGATGTAGATGGCCAACATAAAATGAACTCACTAATGTTTTTGCTTTTTGTTTTGTTTATCGTATATTGCTTGGTTTGGAATTTTTTTAATCTCGGTCTTTTGCTTGTGTATTATAGTTTCTGATTGTGTTTTTTATGAGTTTTGCGTGTATGTTTTCTCAAGCTTTTTCTGCTGTTTTGGTTACTTATTCTGGATTATTTGTGTTCATTTTTTAGTTGCCTCTGTGTTCTAAAAAAGAGAGAAAGAAGATGTGGAGTTTAATGGGCAAGGAGGTGGAGAGGACCTGGCAGGAGACAGAGGAAGGGAAAAACATGACCAGAATATGTTGTATGAATTTTCAGTTAAAAAAAAAAAAAAAAAAAAGCACTTGCTCCTCCTGCTGAGGAGCCAGGGTCTCCCTTCACTCCCGCTACAGGAGATGTAATGCCCTCTTGTGGCTTCTGTGGGAACCTGCATATAAGTGATGCACATGCTTAGACTCAGCATGTGCACACAAACACAGAAAATAAAATACATAAACCTTTTTTAAAATTTACTTGAAAGCCTTACCAATAGCGTTGACCATGTGGAGGGAAAAAGAAGATGGGGGATCCTCTGGTTGGGGGGTTGTGTCTGGCCTTATTAGGAAACAGAGAAGCGTTCATGAGACTTATCTAAATTACATGGGAAACAGTGCCTCTTTTCAGGAAGCCTTTTGTAAAACACAAATTCTTGGAGGATTTGGTTTTGTCTCTTTTTCAGAAATTCAAGGCTTGGGTAAAATTCAATCCATGGATCCCTTCTATATAAGTCTGCCTGTTGAATAATTCCTGGAGGCATTTTATTCTGTTCATAGACAGGAATGCATGTGGCATTATTATAATTAAGATTAATCAAGGAAACAAAATAGAAGACTCTTGCAGAGGAATCATTACAGTACACAGAACTAAAACATGATAAAGACTGTAAACCCACAAGTGAATCTTGCAGCAACTTCAGAAAAGCTGCAAACCCTGCATGGAGACAGGATTTCACTCCAGGTTAGTTCCACAAATTCTTGAGAAGTTACTCTTTCCCAGGAGTGTTGGCTGAAATTGAAAATAAGGACACTCCTGAAGCAGGGTTAGAAGTACTGGTGCTTGAAGAGCTCCACGTCCCCCAGCAACTTCAGGAGAAGCAGCAGACTCCAGGTGGGGCCAGATTTGGTTCTGGGTTAGGCCCATGGGCACAGGGGAAGTTCCTATCTTATGGCTATTTTAGAACAGAAACTGTGTGAATATTTCATTAGATGCAGAAAAGGTCTTTGACAAAGTCCATTGTCTCTTCATGTTAAAAGCCCTAGAGAATCAAGGGATAAGTGAGAGTGATCTCAACCTAGCAAAGGCAATATACAACAAGCCACAGTCAACATCTTGCTAAGTAGAGAAAAAAAAAAAAGAATTTCCACTGAACCTCGAAGCAAGTCAATGGTGTTCATTCTCTCCACTCCTGTTCAGTACAGTCCTTGAAGTCTCACCTTAATGAGACAAGGTGAAAAGAGATAAAGAGGATACTAAAAAGGAAGGAAGGAAGGAAGGAAGGAAGGAAGGAAGGAAGGAAGGAAGGAAGGAAGGAAGGAAGGAAAGGAAGGAAGGAAGGAAGGACGGACCTGGACACAGTGGCTGACACCTTCAATCACAGTATTTGGGCAGTCTCTGTGGAGGTCTGTAAAAGAGTGAGCCACAAGGCCATCCTCAGCTACATAGTGAGATCCAGGTCATCCAGGCTTCCACAGTGAGATGCTGTCTGAAGGGGGGTAGGGGTGGGGGGAATCCCTGCTTGATTTTCAGATGATTCTCCACATAGAATAGTTCACCAGAAAACTCCTACGTTTCATAAACTCATTCAGCAAAGTAACAGATAAAAAGTTAATATATACCAACATATATATTACGACATATACCAATGACAGACAAACTGAGGGGGGGGAAACACAGAAACAATTCTGATGGGGGATAATGTCCTTTTTTTATTTTCTTTTTTTGTTTTGTTTTGTTTTTCAAGACAGGGTTTCTCTGTGGCTTTTGAGGCTGTCCTGGAACTAGCTCCTGTAGACCAGGCTGGTCTCGAACTCACAGAGATCTGCCTGCCTCTACCTCCCAAGTGCCGGGCCTAAAGCCGTGCACCACTACCACCCGGCTGGGGATGTCCTTCTGTATATATGTTTTTTTATTGGTTGATGAATAAAACACTGTTTGGCCAATAGCCAGTAGAGGCAGGAAGATGACAGATGGGACTAGGAAATACTTAGATTAATAAAAATGGGTTAATAATTAAGACAGAGCTAGCCAGTAAGAATCCCTAGCCATCAGCCAACAGTTTAGTAATTAAAATAGTGTCTGTGAGCTTATTTGAGGCTGAAGTAGCAGGGGGACCTGGCAGGACAAGAAACTCCAGCAACAGAATTCCATTCTTGATAGCCTCAAAATTTGTACGGAGTCTAATGAAGGAAGGGAAAAATGTGTACAGTGAAAACTTTTATACACAGAAGAATCTGAAGAACATCAGAAGATTGAAATATGTTCCATGCTTATAGGTTCATAAAACTAAGGTGAAAATGGCCATCTTACCAAAAACAATCTACAGATTCGATGCAGTCCTCATTAAAATTCCTATGCAATTCTTCAAGGAAATTAAAAAGCTAATCTTAAGACATATATGAAGACACAAAAGACCCAGGATAACCAAAGGAATCCTGAAAAATAAACACTGCTGAAGGTATCACCATCCCAGATTTCAAGTAGTACTATGGAGCTAATGAAAACAGCATGGTACCGTCATAAAAACAGACAAAGTAGACAATGGAATAGAATTGAGGGCCCAGATAAAAGTTTACCATTCTATAGTCACCTGATTTTTGATGTATGATGCCATTTTATTCTGATGTTTCTTCTCTGCTTAGTTTTTGTCCAGATGACCTGCCTATTGCAGAGATCAGGCACTGGTAATATTATTACTGGTTGATACTAATCTGTACTTTAATTCCAGCAGTAGCAGACTTTTTATGGAATTGGATGCACCAAAGTTTGTTGCATATATGTGAAGAATAGGAATGTCTTCTTGGTTAATTGTTCCCTTGAATAGAATGAAGTATCTTCTTTATGTCTTTAGATACATGAAGTTTAACTTTGTAAGATATTAAGATAGTGACAGCTGCTTGCTTTCTTGATCCCATTTGATTGGAGTACTTTTGTACATCCCGTCACTCTAAGGCAGCACCTATTTTTAAAGCCTAAATGTGTCACTTTTAGACAGCAGACAGGTGGATTTTTTGGTTTGGTTTGGTTGGTTGGTTTCTTTGTTGTTTTTTTGTTTTATTTTGTTTTGTTTTGTTTTGAGGCAGTCTCTCTATGTAGCCCTGGCTGTCCTAGAACTCACTATGTAGACCAGGCTGGCCTCAAACTCACAGATATCCACCTGCCTCTACCTTCTGAGTTCTAAGATTGGGGGATATATATCACCATGCCCAGCTTGGATTTTGTTTCCTGATCCATTCATCCATCCTGTGTCTCTCAACTGGAGAATTGAGGCCATTGTTTGAAAGCTATGTATTGATTGGAGTGATTGTATTGTGGATTTTTGGTGCTGTAGTTTATGTTCTCAGTAGTACTTTATGTTTCAGCAATTACAGTTTTGTTTCCTTACAACCTCTTGGCTATGCCCATTCCTCTTTTCAGCCTGAAATATTGCTTCCTGTATTTTCTTTAGATTTTTTTCCTGTTGAATATAAATTTTTAAGCTGTTTACTTCATGGAAAAGTTTTTCTTTCTCCTTCAACTATAGCAGATAATTTTCCTACGTACAGTCATCTAGGTTGGCTGTTGTGTGTTTGTTTGTTTGTTTGTTTGTTTGTTTTTTAGGATTTGAAATGCATAGCTATAGGCTCTTCTGGCTTTCTGTTTTCATTGAGAAATCAGCTGCTATTCTATGGGGTTTCCTTTATATATAGATTGTGTTTTTTCTCTTGTAGCTTTCAATACACATTATTTGTTCATATACTTAGTGTTTTAACTATGATATGCTGGGGTGGGTGGTGGTGGTGTGGTTTTATTTCCTAGTCTTATCTAGTTGGTGTTCTGTGTGATTCTTGTAGCTGTATGGCTGTCTTTCCTTAGTTTGGGGAAGTTTTCTTCTATAACCTTGTTTATGATCTGGTCCATGCCATTGACCTGTGATTCTTTTCCCTCATCTGTGCCTGGAATTCAAAGTTTTGGGCTTTTAATGGTGTCCAGCATTTCCTGAATGTTCCTTTGTTGTGTTCTGGTTTTATACTCTTCATATTCTTTATTTATATCAACTAGATCATCTATCTCTGACTCTCATATTCTATCTTTCTGCTTGATCCATTCTCCTTATAAGGCTTTTCCTTGAGTTTTCTAGTTAAGTTCTTGGATTTTTTCAATTCCATCTTCATTTCAGCTTGAGTTCCCTTTAGTGTCTCTATCTTTTTATTGAATTCTGTTTTCAGATTCTGTGTTGTCTTTGTCATTTTTATCAGCCTTGTTTCTGTTTTCGTGAGCATCACTCTGACTTTTATTTTTTAAAGCCCATTGTCTTTCATTTCATTGAGCTGTTTGTGTCTTGTTTAAACTCCTTGAATTCTTTGATGAGGTTATGATTTTTTTTAAAAGCTTATGTCTAGGGTTTGTCTAGGTAGATCTTAATGGCAAACATTTCTATAGGAGTGGTAGATATGTGTGTGGGGAGTAGTGTCAGTTGGGATGGGCAGGTGAATACTGTCTTGCTCTCTCATGTTGTTTTAATTTTTGCAATGACACCTGGTCATGTGGACTACTTTTGTTCATTCTGTGTCTAATATGGACAAAGAAGGTTGGTAAAGAACACAGGATGCATATGCTGGGTGGGCCTAATGGTTTAATATGGCTTAGGTAGAAGGAAATCAGGCAGACACAGGAGGCTGGGCTAATGTGAAGAATGTCTGTCCTGGTACAATCCTGGAGTTTAACAGTAGGGCTTGGAATTAGGGAGGAAATGATGAGTTAGGCTTACCTGGTTAGACCCTGGCTCAAGTTGTGCAGGCTCTGGCTGGGCAGAGAAGTTGAATATGGTGAAAGAGGACCCTGTAGGGGGACAGAAAAGGCATGTCCTGCCTGGAGTCTAAAGGTTGAGCTCCCAAAAACAGGTGGCCAGGCTAGGCTGGGGTGCTAGATATGGGACTTGCATTAGACCTGCAGGGTTGAGAAAGGTGTATGGCAGGAAGGGTCAGGTAGATACACAGGGCTCAACCCTGGTAAAGAATGCACAGTGTCTGGCTGGGCAGAGAGCTTAGAACATGTCTGGGAGGAGGCAGAGGTTGGGAGCTGCACTCTAGAGTAGATAGAACCCCAAGTCTTCTCATCTTCTTCCTGAAAAGCAAGAGTCCTTGACAGGTCAAGAGCCATCATCATCCTATACTTGCTATAGTTAACCCAACTTTTAGCAAGGAGCCTCTGAATGGTGTTGTAATTCAGAGAGTGTAAACTATCCCCCAAGGAATTCTAAAACCTTGGGTCTTCTCTGAGATACCCGTGTACTGCCAAGTAGTTAAGGAAACTGAGACCTAGACATTTGAGGTTATTTACGAAGTGTCTGACAGCAGGTGGCTAGAGCCAAGTGCCCTCTCCTTTTCCTGTATCTACACAAAGTTGTCATGTAAATAGTAAAGAGACAGCTCCTAGATACCTGCTGAGGCAGGAAAGTGCCACAAGTTCAAGGCAAAACTGGGATTCCACAAAAAAATAAACTTAAATTAAAAATAGTAGATAGATAGATAGACAGACAGACAGACAGACAGACAGTAGGTGTAAGTCTGTAGTGGCGCTCTCTGAGGGATAATTGTACTTAGCATTTATGTTGCAAGTTTGGGGAAGTTAAAAGTGAACATCTTTTATCTAGAAAACTGAGGAGACATGAATAAAGTCTGTAGATTAGGTAATATTAGTGTGTCAGTGTTAATGTTCCTATTCTTAGAATTGTGATTGTTAGAGAATTTGAGAGCTAAAGTAATGAAACATTATATCTACAACTTACTATTAAATGGCTTTTTAAACATGAGATGGGGAGTGATTATGCATACATAGAAGGAGGGAAGAAAGGATAAAAGAAATCGACAATAAGATGTAACGTATAATAAAGTGACAATGAGACAAAAAAAAAAAAACCTCAGAGATTCAAGATGAGCTTTACAAGTGAAATCAAAAGACAGCTGTATAGTTAAGTCTGTAGACTAAAGAAGAAAATAGTCGTTCTTTTTTGTTCTTGGAATAACTGAGTGATGGTGTCCTCTCTTGATATAGAGACCCAATGATTAGTTAAGGAGGAAAAAAATCTGATAAACAACCAAGAATTCTATTTTGTCCATACTTCTTTGAGCACCATGGTTGAGGCAGGCATGGTGTACATGCCAGTAATCCCAGCACATAGCAAGCAGAGACAAGAGGATGAAAGACAACTTCAGTTTATAGAAATATTCTGAAAGAATAAAGGAAAATTGGAGGAAAAAAAGGAATATGAAAAGGAGGAAAAATCTTGAAATACTGGAAATATTAAGTATCCCATTGATATAAAAGCCTGGAATATTAGGGAAAGGCCATGTTTGAAATTAATGCTTATGTTATTAAGCATACTTTTAATTTTTAAAAATGTGAGTTCAGAGCTGGAGATATAGTTCAATGGTTAAGAGCACTTGACCTTCTTGCAGAAGTCTCGGGTTCGATTCCCAGCACCCTTATAATGGTACATGACCACCAATAATTCTGGTTCCAGGGAATCTGACACCATCTTCTAGCCTCTGTGGTACACATACATGCGAGAGAAAAAAACCTCATATACATAAAATAAAATGAAATCTAAAAGTAAAATGCATGTTCTCCTAAATAGAATATTTATATCACCACAACCACTCCAACGTCAGTGTGGTTTGAAGAATGTGCCCTTCAGTTGGTGACACTTGGTGGGAGGTGTAGGAGGTGTGTCCTGTCATTATCAGGGCATGTCTTGTGTGTGTGTGTGTGTGTGTGTGTGTGTGTGTGTGTGTGTGTGTGTCTGTCTGTCTGTCTGTCTGTCTGTCTGTCTTTCTGTCTGTGTGCCTGCACACGTGTGTGTTGTGTGTGTGTGTGTGTGTGTGTGTGTGTGTGTGTGTGTGTGTGAGTGTGTGTGTGTCTGTGTGTCCCTGCAAGACCACAATCTGTAAAGGGTGTAGAGCAGATATAAACTACTCCAGAGATGGTATTAGGGAACAGCAGATCTCAGATCCCTTTGCTGTACTGCAGAGTTCCAAGGAATCTGGAACACAGACATGACCTCTGGTTCCTCTATAAACATGCTTTTCAGGAGGAAGGACATCCATAGTAAATGGAGCAAGTGACAAGCGAATAATGGAAAGGTCTGTTATGTCTTAAGACAAATGCAGACCAGTGAAGCCATGTACAAGTGGTTTGACAGAAATAGAATCTGACTTCTCAAATAAACATGCTTTGAATTTCATGACAGTGCTAGCCTAGAAATTCTCACAAAGCTGAACACGATGTCGTCTTGCCACTCACACAGCTTTTGAGCCATCTGACACAGGGCAACATCACAATGCATTTCATGCTGCAGCAGATGGTGCTGCATCAGAGCCCTGCTGTCCTTGCTGGAATTGTAACACATTTAGAGGGCACATTGTAATTTATAAACTCCATTCCCAGCATCTTTGCATCGTGTGCTTCCCTACAACCCTACAAGCTCGAGACGAGTTATTTCTTCACCTGCATAAGATAGATGAGGCAGAATGACAGCCTCTGCAAAACCAAGTTGCTTATCTAAATTAACATGACTTCTTGACCTGACATGGCTGTCCTTAGAAAGCCTATCTCTTAGCCTGTTTTTTTCCTTCATCTTCTGCAGAAGCTTCTTTCATTCTTCCCACCACTGGGGAGGGTTATTTATTAATAGTTCTTCCATATTTGTAAGGTCTAAGATAAAAATACCTTAGAGTAAAATGAAAGGTTTGACATCATCAAATTATGTCAGAAGGAGCCAAGATTAGAATTATTGTTTCCTGAGTTGCTATTTCTTCACTAATCCATTAAACATTCACAAATGATTCAGTGAGAGATATTTTGGGCATTATTTCTTCTAGTAGTAGTAACTACATAAATACTTTGAACTGAAATCCATAAAGAAAATACACTTGGTATAAAATCTCTGCAAGAGGGGCTGGAATGTAGCTTAGCTGGTAAAATGCTTGCCAAGCCTGCACAAAGCCCATGTCCTAGTTAGATTTGTACTGCTGTGATAAAACACATGACCAAAAACAACTTGGGGAGGAGAGGGTTTATTTGGCTTACAAATCTCCATTAAAGTCCATCATTTAGGGAAGAAAAAGCAGGAACATAATGTTGGAGGCAAGAACTGAGGCAGAACCATGGAGGGTGCTGCTTACTGGCTTGCCTCCCCCTGGATTGCTCAGCCTGTTCTATGATACGACCTTGGTCCACCTGCCCAGAAGTAGTAGGGCATACAGTGAGCTGGGCTCTCCTCTATCGCCCATTAATCAAGAAAATAACCTATAGGCAATCTGATGGAGGCATTTTCTAATTTGAGGTTTCCTCTTTCCAAAAAATTTGACCAAAATAATAATAATGATAATAACCAAGACACCCCAATACAACATAAACTGGGTTTGATGGTACATATCTACATCCCGGCACTTGGGACGTGAATGCAGTAGGATCAAAAATTTAAAGTTATCCTCCATAAGATAGCAAGTCCAATGCCAGACTGGGATACTTGAGACCCTGTCTCCAAAAAGTAACAATGAAAATATTCTCTTACAATTGTTTATAATTAAATTTATTATAATTATGAATGATATTATATCACTTTTACTATAGTTTTCAAGTTTTCAAAAAGATAATGGTAATACTGTACAAGCAACAAAAAGGTCTTAAAAGCTCTTTTGCAGAGGAAGTTTAAAAATCTCAAAATTGCAAAAGCAGATGTGGCTATGACAAAGAAAGAGGAAGTTTAAAGGAAAGCTATTCAAATCACACTAGAATGTCAGGTGTGGGGACATGTGAGTGCATTCATTGTAACAGTTGCACAGGGGAGAATTTTAGAATTTTCACTATGCACAAAGCTCCCATTCATGAAAATGTCATTATATGAGCACATGTTGGATGATTTATTTATTTTAGAAGAGGTGTGAGTGCTACTTAAGGACAGGCCAGCAAATAAGAGGCTGAAATGTTTCTCCACTTTTCTACAATATCTTAGGTTAAAAATTGTTTCTTCTTAAGTAACTTTTGAGTAAAAGTTCCAGGATTGGATTTAAATATAGCAATAGATCAAAAGACAGAATTAATTGTGCCTTAAGTATGTAAGTGTGGTCTCAGGCTAGAGAGATGGCTCAGAGATTAAGAGCACTGACTGACCGCACTTCCAGAGGTCCTGAGTTCAATTCCCAGCAACCTCATGGTGGCTCACAACCATCTGTTATGAGATCTGGTGCCCTCTTCTGGTGTGCAGATATACATGGAAGCAGAATGCTGTATACATAATAAATAAATAAAATATTTTTTTAAAAAGTATGTAAGTGTGATCTAAATCAAGAAGTTACTTATCCTTTAAAATCAGTCCAATACTTTTCTTTTTACATATTTTTCTTGATACTTTAAAGTGTAGTCTCTCTATTTAGACCAGTATAGCCTCAAACACACTGTGTAGTTCAGACTGGCCTTGAAGCAAGGATCTTTCTCTTACTCCTTAAGCCATGTAAGTACAGATATAAACTACCGTCTCTACCAAGATTACATGTTTATTGTTTTTTGCTTGATATGTGTATGTGTAGGGATGTATGTGGGTGTGTAGGGGTGTGTGGGGGGTGTATGTGTGTCTGCAATGTGGTTCTAAGAACCAAACTAGATTCTTTGCATACTAGGCAAGATCTATACCACTGAAGTGTATCCCTGGCTCTTGAAAAAATTATTTCTATTCTCAAAACTCATATGGTGGCCAATAGCTAATACACAAAACAGGCCAATAGTTGAAGACTAAAATGATCCATACACTTCTACACCAGTAATTTGCGAAAGCAAAAATATTCCAAGACAATAGAATACATGACAGAGATGATTATTAGTATATGTAATCCAAAATAATTCATAGTTCTCCTCCCAAATTAGAATCAATTTGATTCTAATTGTACTATTTGACTTGTTAAAGTCCATAACATCAAAGAATAAGATTAAAGTATATTATGAACATTATAATCTAACTAGATAAGATCTAAGTTCTGTATTTTGATTCACAACTACATTTCCAACTAAAAAATGAGATATTAATAGCCTAATATTCTACGGTAAATAACTTGTGAACTCTAGCTATATGTAGTCCCCATCCTTCTCAAGTCCTCTGTGAGTGCAGCAAGCTCACACAAAGCTATGCCTGAAGTAAGTGAGGGATCTATTCCCTGATCTTCACTACTCTATAGGTCAAAGTGAGGATGGACTAGAAAGATAAATGGTTGGAGTTGGACACCAATCACATATTTGTTCGTGCCTGTGTGATTAGTTTATGGATCAGTCCTTCCCACTGGAGAAAATGCAACCATAGGTGCATTAGTGATCAAAGTTGTTTAAGTGACTGGCCTCTACAGGTGAGAAAACAGAGTTTCCAGTCCCATTTAGTTCATTCACAGAACCCAAAGAGAACTAGAGTCATTTATTAGACATTGTAGCTTGGTTTTTGTTTGTTTGTTTTTTAATTTTTAACTCACTGTTTCTTTTTTAATTTTCTTCATTTTGAGAATTTCATACATGTACACAACATAATATGACCATATGCACCCTCTTTCCCCATCTGAATCCTCCCATGTCTATGTTCCTTTCAACGTCGTGTACTTTTTTAATATAACCCACTAAGTTCAGTTAATGCTGCCCTTATGTGCATAGGTGTGTAGCCATCCACCAGAGCATGAGAAACCTAGTGGTTGCCATATCACCAAAAAAGAATGAGTCTCCCTCCCCCGGCAACTATCCACTGCCAGTAACATCTTGTCTTTAATTATTCACCAAAGCAAGTGGTAAAGCCTTTACTTTAATCCATGTCTTTCTAAATCTTATAGCCCAGGTAGCAATTAGAGAGCTAGCCCTTGATGGATGAAGCAGCCCATGCAAGCAGAAATGCAGGGTTGTTTACTGTGACTTATTTGAAAGTTCAGTTGTTCAAAAACACTCCAGACACAGATAGGGGCTTGATGAAGGTGTCTCCAGCTGGTAGGAAAAGAGTACCTTAGAGACAAACAAAGAAAACACCCCAAATCTATTTTATTAAATCCATTGTGTGAATTAAGGAACAACTCCATAAGCAATTCTACACATAATAGTGCTTGTTATTCTTCACCCAAAAGGGTACTTTATGAAGATTTCTATTTAGACAAATACAAGAGATCAAAGAACATTTCCATTCCAAGAGTTACATCTTTTAACAATTTATGATGTTTTTGTTGATAAAATAAAATTGTATGTAGAAAGCACACTGTTATTGCTTTGGGAATAACTGCCCCATACATTTTAAACTTTCCAATTAGTTTTTAAAACATAATTCATATTTACTTTTATTTTGTCTTGTTGAAATGATGATCTCATGTTGTCCAAGCTTATCTCAAACTCATGGGCTCAGTGATCCCACTGCCTCAGCCTCCAGAGTGTAATTCATTTTGTTAAAAAGACTTCCTTATGTCCAGTATAGAGACTTTTTCACTATCGTATTTGCCTCTCATAGTAGGCTTAGGACAAAGACTTACATTTTTCCTCTGTCTTTAAAACTTCTAAGAGATGTTTTGTTCTATTTTATGTTCATATTAAATTCATCCACCTGAGAACACTGTTTTTATTCTTACTATTTTTTTCCTATGTAGCTAAATTAAAAGAAACATCCCTCCTTTTTGCCTGATATCAAAATCAGGGTTTCATGTTCATTTATTCCTACATTTGATCCTGTGGTGAATATGTGGATCAAGTGACACATTGCTAATGAGCATGAGTCATAAAAGCCACTCATGGCAAAGCATTCACCCTGGAAATACATTTGTCTTTCCCTCACTCCATTCTCCCTTCCTTGCTTCCTTCCTTGTTTCTTTTTTCATGCAACTTACAATTTAACTCACAAATAAAACTATTATCAATAATAATAGAGTTCTACTTTTATAAAAGGACAGACACTGGCTGTTAAAATAGAAGTATGAGGAAGTAAATTTTTCTTACTGAGTATGTACTGTGTTTCACTTTCCATATGTAGCTTATGATTCTGTTATTGTAACATTATGCTTTTAACTTGCTGCACTGGCTGATTTTGTGTCAACTTGACACAAAGTAGAGTCATCAGAGAGGATCAGGAGCCTCAGTTGAGGAAATGCCTCCATGAGATCCAGCTGTAAGGCATTTTCTCTATTAGTGATCAGTGGGGAAGGGCCCAGCCCATGGTGGGTTCAGCCATGATTCTGGGTTCTATATGAAAGCAGACTGAAAAAACCTTGAGAAGCAAGCCAGTAAGCAGCTCCCTTCCATGGGCTCTGCATCAGTTTTTGTCCCCAGGATCCTACTCTGTTTTGAGTTCTTGTCCTAACTTCCTTCAATATGAACAGCAATATGGAAGTATAATCCAAATAAACTGTTTCCTCCCCAACCTGCTTTTTGGTCACAGTGTTTGGTTGTAGCAATAGAAACGCTAACTCAAGACACTTGCATATCAGTAACTCTTACAAGAGCATTTATAGTATTGGGATCTGAGTAGCAGTGTGACTTATCCTGGGTTTCCCCCAGAAACATCGTGAGACAAGCATCTAAAGTTCAGGCAAAAAAGATTAAGTTGTGTAGGGTTGAGGCTCCATCCCGTTACATAACTCTGGAAAGTGGCTAGAATTTGTCAATGAGTAATTCTCCTTAGAGACAGAGCTGTACTTGAGGGAGAGGAATAAAATATGTCACGAAAGAGGACAAAATAAGGTCCTTTGCTTTTGATTGAAATTATTATTATTGTTACTTTATTTTGTTTTTTGAGACAGGGTTTCTCTGTGTAGTTCTGGCTGTCCTGGAACTCACTTCTACACCAGGCTGGCCTCAAACTCACAGAGCTCTGCCTGCCTCTTCCTCCTCAGGGCTGAGTTAAAGGTATGCACCACCACCACCACCTGGCCTGGTTGAAATTATTAGTATTCACACAAACTCATAGTTTTTAAGTGTTTATATATACTGAAATATTCACAACAATAGTTGGCTCTATCTAATGGGAGTATATGTAGTGGAAGATTGAGCTTTTCTTTATGATATACAATTCTAAAGGACAGTATAATATATGTGTAGTATCCTTTTTTAAACTAGTATGAAGAGATATATAAATTGTTTATAGAAGTAGAAATATGTATAATAGAATAATAATTCTCCTAAAAACAGAAGGAAGTCCTGCTGTTTGTAACCATGTGGATGAACAAGGAGGACACTATGCCAAGTGAAAAAAACAGATAGAAAAACAACTCACAATCTCACCTATATGTGGATTCTAAAAACATTAAAACACATAGCAACAAATGAATGTTATTTACCAAGGACATAGTGGAGAGGAAACCAGAAGAGATAGTGTCTTAGTAGAGTTTCAATGGCTGTGAAGAGACACCATGATGGCAACTCTTAAAAAAGGAAACCACTATGTCCCTGGGTAAATACCTAAAGGACTCTATACTGTACTCTAGAAATACCTGCACATCCATGCTCACCATGGCTCTATTCAGGAAATAAAGGAAAATGGAATCAGCCCAGATACCCATCAACAGATGAGCAGATAATGAAAATATACAAATCCACAATGAAATTACATTTACCAGGGAGAATTAAATTAGTCAATTT
This sequence comes from Cricetulus griseus, assembly GCF_003668045.3. NCBI lineage: Eukaryota > Metazoa > Chordata > Mammalia > Rodentia > Cricetidae > Cricetulus > Cricetulus griseus. The sequence goes on along the minus strand of NC_048595.1, from coordinate 188,597,926 downwards.
GCAGGAAAAAATGATGGAACTGGAAAATACTGTATTAAGTGAAATAAGCCAGGCTCAGACAAACACCACAAGTCATCTCTCATTTATGGATCTTTGCATCTATTTTTTTGCACATGTCTAGTAAGAGTGATTTTTGTGTAGAGCCCAGGAAACTAGAAAGGGCCCCACATGGGCAGGGTAGAAACTTTAAGACAGAGAGGTGAGGAGTAACAGAAAATGTGATTTGAGAATGAAAGGGAGATTATTGAGGATTTAGGGGATATGGGGCCAGGAAAATGATGGAGAGGAGGGGTGCTGGTGGGTCAACCAACACCTGGTAGTAAGTACTATAATTTCCTAAGGAAATCTACTACTCTGCATGCTAATTTTTTAAAAAGCACTAGTGATGCACATTCTTTGCTCAGATTTTGAAGTGCAAGTTTTATAATGATCTCCCCACTTTCTTCTCAGGTCTTTAAAGGTAAAAGTTGTTCTGTCTTCTTATTTAGGGGTAGAAAGTAACACAGTAAATAATGTTTTTAATTTAAAGAATACTATGCCTCACCCATCACCTCCACCTGTGCTTTCCTGGAAGCCTCTTCTAGATGATGCAGATAAAAGATGGCAGATCTGCATCACCTTGGATCTTGCATAGTGCATATGATACACAACCTCCTACCAACTCTGTAAGGATGTGTAACAAGAATGAGGATGGATATAAGCGCATCAAACCTTTATTATTAAACCTCTTAAATTGCAGTATTAGCACTCCACATGATAGTCATCCTATCGTGCATATTAATGTTAATTACATGGCTTTAAATATGCAACCATTTTAGAACTCAGTTTTTGCATGAGAAAAAAGAATGATAGCACATATGGCTGGATAAATATTAATAAGATGATGGATAAATTGACTCATTTTCAACTACATGTGTTTCTGTAGCATGAAATACATCATATACAATTAATAAAATGATGACCAATGAATAATAAAGAAATTGAGTTGGCAAAAAGTAGGTGGATGTCATCTGAAGAATGACAATTGAGGTTGTCCTCTGGCCTTCACATGTTTGTGCACACATATACATATGTACTCCCACACACAGGATCACCCACAAAAAATACATAAAACTATATAGAGTAATGAAAACAATGCAATGCTGGACCATAACATTTGTACATAGGTGCAATATGCTTAATAATGCTCTCCAAAAGGGAGAGGGAAATCGGTCTACATAAAAGTAACATTTTTATCACTTCTCTTACTATAATTTACTGCAAATATGAAGCTGATGCTGAAAAATTAAGATGTGTATGGTAATGTCTGAAGTAAGCACTAAGGAAATAAAAGTAAAAGAAAAGAAAGAAAAAGAATACTAGCAAAATTAAAATCTGTAAATTGTTACTATTTCAATGTAGTCTCTTTGTCATAGCTAACTTGAGGCATGACACATAAGTCACCAAGAAGAGGAAACCTCACCTAATGAGCTCCCTAAATCAGACTTGCCTGTGGCCCTGTGTGTGAGGCATTTTCTTAATTTCTAATTGATGCAGAAGGGCTCAGGCCACTGTGTGAAGTACTATGTCTAGGCAGGTGGGCCAGAATTATACAAGAAAGAAACTAGTACACCTTCAAAGTTGATGTTGGCATTTAAATCCTATTGTGTTGATCTTAAAAGGTGGGGTCTGTGTGTGTGTGTTTGTGCGTGTGTGTGTGTGTGTGTGTGTGTGTGTGTGTGTGTGTGTGTGTGTGTGTGTGTTTGTGTTTGTGTTTAACAAATTAGTGTCTTAATAAAGGGCTAGAAGAAACTAGAATAGGCCTTTTTGCCCCTCTGCCTTTCGTCATGTGACTATAGTGTGCCCTCTACAAGTAGCAGCAGAACATTACTGGAAACAAAATGACTTGATTTACAGGCAGTCAACAGTTGCTGTGGGAGAGACAGAAATTTTCTTCAGTGTTATAGTTAATGATGACTGTCTGTGCTCCTCTAAGCAGTATTAATTAAACTCATTGATTCATACACACAAACACACACACACACACACAAAGACACAAAGTAGGAGGACTTTCTGGGAAGTGGGAGGAGGGCAAGAGAGCAACCAGGGATGAATCAGATGTTAAATGGGAATATATCATGCATGTGTCAAAATGTCATAATGAACCCCATTATTTATAGTTAATATTTGTCAACAAATCACTTTTAAGGGGAGGCAAAAGAATCTATTTTGGCAGGCAATGAAGAACTGTGTGTCACTTGTATGGCCACTGAAATACTAGTGTGTCGATGTTGAGTCTGCTGAGAGTACTGTATTTCTGCAATAATAGATAATAACTAACCACTGAATCCATTTTACATAGGAAAGTGGAAGCTGAACAGGTGCAGGAAACCTTCCCCCAACAGTGAAACCAAGTGTGGTTGCAGCAAAGCATCATAGAAGGTTTAGAAGAGGACCATGCATTTAAATAGTCTAGAAACACCAGTGAAATGGCTGAGCTATAAACATTATAGTTCAGAACAACAGTGCTGGGGCAGTGATTGCGAAATGAGTCACAAGTATGGAGGCTATCCACGTAGACTACAATGTCAGCATTTCCATTCCAGACAGCAGTGGCCTTGAGCATATATCAAGGATCAGTGATGATAGTGAAGGAAATCCTGATTAAAGAAAGTACTGAAGCCACCATCGCCCATTACCACAGCCAGCTCTCCCATGAGGCTGTAAAATGCCTAGATCAGCAACACTACAAACAAAGTGACTCTGATTGGGAGTTTGGACTTGATCAGCCTGAGAGGAGAAATTATTGTTATCATAGCAGCTAACAGCCAAAGGTCTTCAAGAGAAGACTCAAACAGCAATCAAGCTTTTCTGGGAATGTTGTCCTCATTCCACTGACAGCATTCTGATTAGCAGGACACATGATATAGCTAGTGACTGTATAACAATCATCCTTATCTTCCATCTAAGCCATTTCAGAAGGCAATCATAGCCTTGTAAACTCGGATTTTAGGATAAAACTATTATGGCATGGCTTTTTTTTTTTTTTTTTGCAATGATGCTTGATGATTCCCATGGGTGTTCTGTGGAGTTTTTCACGTAGAGATGAGGTGTCTTTGACAGGAGGCCTTCTAGGTGAAGGAGGCATCCCATGCTTCCTTCTAGCAGAGACTCAGCCCACATCAAAGACCACCACCTCCTCCTGGTCAAGGTGGTCAGGCTGGGGGCAGAGTTCATACTCTTTTCTCACAGCCACTACCATGAGGAGATCATATGATGCCTAAAGAGGAAGGCATGGAGGTCACCATGGTGACATGGTTGGTGTCCATGGTGATCAGCCTGAAACTGCAATGACCACATGGAGGACATGAGGAAGACAGGTGGCCTATGAGCCACACATGACTTCAGATGTGATTATTCCTATGTAGGTTATTCTTAGAGATTTGGTAAGAGTACTGGCTATCAAGTTTAACAAATTCATCATGAGTTGAGAGATTCCATCAAAATCAATGATTGTGTAAGGAGAGCCATAGATGGCATCATTACCAATAAGGAAAATAAGACTAGGGCCAGATACAGAACAGGGAACACATAGCATTGCTGTGTGTCAGTGTGAATCTGTATGCTAAATCTGAAGGAGTCCTGCCTTCCCCACCCTACTTACTCTCTAAAACGTCAACATTTGGGCCAGCAAGGTGGCCCAGCAGGTAAAGTTGTCTGCTGCTGAGTCCAATGCCCTGAATTATATCCAGGGTTCACACTGTAGGAGAGAAGCAACTTCCACAAGTTGTCCTCTGACCTCCATACACCCATTGTGTGTGTATTCATGAGTTTCTCTGTCTCTGCCTCTGTCATCTCTCTCCTCTCTTCCCCTTCCCCCCAACACAATCTTTTAAAAATAAGATAAAATTCACCATTCCTCTGCTTCATAGCTGTTAGGCATGTGAGGTATAGTGAAATCCTTCCTGACCATCAGATTTAATCTTGAGCTTTCCAACTTCTAAAGTCAGTATTATCTTTTTGTTTTTCTTTGGTTGGTTGCTTTGTATTGTTTTGTTTATTTGAGACAGGGTCTCACTATGTAGCTCTGGCTGTCCTGGAACTCATTGTATATACCAGACTGGCCTCAAACTCATAGAGATCTGCATGTCTCTGCCTTATGAGTGCTGGGATAAAAGAATGTCCCACAACTCCCAGCTATAGTCTCATTTGAAAACTAAAAGTAATAACACTTTCCCATAAAATTAAAGAAAAGACCCAGAATGGGAGAAAATACTTGTAAATTTCATACCTAATAACTGACTTGAATCTAGACCATATAAAGAATTGTTGAATTTCTGTAAAATAAATAGAAAATTTTCAAATATGCAAAGTATATGAATAGACATTCCACTGAATGAGATATACAAGTGACAAGCAGATGAAAAAATTCTTTATGTCATTAATCACTAAGAAAATGCTAATTTGAACCACAGTGGAATACCATTTCATACTTATACGAATGACTATAATTTTAAAAAAGACAAAATAACAAGTGGTGGTTGATGGGTGTGTGCAAAAGTCACAATGCTCATTCATTGCTGTTGAGGAAGTAAAGTATTTAATGCCTTTGGAAAACTTTGGCAGCTCCCTAAAATATAAAACACAGAGCTGACATATGACCCAACAAATCCATTTGTATTTACCCAAGAGATTTTCCAAGAGAAAACACACATTCACACAAAAACTTGGCTCACCAATGTTCACAGCAGGGTTGTTTAACACCCAGAATTTTGGAAACAAACCAATGTTCAGTTGATAAATAGACAAGCAAGCCACAGTATATAGTCATACAATAGGGTATTATTCATCAATACAAAGAATATAGTACTGACACAAGTTACAACATGAATGAACCTTGAAAACACTATGCTAAATAAAAGAAGCCAGTGTAAAAAGGTCACATATTGTTTGATTCTATTTACATGAAATATCAAGAAAGTCAAATCTACTTACAAGACAGAAAGTGAATTCATGACATTATTATTGACCAGTCATCCTAGGCATCTTTATTACTGAGTTTTTGTGTATTTTCTTATCTTAATCAGAAGTAACAACAAATTCAATGTATAATAAGCATCTGCTTCCAAGCAAAATTGTTTTAATTAGAATTTTATGAACATCTTAGAATTATCATTATGAATTATTAAATCTCAATAAGGGAACAGAGAAATATATATTCATAAAAGGCCCATAGTATTCTGGAAAATCATTATGATCACAGAATTTAAACTCTATCACAGATACATACTGCTCCCTGTCTAATAAGGGGACAAGCAGAATTAAAGAGAATTTAATCTCTCTAAGGTAAAGTCACTCTTAAAACCAGGTCTGTCTCATTCCTATGTCCTATTTGCCATCCTATGTAGCTACAATGCTAACCAGGACCTGAGCAACAGGTTCTGTTGACAAGGAACAAAACTGGGATGTGGGCTATAGGGAAAGAGTCCTATTGTCCTGGTTAGCATTGTGCTTTAAGGGAGGCAGAACCTCTCCCTTAGGATCACTTCATTCCCCTTGCCAATAATTGGTTTATCTAAGAGCATGTAAATTGGGTGTAGTCAATGAAACTACATTGTGTATGTCTGAAAACCTGCACAGGTTTCTCTTGTCTGATAATAAATACAGGAAGATGGCTGACTACTTTTGTTTTTCATCTGATGACAATCATCCTATGATCATTGGGAAACAAGATTCAGACTAAGAAACAACAGACAAAATATGAAAGAGAGAAAAAACAATAGAGAAGAGACAGGGGTGGGGAGGGGGGAGTAGCCAGTATTAAAATAGAAGACTCTGGGTTTGATATTTAGCAATGCAAAGGGAAGAAAAAGAAAATCTTGAGGCATTAATGAAACATGGAGAGGAATTCATTATACTTTCCCTAGAAGGTACAGCCTAGATCATGCAGGTGGGTTTTTGTTTTAGTTTGGTCTCATATATTTTATATAATTCATTGAATATCATGTAATGCCTTACATACCTTCTAGCAGGTGAAAAATACTTGAAAAACAAAATCATTGCTAAACAAATCATACTTTTTCTTTGTTTATACCCTCTAAAGTTTATTTGGGAAACAGTTCTATCTCAAGACTACTCAAATCCTTAAAAATACATTGGGACTTAACGGCTTCATGGCAATAGGAAAATGTCAACTAGGATTTCCAGTTATATTGGGGTTTACATCTTCCATTTACATTGTGGCACCCTGGTCCATGTTTGGTGGCAACTAGGAAGGGTGGTCAGCTGAAAAAGAGCAGCCACATAGCAATGAGCAAGACACAGAGTCCATCCTGAACTCTTAAGACATTATATATAGGATCTTTATTGCCAAAAATTATAAAAATTAGATTTTTCTATATTTAAAAGCTAGGAGAATAGAGCCTGCTTTATGAGTTTAAAAACCAGATCAAAGTGAAAAGGAAAAAAGAAAGAAAGAGGGAAAGAAAGAAAGAAAGAAAGAACGAAAGAAAGAAAGAAAGAAAGAAAGAAAGAAAGAAAGAGGAGGAGGGAGAGAAGGAAGGAAGGAAGGAAGGAAAGAAGGAAGGAAGGAAGGAAGGAAGGAAGGAAGGAAGGAAGGAAGAAGAGACAGAGACAAGGAGGAAAGGTGGAAGGAAAAGCCGCTATGAATGAGATGATGGGTCAGATGTTTGTTATTGGGTCGATTTTTCAGAACACTGGAAAAAAAATTATTTTGTCTTCTAAATGTATATCTCACTGAGGCAGGCAGATCTCTGTGACTTCAAGGCCAGCCTCGGTCTACAGAGTGAGTTCCAGGACAGGCTCCAAAGCTACACAGAAACCCTGTCTCCAAAAAAAAGTGTATCCCAGATACTATGGATGAATAGAAGGCTGTTGTGGAATATTTGTTTACACTGTGAAGATGTATTTCTGGTTTCTGATTTGTTTAATAAAGAGCTTAATGTCTGATATCTAGGCAGGAAGAGGTTAGGCAGGACTTTTGGAAACAGAGAGGACTTGGGAAAGAAAAAAGATGGAGTTGCCAGCCAGATAAGGAGAGGAGACAGGATGTACAAGATGGAATACAGGTAATGACACATGGCAGAACATAGATTAATAAAAGCATGTTAATTTAAGCTGTAAGCTAATTAAGACAAGCGTAAGCTAAAGGCCAAGGCTTTTTAATTAAAAAAAAGTCTTTGTGTCATTATTTGGAAGCTGGCTAGTGGGACAAAGACTCATTACAGTTGACCTCTAAAAAATTGTACTTCAAGATGAGGAATCAGCAGTTTCAAGGTGACAGGAAGCTGTGCAGTGCCTCTTGAGTTGGAGTGAATATCTAATGGCTATGCTCGGCCTTGTTTTCCTTCCAACACTATTACCTTGCTTATGTTATTCTTATACTTTTCAAGCCTGCACTAGATTGTTTAGCATTAGAGGCAGAGTTAGAATGGTTATAAGATAGAAAGAGAGCAGAGGCACAACAGTGAGCCAAATGCAAGGGGAAACAACCTATGGGACAAAGAAAATATAGAAGCACAAAAAAAGAATGGAGTCAGGAATTCATTGGAAATTAGAAAGAAATAGACAATTCTCAACTTAAAGAAAGTTGCAGAAGCTGAGGATGATGGTGCTCTCAGAAGGCAAAGGCGGGTGGATCTCTGAGTTTGAGTCTAGCCTGGTCTACAAAGTGAGTTCCAGGATAGCCATTGCTGTTACACAGAGAAACCGTGTCTTAAAGAACAAGGAAGGAAGGAGAGAGGGAGGGAGAAAAGAAAAAAAGAAAGAGAGAGAAAGAAAGAAAGAGAGAGAGAGAGAGAGAGAGAGAGAGAAAGAAAGGAGGAAGAAGGAAGGAAGGAAAGAAAGAAGGAAAGAGGAAAGAAAGTCGCAGAAGCATGAGAAGATGACTACAACAGCTCCAGACTCTTGATTCCATCTAGAACCAATGCTTTTCCTATCAATTATCTTCTTAATAACATTGACCTCCATGCATTTCTGCTTTTCAGAACAAAAAGGGCCTAGGGACATGAACCCCCAATGTGCATTCTCTCCATCCCTGACTCCTCATTTTTCCCTCAGGCATGTTGTTTTCATTTCTTCCTCTGCTTTCTTTGCTATTTCCTCTAGATGAAGCCCCTTTCTTTGCTCCAGTCATTAGGCTGACATTTTAAGCCTGAATTAGAAAGTCAGGTATTTCGCTATATCCTTGGGACACAGAGATGACTCACACTCTGCTCTTGACTTCAATGTTGGAAATGACCTACTGTCTAACAGTGGAGACATGGTTAAATTAGTTGTGACATGGATGGAAAGCAGACCCTTTATAGAACTGGAAGTCATTTTGTAAGAGCACAGAAGAGCATGAGCAGATGAGAAACTTGGATCAGAATATAAATAGAGGACACAGGCAGGCTTTACCCTTGCAGTGAGAACAAAGTTCCAAAGTTGCCTCACACTAGTTCTAAATGTGTGAGCTTGAGCAAGCTGTTCCATCTTTCTGAGCTTCAGTTTCCTTATTTATAAAATGGGTATATTAAGAATAACTGTTCTCAACTGAGAAGCTTCTGTAAGGCAAAGGACACAGTCAGCAAGACAAAACGACAGCCCACAGACTGGGAAAAGATATTCAACCCTACATCTGACAGAGGGCTGATCTCTAAAATATACAAAGAACTCAAGAAGCTAGTTTCCAAAACACCAAACAATCCAATTAAAAAATGGGGTACAGAACTAAATAGACAATTCTCAATAGAGGAATCTAAAATGGCTTAAAGACACATAAGAAAGTGTTCAACATCCTTAGCCAACAGGGAAATGAAAATCAAAACAACTCTGAGATACCATCTTACTCCTGTCAGAATGGCTAAAATCAAAAACACCAATGACAGTTTATGCTGGAGAGGATGTGGAGAAAGAAGAACACAATGGAGTACTACTCAGCAGAAAAAAACAATGGAATCTTGAAATTTGCAGGAAAATGGATGGAACTCGAAGAAACCATTCTGAGCAAGGTAACCCAATCACAAAAAGACAAACATGGTATATACTCACTCTTATGTGGATTTTAGACGTAGAGTAAGGGATTACCATCCTACAATCTACACTGCCAGAGATACTAGTAAACAAAGAAGACCCTAAAAGAGACAAGCTTTGTCCTCTGGAGAAGGGGAAAGGGTCACTATCCCCTGAGCAAATTGAGAGCATGGGAAGAGGGGGGAGGAAGCTACGAGAGTGAGAAGGGAAGAAAAGGAAGGATGCAGAGGTCATGAGGAAGCAGAAATTTTGAGTCAGGTGTAGTTTAGAAGAAAGGACATATGACAGGTAGGATTTTAGTTGGGGGGGATTGGTAGAGGAGGAAGGGAGGGAAAAGGGAACTGGGATCATCATGTAATTCAATCTTGTGTAAAAAAAAATAGATCATTTCTAATTTAAATAAAATTCATAAAAAATAAATAAAAGAGTAACTGTTCTTTAGCTGATGGAAGTAGAAACAAAGAGCCACAGCGAAGCACTGAGCCAAACTCCTGTAATCTAGTTGTAGAGAGGGAGGAGTGATGAGCAAAGGAGTCAAGACCTGTCTGGAGAAACCCACAGAAAGACCTGACCTGAGCAAGTGGGAGCTCATGGACCCCAGCCAGACAACTGGAGAACCAATATAGGACTGAACCAGGCCTCCTGAACTTGGGTGACAGTTAGGAGGCCTGGGCAGTCTGTGGGGCCTCTTGCTGTGGAACCAGTATTTATTCCTAGTGAATGAAGGGGGGTGCCCTAGACCCTGCCCCAAATGATGATTCCCCCATGGAAGGCCTTACTCTCCCTGGGGAGTGGGACAGGGTAGGGGGCATTCGAGGATGGGAGGAAGAGGGAACTGGGATTGATATGTAAAATAAGATTGTTTCTAATTTAAATTTTAAAAAAGAAGAAGAAAAAGGAGTAACTCACAGGATCCAGGTGGTATTTGAAAGGACATAGTAAAATGGTCAATAATTGCTACCCATTGTTACTTCCATAATATTCTAACAATTAAGATGTGCACTAAGTATAAGCAGGGGTAATGCGTAGAGCTATATTGAAGACAAACAGTGGTACTATATCTGAGCAATATGACTAGAGAAAACTTTTATTATCATCCTTATACTTTGTATATTTTCTAAAACCTTTTATCTCTATAACAAAGATAAAAGAGTTTGGTGTGGTGGCTCATGCTCATCCTAACATTTAGGAAATTGAGGTAAATGGATTGCCATGAATTCAAAGCCAGCCTGGAATACACAGTGAGTTACTATGTATTCCATAGTTGAATACATAGACTAGTCTGGACTATCATATGAGAGCCTGACTTTTAAAACATTTACTTAAAACAACTATGAAATTTCTTTAAAACAACTTAGTTTTCAGTCTGTTTTGTTTTGAAAATCAATTATATATCTTAACCAATTAACTTAGAATTAGATTCTATTTTAGTAATATAAATTGTAATTTTTTCAACAATGCACTCAAATATTTTATTTCACAAATCAACAACTATTAAAGCATCATGGACACTGAAATAGCATTAGAAAGTAAAATCATACCAAGTTTACTTAGCTACAAAATACTTTAAACGAATACCTTCTTTTTACTAAGACTGTCTGATGTGTGTTTGTGTGTGAATGTGTGCAGTGTGAAATGGCTAGCATGGTAGCAGACCCTGACTTAGTATACAGAAAAAATGGTGTTGTGAACACTGGACAAAGACTTGGGAGAGAAGCATTGCTGTTGTTTTTCATTAGATTAGGTGCCCTTGAAAGCAACTGCTGTCCTAACTGGCAATTGCAACTTCACAGGTACCAGTAGCATGTCAACTGGCTGTAGCCAGGTGGGGAATTCTGTTCCCTCAGGCACCAACTCTATCACAGCAGAGAAGTGGAAGTTTACCTAGATCTTTATCCCTCTATAGAACTCAGGATTCAAAGGCTGAGGTGAAATTCTGCTCACTCAGAGAGGCTGAGTAGCCAGTAGGTAGCCTCCTCTCCTAGCTCATGTTTCCCCCAAAACAGGATGTCCTTCTGCTCAGCCCCAACTTAAGAACTATAGTTATTCATGGTTCCTCCCTACCACTTCCTGTCAGCTAGTTGCTGACTCTACCTCCTGACCCTAGGTTAATTTTATTTAATCAAACAAATGTAACAAGACTTTGCATCTTTGAAGGAATATTCCACAGCATAAATGAATATAACACATATTTTTTTAAGAATGTAGCACATCTTAAATTAATATTCCACAACACATTGTCAGTCCCTTGGGCATATGACATCACCCACACCAACACTTACATAGAAAAGCCATAGGGTCTGCTATAAAGGCAGTGCAATCTTGTTTGTTCAGTATGATCTAAGTCCTTCCCAATTCACTCAGAATCAAAACAAAAAGTACTATTGTGACTTATCAGGCCTTACATAAGTTGGTCTCCCCAGCTGGTTCTCTTTCCTGATCACCTGCCAATCTTCCCCCTTCTCTTTCCTTCAATCATCCTGGTCTTGTTTTTCTTCAAACAAGCAGGCTATACTCGGAGCTTTTGAACTGAATATTACTTCTACCTAGAATGTTTATTCACCAAATATCCATATTGCTCACTCCCTGAATTCTCAGAGATCTTTAACCAAAAAGGCTTGTGGACATGGAAGTCTTCCTTAGCTAAAATTTAACAATCTTAACCTCTTATATATTCCTGGCTTCAATTTGTTATGTAAATTATCTTGCATTGTGGGAAGCATATTTTACAAGGATTTAGATGTGTTATCTATTTATTTATTGAAAGCATAAACTAAAATAGAGGTTCACTAAAGAATGGCAATTCCTACTGTCTGTGATTGACTTTATTTTCTGTTGATTCTTTTGTTTGAAAAAAAAAATCTGGACTTAAGCCACTAGATTGATTTCATGAACCACTCATAGATTCCACCAAAGGCATACTTTTATTGTATCTTATGTATTTTTCATGACAAATCACAATCAAAGGGTGTGTGTGTGTGTGTGTGTGTGTGTGTGTGTGTGTGTGTGTGTTATTCCCTGTCACACACTAACTCCCATAGGGAGATGAAGAGTCAGGGCTGTCTTACTCACTGCTCTTTCCAGCCCACCACAGTTCTCTAACAGCCTGAGTCATTTGGGGAGTTTGGAGGACAAATCTGTGAGTATCAGTTCTCTCCTTCTATCCTGGGGGCCTCCAGGGATGGAACTCAGATCTTCAGAGTTGAGGTACCTCTCCTGCTTAAATCTTATATTTTTAAATCTTCAATGTCTAACATAACACATTTGCCATTAAAATGTCAACATTTTAATACTAATTTTATACAACTTGACTAGCTAGATGAATGAGTCCTTTGAATCTCTCAAAAATGTTAACCAACTATTTATTCCAATTTCTTACTTTTTATTGTTGTTATGATTGCTGTTGTTTTGTTTTTATTTTGCCTTCCTGATTGATTTCCTTTAGGAATTACCCCACTTCTTTCAAGATCAAAGGCATGATCTTTGCTTCAAGATTTCCTAAACACTTATGGTTTCTTCCATACTATCAAATTTAGTATTTGGTCAACATTATTTTTATTGATTTCCTCAGTTTCATACAGAATCTCTATCTGTCTCTAATCATAAACCGACAACCATGAAATAATAGAGTTGATGTGCTAATTATGTATGTGCATTACTACCCCTGTCGACTACTCAACATCCTTGCCTCAGTTTTACTTTGAGAGACAGGTATTAGAGAGAGAGAGAGAGAGCAGTGTGTTTGGAACAAAATGGAGAGCTTCACAATTTAGTCTTTCCCCTTTCCTCTGTGAATGAGTTTTTGCTATCTGAGCCAGTCCCCTGTTCTTCTCTGGAGTTATTGTGAAACTAAAATTGCACAAGAGTCTTAATACTATTATCCATGAACCATGCAAGAGGAAAACAGCATATTACAAAGGACAATACAATATTAAATTTTAAAAAAGTATTAGAGAAACCAACTCATTTTATGTTGACCATATTTAAATGCCATTTAACCTACACCACTCTGTCTCTCTTATGAAAGCAAAACTCTGGTATAGTGATGCACATTATCCCATTGCTAAGAAACTGTGACCAATAGTCCTTGTCTTTCTCAGAAGTACAAAGATGCTATTCATTATTTTTCTTCTCACCACTGTAAACTCAAAGGCTATGGACCTTATGTGGGAGAAGCCACATTGTGCAGCAAAGCACAATGCCTAAGACTCATGAAAGCTGATTGCAAGGTAATGGCAAAGGCATTCTGATCTTGGGTTATTTTCCCCCTTTATCATTAAAGCTTAAACATTGAGTTCCAATGTGGTCAGTCTTTCAGGAGAGAGCTGCAGGACTGCTCTAAGGCTTAATCTACATCTACCCAGGGACTCGGCTACCTCTTGGGATTATCCACACACAACATCAAAGGCACCTTTCTTGTACACACTGAGATTTCTGAGTATTATTAGGTACACTGGGGAACATAGCCAAGCCTAGTATGTGCCACTTGCTATTTATATCTAGCCACCTTTATATTGAGCATTATAGTTCAAATATATGTGCCAGGCACTGTGCTGGATACCTTTGCTGATACTGGCATACATAGTGTCATTCTTACTATTTATAAGAACCCCATTTGTTTCCTGGTCCTCATGGTTCCCTCGGGAGAGGGGGTGAGAAAGCACTGTGTCAATGGCACAGACACCAGGAGTCAGTTGAAAGAGAAACAGCAGACTTGTTTATTTAGCCATTAGGGCAACCTTATATACCCTCCCAGCACCCAGCCATTCCCTCCCATCTGTTGACATCAAGTGGTTGACCTTTGACTAGGCAAGATCAATACCTCTGACAGCACCAGGCTCTCTCCAGGTTGGCTCATTCTTGGGCCTTGTAGGTTTTATCTTCCTATAGCAATTGTGATCTGATGCTAAGTTATGGCACGTTTCATATCATAAGAAGCATTTAGACTTGAGCTAGGGGTGTAGTTCAGTGGCAGAATGCTTGCATAGTGTCTGTTCCTCCTGGAGTTTCATCATCACTACCACCACCACAATAACAATATCAAGTCTACAGTTCATATCTACAAATAGTCCCATGAATAAATTATTGGTTTATCAAGTAAAATTCCACCTATCTATGCTAGTTAGGCATATCAGTATTTTATATGCTATATTTGAGTTGCAATTTTATAAGTCATATGCAGTATCGGATATTAAAATTATGCTTATTGTGTTTAAGTCTTCATTTGAGTTAGAAATTTTGGGGGGTTCTTTTCCTGTTCTCATCATTATTGAAGTGTCATTAGAATTATAGTACACCAATCTGTAGAAATGATAGAAAACTGGGCTGAACTCCTACTTGGCTCACAGCTGTCTCTTGTAACATCTAATATAGAAAAAGAGTTCTATGAATTACACACAAATTTTGAGTGGGATATAATAGTTTATAAACATTCTTCTAAAGTAAGAAATCTGAATACATTTCTAAAAGTTGTCAGCCATGCTCAAATGAACCTGAAGAATTTTATAGTATTATAAATCGAGGAAATGCTAAAACAAACAAATGAATACACACAAAAAACAATAATTCAGCTATTTCAAAGAAACATTGGGACCAAGTGATAAAAACTCCAATGGCCAAAACTGGAACTATTTCAAGTTTTAAAATGAAGTAATATTGGGTTTAAATAAATATATAAAATAAAAATCAGGCTGGAGAAATATCTCAATAATTAAGGTTACTTGTACTCTTTCAGATGAACCATGATGAGTTCTCAGCACCCACATGGAAGCATACAAGCATCTGTAACTGCAGTTCCTATGCTCTCTTCCGACCTATGCAGACAACAGCCATACATATGGTACACACACATACATGCAGACAAAACATGCAAACACATAAATAAATCTCAAAAATAAAATAAAAATCAATGAATCAGTACTGACAGAGAAAATTATCCAATAAATAAATGAGGCCAAAAGGGAAATTTTCCCATACAAGAAAATTTCAAATAACATTTGTAAACATTTTATCCTCAAGAAGGGTATTTGCCTTTGTATCCCATATGGCCCATACATAGTGATTTCTTTCTAAAGAGTAAAGAATAGGAAGGAAGGAAAAATGATACCTTTTTGGTGGAGAAACCCAACAAGCACTGTGTCAGTGTAGTATCTGAGGTCAATATGAGTATTTATAAATCAATGCACAGGAGGACCCTGGTGATGGTGTGAGGAAAATGACTTCTACCTTTGTTTTCCTTTTCCAAAGTCCCACATCTGTATTTCAGTTTAACTCTGTGGTATGGGAGCTGGGCTTGGAACCCAGACAAATCTCAGTAGAGAGACATTTTGTAAACTATTGGAACAGTATTCCTCAAAACCAATACCTGAAGTACCAATGGCTGGTGGTGGTGCACGGCTTTAATCTCAGCACTCAGAAGGCAGAGCCAGGCAGATCTCCTGAGTTCGAGGCTAGCTTGGTCTACTAAGACAGTTCCAGGAAAGACTCCAAAGCTGCACAGAGAAATCCTGTCTTGAATGAACAAAACAAAACAAAATATCTGAAATACTTGAAAAGATGTCATTACCAAACAGAACCCAAAAAGTCATATAACTAAATGTATTAGAGTATGTTTAATAGAATCTTGGTACAAAAGACAGGACATTAGGTAAAACTATGATATCTCAGTAAGGTATAGACTTATTTAATAATGTATCAATATGGTTCAATAATTTTAACAAATAAATCATGGTAACATGGTAGAAGAAATGGGATATGAGCTATATGGGAACTTTACACAGTCAGCTCAATTTTTCTTTAAATCTAAAACTATTTTATAAAAACAACTTTCTGCATTTTTGTTATTCAAGTAAAAGCCTGCTGTACATTGTGTCATACTTTCCATTTACTCAAAATAGTTTTAGGACACTAATATTAACCAATCTTAGAAAATCAATGGTACAGACAGGTTTAATTCTACTTCACCAAAGTAGAATGAAAACTTATTTACTTAATTTAATTTGTAGCAGTTTCTGGATATTGTGTGAATTTTTAATTTAACTGGGAAAAATCCAATATTGAATATTTCTTTTTATTTATTTTATTTAGCATTGTGACCAGAAACATACAGCAGCTACAAAACTTTTTAATAAGTTATTTCATTTAAAGAACAACTAGCAGCAGGTGGTGTTCTCAGTGGTTATTCACACGCCTTGCCTGTGGAAGCTGGACCAGGTTCAATCAGCAGCACCGGAGACACAGGGATAAAAAGACCTATGAGAGGTGTGTGATTTGTAAAGGAAAGGGAGTTTCTATGGTATGAAATGAAATTGAAATGTTGGAAGTTGTATAAAACTACATGTTAAATGATATTTTAATCTTGTAGCTGTCACCTTTTCTCTGTGGAGCCCAGCATTTCATAAGTACTTTATGGCACATGTACAGTGACATTTCCTAAATGAGAGGAACTGATGAGTCAAATGACTTATACCAGATACTCCATGAGTCAGAGGTGGAACTGTTCTCTTGACTCATTACCTGCCAATCTAAAAGTGACTGTCAGAATTATTTAAGCATAAGCTTCCAGAGCCATGGTAAGGAAATAAAATGGACCATATTACTACTAGTTTTCAACCTAGTAGCTTGTTTAAAACCAAGTTTGTAAGGATTCCAAATACCTAAAGACAATTATAAATTCAAAGATACAGTTGTTATCTTTAAGAAATACTAACCTTTGCTACATGATTGATTGTGGTGGTTTGAAAGATAATGACCCACAAAAGGAGTGGCATGATTAGGTGGTATGGCCTTGTTGAAGTAGATATAGCCTTGTTGGAAGAAGTATGTCACTGTGGGGACAGGCTTTAAGGTCTCTTTTGCTCAAGCTACCCTCATTTTGCAGACCAGTTCCGGTTGCCTGCAAGATGTAGAACTCTCAGCTACTGTTCAAGCACCATTTCTGCCTGCACACTGCCATGTCCCACCATGCTGATAATGGACTGAACTTCTGAAACTGAAATTGGGTAAGCTACCCAATTAAATATTTTCCTTTATAAGAATGGCTGTGGTCATGGTGTCTCTTCCCAGCAATAGAAACCCTAAATAAGACAAAGATCATCTTAGAGACAGAGTACAAGTACAAGCTAGGTACAGCTGAACTCTGCACCGAGTTCTTTTCTTTTTAGTTTTTGTTTGCCGTGTGTGTGTGTGTGTGTGTGTGTGTGTGTGTGTGGTTATAAGTATGTCCATGTTGGGGTATGTATGCACATTTGTGTGTGGATACATGTGTATGTGCATATGCTGTGAATGTGGAAGCCAGAGGTCAACCTTGACTATTATATCTAGCAGTCATCCACCTTGCTTTTTACCATAGGATCTTTCGATGGATGTGGCACTCACTAATTAGACTAGGCTGTCTGGCCAGCGAGCCCTAATGATCTACTTTTTTTTTTTACCCAAGATTTGGGATTATAAATCCACTATCATTGGACATGCCAAAGCACTCCTTAAATCTTAGCACTCACTCAGGAGGCAGAGGCAGGCAGGTCTCTGTGAGTTCAAGGACAGTCTGATCTACAATTCGGGTGCCAGGACAGCCACAACTGTTACACATAGAAATCTGTCTCAAAAAAAGCTAAATTAATTTTAATTAATTAATCCATTATCATGCTGAAATTTTTATGTGGCTGCTGGGGATCAAACTCAGGTCCTCATTCTTGTGTCCCAAGCACTTTGCTGGTGAGGAGCTCTCCTCACCCTTCTTTCTGTTTTGTTTTTTCTATATAGGAAGGCTATTAAACAAATGCATAACTTTCTATCATCCATCATCACTATCCCAGGTCCCTTGCTTCTGACATAACCACGTTATAACTAACTTAACAAATGAAAATGACATCATGGCAGAAAGCAGAAATCATGAAATTATTGTGTGCCCTAAACCAAGAATGACTAAACACAGAGTTTTCATTGCTTTCTCTGAGATAAAGTTTATTATGAGAACACATACCAGAAATAAAACATCACTGTTTTATATACAACTCTAATTTCAAGGAAAACATATTTCTCATGTATATCTGAAAATCTCTCGGTCCTAGATAATCCTGTAAATATGAAGTACATGACTATGCTGGTAAAACACTACATTTGTAAGCATTTGAAGTGTCTGGCCTTTTGTTTTGTTGTTTTTGGTTTTGGTTTTTCAAGACAGGATTTTTCTGTGTAGCCCTGGCTGTCCTAGAACTCCTTCTGTAGACTAGGCTGGCTCAAATTCACAAAGATTCACCTGCCTCTGTCACTCTATTGCTGGAATTAAAGGTGTGCACCCCCACACCCAGCCTTATTTTGTTATTGTTGTCTTAATAAGTAAGAAGTAGGAAAATTTTTGATCTAAAGCTGGGGGAGGAAGCGTTGGTTAAATACAGGAGATACAAATAGTTCTGGAAATGCTTGGTATTCTTGTTTATGGAGCTCCTGAGAACAGTGCGAATTGTGTGTTAAGCAAACAACGAATTCTAATAAGATTTCTGATTGTCTCATCACAGAATCTAAAACTGAAAACTGTCCCTACTAGTTAACACATGTTCTATTAATAAAACTTCGTAGTAACACAACCAGTAAAACCCTGAGACCTTCCTATAAGGTGGTGTATAGTGTAGTGTAAATTAGAACTTCAGTGAATCCAATAAGTAGGATCAACTCAAAGAAACAAC
Source organism: Cricetulus griseus (assembly GCF_003668045.3). NCBI lineage: Eukaryota > Metazoa > Chordata > Mammalia > Rodentia > Cricetidae > Cricetulus > Cricetulus griseus. The sequence continues at coordinate 188,579,228 of NC_048595.1, read as the reverse complement.
GAAAGCCCTCAGTAGAAAGGGATTGTACTGTGAACCCATAACATGCATAGAGAATGCCTTACCTTGTATTTTCATCATCACATTTTTCATATAGTCTCAATAAGGGACTCATTGCAGGGAGGATGGCATTCAAAAATATTTTCCTTTAGGATTATATAAGAATGGCCTGCACAATTAAGGATATCTCCATTCCACCTAATAACCATTTGGATTTCTGTTTTACGAATCACTTCCCATGTCCCATTCTAAGGCAGGCTATACACAAAATGTTCCCCAACACCATTATATAACCCCCTCATACTGAACATTGAACCCAGAGTCCCTGCATGGAACTATAGCTACAGCTTCTCTTCTTTAAATTTTTGTTTTTGGCAGTGTCTCACTAAGCTGCTCTGACTTACCTTGAATGTGGTCTTCTTGCCTTGGCTTCCCAAATACCTGGGATTACACAGAGTAATTTCCATTCTGTGACTGTATTTACCTGATGCAATCTTAATGAACTGCAGAACAAAGGCTGAGAGGTCAAACATAAAGCCACTGGGTAACTTCCAAAAGTGTAAATTGAAAATTTTAAGGATAGAGAACCATGCTAAAGAAAAGGTAATTGATTTGGGTGTTGGGAGGCAAGAAGAGCTGGACATCATGCATACCCACAGTCACAGCACTCAGGTATCTGAGGCAGGAGGACTATACAAGGACAGCCAGTGTTACATAGTGAAACTCTGCCCCTGGCTTAAAAAAAAAAATAAAGAGCAAGATTCAGAGATAAGGAAAAGGATCTACTGAGATTGGATTTGAAACATGACAAGATTAAACAAAAGCCTTTCATACACAAATCATTCTTTTCACTGCCCAACCCAAGAAAATATATATATTTTAATCTGTTTAAATCTACTTAAGCACTATAGCCAAAACAAAGTCTATCAGATTTGTTCAGATGAGTTTCATTATGCTCAAGTTTTCCCTTTGGGAATCAGTTTATTGAAAAAGTCTACTGGAAAGAAATAACTCTTCTAGGCAATAACTGGATCTGATATGTAGGGAATAAGCCAAATGTCTGACTGGATTAAATGAGATGTGTCAGAAATTGAAAGGATGACTACCACTTGGGAAGCAAAGTCAGGAGGATCTTGAGTTCTAAGCCAGCATGAACTACAGAACAAAACAGTATTCCCCAGCCCACCCCCCAAAATAAATAAATAAATAAATAAATAAATAAATAAATAAATATAATTTAAGGGCCTGGGGAGATGGCTTAGTGGTAGGGGGCTTGTGTGTAAACACGAGGACCTCCTGAGCACCCATGTATAAAGCAAGTCACAGCATCAAGAACCTGTGACCCTAGCACTGAAGAGCAGAGACAGGCAGATCACAAGAGCTCACTGATCAGCCAGCCTAGACAAAATGGCAAGCTTCCAGTTCAGTGAGAGATCCTGTCTCAAGGCAATAAGGTGAAAAGGGATAGAGGAAAAAAAGAAATATTCTGCCCTGCCTGCCACCTGTGTGCATTCACATACATACTTACATATCACATACTAAGCACACTCACACATATACCACAAGCACACACACACACACACACACACACACACACAGAGAGAGAGAGAGAGAGAGAGGAGAGAGAGAGAGAGACAGAGAGAGAGAGACAGAGACAGAGACAGAGACAGAGAGAGGAGAGGGAGAGGAGACGGAGAGGGAGGGAGGGAGAGAGACAGACAGAGACAGAGACAGAGAGAGGGAGAGGGAGGGAGAGAGAGAGAGAGAACAAAAATCATTGTGATTTCTTTCTGAACAAGAGTGGCCAGATAAAAGAGAAAGGCATCTCATATTATATCATTTTTTAAAAATTTATTAATATTTCATTGGTGTTTTGCCTACATGTATGTCTGTGTAAACGTGTCAGATCTCCTGGAACTGGGGTCACAGTTGTGAGCTGCTGCCAGGTGGGTGCTGGGAATTGAATCTGGGTCCCATAGGAGAGCAGCCACTATTCTTACCCTCTGAGCCATCCCCAGCAGCCACTTTTCATTTTTATCCATTGTATTTTATTCATTTATTCATTCATTCATTTATTTATTTCTTCCTGTGTATATGTGTGTATAGGTACATTCATATGAAAGGTGTGAAGGTATGAGCATGTACACAGATGGTAGAGGTCACATTTGGGTGTCATTTCTCAGGCCTCATCTACTTTGTCTTGATACGGGGTCCTTCACTGACTGGGATCACCAAGAAGACTAGGCTGACTGGCCAGTAAACCCCAAGAATGTGCCTCCTCTGTCCTGGCACCATAAGTGTGCATCGCCATTCCCAGTTGTTTCATGTGGGTTCTGGGGATTGAACTCAGGTCCTCATGCTTTCATGGCAACACTTTACCAAATGAGCTATCTCTTTTGTTGTTGTGATTCTGAGACAGGGTCTCACTATATATCCCTAGCTAGTCTCAAACTTTAGACTTAAGCAGTCCTCCTACCTCCGTTTCTAAGGTATCAAGGCCTGAATTTGTATACCTCTATCTTCCATATTTTATATCATCAATATCACTGTATTATCTACTTAAAGTCAGAAATGCAATTTGCAGGGATTGTTAAAGGGTGCTTCACATATTAAGTACATACTGTGCTGCTGTAATGTCCTCAGACAAGAAATATAATAATAATAATAATAATAATAATAATAATAATAAATGAACACATTTATCTTAAAATATGTTAAGCTCAACAATATGCCCTATTGAGAAAAATCCTATTTTAGATAGTTTATTTACAGAAATTGATTATATATAATAGTGGGTTTCATTGTGATACTTTCATACATGTATTTAGTGCATTTAGATCATATTCACATCCTCCCTCTTGTCATCCTCCCACTCCTGCTAACCCCCTTCCCATCCACCCTCCCTTACTTCCATGTCTTGTTTTCCTTTTTGACCCAATGGACCCCATTAGGGTTCCTAACAGGAACATACACAAAGCTTGTTTACAGGACCATAGGTACATGACTAGAGGCTAGACCACTGAAGAAAGTATCTCTCCCTCCTTCAGCAACCATTAACTGCCCATAGATCTTCTAAGAGGTTAGCTTACCTAACATATTTTCCAGTTCCATTCATTGTCCTGAAAATTAGATGATTTCATTTCTATGTATGGTTGATTAAAATTCTTATATGTGTATGTGTGTCACATTTTCATTGTCCATTCATCAGCTGATACACATTAGACTGAGTCCATTTTCATGTTATTGTGAATAGACCAGCAGTAAATATATGTGTCTCTTTGGTAGGATATGGAGTCCTGGGTATATATGCCCAAGAGAGATATAGCTGGGTTATATCAAAGCTCCATCTTTGTCTTTTTGAGAAATCTCCATACTTATTTTTATAGTGGCTGCCAGTTTACACTCCCAACAACAGTAGATCAGGGATGCTCTTTCCCCACATTTTTGCCAGCATTACTGTCATTTGTTTACTTGATGGTAGCCATTCTATTATGGTTGAGACATCCTTTAACAGTTGAAAACCAAATTTGCCTGATGGCTAAAAATGTTAAACACTATAAAAATCTTTATTAACCATTTTTATTTCTTCTTTTAAGAGCACATTATTTGGTTTTTAAGGCTATTTTAAAACTGGGATGTTTGTTTCCTTGTTTGGGTTTTATATATATATACAATTCAGATATTTATCTTCCCATTTTTCTCCCATTCTGTAGACTGTCTTTTTACTTGACTAGCCGCTCCTTTGTTACACCAAAGCTTTTTAATTTCATGTTTGTTGATTGTTGGCCTTATTTCCTCAGTGACTAAGGTCCTATTCAGGAAGCCCTTATGAATGTTTATACCTTGAAGTTGAGAAAAACTCTCTCCTAAAAACTGCAAAGTATGTGGCAAATGTCACTCTATGTCTAGGGCTAATGTGTTGTGCTATTCTACAAAGAGAAGAATATATTAAATTTTGGAGACAAAGAAATGTACCTCAAAAAGGCACAAAAACAATTACACCTCATTGTGTGTCATCATACATCATTTAACATATTCCTTAGGGGAAAGAATAACAGTGGTTCCCAAATTAAATCTTTCAACTGCTGTGGATAAAAAGGTAAGTCAGAGAACAGTAGGAAAGTAAGGCTGTCTTCTTTCTATCTTTCCTTCTCTTTCTTCCTTCCTTTCTTTTTCTTTTCATTTTTCTCTGCCTCCTGAGTGCTGGGATTAAAGGCGTGCGCCACCAACTCCCGGCTGTATCTTTCTTTTTCTTTCTTTCTTTCTTTCTTTCTTTCTTTCTTTCTTTCTTTCTTTCTTTCTTTGGTTTTAAGTCTCAGAAGCTTTTACTAATAGTTTTTACTAATAATCTCAACAATAACAGCCACAAAAATCAAACTTTGAGAAGGAGAATTAAGCAAAAGCATGAATAAACTGCTTTGAGTTCCTGCCCTGAAGCTCTTCAGTGATGCATATAACGTGAGAGTTGAAAACAAATAAACCCTTTCCTTCCCATGTTGCTTGGTCACCATGTTTTATCACAGCAGTATAAACATAACAAGACATCTTAGGGAGCAGAAAGGGGATGGAATAGGGGTTAGTGGTGGGCAGGGGAGGAGGGGAGGGAGAGGGAACTGGGATTGATGTGTAAAACAAGCTTGTTTCTAATTTAAATTTAAAAAAAGAAAAAAACTAACAAGACAAAGACTGAAAGCATAATGACAATAGTGTTTTTATAAGCCCATTTCCCTGAAGCTGTAGTCCTTCCCTTCCTTCTCTCTTTCCCTCCCCCATTCCTCCCTCCCTCCCTTCCTCCCTTCCTTCTTCCAAAGATATTTAGACAGTGGACATTCTGGAAACTATCTTCTGGAATACATATACAATAACAACAACACATAGCACACAGCCTCTAAATAGTAAATACCATAGACAAGACTTTACAAACACACATAAATGTGTGAATGACTATATTCTGATATGGCCACATTCTAAAGTCCTGAGTCCTAATGTTGCCATAGCAACATTCCTGGCCATTGCAAATGAAGATAAAGTTTGGATTAAGAACTAAGCAAAAGAAAATTCAGTAAACAGTCTGTTGTAAGTATATTAATGGATAAGCACAGGTAGCCCTAATTCCTCTTGTGAATTAATAACAAATTTTTCTGCTAAAACATTTTGTTGTCTTATGAATAGAATTTTATGAACACTTATTCTTTAAATGATGGGTAGAAATGGTTGGAATTCTTGAGAGCAATTTATAATGTAAAACTCTTTTTATTTTTGAATGCCTTTGAGGAAAACAGAAGCAAAGCATTTGACTTCTTTATTACATTTTGCTTGAACTAATACCATAATTAATTTTAATCTATTAAGACAATAATGAGCTTTAAAGCAGAATAAATTAAAGAAAAATGCTACTAACATTTTTCCAGAGTTAACCCTTAGAGAAAGTAAATCAAACTCCAACATATATTCAAGACCCTGAAATTCAAGACACTAATTCCATTCTTTTCCTATAACTTTTAAAAACATCTTCCTACAACACTCCATACTTTCTCAATGTCCAGCTCTAATGCCAACTGGTTATGGCTTCTTTCAGCTGCTTCTAACAGATTCAAGTCAAAACTCAGACACTGCCTACCTTGTGATGGCATAAACAACCTTCCTTAGCCTAGTGGACTTGAAGCATGTAAGGAAGGTGATACAATCCAGAGCTTCTCAGAGACAAGAATGGTGAGGGTCACAAAGGAGAGGAAAGCATTCAGTGTTCCCACAGCAGCATGCCTTACTTGTTTTGTTGCTAACTCTACAGAAAACTGAATCATGGTGTAGCAGAGCATTAAAAAGGAAAGGATAGGCTGTAGATTTTCAAGTAGCCTAGAGACCTTCTTTATCAGCCTACCCTGGACATCTGGTCTACCCACTTCCTATTGCAACAGCTGGCAGGGTTCATTAAAGACTTATTTAACTGTTATTTACTGCTTAGGGACAGTGATTGTCCATGGATTTTAGTCCCTCCTGTGACTGTCTTCCATGTTCATAACCCTGGTGACATTCAAGGCGGAATGCTTGCTCACCTTGGAAATGTCTTGTTAATGCCAGAGTGGAAGGAACACTGTAAATACAAAACATTAACCATTCTTATCTTCAGGACCATAAACATAACTAGAGGTTTCAATATGATACATAAATTTGCATTTACTTAATTTCCAAGTTTTGTACTCATATTTACAAGTATTTGCAATATTATTTTCATTTTCTGGATGCAGAAACAGAATCACAGTGTCACAAAAAGAATTGTTTAAAGCTGCATAGCATAATAGGAGTACAGATTCCTATCCTGGATTACTTTCTGTTCAGGCTCAAAACTGTTGTGCCATTAACCAGATAAAAACAGAAACAAAAGTGCATTGAGCACTTACCATGCACTAGACTGTGCTCATCACCAAAGAGTGGACACTGGTCATCACAACAACCTCTGAAGTTATTATTCCCATTTAATAGATGCAGAAATGGATAGAGGTTAACTCATTTGGCCAAGATTGCCTGATTATTATCTTTTACTATATATGCATTAAGTGATCCAGAACTAGGATCCAAGCCTTGCTTTCCTCACTTAAAAACACTTGTACAATTTCAGTTCCCTCTAAACTCTAGGGAATGGGAGTAAACTTGTAAAATGATTTCCTTCCCTAAACCATAACATAAATGATGACAATGAGGCATGATTTCACTTAACCCACAAAGCCTGAAGTCCAGAAAAAAGAAAACAAGAGTAGAATCTATTCTTATTTCTGTCAGTCAGCTTTTTTTGCTTATATTCTGAACATGTATAACACTAATATGTTATATTATTACCTACATAATTATATGCCATGTCTAGGCATTAAAATGTGACTTAGCTAGTTTATTTAAATATTTCCTTTCATATAAAATATTTGCTAACATTAATGTTATACAATATTTAAAAACCATCAGATGGCAGCATATAATATCGGTTAGACATTAGAAAAATAGAAAAGAGGGACTTGGGTGTAACTCAGTAGTAGACTGCATGCCTGATATGCACAAGGTTTCAGGTTGTATTACCTGCACTGAAAAAAAAAAGATACATGTGTGTGTATATGCAGACACATGCAGAGAAATTATGCTAATATTCAAGCATATCAAGCAATTTCTGCAAATACTTTAATTATCAGAGCATAACTGCTTTTACTTGAATAACATCTGTTTAGTGTGAATTCATGCTTATCCAACAAGTTTTTAAAAATTTCAGGAACCAGATTATAGTAGATGAAAGCATTTTAATGTAATTGAACATATGCATAATTCTATTCTTAGAGTATTAGGGTCATTAATAAAAATTAAAATTACCAGGATCCAGACAAATTAATAATAGTACAAGAAATTTATCAGATAAAACATTCTATTTAGACATCAAGAATTATGCTTTTAGCAGAGGCAGCTGAATTTGAAACCAGGGTGATCTACATAGCACGTTCCAGGGTACCCAGGCCTATGTAGAGAGACTCTGTCCCAAAAGAAGAGGTAAAAGGAAGAAGAAGGAGGAGGAGGAGGAGGAGGGAGGGAGAGAGAGAGAGAGACAGAGAGACAGAGAGACAGAGAGACAGAGAGAGACAGAGAGAGACAGAGAGATGGAGGGAGTGAAGGCAAGAGAGAGAAAGGAGAGAAGAAAAGGAGGAGGGGAGGGAAGGGGAGAGTGGAGGAGAGGAGAGGAGAGGAGGGGAGGGGAGGGGAGAGGAGAGAGGAGAGGAGAGGAGGAGAGAGAGAGAGGAAGGAGAGAGGAGAGGAGAGAGAGGAGGAGAGGAGAGGAGAGGAGAGGAGAGGAGAGGAGAAGTACTTTCAGCAAATTCCTTTGTGAGTCAAGGAACAAGGTACATACACTTTCCACAACAAACACTTTGTTTCTTACTGTTCCCTGACTGCTCCAGCCACAGGTAATGTTTGCAGTTCTCTGGACTGGTGGTTGTTTAATAAACTTTGCTTGGACTGTCTTTGCTTATGTTGCTTTCTTTGCTTGGAAAGTTCTCCCCTTTCCCCTCACACCCTCATCTTCTGAAGCTTTATTTCAAGGGCACCCTTACCTTAGAAACAATTCCAGAACTGTCAATAGTCCATTTCTCCACCCCATCAGTTCCTAGGACCCACATGATAGAAGTAAATAACCAACTACCACTAGTTGTCCTATGAATTATACAAACATACACGCACACACCCCAAATAAATGTAATAGAAAATAAAAATATGGAGAACTCAGATGTATTTGAATTTTAAATAATACTTAGAAGAAACATGTCTCACATAACATTTGAAATATCTTATACAAAATTTATTAAGTAATAATATGAAATGCAAATTTAATTTGGCTTCCTGCATTTATCTAGCAATCCTGCTTACTAATAGGATACCTATGGGAATGTTTTGGTTGATACAGAGTGAAATGGGAATGAGTGGGAAAGTGGGAGAGTGGGATGAACCAGTGCTTTTGACAAGGGATAGACTATTTAATGTCCTGAAATTATGGCATTGTACCATGCAATGAAGAACTGCTCTGCCTTAGATACAAATAGCACCACTTCTTAAAACTAACAGGCTTCCTAGGGAGGAAAAAACATGTTTTCTCTGTCTTTAGGTACAGTGATGGGTCCTTTAAATTGATGACAACAACAGAAACAGATTAAGAAGAGCAAAAATGTAACCCATGTGCATAAGGAAGCTAAGAAAAGAAGCAGGGAGCTCATTAAGTGATCAGATATGCATATAGGTAATTTAGTAAGGTCAGAAAGAAAACTTCTATGGTAGAACAAAGTTTCCTTAAAATACGCCTTTAACCCCAGCACTCCCGAGGCAGAGGTAGGCAGATCTCTTGAGTTCAAGGCTGGCCTGGTTTACAGAGTGAGTTATAGAACAGCCAAGTAAACACAGAGAAATAGTGACTCAAAAAACCAAAGAGAGAGCAGGGGTGGGGATCTTTGGGAGAAGGTAAGGGACATAAAACATTTTGTCCTGGTGTCTTTGCAAGATTATTGTTGTTTATTAGTTTGTTTTAAGGTATTTCTCTGTAGCTTAGACTGTCTTTGAACTCTCAGTAACCCTGTGTTAGCCTCCAAATGTGGCCATCGCAGGTGTGCACCACTCTGTCCAGCTCCACTGCATCACTGTTGATGTTACCTATGATGTCGTGAGGGTAATGCCACTGCCACTGCAGCTCACAGACTGGGCAATCCCCAAGATTTCTTTAATGGTCTCAGAAAGCTTTTTGGCTACATATCAGCCTTAACTCTATTCAGCAATGTTGACAGCCTCATTGAAAGTGAAATTTCCACTCTGTCACCATTTTGTGTTCCTTTCATTTTGGGTGGCTTCTTGAAAGTTTTGTTGACAAGGAACAAAGGCAGAAGATTCTATCTCAGCCTGATTCTAAGTGTAATTCCTCAGTCTAATCTAAGTGGTGTTCTATTGTAATCTTCAAGACCTTTCAGTCACTGGTTACTTTGGTAATATCAACACCAGCCTTTTGGAAAAAGTCTGGCACAGGGTAGATACTCTTTGGGGTAGGCTTGGTGTGAACATTACAAAGGGTATACTTACATATATAATTTTGATACTATTAAAATCAAATAGAATAGGGGAGGTAGATGCTGTCAGATAACCTAAATTTTGAGGTGACCAAAGAAAACTGTACCTTTGCCTTATATCAGCTGAAAGCTAAAAATTATGTTATTTTGGAAACATTTTTTCTCAGTTAATTGAGGGAAGCAGAACCTTTGGAATAACCTAATATTTTAATGGAAAAGGAAAAGAGGAATATATAGAGACTGGTACAAAAACCTACATAGAAACATTAAAGTTTCCATAAGTAGACATTTGCAATCTTCTGTGAATGTGAATTTTTAAGCTCAATACTTTACATTTTTAAAATTACATTTTATTTTTTTCTGTACACACACACACACACACACACACACACACACACACACACACACACACACAGAGGACAGTCTGGTAAAATCCATTGACTCCTTCCACCACATGAGTCATGGGGATCTGTTGGCTCAGGTCCTCAGGCTTGGCAGGTAGTACTCTTACCTGCTGAGGCATCTAAACTTAGCATTTCTATGACTGTTTCTTACACTTGCTGCTATTAAAAAAGTTTACTGGTACCTAATTCTGGTTGTATATAATTCACACTTGTATATAATTCACACTGTATATCTGAAAAAGTTTGCATGCCACTTAGCAGAAAGGGTGAAGACCACCAAATTTAACCTAATTAAGCCTACCTGTACCCTCTAACTAAACCAGTTGTTCTCAACCTGTGGGTCTCGACCCCTTTGGCAAAAATATTTACATTACAATTCATAACAGCAATAAAATTGCAGCTATGAAGCAGCAATGAAAATAATTTTATGGGTGGGGTCACCACAACATGATGAACCACAACCATATTAAAGGATCGAAGCATTAGGAAGGTTGAGAACCACTGATACACCCTCAACTCTGTATTTACTCTCTCTGAGTCCAATTCTTCCAGCCGTGTTATCTTTTGTTGTTTTGTGTTTTTATTTTACTTACATGTGTGCGTATGTGTGCATGTATAGGACACAACCTTATGTATCCCAGGCTGGTCTCAAGTTTGCTAAGTACTTAAGTTTGGCCTTGAACTCTTATTCCTCCTGACTCTACCTCCTGAATGATATGATTACAGTCTGTAACACCATGCCCAGCTTTCAGTTTTAATTCCTTTTCTTCTTGGTATTTATTACACAAAGTACCTTTGGTTGTTTGGTTTGGTCCTTAGGATAGAACCCAGGGACTCATGCTTTCTGGCCAAGCACTCTACCGTTAAGCTACAGAGGAGCTAGATCTTAAATAAGCCTTTCCAAAAGAGGCATAGACAGTAAGTATGACGTAAATGGACTTAGCTAAGCATGTGGTCAGACAGCTGGAGATTTGGGCAAGTCGAGACCATTGACCAGACAGGCAGCAGACTTGGCAGGTTCAAGAAGCTGGCAGGCTTTAGAGCCTCTGTTAAAGGTAGCAATCAAGGTCAAGGAAGCAAACTAATTAGACCCTGTAGGAGAGTGGTCCACAGCCACTGCTAGAAAGAACTTGTTCTCTGACTGACACCCAGGAAACTATAGCCTTTTTTATCTTGTGTAGTCTAGATACTGTCCCATCTATACCCAATCCTCAGATAGCAAAGCAATTTTTAAAACTCCCTAATTCATAAAAGCTAACTGTATTGGCTGGTTTTGTGTGACAACTTAACACATTAGTCATTAGAGAGGAAGGAGCCTCAGGTGAGGAAATGCCTCCATGAGATCTAGTTGTAAGGCATTTTCACATTTACTGATCAGTGGGGAAGGGACCAGTCCATGGTGTGTGGTGCCATCCCTGGGCTCTATAAGAAAACAGGCTGAGCAAACCAGGGAAGCAGCCAGTAAGCAGCATTCCTCCATGGCCTTTGCATCAGCTCCTGCCTCCATGTTCCTATACTGTTTGAGTTCCTATCCTGACTTCCTTTGATGATGAACAGCAATAGAGAAGTGTAAGCTGAATAAACCTTTTTCTTCCCAGGTTGCTTTTTGATCATGGTGTTTCATTACAGCAATAGAAACTCTAAGACACTAATTAAACAAAACAGTTTTTTAGAAAGGATCTCACACTATAGCCCAGGCTGGCCTGGAATTCACTTTGTATCTAGGCTTAAACTCACAGTCTTACTTTTGCCTTGGCCTTAAACATGCAGAGAAATAGGCATGAGACACTACTCTAGGCTCAAGCAATAACATTTTTGTTTTTGTTGTTATTGCTGTTTAAAGAAAGAAGGGGGGGGGGGAAAGACACCCTGTTTCCATATATCCCTGTGCTTTTGGTGTGCAGGCTATAACACAGGCTTGGTTGAAGATTGACTCCCTTATTGCAGGTAAATTCTTCAAAGCTGTCCTAGTTTGCTTTCTATTGCTGTGGTAAACACCATGACCAAAAGCATCCCTGGCTTATACATCCCTATCAGAGTCCATCATTGAGAGAGTTCAAGGCAAGAACTCAAGCAGGGCAGGAATCTGGAGGAACTGAAGTATAGGCTATGGAAGAATGCTGCTTACTGGCTTGCTCCCCATGGTTTGCTCAGTCTTAACAGCACCCAGGACCACTAGCCCTGGGTTGATACTACCCACAGTGCTCTGGGCACTCTCTCATCAAGTGTTAATTTAGAAATGCTCTCCAGACTTGCCTATAAGCAATCTGATGGAGGCATTTTCTCAGTTGAGCTTCCTCTTCTGAGACAACTCTAGGTTTTTGACAAGTTGACAAAACAAAACACAAAACAAAATCAGCACAAGTGTCTTGTAATTTTTCCCATAGGTTTCTGTTTTTCAGAACTCTGCTTGCAGCCAGAGACTATATATGCTTGTAGTCTCAAGCACTTGGGAGTCAGAGTCAGGAAGATCTCTTGGGACCAAGGAAGGCCTCATCTCTCTAAATGAAAAATAAACAAGTTTGAGAAAATACAGTTATAAATTTAAGGGCAAAGGCAACCTATAGCTATCATTGCCAAACAATACTGTCTCTTCACGACTGTCGAATATGAAATGTTCCCACAGGCATATGTATTTGAACACTTGGTTCCTAATTGGGGACAATGTTTTGTAATGTTATAGAACCTTTGGGACAGGCATAGACTGTCAGGAACTGAATGTTATAGCCAGGCCAGGCTTCTGTTCCCATTCTCCACTACCTGGTCCATCAAGATGTGAAGAATGCTACTTCCTGCTCCTGTTGCTATGGAGCAAGCTAGCCCAGCTGTCAAGCTTTCAACTCTAGACACTCTGAACCTTGAGCCCAAATAAACCCTCCCTCCTTTAGTTTTCTTCTGTCAGGTCACGAGACTGAGAAAAGTAACACAATGTCCTTATCCTCTAATAACATCCATGGCATTTTTTTTTTAAATAGTGTATTCCCAGAAGTCACTAAAATGCTAAATCCAATGCTCTCCTCTTGGATTTCGATTCTTTTTACTCCCTGGAGTACCATCCTGACTTTTTTTTTTTTTAAATCAATGTACAAGCAAAATATTTCTTACAACCTCTTCCTGTCCCCCACAATCAAACACTGGTTTTACATCAGGCTATTCACATCTCCTCACTAATTAACACTGCAAGGGCAGGACTACATTTAGTTCTTGGTTCTCTGTGGCTTCCTTTCTTCACCCTCTCCCCTCTGAAACTGAACTCTTGACATGGTGGCTATCTGCCCGGCTTGTATTGTTAGTACTGATATCATTCCTGAGCTTCTGTCCCATTCCTTCAAACATCATCTATAATTACTTCAAATTCACAAACTAAAATTATCCTTAGCCTCCCTCACCAAAATGGTTCATGATGCTGTTTGCTCCTTATTTTTATCACATTAGTAAAATAGCATTTCTTTAGATATCTAACCTTCTAATCAGTGGCTTATCTCAAATCCCACTCTTCTAAGAGAGACCTTCAAAACATACTCCCTCATTTTATCCAGAGCAAAACTTCTCCACAAAGAATATTAAGCAAACATGTATACCATGACCATGGCAGGGATAAAATTGCCTACAACAGAATAGCCTACAACAGAAAATCTGATTGCTTGCCAACCGGGCAGTAGTGGCCCAAGACTTTAATCTCAGCACATGGGAGGTAGAGGCAGGTGGATCTCAGAATCCGGGCTAGCCAGGTCTGTAAGAATGAGTTTCAGGACAGCCAGGGCTACAAAGAGAAGTCTTGTCTCAAAAAAAAAAATGTGGATTGCTTACAATGTGCTTTAATTAAAGTACCAAGACTTTTAGCAAGCTACTTACAGGATTTCTGCCTTATAAAGGCTGTCTTTTCTATACTATGGGAAACAGAGAAGGAAAATGCTAGATAAAAGCTTTGCAAGCAGTGCATCTATTCAACTGTGCTTTCTTTTCTCTGTTTAGAATCCTGTTAGGATGCTTTCCTGTGAAAATCTCTCAACACCATACTTTTATTAAAAACTAAAAACCGGCTACAGTTGAACTTTACTGTGGAAGTATGTTATAGGTGTGAAGTGTCTGCAGAAGTGGCATTCTCTCCTTCCAAAGGTGCAGAAAACTGGAACTCTCATGTAAAAAGAATTGAATTCAAACCAACTTCACGGGGGGGGGGGATGTCATGGGGAGTCAAATCTCATCTATTTGGGTGGGATGGCTATTGAGCAGGCTTTGACCAAGAATTCAGATGAGGCTGTCATGACTTTCTTGTACTCCCTTATCCTGTCAAAACTGGAGTTCAGTCCAGCCTTTCTTCCTAAAATATGTGGTTGTCCTCTGTGTCTAAGAAGCTTACAAAGTCACAAAACCCCTTCGAGGTGGAGAAGGATTCTGGTGACCCAGCTGGGGTTTTATCTCTGAACAGATTACAGTAAGGAAGGATAGACTATAGGTCAGAAAACCACAATATGTTGTTAGACAGCCCAATGAATTGCATGATCCTAGGAAATGACTTATATTTACTGTTTCAGTTTCATTATCTGTAACCTGGGGAGTACAGTCTGTGGGAAAACACAATATAATCCCAGAGTAAGTATGCCGGCTACTTTTATGTCAACTTGATACAATCTAGAGTCATATGAGATGAGGGAACCTCAACTGAGAAAATGTCTCTGTAAAAATTGGACAAGAGGCAGGCAAACCTCTAAGGCATTTCCTTTTTTTTTTTTTTTTTTTTTTTTTTTTGAGACAGGGTTTCTCTGTGTGTAGCCTTGGCTGTTCTGGAACTCACTTTGTAGACCAGGCTGGACTCAAACTTACAGAGATCTGCCTGTTTCTGCCTCCCGAATTCTGGGATTAAAGGTGTGTGCCACCACTGCCCAGCAGGCATTTTCTTTTTTTTTTTTCTATTTTTTATTTAAATTAGAAACAAGCTTGTTTTACATGTCGATGCCAGTTCCTTCTCCCTCCCCTCCTCTCTGCCCTCCTCTAACCCCCTATCCTATCCCCTTTCTGCGTCCCAGGGAAGGTGAGGCCTTCCATGGGGATCCTCAAAATCTGTCATATCATTTGGAGCATGGCCTAGGCCCTCCCTCGTCTGTCTAGGTTGAGAGAGTATCCCTCTATGTGGAATGGATGCCTAAAGTCCATTCCTATACTAGGGATAAATACTGATCTACTACCAGAGGCCCCATAGATTGCCGAGGCCTCATCACCGACAGCCATGTTCAGGGGGTCTAAATCAGACCTATGCTGGTTTCCCAGCTATCAGTCTGGGGCCCATGATCTCCCCCTTGTTCAGGTCAGCTGTTTCTGTGGATTTCATCAGCCTGGTCTGGACCCCTTTGCTCATCACTCTTCCGTTTCCGCAACTGGATTCCAGGAGTTCAATTCAGTGTTTAGCTGTGGGAGTCTGCCTCTGTTTCTATCAGCTACTGGACAAAGGCTCTAGGATGGCATATAAGTTAGTCATCAATCTCATTATTGGGGAAGGGCATTTAAGGTAGTCTCTCCACTGTTGCTTAGGTTGTTAGATGGTGTTATCCTTGTAGATCTCTAGACATTTCCCTAGTGCCAGATTTCTCTTTAAACCTATAATGACTCCCTCTATTAAGGTATCTCTTATCTCGCTCTCCTCTATTCTTCCCCAAACTCAAACTTCCTGCTCCCTCATGTCCTCTCACCTTCTCTTTCTCCTAGCTCCATCTCCCCTCCCTGCATGCTCCCAATTTGCTCAGGATATCTTGTCCCTTTCCCCTTCTCTGGGGGACCATGTATGTCTCTCTTAGGGTCCCCCTTGTTTCCTAGCTTCTCTGGTGGTGTGGATTGTAAACTGGTAATCCTTTGCTCTATGTCTAAAATCCATATATGAGTGGGTACATACCATGTTTTTTTTTTTTTTTTTTTTTTGTGACTGGGTTACCTCACTCAGGATGGTTTCTTCTAGTTCCATCCATTTGCCTGCGAATTTCAGAGATCCCCCCCCCCCCCCCCCCGGGCATTTTCTTCATGTAATCAATGGAGAGGGCACATTGTAGTAGGGCCATCCCTTAGTAGCCTTGGGTTCCTTCATGAGCAATCCATGAGGAACAAACCAATAAACAATGTTCTTCCAAGGTCATTGCATCACGCTGGCATCACTCTGGCCTCTAGGTTTCTGCCCTGTTTGAGAGCCTGTCCTGACTAATTTCCACAATGAACTGTGATATGGAAAGTTTAATGAAATAAACATTTTCCTCCCCAATCTGCTTTAGATTATGGTGTTTCTTCACAACAACAGTAACCCAAAGACAACATGCAAAGTGCCAAAGCAGTATAGCTAGGAAGAAATCATAAAGATCGAGCAAAATTCAGTGAAACAGAGACTCAACAGTGTAAAGAATGAAACAAAGAGTTGTTATACATAGGTACACATATGTAATCATGCACATATATATGTTTAACATAATGAAGCCAATCATATTTGTACACTAACTACAAATTTAATTAAAAATAAAATATTCTACAAAATTCTCCCTTTGGTTAAAAATGTATGTAGCATACTAGAAAAAAATACTAAAAATGGTTCCCTCTGGGTGAGATTTTTCTGGCGGTGAGATTTTCATTGTTTGTAACGTTAACTTCTGCATTTTTTTATTTTTAATGATTAACATACTTATACCTTAAAAAACTAAAAATAGCTAGATATGGTGGCACCCCCCATCCTTTAATTCCAGCATTTGTGGGTAGAAGCAGGTAGAAAACTGGGAAATCAAATCCAGCATGGTCTACATAGTGAGCTCCAGGACAGTCAGAGCTAATAGTGAGATCCTGTTAAAACAATAACAATAATAAAAAATAAAAACAAACATATCCTACTATTTTCAAATAGTTCTCTTATTTTATGAGAATGACTTACTTTTCATTTGGGAAACATGTAATAACCCTGTTGTAGAATTCTCAACGTATACCTTTTTATTACTCTTCACATATATCTTTTATTTATTTATTTATTTATTTAAGAAACAGCATCTTTTTATGTAGACCAAAGCCTCATATTCATGATATTTCTGCCTGCTTTAGTTTGCTTTCCTGTTGCTGAGATAAATATTATAACTGGCCTACCAGTTATAATAGTCCATCATAGATGGAAGGCAAGGCAGGAATTCAAGGCAGAAACCTGGAGGCAGGAACTGAAGCAGAGACCACGAGGAATGCTGCTTACTGGCTTGTTTTCCCTATCCTGCTCATCCATCTTTCTTCCAAAAGCAGGATCACCATCCCAGGAGTGGCACCATCCACAGAGGGCTGGGTCTTCCCAGTCAGTCATCCATCAAGGAAATGCTCCACAGACTTGCCTACAGGCCAGACTGATGGAGGCATTTTCTCAACTGAGGTTCCTTCTTTAGAGACTCTGAGTTGTGGCAAGTTGACAAAAACTAACCAGCATCCTGTCTCGGCCTCCCAAGCCTTCTAATGTTTATATTACAATCATGAACCACCACATGAGACTTCTAACTTATCTGAGGTTTTATACTAACTATAGTATCCCTTTTGAAAATTTTTCCAAAATCTGATTTTTTTCATGCTTATTCTTTGTGTTTGAGGGCCTGTGTGTGTGTGTGTGGGGTGTATGTTGTGTGTGTGTGTGTGTGTGTGTGTGTGTGTGTGTGTGTGTGTGTGTGTGTGTGTGTGTGTAAGTGCAGGTACATGTGTGCCACAGCACAAGAGTTGAAGGCAGGAGGGCAACTTTCTGGAGTCTGTTCCTCTCACTTTGTTGAGACTGGGTCTTGATAATTCTGTTCTATGCACTCTAGACTAGCTAGCCTGTTAGCTTCATCTGTCTCTGCCTCCTGCTCCTCAGCTCACCATAGATGGATCGGAACTGCAGATGCACACTACCCCATCAGCTTTGTGTGTACGTTTCAGGATAGCAAACTCAGTCAGTGCTCCCTGGCTCAGGGTTTAATTCATTGTTTTGTAAAAAATTGTATTCTTTAACATTTCATAATTTAACACATATTAATTATGCAGGTTGATGGGACTCAAAATATTTCTTTATGGTAAAGAACCCATCCGAAGGCTTCTTTACCATTTCCTAGCAATCCCTTTGAGAATTCTACTTGTTTTGTTTCCACATATGAGGGAACATGCAGTACTTGACTTTCTGAATCTCACTTATTTCTCTTAACATGAGGCCTTGGAGTTCCATTCACTTTGCTGAAAGTGACACTATTTCTTTCTGCTTTATGACTGAATGTTATCCCATTGTACATACAAACAATTTTTGTCTATTCATCTATTGGCAGGCACCAAGATAATTGGTTAGTTTAATTATGGTGATTATTACAGCAATAATAGTGTTCTCCCCTACCCTGCAGTTATGTAAGCAATAACAATTTCTCGTTAGAGGAGACTCTTTAACCAGCCAAACTGCCTGCAAATCATGCAATGAGTTCCAGGGATTCCATTGCCTAAGTTTTCATGAATTCTGGGTGGGTCTTTTGCTGATGTAGCTGCATGATCCTGTATGGGTATGAAAGTTGAGAACAAGAATTCCTGGACAGAAATTGTGTCTCCAAAGGTCGATTGAGGCTGTGTCTTTAAGGGCTGTTGACTGTTTAGAACTTTATTGCTGTGGAGAGGGTTAGGTCCAGAGCCTAATTGCAATTTACCTTGAGTTATATTTAGCTCCCCAATTAGCCATTCCTTGGCTACCTCTGCATCAGATCCAACACCTTGTGACTAATAGATTTAAAAAACTTTTGGACTGTATTAACTAAAAAAGTTGTAGTGTCTATCAACAAAAAGACCAAGTAAACATCATCCGAGAGCTGGGACTGAGATTTCTCCACCTTGCTGTAACCCACTTCTTTCACCAATGTATTAAAAGTGTCTGACCCCACCTTTAATTCTAGCACTCAGGAGTCAGAGGCAAATGGATCTCTGTGAGTTTGAGGCCAGCCTGGTCTACAGAGCAAGTTCCAGGACAGCCAGGGCTACACAGAGAAAGCCTGCCTCAAAAAAACAAAACAAACAAACAAAAGAGGTGTCTTGTTATGTTACTTTCTTTCATTACTATAAAAACTTCCTGAAACTACTTCCACTTTGGCACATGGAATTCTGGGTAAACTAATTGTGTTCCCAGGTCATTCTTTCTGATGTTTGGCTCTAGAAAGAACTATCTCATCTCCTTTGAGTTGAGAATTGTGGTTTTGTATAGAGAATACCTACCTCTAATAGCTATCACAATCTGGTTAAAGCCACACCTGATTCTTGTGACTTAATAATGACCACAAAACTTTCCTAGAAGTAATGGATTTTTAATCAAGTGAATTGGCTGAGAGCATTAGGTGTCACTAGAAGGACTGGAGTCTCCACTAGCCACTAGAGAGTTTTAAAACAACCAAGATTGTTTAGATGAACATTGGAGGAAGCAGCCTTTGATTGACAACTTCTGACTCCTCGGGGAAATAGGGAGACAGGAGAGAAATGATTGAGAATGCCACCCCTGACGGTCCTTCAGAAGCAACAGCAATAGCATTCAGTCTTGGAGATCCAGAAGCAGGGAGCACACAGCAGTGGCTCCTGATCTAGCCCCTATCTTGGTGCATTCTATGGGAGTCATTTGGTTTTGCTTCTAGGCCACTTATGGGGGTTGGGTACAGGGATTGACAGTTGTCAGTCAAGCTGTGAGCCTCTGTCTGACAGCTTCTGGATTTTTAGCAGGCACTGGCATTACCTAATAATGCTTAAACTCTAGCCAAATAACTTGTGGAAGAGCTAGGGCCTGTTGACTTTCCCATTTGCAGCCTAAGAACCCTGAGTACAGAACTACCACCGTGGATAAAGTGATCTTGGGGAAATTAATCTCTTTGAGTTTAGGTTTCTCTATTTGAAAAAAAGGCAATAATTCTTAAATACTGAGATTAAATGCCCATTAAAATGTATAGTATGGTCTGGAGTGGTGGGACACGTCTTTAATCCCAGGAAGTTACAGGACTGCCAGAACTACATTGTGAGACTCAAAGTTGCTTGCCTCCAACTCTCCCCCCCAAAATAGTAAGTGGATGTTCATTCACCACAGATTTTATGAATAGCTCTCTTTTAAATGCTTATGGATGAAGAAATCTCCCAACTAAACTTTAGAGAGTGAGCTAAGTATATTATGCAACAACCTTCATACTTTAGAGATGTTTGAATTATTTTACAAATGTTTGAATTATATTACAAAATGTTGGCCAAAATCCCAACTCATTGTTCAAATGTCTATTTAAACTATAGTATTCTTGGTGGTCTGTCTCTATAGAAGGTTGTTGTTAGTGTAAGGTTTCTATAGTACCTAATGTCTTAGTTGCAAGGACTGCTTTATATTATTTTCACTAGCTATTGTGTTCTGAATGTTTATGAGAAGTTCAGCAAATATTCTACCCATTTGAACAATAGTTGGGGCATTAGGAACTTCTTTTAGTCCTAACTTCCTTGGCCTATTGGGTGTTAACTAAAGTCCCTATATATAGCTCCCATGCCAGAGGACCCAGATGGATAGGGACTTGGGTGGTGAAGTTAGCGTTGGAGGTAATAAATATCGTTTCTTGTAACCAGAGAGTGAAGAGATGCACAATTACTTCTCTATCTGACCTTATTTCTATATAGTCTTTTTCATTCCAAGGATTTCAGGGTTTGCCTGTTCATTCTTCTTCACACTAGCACAAGCCATGTACTCTCATAAAACCCCCTTTCTCTTGAAGAGAAACACTGAAGACAGAGTAACATCTCTGTGGCCTTCTGGTGCCAGAAACTGCTGAACTTTCTCTCTGTCTCTCTGTCTCTCTGTCTCTCTGTCTCTCTGTCTGTCTCTGTCTCTCTCTCTGTCTCTCTCTCTCTCTCTGTGTGTGTGTGTGTGTGTGTGTGTGTGTGTATGTGTGTGTGTATGTGTGTGTGTGAACGCACACGCGCATGCACATGTGGAAACCAGATGTTGCCTTTGTGTATCTCTCTCAGTCACTCTGGGTATTTTGTTGTTGTTGTTGTTTATTTTTTGTTTTGTTTTGTTTGAGACAGCCTATCTCTCTGAACCTGGAGTTCATCCATTGTCTTAGGCAGCATGGCCGCTTATCTTCAGGGATCTAGCAGTCCATCCCCTCCCCCTCTAGTGCTAAGATTCTAGGTATGTGCCGGTGTTGGATTTGAATGCAGGTCCTCGTGTTTGCCCTGTTGCAGTAGGCACTTTACCAACTGCACCGTCTTCCCACACTAACAGTTTGGAGTTTTTTGTTTTTTGTTTTTTTGAGATTTTGCTGGCAGAATCAATGAGAAATATACAGAATATGTTTTTTTTTTTAAAGACTTCCCTTTTAGGAGCTAGCTTCCCCTTTTATTTCTTGGAAAAGAAAGAGGAAAACAATTCAAGGCCATACAGCATCTGAGAAAAGGACAGAATTACACAATTCTGCTTCACTAGAGGATAAATGGATTAACACTTATCTTAGACTATTTGTGTTAGAAGGTGGATCTGTGACCTTTGGGCAGAAGGAAGGAAGGTACAGACTATGAGAAAGCAAGACGCAGGCAGTGCTGTCTCCTAAAGTCTACAATAGAGACAGGGAAGGGAGGACAAGGGGCAAGCAGAACAGTTTACCTTTACCCCTTTCCTCATTTCACTACAGGAGGCAGGAATAGATTTGTGCTTGAACAGAGCTACATTAAACGAATGTTAGGACTTGGTCTATGAGAATTAGCAGCTTGCAGGCATTAAAGAAAAACTACAAGGAAGGGAGAGCAAGATGACTTAGCAGGTAAGGAGTTTGCCACTAAGCATGAAGACTTAGTTCAATACCCTGGATCCACATGGAAGAAGGAAAGAATCAACTCTTGCAAGTTGTCCTCTGACCTCTACATATGTGCTGTCATCCCCACCTCTCATACAATAAATGATAAAAAAAAAAACCACAGAGTGATTTTTTTAGACTATGCTCCCAAACAGACCTGCCTAAAAGTAAAAATAAAGTCAGTCATGTTAACATTCAACCAAGTTGAGACTAAGCTATTTATCTGACCTGAGAAATCAAGATTAGGCAGAGAGTAAGCTTTTCCAAATAGGGCAATTACACTTGGTATGGTAAGGGAGCTTCCTCCGCTTTAATACAAATGAAATATCCTGACGTCACTTAATGGGTTAATTTTACTATTGCCCTGTCTCTCTATTCTTGCCTATAAGAAGCTTTGAAATAAGCAATTTTGTTTTTATATTTTTGTGACTATTTTCTAAAATTAAGTTCATTTTTTTTTTGGTATCATAGAAATGTGTATTTCTTTCTTTCTTTTTTTTTTTTGGTGGTTTTTCAAACAGGTCTCTCTGTTTTACCTTGACTGTCCTGGAACTCACTCTGTAGACCAGGCTGGTCTCAGACTCACGGAGATCCACCTGCCTCTGCCTCTGGAGTGCTGGGATTAATGGTGTGCACCACTACTGTTTGGCAGCATATATATTTCTTATTAACAAATATTAATTATATATATTAATGAGTTTCATTGTGATATTTCAACAATGTCAGCTATCATTTCATACTCTTCATCATTTATTTATGTTTAGAGTCTTCAATATCCTCTGTTGTAGATCTTTATAAACATACACATTAGATTACTCTGCCAGGCATGTCCAGACTGTAATCAGGGGGCTATATGCAGCCAAACACCGAAACACATGCCACCCAACATAAAATCGTAAACTTACTTAAAACAGTATGAGATTTTGTGTGTGTGTGTGTGTGTGTGTGTGTGTGTGTGTGTGTGTGTGTGGTGAGAGAGAGAGAGAGAGAGAGAGAGAGAGAGAGAGAGAGAGAGAGTGTTGATTGCATATTTCTCAAGCATGGCCCTGGCTTTTCTAGATGACAATATCATGTTACACTGTCAGAGGCCACATGCTCTTAAAGTGGGTGGTGGTGGCCCACGCCTTTAATCCCAGAACTCGGGAGGCAGGCAGATCTCTGAGATTTCGAGACCACCCTGCTCTACAAGAGCTAGTTACAAGACAGCCTCCAAAGCCACAGAGAAACCCTGTCTCGAAACCCCCCCCCCAAAAAAAAGCTATAGTCTTCCCATTGTTCTATAGTACACCAGAACATTTTCCTATTCATGATTGGTACTCATTATCAACCTTCCCCTTGTCCCTTCTTCTCTTTACCATTTCCACCCCCTAGTAATTATTTTTGTACACTAAGATCATCTTTAAATATGCATATCTCTTCTGGTAACAATTGACTGTTGGCAGCATGCCATAGTTAGTATGATACATACCTGATAGAAGTTGTAGCTGACAGTGGAGAATGATAAGGGAGAAAATGAATGGATATGATCATTTTTATATTCTATGTCAGAACACATTTGTACTTCATATAGTAGAAAGGAATCTGTGTATATTCTTTGTAAACACCTCAACATGAACATGCTGCCACTAGTTTGTTAATCTGTCAACCCCTAGCCTAGAGGCTTCTGTGCAAAGGATGGAAGGCTCAGAGGCCTTGGAAGTATGCAACCCAGATGCACTGAGAACTATAGTATGTTGTGGGATATTTGATCCCACTGTGAACCTTGAGTTTGCATTTTCATTAATTAAATAAAATCAGCCTTGGGTCAGGAGACTGAATTAGCAACTAGTTGACAGAATGTAATCATGGAGAGTCATGTGGTTTCTGTTTGATGATAATGAGATGCTCGGGAAGTGGTAGGGAGGAACTTAGTGTAGCCTGGGTTCTTTTGCTTTGGTGGAGAGGAAGGACACTCTCCTTCCGAGATGCCAGCAGAGATCAGCTAGTCACTACTCAGCCTCTCTGAGCTAGTAGGTTTTCACCCCAGCCTTTGACTCCTGAGTCTTATTGATAAATGTAACAGTGGAGATTATTTTGTGGCAGCGACATAGCTGATGCCTGCAGGTACAGAATTCCCATCAAGCTGTGGCCTGAGGGGCCAGGCCACTGCTAGAGAATCAGACCAGTAACTGCATTTGCTAGCTAAAACTGCACCAGATTGAAGTGCAGCCTCTGTGCTAATGGAAAAACAATGGTAACAAGGTAAAGGTGCAAGAGATGAGAGAGAGCGAGAGCAAGAGCGAGAGCGAGAGAGAGAGAGAGAGAGAGAGAGAGAGAGAGAGAGAGAGAGAGAGACCACTAGCACCACAAATCTCAGAGATGAGGCTAAACCAAAGACTAGAAGCAGTGGTTCTCAACCTACCTAATACTGTGATACCTTAATATATAGTTCCTCAGGTTGTGGTGACCCCCAATCATACAATTATTTAATTGCTACTCCACAACTATAATTCTGCTACTGTTGTGAATCATGATGCAAATATCTAACAAGCAGCCTATCAGATATGCGACCCCTTTGGGGTCATGACACATGGGTTGAGAAGCACAGCTTCAAAGAGAATGATTGCCTTTGTTTACACCCCATGTAACCTGCTGGATGAAGATGTGATGAAAGGCAGGCGTCTGGGGTGCTAATTGTCTTCTCAGATGACTGACTTTCTGAAAAACATAGTTTACAAATTCAATTCCCATCTTTTTACTCAGTAGCATTTTGTAGTCAGGCAAGCCAAGTTCTGGTATTCTGGAAACAGCCTTGCAGGCCATACAGTCCCTCTGTTGAAACTCCCCTCTTTTGCATTGCAGTTGGAAAGAACATAGACAACATAGAAATGACTATATATAGCTACGTTCTACTAATGCTAATTTATGTAACTTATGTAATTTTTTTCTTTCTCCTTCTTTCTTTGCTTCCTTCCCTCTCTGCCAAACACTCTTTTCCTTTCTCTTCCGTGTGTGTGTGTGTGTGTGTGTGTGTGTGTGTGTGTGTGTGTGTGTGTGTGTGTGTGTGTGTGTCCTGGAGATTGACCCTAATGCCTTGTGTATGCCAGGCAGGGACTTTGCCACTGAGCTATATCCTAGCTCTGTCTTTTGAGATGAAGTCTTGCTAAGTTGTCCAGGCTGGCCTCAAAGTCACTCTGTAGACCAGACAGGCATTGAACTTATGATGGCCCTGCCTCAGCCTTCTGGGCAGAGACGATTATAGGTCTATACCACCAGTCTTGCCTAAATTTCACAAATATCCACGTGTCATGAAATATTATTCTCTTATTGATTTTTTTGAGCTACTTAAAAACTGTAAAAACCATTCTTAGGTCAAGGACTCTATAAATAGAAGCAGACTGCATTTGGCCCATGGGTCACAGACTTAGTCCAAATACCTCACTATAAAGCTAGGAAATAGCTAGGCAGTGGTGGCCCATGTCTTCAATCCCAGCAATTGGGAGGCAGGGGCAGCCTGGTCTCTTCAAATTCGAGGCCATACTAGTACCTAAAGAGTTAAAAATGTCTTTTTCAGGGTCACTTGGTATTAGTGGCAGAGATAAAAAGAACACTTGTGTCCTCTTGACTGTTCTCTGGCCACTTTACACAATTCACCCCTCAGCTTACAATTCTAGGTGTAGTTTGGTCAGAACACTGTTGACAAAGATCACATGAGATAAATATTCATAGGTGATTTATACAGTAAAGCTTTTTCTTTTAATATTTTTCCCAATAGAAAAGAGATCATGGTTAAAATATTTTTTTCCATTGAGGTGGATAAAGTCAAATAACTAGATTTAACAGTTTGAGTTACTTCTGTAATTCAGACAGCTTGTTTGGTGGGCAATTTAATATTAAAGGGAAATCTTTATGTAATAAAATTTAAGAGTTAATGGAAGAAAGAAAGATTCTCAGATTGGCAGCCCTCAGAACCAGAAAAGGTTCAGAGAGCTCTCTTCCACAATGTTGGCAGAAAACAGAAATATGTTGCATGTAATTGGCTTCACTGGTTACAGGTCAGGGTTTGCCTATTTAAACAAGGTCTTATCAGCTGGTGGCCTGTGATGGCCTAAATCTCACATGCTTGTGAAGCACTCAAACTCTTCTAGTCCCCAGAAAAATATATATTCCTATGGGTAAGCTTACAGTTTGCATATGAAATTAAGTTACGGTTACCTTGGAAATTGTGGTATGAAGGCATCTTCAGGTTAAATTTAACTTAAGACAAGGTTGTACTTAAGAATTTCATTGTGTTATTAGCCATTCACCCTCATAGGCTTTAATTTCTTCTTTTAGACTGTTTCTGGGTATGTATGTAGCCTGGACTATTCTTGAATTCTTGATCCTTCTGCCAACTGCAGGATTATAGGTATATGCCACTATGCTAGCTTGTGTCCTTGTATAATTTTGAATACTGATTGGGATAATCTCAGAACATTTGAGAAAGCCTCAAATATCACTGAGAAATCTGATTAATTTGACACTGTGCAGACTACAGGTCAGAATGATTTAGGAATAATAACAACACAGAACATTTATTGGCTGCTTTGTTTATGCCACAGAGTGTTCTCATTTAAATTCCATGACAATTAGGTGAAAAATGCCCACTGTTATATCCATTTTAAAAGTTAAAGCAAAAGGAGATTAAATTATCTGCCCAAATCTGTCAATGGTGGCACACATCTTTAATCCCAGCACTCTGTAGGCAGAGGCAGGAGGATCTCTGTGAGTTCCAGGCCAGCCTGATCTACAGAGTGAGTTCTAGGACAGACAGGACTGTTTCACAGAGAAACCCTGTCTCAAAAAACAAAAAAAATTATTTGTTCAAGAAAGTAGTTAGGGCAGCATTAAATTTAGGCAGTTGGTAGCAAGAACTATACACATTCTTAGAGATTTTAAACAAAAATCAACAAGAACACAAAATTGGATAAATGTCAAAACAAAGCAAAATGCTCCTGATAATCAAATTAAACTTTCCATTTTTATAGATGAGGAAATGACTCCTCAAAATTAATAAACATATCCAATGGTATAGCTAGCTACTATGTGAATCAAGACTTTCTGTCCAGTTTCATAGCCACAAATTCATTTAGGATGAGATGTTCTTTTCAGTCCCAAAATGGTTTGTATGACTAAAACAACTCTAGCCTGATAGGGAATATTATTTTAAGGTGTGGTACTTTTGTTTATGTTACATTTGTTTAGCTTTGTGAAGCTGTGTTACTGGGCCTGTCTAAAACACATGATGGTCTGCTGAAGAGTTGAACAGTCAGCCAATTAGGGAAGCAGGAGTGAGAAATAGGCGGGGCTGGCAGGCAGAGAGGATAAATATGAGGAGAAACCTAAAAGAAAAGGTTCCGGAAACAAGAGAGGAAGGAGAAGGACTTCAGGGGATAGCCACCTGGCCACCTGGCCACCTGGCCACCAGGTCACCCGGCCACACAGCCAGACACAGAGTAAGAAGCAAAGAAAAAGTATGCAGGAATAGAGAAAGATAAAAGGCCTGAGGCCAAAGATAGATGGGATAATTTAAGAAAAGCTGGCAAAAAACAAGCTAAGCTAAGGCCAGGCATTTATAAGTAATAATAAGACTCCGTGTGTTTTAATTTGGGAGCTTGATGGTGGGTCCCCCAAAATCCAAAAGGGTAAAACATCCCACAACACTAGCCTTCAACCCCATTCCTCCAGGAGTCCATACCAACACTTGGGTCTGTGTTTCTTTCTGAATGCTGCTCTATTAACACTCGCACTTAGGCCTATAATAAAATATTTTTATTAAACCTCACCCGTGCTTCATAAACTGGATAGTCCTGAAATTCTTTTTTGCACCCAAGCTCCAAATTCCGGTTTGGCCTGAAGTTTCTAATGCAGGCAAACTCCTTAGGCTGCTGAGGGTGTCAGCACTGAGCTGTGTCTCTGACCTCTCACCTCTGTCAATATTACTGCAACGAAGTTCATACCTATACTCATCCATTTGAAACTTTCTTGAACACTTTGGATTAAGTTTGTGCCAAACACTTGAGATACAGAGGAACAGAACAGTCTGTCCCTATGAGGGGCAGCCATTCGAGCAGATTTTTGCTAATAATAACACGAAACTGGTGTCAAAACATAATGAGAACTGGATTTCACCCCTGGTGCCTGACAATTCGTCTTGAGATTCTTGGGTTCTAAGTAGGACTGGTGGGTCAATATTATTGGCAATATTTTAAAATCTTTGTTGTTTATATTAAAACACACATCGATTAGTATTACTGAAGAGCTTAAACCTTTCTAAACTATCCTGTTTAGTGACTTGGAAATGCGCAGGAATAACCGCGACAAAGCTAAACGGTTTCAATGGTCACTTTCACAGAGCCTCACAAAGTGCCTGTGGGGAGCGGTGCATCTTGGGACTTGTAGTCGTACCAGGATCAAGGAAACTGCAACTCCTCCCCGTTGAACTTTCTATCCCAGCAGTTTGGTTGGACCCTTACGCAAAAGCACAATTTGGTAACTTTTAGGTAACTCTCGGCTCTCGGTGTTTGCGCTAGGCTGGGGATGTGAAAGGCTCAAAGGCGCCGTAGGCTTCTCCTCGGGATGGGGCGGAGCTCTAGGTATTTTCGCGTCTCGGGATTGGCTAACTCTCGACTAGAAAAGGCGTTGCTGCTGTGCGTACTCATGGGCACTCGGGATCTCGGAAGAAGGTCTCGCGATAGTTTGGCGCAAAGGCTGGAGCCGCGTAGCGAGCGGTGGCAGCTGGCGAGGGCGGCGGGACCGCGGCCGGGAAGGGCCGGTCGGCCGGGAGCAGCGCGTGCCGCGGTGCCTCTCGGGTTGTGTGTCCGGCTGACCCGGCTCGGGCGTTGCGTGCGGACAGTGCGACCCCAGGGGAGCTGCGTCCGGGTCGGATCGGTGAGCGGTCGCTGTGCTTCACCTGGGCATCCGTGACAGGTGCAGAGCAGCGCGGCGCTGCGCTCGCTCGCTCGCTCCCAGGCCCGCCCCCCTGAGGCCTCGGCCGCCCGGCTCGGGATGAGCCGCGGGCCCCCACCGAGCGTCTGCGGCTTCGGGCGCCTGGCATCGCCGCTCTTCCGCGGCCGCCGCCCCTAGGGGAAGGCGCAGGGAGGTGGCTGAGCACGGGCATGAGCTGGCTGCGGCGTCTGCTGCGGGACTAGGACGCCGCCATGAACCTGCACCAGGTGCTGACGGGCGCCGTGAACCCCGGCGACCACTGCTTCTCGGTGGGCAGCGTCGGCGAGCAGCGCTTCACGGTGAGTGCCGCAACGAGCGAGCTAGCGAGCGAGGCCTGGAGCGGCCGACGCTTCGCTCGCACGGCCGTCCTCCGTGCTTTCTGGCTTTCAGAAATGTTAGTCTGACCCCCTGGGGCCAAAGTAGCGCCCCCCAAATGATAGTTGTGTCACGAGTTGGGGTGGGGGGGGCTTTTGGTTTTTCTCACAGCATGGGTCTGAATTGTCGAATTAATATACATTCCGTAGTTGGGATATGTTTCTCTCTCTCTTTTTTTCCAGTTCTAAGGTCAAGTCTTTGTAGTCTTAAAACAGTTGCTGATGATTAAACCAGCGCAAATAACAATATAATGAAAACAGTGCCTACTTATTTTTCTTAAAGTTCACCGACGAATAACTTTTCAAAGAAAATATTCTTCATTCATTCCTATCACCCTTTGAGTTAGCGGCAACGGCCTTGTAGCCCTTGAAAAGTTTTGAGGTAATTACTGACAGTTTCACCATTGTATTTTCAGCGTATCTCCTGTTTCCTAAGGGCAGGTTAAGATTTAGCCAAAGTGACTTGCTTTTCTCCCCCCCCCCCACCTTTTTTCCCCAGCTATTAGGACCAAAATTGTGTCGCATTTCTGGCTTTATCAGTATAATGACATTTCTATCTTAGTTTAGCTTTTCTAGTAATTTCAAGTCATAAGTCAGTAGTGGACTTGAGATCTTTAGTCTGAGCATATTTGTAGTGCTGATGAGTTTTGCTGCAACTTTTTGATTAAATGTAAATTCAATTTTGTACAGCTTAAACAAACAGCTTAACAGATGCCCATGCTTGGAATTAATTTCTCTGACGTGTGTGGGTGTGGGTGTATGGGTGTGTGGCTTTGTTGGACTAAGTGATACCCGGCCTTTAAAGTGGGCATTTAACG
Organism: Cricetulus griseus; assembly: GCF_003668045.3. Lineage (NCBI taxonomy): Eukaryota > Metazoa > Chordata > Mammalia > Rodentia > Cricetidae > Cricetulus > Cricetulus griseus. The sequence continues at coordinate 188,549,275 of NC_048595.1, read as the reverse complement.
CTTAAACTATACTTTTAGAGATGTGTCAACCAAGCTCATTTTTTTTCCGGATAGAGACAGTGACTTCCCAGTGGGGTGGTATGTGACACTAGTAGTGTCAAGCTTCTACTTCTTGATTTTTGTCTAGCCTAAAATCCTCGGGGGAAGTGAGGGGAGGGGAGAGAGGTCTTAGCACTTGTCACCCCACAGCTGGACATTGCTGTCTGGTCTTATTTAAGGGAAGGAAGGAAATACAGCCTCCTTGGAGGTCATCCAGGCGAGAGATTATAGGGTAGAGGTGTATTACATTTTCTGCCTTCCCTTAGGCTTTGTGAGGGCTTTTCCAAGGCAAATGCTCTGAACTTGCAAAAAGCATTCCGAATGTACATAAGGCGGTATGGGTGCTTCAAAGGGTGTACCATACTAATAGTCCGTTTATACACTTATATGCATTAGCTGTAAAACCTCGGCCAATTGCTTCCATGTTGGTTTTCAGGAGCCAAGGGTTGTATAGCCATCTTATACTGTGTAACTTGTGGCCCAGTTCTGTTTTTAAAGTTAGTTTTTCCTAAAGCAAGCGTTGATGACCTTCTCCAAGCTGTTTGCTGATTGCTTCCAGATAAGCTTGCAATCAAATAAGTTGCACACATATTTATTCAAACACACACACATTTATTCACACACTAGAGACATAAACATGTATAAGTACATAAATTTGGTGTAAAGATCTCAGCCCTCTTTTATTTTGGTGGCAGTTTAAAGATTACAGTCTTTTTTTTTTTTCTGCAGTCAGCTGTAGTTCCATCTCAGCAAGTTTCTTGCCCTTAGTTTCCTTAATAAGTGGGTATACCTTATATTTTTTTAATCTTGAAATTACTCGTTTTCTCCGTCACGTTACGAACAGTCTGTTGTTTCCTCCCTTGAGATTTGTTCTTAACCTCTTGTTTGAGTGGGATTGAAGGCTCTGAGGAGCAAATCCTAGGCTTCTGGCATCCTAGTCAAGCATTCCAGTGAGCTCACTGTCCCCTACCTTTTGAGTTCTTATTTCTTCAGGAAGAAGAGCAAAAATTAATGATAGATTGTATATGAAGACTAAAAGTCCCTCTCAGTTGTAATTGTACTTGAGGCAGGGACTTGAAATATGGCAATCTCCCCTTGAAGGATTCCTTCATCCTTTGTGAACTTCATGATTTCTCTGACGATGAGCCTGTGTTTGCAATTCTTCCTTTTACACATTTGCTAATAGTTCAACTATTGTATTGGGGGACTATGAAGAACAAGATGGATTCCTATAGTAAAGACTTGACATACTTCAAATTGAATTTGAATGCCAGTTTTCATGTTTTAAAATTCAAAATTACTAATACAGGTTAGCATATCAAAACTTTTTTTCTTACTACATCAAATGCCATAAAACTAGTCTGGATTTGCCCTTAGAAAGCTACTAGTAGGCACTGACTATCTTACTTATGCTTTCAGAATGCTTTTATTTCATTATCAAGCAGTCTTGTCTTGAGTATGTATCCACAGTGGCTTCATTGTGAGTGCCTAGACAGTGACTGAGGTAGTAGTGATACGTAGTAGTTGAGTCATAACTGGTTTGGTTTCAAGCATGGTTCTTTATAATTAGGTTGGTTTTTTGTTTGTTTGCTTGATTTTGTTTTAATTTTTAAAAATTTTGTTTTTGTTTTTGTTCCGAGGATCAAACCAAAGGGTCTTGCACATGCTAAGGAATCCTCAACACTGTTTTCACCTTTTCTTTTGAGGTAGAGCCTGGCCGCACTGCCCAGGACTTGTGACCCTCCTGTCTGCTGACTAGCTGGGGCCACAGGTCTTTGTCATTAGTTGTTTTCTAACCTTTAAATTTCATTTTCCTATTTCTTTTCTTTTCTTTTTTTTTTTTTTTTCTTTTTTTTTTTTTTTTTGGTTTTTTTGAGACAGGGTTTCTCTGTGTAGCTTTGGAGTCTATCCTGGCACTCGCTCTGGAGACCAGGCTGGCCTCGAACTCACAGAGATCCACCTGCCTCTGCCTCCCGAGTGCTGGGATTAAAGGCGTGCGCTACCAATGCCCAGCTCATTTTCCTATCTTTTAATGAGACTGGTGTTTGTTACATGAAATGTTAACTCTTATTAAATTAAGGTTATAATTCACTGTACCTAATTCATGGTACTGTGAGTTCGAGGCAGCCTGGTCTATAGATCGAGTTCCAGGACTGACTTCATAGCTACTGAGAAACCCTGTCTCGAAAAACAAAACAAAACAAAATTTGTATTTGAGTCTGTAATATTTCTACTGAAGTTTTTTGAAATTTTTTTCATAGTTCATTTGTTACATGTTTTATCATCAACATAAAGTGAGGAACTAGAGGAGATAATGGGTTCATTGAGCCAAAATTATTTTTTCTTTGGTTACAGTAATGCTTCCCTCATTCTTTTATCCATCTTAATTTCCTTTGTGGTGGATGTAGAGGAAATGCTCTGTTTACAAGACAAAGTAATTTAAAAGAGACAGTTAATTAGAATCTAGGTGTCCTAATGTTTTGTGTAGAATGCTGACATAAAATACTTTTTCCTTTTGTAATTCATCCATACTTAGTGCTGACGATGTGTTTAGAAGAAATAGAAAGGGAGTTAACTTTTTAAAATTTTGTTACATTGTATGTATGTATGTGTCACATGTATGGTAGTCAGAGGACAGCTTGTAGGAGATTGTTCTCTTCATCTGCTGATGATTGACCTCAGGCTTCTTTGGATTGAATTGAGGTCATGAGGTTAGGTAGCAAGTACGTTGACTCTGAGCTGTCTTGCTGATTCAAGGAGGTTAATTTTTAAGAGACAAAAAGCTTGTGCTGTTATTTAGGATTTTCTTTCTCTGTAGTTTCAGGCTTTCTATAATATTAGACAACTCAGTGTGCTCACTCATGGGTAAATGGATCCAGTTATAAATTGAAAAATGTAACAATGGTTCTATGTTTTTTTGTTTTGTTTTGCTTTTAGGGTTTTTTTGGGTGAAGAGAGCTTCTCTTCCCCATCTTTCTGTGATAGTAATTATTCTTTGTGTGTTTTAGGGATGCTTTATTGGTGGCACTGTGATTGCTATATTGGGAAAAACAGAAAGGTTTTTCTTTGAATGGTGCATTTGTTTGTGTAGGGACATGTGAGTCTGTGGGTGAGGAGGTTATAGAAGGGGGAAAGTTTGCCTTTGTATCTGTCTGGAAGAAAACTGTTCATGGGACCTATAATGCCATTACAACTAAGTCAGTTGGGCTTTGTTTAAAATGTTTGGTTTATTTTATCAATTACTGTGATTTATAGAAGTAAGTACACTTAATAAAAATCATTAAAATAACAATAATTGTCAGTATTATGGTATTAGAAAAGAGAATAAACATTAATTATAACGTAATCAAACTTGCATCATTTAACTAGAACATATTCTAGAAAGAAAATTTTTGGGGGCATTTACCAGATATGGTTGATTAAAACAAAAGTTTCATGAAAACAAACTCGTGTCTTCGAGAAATCAGTTTCCAGATTAGAAGACTGGCTGTTACAATCTTGGATACATTTTGAAATTTAGCATACTCCTGATTACTGGACTCAGTTCTTCCTCTATGCATTGTATTCTGTTTACTCTGAGTTAGTAAATATTACTTGTACCTAACTGGATGGCTTACATCTGAAAACCTTCATTGTTAGGAACAAAGTATTCTAATTTATAGTTACTGTTTTGAGACAGGATTTTACTTTATAGCTCAGAATGACCTCCCAACCTCAGCCACCTAAGCACTGGCATTATTATATATGCTATTCTCCTGGATTGGTTAGCGATCTGACAGTAGTAGTTGGTGTATCAACTGTGACATACAAATATTTTGTGAGAGTGTATTTGATAATCCAGCACAGTGTTGTTGCTATTGTTTGTTTGCAGTGCTGGGAATTGAAACCAGGACCTGAAGCATGCTAAATACCCACTTTGTCCTTGAGCTCCATTTGGTAACTCTCCATATTATGGTCAGAGCACCATTAAGTGAGTTTTTGTGAATAATTTATTTCAGACAAGTCTATAAAACTAATGTTTAAATTTTGTTGACTTTTTATTTTTTGAGACATAACCCTGGCTGTCCTGGAACTCATTGTGTAGACCAGCCTGGCCTTGAACTCATAAAGATCTCCTGCCTCTGGTGAGATTGAAGGTATGCACCACCGTGTTGGCTTTTGTTGTTATTTTTGAAATAAGGTCTTATGTAGCCCAGGCTATCATCTCATTTACTAGGTAGCCAGGGCTGACATTGGATTTAGATCCCTTCTCAGCCTCACTAGTGCTGGGATTACTAAGGGAATGTACTAGCAGGCTGGCTCACAGTCCATTTTAAGGCTCTTTTCTTATTGGTATACTTTCATGTTTATCACCCTGACAGGCAATGTAAGTTCTAGAGGTTGAATTAATTTTAAATATTGACAAAACTACTTTAGGTAACTTTCAGATGATTCATATATATCTTATGAATTTTGTTAGCATAGACTTTATATACATGTATAGACTCAAAAATGCAAAACAAAAACTATCTCCAAATTAAAAAATCATGGCAGCGTTTCCACTTTCCACAAACTTTGTAAAACATTGCAGCAAGAAAGTTAATGTCTTCTTTCTTTTAGAAATGACATCTACTTATTTTTGTCATAGAACTTTAAGTACATATATGTGTGAAAAAAAATTAATGCAGGGTGAAGCCAGGGCTTCTTGCATGCAAGGTCATGCTCTACCTCTGATTACTCTGTCTGCTTTTGTATTTTCTAGCAGTTGACTTCTGATAGTGGAATTCATATCACTTCTGTGCTAAAGAATGTGGAAACCAGACCTTGAACCTTCTCCTTATTATTTAGCATGGTTATTTTTAGATATCTACATCTTATAATTTAGATAATTTGGCATGAGTTAATTTAGTAATAGTTTTTTGTTGTCAACAATTTTTAACTTTCTTGAACCTTCTTGTATTCTTGAGTCTAATCAAATCCAACACACTCTGTCTTTTTTTTGTTGTTGTTCCTTTTTGTATCTCTGTTCCTGGTTCCTAAGTAATACAAATAAAACTGGAAAATGCAACCATTTTTACCAACTTAAATGGGACCTCAAAGCTTCCCAGGCACCTGCCCACCTATCTGTTCATTTTTGTTTTATATCATGAAACCTCCCAGCCCAACATTCTGTTACTCATACACATCCATCTGGAGTCTATCAGGTGATCAGTCCCTCATTGTCAACTATAAGCTGAAAAAGTCACTGGATCAGCATCCTTTTTTTTTTTTTTTTTTTTTTTGTACAATTAATGATATACTCTGTACTATGTGTCCCAGGTTAATCCTTTTCCCTATGCTGTGGGTTTTATTTTTTCAAGTTATATTGGGGTCTTGGTCCTTTATTGTCTACATTCTTTTTTTTTATGGAATTTCCATGACATGCCTAAAATATTCATCTTAAAAAACAATACTTTCTGGAAGCCTGTGTCTCTTTAGTTGTCACAAGTGTCTTCTATATGTTGCTTTTTCTTTGGTGTTGTCAATTCACCACTGTTATAACTTCATTCATTCATCCTCTTTTCTCCTCTCTTTCTTTTTCTTCCTTCTACTTATGCTCAGTGTTCTTTCTATGGAACCTTTCACGATGATACTTTGTCCTTGGTCTTCTTTAGGGTGTATATTGCCTCTAGTGGTGAGATCCCTGTCTTAGAATTTCAAATTATAAATGATTCTTGGGTTTTTCACTTGAAGGTACCACAAATATGCAAATTCGTTGTTTAGACTTAGTTTCCCCTATTGGTGTTATCTTACAACCTTTCTTTCCTACCTTGTTTGGTTTGTTTTCCTATATCATTATCTTTGAGAATAGTTCTATCATCCAGTTGTTTCTTTCTTTCTGTCCTCCCAAGTACTGGGATTGAGGGTGTGTGCTACCACCACTCCGGTCCCTTCTGTTTTTCTAAACTAGAGGCTTGGTAGAATCCTTAGCACTCCTCCCTCCAACACTTTTCTCAAGTTCTGTAGAGTCTACCTACTAAATAACTTTCAGACCTCTTCACTTACCTTTGTCCTTACTACCTCAGTGAAATAACCTTTTAACCTAGGTCCTTTTATGTAGTCTTGCTTATCTCTAGTTTAACACTGCCAGAGCAGTGTTAAACTAGATAACTTCTCATTCCTAAAGCCTTAAAGAAGTCGTCTCTAGTCAAATTAGCTGTTCCTCCTTTGTTTATTTTGAGTCAAGGTCTCTCTACCTAGACCTATCTGGCTGTCCTGGAACTCATTATGTAGATCAGACTGGCCTTAAACTCACAGAGATTCACCTGCCTCTGTCTCCCAAGTGCTGGGATTAAATGCATTCACCACTACCATCCACTAATGTTTTTTATTTTTAAACTATAGCCTAGTTTTTTATTTCTAGGAGCCATGAGATCCTATGTCACTACATCCCAAGCAGCTAGAGAGGTAGGGAGTAGTAAATACTATGAGAACAAGTGGGACAGAGAGAGCATGGGCTGGTCAACTGCTCTAAAGGCTAAGCACATTATGGGCAGCGCCACACCTAGGCAGGTGGTCCTAAGAGATCTAACAAAGAATTCAGATTAGTCTATTTTTGGATTTTATAGTGTTAAATGATGTTTGATTTTAAATTTTGTGTTTGAGCTGCTGAGCTTCACCAGAAATCAGTCATTCATTCAATGAAGTTTGTCTTATTCTTAGGACAGAAGAATGTCCATCAATTTCTGAAATTTCTCTAAGCATACTTCTGCTGTTTTATACTATGTATTTTATGCAAAATGATATTCTCAAAATTCAGGATTATAAAAATAAAGGTATCACTAAACTGAAAAATATTAGACAATGTGCTGCATATCTTTTTTCATCAAATATCCAGTCAAGATTTTTTAGATAAAAAACCAAGCATATCCATCTCACTAATACAAATTTGCTTTTACCTTTTATAAATGTTAAGAATCTGTGTTTGTCAAATAATTGTTTTAAAATACTTATTAAATGTTTGATTTTTATACCTATTTTACATATCTGTGTGCCTTGGACCATGTAATAATTTCTCAGTTGGAAAAAGTTTTAAGAAGCCCTGAGTTAGACAAAGACCAAATAAATAAAAGTTAGATAAGTGACCTTGAGGCAGAAAAAGGAACAGAAGGAAGAGCAGTGTGAGGACAACCAGGTATAGGAAGGAAACAAAGTGCCTGAGATGGGTTTGTAGAAGGATGATCACTTAGGGTACTGTCCTGCTAAGGAGTTGGGGCTTTCATTCAAAGTGTAGTGGGAAACTTCAAAATTTAAGCAGGGATTATAACTTGATGCTGTAGAAATCTTTAGAAGTCAGTTTGTTGGTTTTTTTGCCGGGGGAGGGGAGGTTGTTTGAAAACAGACAGGGATGTAAGCAATTGGATTGTTAACAGTAGGGCAGGAGACAGATGAAATTACAAACATGGTTGATGATATTCAGTGAAAATGGAAGAAATGCATGTGATTGCTTTCAGATGGGGCTGATTTGGAGTAGATTTACATATAGGAAGGAAAGAAAGTATAGTTCTAATAAAACTTGTCTCAAAAGCAGTTAAAATTTATGTGTTTTAAAAAATACTTAATGATAGTTTACTATATATTTTCTTGAAATGTGTATCAATTTTATTTTTCTTTTTTAGGCCTATGCATCTGGATGCGACATTGTAATACTGGGAAGTAATTTTGAAAGATTACAGATCATCCCAGGCGCTAAGCATGGAAATATCCAAGTGGGATGTGTAGACTGTTCAATGCAACAAGGCAAGGTTTGTAATCTTGTGGTAACATGTAGATTTGTTTTAAGTATCTTTTTTTTCAGAATAATCTCTGAAATATATATTTCCTATTCAAATTAAGCCTCCTTTCCAAGGATAAAGCTTTACATTTCTTTGGCTCTCTAAGATGCATTTTGGAGAATGTCAGAATTTCTGATGATGATCTTTTGTTGTTTTAAAATATCTAACAATTGATGCCCAAAGACTTGCACCTGGATTTAACAGTTGGTTGTGAGCTGCTTAACATGGCTTCTGGGAGAAATGAGTAGGTCTTTTGCAGGAGTAGCAAGTACTCTTAAGTCAGTGAGCCATCTCTTCAGCCCGTTCTTGAGTTTTGAGACAAGGTCACATTGTAACCCAGCTTGTTCTGGAACTCACAATGCAAACCAGACTGGCCTTGAACTCACAGCAGTCCCACTGTCTGTTTCTTGAATGTTGAAATTACAGGCATGAACTATCACACTCAGTTAGGAATTCTGTTTTTGTATAATTTTAAGATATAGCACAATCTTCTCTACTAATTGAGATAAAAGCATAATGCTTTGTACCTATAAACATGTCTAAAGCTTAGTATGTTGGTATTAGAAAACAAAATCAAGGCTAGATGGTAGTGGCACATGCTTTTAATCCCGGTTCTTCGGAGGTAGAGGCAGGTGGATCTGAGTTCAAGGCCACCTTGGTCTACAAAGTGAGTTCCAGGACAGGCAATTATATACAGAGAAACAACAAACAAAAAACAACAATATAAAACAAAAATCTCCTGAGAGGTTAGCATTCTTAAAAAGGAAAAAAAAATAGCATTTATTTCAAAATACAAATCATTTGGTAGACATTCTTTATATGCAAGTATTTATTTTAGTAACTTCTGGAAAACATTGAAAGAATACATACACTAAAATCTGGGGTGTTTTGTTAATTTTTAGGCCTAAGAAAACTTCTAGGGCTTCTATTTGTATATGAAAAGTAAAAATAGTAAATTTAAAGTAAAATAACAAAGCAAATACAAAAGAAACAATATATAGTTCTTGTTGACCATTTAAAATATAGTTGTGTAGAGTGTCCTGCTAGGAGTCATACCAGGCAAAATACATACCTTGAAATTGCACCAAGTAAGTATAGAAGATTAGGTTTATTTATTTATTGTTTTTTGAGACAGGATCTGGCTACCTTGGAACTTGCTATATAGAACATGCAGGCCTTGAACTCACAGATCTGAATGCTTTTTTGTGCTGGGATTAAAGACATGCACCAGCATGTTAGGAACCTACTTAATAATACGTTTGATAAAAGTTTTATCTATTTCAGTCTTTACCTGTTTGTTGTACTGTTGTCTTTTATCACTGTATAGCTTTTTTTTTTTTCAATATAGTTACAAATGTCTCTCATATATCTGCCACTTGTATAGACAGACCTTAACAAAGCTGCACACATGGCTGCTCTTTACTTTAAAATTCTAAAATTCAGAGAGGTGGTTTTGTTGTTGTTTTATTTTGTATTTTTTTTCCTTTCATGCTTTTAGTGTTTGCTAGTAGCTCTGTAGTTCTCTAATCTCTTGTTACTATTAAAAACTTATATAAATATCATTCAGATTCATAGAGCTAAATAATGTTGGAAATGTGATAACTTCCAGCAAGATTTTTTTTTGAATGAAAATTTACTAAGTTATATGATTGTCTAGGTTAAGATGAAGTCATTTGGTTTTACGATCAAACTAAAAAAAAGATAAATTTCCTTATTAACAGATAAGTGTCTTGACATTTAAAGTGTCAAGAAGTCAACCAGGATGGCACATTACCTCTAGTCCCAGCTACTCTGGAGGCTGAAGCAGGAGTATTTCTTGAGTCTAGGAGCTACAGCCCATCTTGTATCTGTACTAGGTTTGATATAATATAGTGGCTTCCTGGGAGTAGGGGACCACAGGGTTGCCTAAGGAAAGGTGAATAGTTCCTTAAAGAGTCAGGAAGAAAATTTTTAGGGTCTGGTGCTAAGGTACTTCTGTCTTTAAGGAAGAGAACACTACTTGACATCAGCACCAGTATTTTATCAACATATGTTCTTTGTATTCACCAAATTATTCTGAGAAAATATATATAAATAAGATAAATATATATCTTATTTATCAACTTCAAATATTCTTCTCATTAACTTGCAAAAGTTCAAGTTGCTCACATTGGCAGGAATCATTGTGTACTATGGCTCAAACCTATCTTTTAGTCTTCTGTTCATCATTCTGTTATAAAGAACTCTTCTAGCTAGTTTGGTCATGAGTCATCTGCAAATATGTGTTGCTTCTTTTAATCTTTATAACCGTGTTCATAATATGCCCTCATTTCCATTTTCAAAACTAACTCATGCTTAGAGCCCAGGATTTCCTAGTTCATCATGGTATTACTGATTTGTATATTCTACAAACTCAGTACATTTAAAATATTTGTTTTAATATTTTGTATATGTAATATCTTCAACTCTTAGTCCCCCTCCATTAGACTATATTGTTCTTTTATGTGTCTATTCTTTACCATGTAGCTGGTTTGGACCTCTATGTAGACCAGACTAACCTTGAGCTCACAGAGATCGGCCCACCTCTTCCTCTGGAGTGCCACCATGCCCAACTGTCTACTTTATTTATGTATTTATTTTGGTCTGTTTGGTTTAATTTTTGTCTCATTTTTGAGGTAGTTTCAACTATGTATCCAAGGCCAATCAGTAAGCTGTGATCCTTCTGCCTTAGCCTTTTCCAGTTGTGGGATTACAGATTTCTGCCACAGTGTCTAGCTGATTTCTGGTATTTTGATGGGGTTCATTCAAGCTATTTTAGTTCCTTAAAGACTAAATTTAAGAAATAATTAAGCATGCAACTCAGTTATGGGTACATACACAGAGCCCTGGGTTCGAATCATGTATCCCTGCCAAAAAATGAAGAAAGAAGAAATTTAAAAAACAAAACAAAAATGTTAAAAATTATACTCGGGGGATTGATAAAGAATAAATCTTAACTTTATTTTTATTTTATTTATTTATTTATTTTGGTTTTTCAAGACAGGGTTTCTCTGTGTATCTTTAGAGCCTATCCTGGAACCAGCTGGTAAACTAGGCTGGTCTCAAACTCACAGAGATCCATCTGCTTCTGCCTCCCAAGAGCTGGGATTAAAGACGTGCACTACCACCACCCAGTTTAAGTTCAATTTTTATGAAGTTAAATTATTTGTTGGTAGAATTATGGATTCCAAAGATAGATGATCTTAAAAGTCATTTTTAAATGTCAGATTTCATATTTGGCAAAGGTTGTATTTACATGGTTTTCTTCTGTGAGGAAAATAATTGACATTATAGTGCATATTATTGATTATTACAATCAAGAATCTATGAATGTTCTTTTCATTTTTCAACATAGGACTGTTAGAAAGATAGTGTTATATATTACAAATGCAGATAGAGAAATCTCTGAAAATATATGCAGTGCTGGGATTCTGATCTCATATGATGGTCTTCAAAATGAGCATTCTTGAGTACTAATGGCTGGAATCTTGTATTTACATATTTAAAATGTAGCTAGAATAGTTATTTCATTTGCTTCTTTGATCTGTAAATATGTTAATCTATTTCTAATTGTCTTTCTTTTTAAAAGATTGCAGCATCCTATGGAAATGTTATCTCTGTTTTTGAACCAGTCAGTCTTCGGAAAAAAAGGAAAAATTTGGTCAGTAATTTATTTTCTTTTAGGAATTGAAGTATATGCAGTATAAAAAAGTCAATGTGCCCATGTGATAAACTAGTATAAGCTATGGACTATATATAATTGAAGATAAATGTTAAGTTCAGTGTTCATATTAAAATGTAATTAAATTTTCTTTTGGAATTGAATTATACTATTGTGTCAACCAAATGTCATAAAGTGTTCTGACAGTTTTATTTCCTAATAGGCAAAGAATTGGTAACTTAAAGTTTGGAAGTTACTTTATTGCTACTATGAGACACTGTTGTTTAGCCATAAGTGGCACTTTGTTCTTGGTTTATAGAACACACTTAAGCAGTTTTCTGCCTTTTCATGTTTATTATTCTTAGAATTACATGATTTGCTTTCAGTATTAAGACATTTCTAGCACTTAGCTTTTTTTTTTTTTTTGCTTTTATTATGTTGTGTGATATAGTTGCTATCAGGTCAGTAAATGTTCTTTATAAGGAAAATATATAAGAAATTAGAAAGTTTGTTAACTAATAGTTTATAAATATAACAGATGAGCCACATTCTTTTGCATGTCTTTGTAGTCATCATTAATATTAAGTCAGTGATTCCTAAGCTGTATGAAAGCATCAGCATAGTGAAGTGAAAGAATAAGGATAGAAGATATAGGATTGATTTCTGTTTTGTTGGTTTTACCTATGTGATCTTACTTGAGGCTGCCTGTGACCCTCTTTGCTTGAATTGTTAATAGGATGATATAGTACAGATCAGCAATGTAGGGAATTAAATAATGTTTTAATGGTTAGAAATACCCATATGTAGCTTCTGATGATTTGGGGGTCATTTTTGCTTGAATCAGTAGTATCTTACAAATTACTACCCCCCTCCCAACACTTTCCCCTTCTTTTTGAGACAGAATCTTGCCCTTTAGCCCAAGACAAGCCTGGAACTCAGTATGAGTTCAGATTAGCCTTGCATGCTCAATTTTCCTGTCTCAGCCTCCCAAGTGCTGGGTTTACAGGCATGTGCCATTATGCCAGGCATTCATCAGCATTCAGTTTCATGAAGAGTTTTCAAAATTCTCTCTGATTTCTGTCAATGTCTATAAATTATCTAGTTAATCCAGTATTAGAGGGCCTTACCCCTGTATTAAGTGATTAATTTAAGTTGGAAGTACTAAACTATGCTTTTAAAGTTTTCATTACATTTATTTAACTGGGGAGATTATGTCAATTGTGGAGGCCAGAGGACAATTTGTAGGCATTCTCTCCTCTCATCACATAGATGCAGGAGATCTGTTGTAAGTTGTAAGACTTGGTGACAGCAGCTTTTACCCTGAGCCATCTTGCCAAACCTTAAAGTATATTTTAAAGACGGTTACCTTCCCAAGAACTGTAGAAGTACTTTCTAGTCAGGACTTCGAGACTTACTAATTATGATCCATCTGCCTCTGCTTTCCAAGTGCTGGGATTAAAGGCATGTACCACCACTGCCTGGCTACTTTATATCTCTTAATGTAATTTTCTCAATCTGGTAGCAAGGAAAAAAACTATAAAACTATAACTATCTATTATTCAACCCCATCAGAGACCCAAAAAGGGTATAATATTAACTTGAGTAAACAGGAAGTGCACAACAAGCAACTTCTAAAACTCTAGAAATGACAGGAACAGCTGACGGGCTTTACAGTCACCCAAAGGTTCTCCTGCAGTGTTGGGAGTATTCATTTTCAGCCTTCAGGCCTAGAATACCTGACAGACGTTTTTGTGAAGCAGGAATCTTGAAGAACTGTCCTACTTGTCTTGGCAAAGTTTGGCATTTGCCTTATTTTGTGTCCTGCTTGTCCAATTTGGACATCATACTATCAGCAGTTGAGGCAGTTACCACTTGTTCAGTGGGTAACTTTGCTACAATGAAAACAAACTCCATATGGAGGTTCTTTGATGCCTGTCATCCTTTTTTGAAGTAAATTGGTGCTGCCAGGAGCAGACGTGTCTCACTGTCATGAAAAGCCGTATGTTATTAAAACATCTTAAATGCCATATTCCATAACTCTCTGAAGTGTTTGAAGACCATCTGTCTATCTAAAAAAAATACATTTCTGTTTGACCTTGAAAACATACCTAACATGGCTACAAATTTGATTGTTATAGATGACTAACTTCTAACCTATATTTCTTGATTATTTTAAACAGTTTGTAATAATGGCCTTTAAGGGCTAGAATTTTACATTGCATTTTAAAATGAGCTGCATAGGTACACTACCTTAAGAGTAGAAACAAACATACAATATGTTAAAACAAAAATAAAACCTTGAATTTGTACCAATATACAAAAATATCATAAACAAGAATGGAAATATATACACTATAGCAAAAGTAACCTTAAATTTGTATCAGTATATAAAAATCCATACCAATGTAAAATATTTAGACTAGTAGTTGCTTTCATTAATTTAAAAGTAGATTCACTAATCTATCCCTTTATCCTGTCATTCCTATATCTACCTTTTTTTTTTTTCCAGAACAAGATCCCTGAATCTAATCTCTTTTGTTTAGTTTCCTCCCTGACTGTGACCAATAACAACTTGCAACCACAACCCCCTAACTGATGATAAACATCCATAATCCATGGAATGACCAAAAAACACACCCCACCTCTTGGGAATGTAGGAGTTGTGTTCTTAAAATTACTTACTGTTGTCTGGGGGTGACAGTATCTTTAGAGGACCCTGAGAAAATTGAGATAATGGAAAGTGTAGAGCTTATCTGTAGTCCCACCTGGAGTAGTCTGTGAGGCTGGACCATCTCAACCAGCAGCTTTGAAGTTGTTCTGGATGCATAATTTCAAGAAAACTACAACAGACATTCTGAGAGGCTGAATCACTTAGGCTACTTGTCTTTTTTGGTGTCTGGTCCTTTTTTTTGTTTTGTTTTTGAAAATACACAAAGTTTTAAAGGTAACATCTGCATTAACACAAGTATAGAATGTGTGGTACACACGAATCAGCTAAAGATGATTTTTCGTTTATTTTTTGTTTTGTTTTGAGCAGGTAAAAGGCACCTGTCAACTTTATAAGTCCATTTGGACTGTATAAACAAACTATAATATAAATCTCTATCCATGCCATATGAAACGATTCATGTAATAATAAGTCATGAGGACTCTGTAGCCAACAAGATTTATCATGTCTCATCTTGTCTCAGAGCTCTTCCCATGTCAAGTGATCAATATATGTGGCACCTGTCATCTTTCTTGGCTTCTTTCTTCATATTTGTAGCCAATATTGTTAGGAGGTCTCCCCCAATCAAATCTGATCTTCATTAATTTTGAAGAGAACCATAACGTTTTGTTTCCTGTGGAAACAAAGGCTTCTCCTCCAGTACAACATATTTTTCTGACTTCCATTTTGAAGTTAAGAAATTCTTAAAATATATAGGTTGGTTTAATTTAAGAGTTTTCATAATCCATTGTCTCTCAGAAGCTATTGCTTTTTATACATTACCATTTTAAAAATTCAAAGTTGTATGCAGCAACTATCTGTTGAATGAAGAAATTGGTTTTGTTAAAATGCCTTTATTTATAAGAATAGATTAATTTAAAAACTATTTTTTCTTTTTAATCAAGTTGAGTATTATTCTTTTCTTCTTTTGGTTTTTGAGACAGGGTTTCTCTGTGTAGCTTTGAAGCCTGTTCTTGAACTTACTCTTGTACACTGGGCTGGCCTCCAACTCACAGAGATCTGCCTTACCTCTGCCTCCCAGGTTCTGGGATTAAAGGGCTGCACCACCACCACCGCCTGTCTTGAGTATTCTTGATGAATATAATAGTGTAAGATACTCAGTAAGATCAAGCTAGTTGTTTGTTCCACAATATTATTTCCCCTTGAAGGGGAAAACTGGAAAGAACAGAGTTGAACAAAATCTGTTAATACTGAAATATAGTTTCAAACATTCCTTAAATCCTTATACAAAAGATATTCTCATTTTTCTTATACACTCTGGAATACTCTTTTGAGATGGTGTTTCTTTATGAGAGTTATACTTTGAGTTACTGTTGGTGCTGGGAATGTAGCTCAGGAATAGAGGGATAGAGTGCTTGTTTAGTGTGTGCAAAGCTGTAAGTTCAGTTCTCAGCACTGCAAATAGCAGTAATATAACTATTCCTATTCTTTATAAATTATTAGTAAATTCTTATGTTCAGCTCTTACCTTAGGACTGTCCAAAACTGTGGGCATATGATTGTATTCATCTATGTGTCTAGTTCTATGAAAGGCTCTGATATTCATTGTGATTGAGAGCTATTCTGGCAGTGTCCATGTTTCCTGAAAAGGTATTCTGTAGTCCACATGTGGTATCAAATCACCTTAAGTATTGGTTTAAAGTCCATATTCCCATGCTTCATAGTGCACTTTTTGAACCTGATAGCTTTGGAAACTTTGAACTTTTAATAAATATCATAGGCTATTCTTTGTTGTATGGAAGTGTGAGGGGCATTGCAGTAAGGCAGTATTTATGGGTTAATTTTTTATGATTATTTTTATTTACAAACTTTTTATAGTAATGCATAACACATACACACTCACGAGTTAAAATGGACATTCCCTATATTGCCGCAACAATACCTCTACTAGACATAAGGGGGTGACTAATAAAAGCCCAGTGCCAGGAGTAGGTCAGTTCTATTGGTGGTGGTGTACAGTGAGCTTCCATAGACAGCCTTATGGGTTAATTTAATAGGCCACAGTTTAAACTTAAAATGAACCAAGTGGAAAATGTTGGGTTACATACTACTAGTGGCAAGGACACCCCTAGTTTTAAGTCATATATATAGTGCCACGTGTACTTTTTTTTTTTACTGATTACTAATTTGTAGGTTCAAATAAAATATGGTTTGATAGAGTGGGAAAGTCTTTCAGTAAGGAAGTAATGTATCTCAGAAAGAGATGAAACATTAAGAGAAGAATATTTAAATTATTTGACCCATGGACACACATTTAAAATTATACTTTGAACTCTACTATAATAAAATGTACATACTATAAGCAATGTTTGATGTCAAGCTAGGTAAGATACATGCTTATTGGTTATTTATACTAAGGATAGACTTTCAGATCCCAGCAATGGGTAGTCTTCCAAGAGTCTTTTATGTCATCTAATTCAGTGGTTTTCAACCTTCCTAATGCTGTACCCCTTAAATACAGTTTCTCGTGTTGTGTTAACTCCCAACCATAAAATTATTTTTGTTGCTGCTTCGTAACTGTAACTTTGCTACAGTTAGGAATCATAATGTAGATACTTGATATGCAGAATATCTGTTACTAGACCCCCAAAGGGGTCTTGACCCACAGGTTGAGAATTACTGATATAATTCTTATTTTTCTTGACTGAGTTGTTTTGTTCTCCTAAAAAAAATGACTGCATTAATATGAATACAGAAAATGTAAACATGTTGGTTTGGTATAAGCGATGCTAATCATAACTAGCTGACTTTTTTTCTCATTTTAGGAACTTTATAGTCAGTGGCAGAAAAGTGGCCAGTTTTTTTTGGACTCAATAGCACTTAATATAACTTGGGATCCCACAGGTAAGGAATATAACAAGATTAGTTGGAACAAATGTTATTGAACTAGTTTGTTTTTATTACTCTTAGTTATTTCATCTGTTAGACTATGGTGAATACAAAAGTAAATAAAGCAAATTGTGCCCTTCTGTAATTTATACTGAAATGAAGTCAAATACAAGTGATAGTAAATGATATGACATGATAAATGTTATGCAGAATAACTATTACTTCTGGAAAAAAGAGAAAAAATCTCTCTGGAAAATAAGATTTCATTGATAAAGTTCTTTTGACTTGACTTTTTGAAAGATTTTAACAATTAGGGCAAAGTAGATGAAATAGGAATAAGAAATTACTTCTAAAACAAGATCCTGTATTATGTTATGTATTTACTTTAAAAATTACATAACTTGAGGTGGGGGGGTTAGGGCAAGGTTGTTTTAGGTCTTGAAGCAATATGAAGAATACATTTAAGATAAGCATTCTATCACTGAACTATCTCCATTTCTTCCCTCACTTCCTCCCTCCACTCCCTCCCTCATTTGAGACTTGGGTGGGTCTCTGCCTTACCCAGGCTGGTCTTGACTTTGTTTTCATTCTTTGCCACATGAGTAACAAGGACTGCTATAGCTTGCCACCAGCAAATAGTATTTGACTCAGTCTCTACAGATCACGTGTAGTGTTTGGCTAGTATGTATCTTTTAACATAGAACAGTTGCAACCTGGTGGTGGTGGCATACACCTTTAATGGCAGCACTCAGGAGGCAGAGGTAGGTGGATCTCTGTGAGTTCGAGACCAGCCTGGTCTACAAGAGCTAGTTCCAGGACAGCCTCCAAAGCCACAGAGAAACCCTGTCTCGATCGAAAATCAAAAAAAAAAAAAAAAAAAAAAAAAAAGTGGGAGTCCAGGTATTCAAGAAATAAGAGAAACAGATTCCATTCTTGGTGTAAAGAGTGGGAAAGTCATATTGCATGGGGACCTAACTACAGACTTTGTACAAGTTACAGTTATAACTCTAGAAAGCTCTGAAAATACAGGTAAGAAAATTGAATTTCAAAGGTTGCCTAAGTAGATCCTGTTGGGTAATTATTTTAAGGTGTGTGGCTTTTGTTTATGCTATATTTCTTTAACTTTGTGAAGCTGTGTTATTTTCCCTGTCTGAAACACCTGATGGTCCTACTAAAGAGCTGAATGGCCAATGGTGAGGTAGGAGCAAGGATAGGCTAACTGGCAGGCAGAGAGAAAAATAGGAGAACCAAGGAAGGAAAAAGAGCAGCAAGAGATCAAGGAGAAGAGTATGAAGGATGTCAGGGGCCAGCCACCCAGCTAGCCACAGAGCAAGAAGGAAAGTAAGATATACAGAAGTAAAAAAGAGAAAAGCCCAGAGGGAAAAGGTTAGACAGGTTAATTTAGATTAAGAAAAGCTGGCTAGCAACAAGTCAAGCTAAGTCTGAGCATTTGTAACTAAGAATAAGCCTCCATGTATTTTATTGGGAGCTGGGTGGTGGGCTCCTCAAAAAGACCAAAAAGCCAAAAGAGTAAAAAGCAAATACAGTAAGATCACAATTTGCATGGCTAATTAAATGATGAAAACACATGGATTTATGAATTTCTGATCTAAAGTTGTGCTTGCTGGACTTTTGTTTCTGTTCTTTTTCCCTGTCCTCCCTCCCTCCCTCCCTCCATCCCTATTGCATTTTATTAGGATTTCTTACAGGATCCGGAAGGATGGATTATCTCCCAAGAGTATGGGCTCCGTACCAGTGGCTGTAACACAAAATAAAATGTTTGTTCTCTCTTGGGACTGATAAATGTAGATATTCAAAGTGGGTGCTCATAGGTCCCTCCCCCCAGTTACCATTATCTGTTAATATATTATCCTCAAGGGAAGGGCTGGAATACATGGGATTATTTCCTGCCATTGAAGGATATAAACAGGTCCAATCTCTTCAAAAATTTATTCTTTTGTTTATAATACATATATGTTTATTAAAATTACATTACTTATTATGTATATGTATGTATGGGTGTCAACAAGCTGTAGTTCATATATGGGGTTCAGAGAACAATTTGTAGGAGTTGGTCTATCCTTCCATCATGTGTGTTTTGGGAATGGAACTCAGGTCATTGAGCTTAGAAGTAAATGCCTTTACCCATTGAACAGTTTCTTTTTAGAAACTTTATTATACTCTATAGTTTTATAAGATTCTTGAGTATGTATCCTAACTCAGTGTTAACTACCTACATAATAAATGGCTAATAATATATTTGTATATTTCTTTAGGTAATCGTCTTTTAACTGGTTCTAGCTGTCTGCAGCTCTGGTGTAACAATAACTCAAGGAAGCAAACTGAAGATGAAAATCCAGATAGAACAAATCTTAACTTTGGAGATTGGGTGTGCATTTGGCATTGCAAGTAAGCAATTTACTAGAGAGTTTAACTGGTAAACCTGTTCTGCAGTTTTTTATTTTGTAAGTTGGTTTTATATATGATTTTTTAGTCTATTCATTGTATGAACAGACATTAGAATGTAAGATCAGACTAACTTATACATAGGTTGGCAGTGAGATGACTCATTCCGTAGGTGCTTACTACAAAGCCCTACAACTGAAGTTCAGAATGCATGTGGTGGAAGGAGAGGACTGGTTCCTCCAAGTTGTTTTATAACTTCCACATGTTCATTAGTAATTTATTTTCTGTTGCTGTTGGACAAATAAAAATGGTGTTTGGAAGTGTGGAAATACATTTCCATCAAATTTAGAAATGACAGCAAAGCTAGAAATTGAAAGAGAAGGAAAAAGTAATATGTTTGATTATACAAATAAAGTATTTCTCTAAGGAAATAAAAAGGGTGAGGGGAAATAGCTGCCGTTTTGGAGTTAATGTTTTCTTTTAAAAATAAAATTGGTTCTAGTCCCTAAGCCCCAGGGCACATCCTGTGCCCCTCCTCCTCTCATCTCAGTCCCAGCAGCTAGCCAGGTGGCTCCACCACCACCAAAACCCATTCGACAGTGTAACCCACAAGACCCACTCTGCTACCCAAACACACTGAACCCATCATCTTCCCCCTGGCCAACGATCCCCTGCAACATAGCAGCCCCTAAAGGCACAAGTGCCGCCTGCACCAGTTGGAAGAAGAGCAGCTTCCCTGTGAACAGCCTTCTCTAGCAACAACAGCAGTCCATGTAGGTATAAGTACTACCCACATCTGTTGGAAGAACAGGCACAAGCACAACCCACACCAGTTGGAAAAACAGATCCTACAGGCACAAGTAAAGCCCATACCAGCCAGAAGAACTGGATGATATACTGGATCTAGTTACCCACACCCTACAGACCTCAGCTGAGACAACCATACTCCATCTGACAACCAGCCAGAACCTTTGGCCATTCATGCTAAAAGACAATAAAGGAAACAGACAAGAAAGGAACAAAAGATCCATCCAGCAAAGACATCACAAGAATCAACACCCATACCTATAATTATCCCAAACCCAGATGGGTGAATGGCAGTGTAAGAATATATTCAACAACATAAAGGGTAATATGACACCACCAGAACCTGTTAGTTCTACAACAGCAAGACTTGAATATCCCAACTCAGATGAAGCATAAACACTGATAACAGCTTATGCTGGAGAGGATGTGGAGTAAGGGGAACACTCCTCCATTGCTGGTGCAATCTTGCACAGCTGCTTTGGAAATCAGTATGGCAGTGTCTCAGAAAATTGGGAATCCATGTACCTCAAAACCCAGCTATACCAATCTTGGGCATATAACCAAAGGCTGGTCAGTCATACAATAAGGATACTTACTCAGCTATGGTCACAGCATCTTTATTTGTAATAGCCAGAACCTGGAAACAACCTAGATGCCTCTCAACTGAAGAATGGATAAAGAAAATGTATATTACACAATAGAGTATTACTCATCAGTAAAAAAAAAAAAAAAAAAAAAAAAAAAAACAATGACATCATGAAATTTGCAGGCAAATGGATGAAATTAGAAAAAATCATCTTGAGTGATACAACTTAAACTCAGAATGACAAACATGGTATGTACTCAGTCATAAGTGGATATTAGATGCAAAGCAAAGGCTAACCCTGCTACAATCCACAGCCCCTGAGAAGTTACATAAAAAGGGGGACGCTAAGAAGGATGCGTGGATCACCCTGGGAAGGGGAAATAGATGAGATCTCCTGGGTAAACTAGGGAAGGGGGGAGTAGAGTGGAGAGGATGGCAGAAGGGAACATGAGGTATCAGGATGGCCTAGTCCAAAAGGTAGGAGGGATGGAGAGGGAGAGCAATGAAAGATATCTTGATAGAGGGAGCCATTATGGGGTTAGGGAGAAACCTTGTACCAGGGAAACTCAGGAATCCATAAGGTTGACCCTAGCTAAGACTCTTAGCAGTAGTGGAGAGGGTGCCTGAACTGGCCATCTCCTGTAATCAGATTGGTGACTATCCTAATTGTCATCTTTGCCCAGTAACTGATGGAAGCATATGCAGAGATCCACAGCCAAGCACTAGACTGAGCTCTGGGAATCCAGTGGAAGAGAGGGAGGAGGAATTATATGAGCAAGAGGAATCAAGACACAGAGACAGCTGACCTGAGCTGGTGGGAGCTCGGAACTCTAAGAGTGACAGCTAGGCAGCTTGCAGGGACCAACCTAGGCCCTCTGCAAGTGGGTGACAATTGTGTATCTTAGTCTGTTTTAGGGGCCCATAGCAGTGAGGCCAGGCTTGTTCCCTGGTGCATAAGCTGGCTTTTTGGAACCTGTTCCTTTTGATAGGATGCCTCACTCAGCCTTGATGTAGGTCCTGCCTCAACATGATGTGCCATGCTTATTGTTGACTCCCAAGCGAGGCCTTACCCTTTCTGAGGAGTGGGTGGGGGAGGGTAGAAAGGAGTTAGGGGAAGGGAACAGGAAGAGAGGAGGTAGAAGAAAGTAAAAATGAAAAAAATTGTAATGAAAA
Source organism: Cricetulus griseus (assembly GCF_003668045.3). Lineage (NCBI taxonomy): Eukaryota > Metazoa > Chordata > Mammalia > Rodentia > Cricetidae > Cricetulus > Cricetulus griseus. The sequence continues at coordinate 188,527,236 of NC_048595.1, read as the reverse complement.
AATGAGATTGATTGGAAAAGAATGGACCAAATGTTAGTTAAAAACAGTGGGTTATGAAGATGTGAAGGGAGAATTTTCAAAGTCAAAGTATGTATAAATAACAGACATTTTAAGAGTTGATGAATTTGGATAAAGAAAAGGAAAATGATGATAATGCTGGGGGTTTCCAGTGTATAAGAGTGTTAAGAATGGAAGACAATATGGGATAATGAGCCAAAATTTCTTCGAGGAGAAAAGGCAAGTATGCACTAAGTAGGTAGGCAAAGCTGGGTAGCTGAATTCATGGTTATTTAATTTCCTTTAATACACATAAGTCTTTCATTAAGTAAATGTTATACCAGATGAAGGGAAAATTCATTTAAAAACATTGTTGTCTTCAAAAATGTATATTGTAGTATTAGAGATCCATGGCTCTGGAAATTAAATATCCAGTTTGAAAACAGAAACCTTCACCTTTAAAGAGAAATTGCTATTACTTTAGTGTTAGGCTTTTATATGAAGTTTTTTTTAACAATTATTACTTGTATGATTCTTAGGGAATGGTTTGGTTTTTTGTTTGTTTGTTTTTAACTGTTATTATTCTCTTATATTCTATCCTGACCTCAGTTTCTCCTCCCTCCACTCCTTCCAGTCTCTCCATAATCTTCCTTCTCCCTCAGACTCAGATCGACTCCTCCCCCCTCCCCCAAAAAAGAGTAGGTCTCTAGGGATAACCAATGAACGTGGCCTAACAAGGTACAATAAACCCGCATACCATGTCTGGACTTGGCAACCCAGTAGGAGGAAAAGGGTCCCAAATACAGACAAAAGTGTCAGACGTCTCCACTCCCTTTTTAGGAGACCTACAAGAGGTCCAAGCTACTTAACTGTAAGGTATATGCAGAGGACCTCATTTAGGGTCTGTGATTGTTGCTTCAGTTTCTATGAGTCTCTATGAGCTTGCTTAGTTGATTCTGTGGGCCATATTCTCATGGTGTCCCTCATCCCCAGTCCTTCCTCTCCTCCTTGCAGGAGGGGGCTGGTTCCTTCTAGTGTTTGGCAGTAGGTCTCTATGTCTGCTCACATTGGTTACTTCTCTGATGACAACTGGCTAGGTACCAATTTTGGAATATAACAGAATATTGTTAATCATTTCATTGGTTTTTTGTTGTTGTTGTTTTTTTGTTTTGTCTCTTTTTTTGCCAGCCATGTTTTAGTTTTGTCCTGTGTCTCTGGCTATCCTGCCTCTGGTTCTTGGCCATCCAGGCAGTGTTGGCCATGGGCTCCCTCTCATGGCATAAGTTTAAAGTTGGACCAGTCATGGGTTGTCCACTCACACAAGCTCTATGTTACCATTGCCCCAGCATGTCTTACAGGCTGAACAGATTGTAGGTAAAAGGTTTTGTGGTTGGGGTGATGTCTCACTCTTGCTGCTAGGAGCCTTGCCTAGTTATAGAAGATGGCCAGTTTGGTTTCTGTATCCCCCCTTATTAGAAGATTTAGCTAGGGTCATGCCTCCTAGATTCTAGGGAGTTTCTACTGCTCTGGGTTTGGTTTTTGAGATAGGGCTTTGTCATACATCTGTGGCTTGCCTGAAGTAGTCATGGAGTAAGCCAACTTGTCCTCAAACTTGCAATGTTCTTAATTTTACCTTCTGAAAACTGGTATTATCTGCATTTGCATGACTTAGAAATTATGCATTTTATATTTAAAGTTTCTTAGTAACTTTTTCTTTTTTGGCATATGCTTAAAAGTTAGGAGTCTGGAGGAGGTACATAGAAAAGCATGTATTTAGCATGTGCAGGCCCTTGAGTTCAATACCTAACAACAAAAAGCAAAACAAAACAAAAACAAATACAAAAATTTCTCAACAACATCAGCAACAGAAACTTGAGTCAACCTTTAGAGTCAGATATGATACTCTGTAATTCTAGGTATGTGTTATAGAGGCAGTAGGACTACTTAACCTGGTGTTAAGATCTAATCTGAACCACATTGCAAGACCTCATCTTATAAAGGGAAAAAAAGTGAGCGTGAAACTGTTAAACAAAAAAATTCTGTAAGAATAAGAAATTGCTGGAGTTTAATTCGAAGCATGATGATTATGTTGAACCTAGTTTCCTTGCCAGTTATCCCTTCTCTGTTTAATTTACAGAACTGCTTCCCAAGTCCATTTAATGAAATTTTCACCAGATGGAGAATTTTTTGCCACTGCTGGAAAGGTAAATTTGAAAATACTGTTGTCGAATTGTATGTCTGTACTACATTATATTTTAAGCCTATGTGTATACCTGCCCCTGTGTGCACATGTATGTGTGGTGTATGTGCAGACATGTGCATACAGAATAAAGGCCAGAAATGAAGTACATCTTTCATTACCAGTATCCACCTTATTTTTTATTGAACCTGGATCTCAGTGTGGGCTACATTGGCTGGCCAGAAAGCCTCCAGGGTCTCCTGTTCCTGCCTTCCTAACAAGGGTTACAGGCAAGCACTATGGCACCTGACTGTTATATATGGGCTCTGGAGGGTCAGACTCAGATCCTCCTGCTTATGGAGCACACATTCTAACCATTGAGCTATCCCCAGTCTCCTGTACTTTACTTTTGAACTTATAAACATTAACTGACTTATTCTTTTTAGTATTGCACTCTTACTTGATTTTGGGCTTACGGAAAAAGAAGCCCTTATTTTCACTTTTCCTGAATAATGTAGGAGATTATATGGTCACTGGATACTTGTTTTCTCCTTAGGATGACTGTCTTCTAAAGGTATGGTATAATGTAGAAAACTGGCGACCAGCTGTTACCTCTCCAGATAAAAATTCAGAAAAACAATCCCAAGGAGAAATGGACTTTTCCTTTGTGTATCTGGCCCATCCACGAGCTGTAAATGGATTTTCCTGGCGTAAAACAAGCAAATATATGCCAAGGTCAGTTTATTTTTTGTGATTTCACTGTGTATTAAGAGAACATCACCAATTTGACTGTTTTTTTTTTTTTCTTGGAGTCTTTGAAGATTAGGATAATAGTTGATTTTTCCAGGCTGCATGTGTCTGATCAAGTATGATTAATGATTAGTAGTATAAGAATCTCAAAGGGAATTTAAGACCAAGATAATTTACTTCCATATCAAATGTCTTTGTCATAGAGTTCTACATGTTTTTCTTTTCTTTGTTTTCTTTCTCTTTTTTCTTTTTTTTTTTTTGTGAGAAGTTTTATTAGAAAGTGATGGGACGGGGAAGGAAAGAGAAAAGAGGCACAGAGACACAGGGAGGACAGAAGAGAAAAAGGAGACATGAAAAGTCCTGTCTGACCCAGGGGAATAGGGGGAGAGAGAAACAAAGCAGGAAAGAGAGTCGTTTTTTTTTTTTTTTTTTGGTTTTTTAAGACTGGGTTTCTCTGGAGCCTGTCCTGGAACTTGCTCTATAGACCAGGCTGGCCTCGAACTCACAGAGATCCTCCTGCCTCTGCCTCCCGAGTGCTGGTATTAAAGGCGTGCTTCACCAATGCCAGACTCTTTGTGTTTTCTATTTTACTGTATTTCCTTATACAGATTGCTGTTTGTCTGAAGTTTTATGACAGTTATCTTCATTTTGTACTTTCTGTTGTATCTTCTGGCATCCTTTTTTAAAACAAACTATCTTGTATTGAAGGGACATCATTGAACAAAATAGAGTTAATTCTTTACATTATCATGCTTCAAGTTAGGTTTCAGTTTTGCTCATACAAGTTCAGAAATATGTGCCTGTTATACTTTTCTTTTTGGTGGTCCTTGAAAAAGTTACTATCACATAGAATTTTTGTGTTCTTGTAGTAAGTTTCATAGATCTGGTAAGTACATCTAGAAATCCATCTTGTACTACACTGCAATGCTAATTTGGTTATCTATCTCTTACCTTTGTATTGCTGTTGGGTTTTAGCAACTGAGATGTTCAAGTAGAATTGTAGTGATATACCTAAGTCATTTGTTGACTTTATTTTGCTGTTTTGGACCAATAGGATATACCGAGATTTTTTAGCTACAGTGTAATAGTTACTGTCCTTATTCTAACCCTCTAGTCAGAGTTTAGATGTAGAAGAGAAACTCTAGGAAAAGTAATGGTTCTGTTCTTAATATGTGTCAGAGTCTTCAAGCTAAGAGACAATGGTCTGGGTAATCAGTATTGTCAGCTAAAGGAACCTCACCTTAGATTCACTATGTTCTAGTATTCTCTATTGCCTGCATACATAGATATGTTTTGAATAAAATGATCTTATTGTGTCTGTTAAGTCTTACTTTGAAAGTTTTGAGTGACTCCAGCTTCGTCGTCACAAATTTGTCTTTTAAACCTATCTGAAGAGTACTGTTTTACAGAAACTAATTTATTCTGATACATAATAATGGAAAATTCTCATTTAATGATGCTACAACCATCAAAATACTAAACAGGTGTATGAATCACTGAATTTTGGGGGTACTGACTTAGCTTACTTAAGTTTTGACAGAACTCATCACAGTGAAGGCTGAAGCAGATGCCTAAAACTGGGACATTTAAGGGCACCTGCAAATAACAATGAAGCATTTTTAGTTACTCTCTCACCTCTTTGCCTTTGGGCCATTATACTATGCTGTAGTCTCTCTCTTTCCTTTTCAATGTAGCAAAGTTGAATACAGATAGACCATTGGATTGAGAAAGAACAGTATCTATGTTTGTGTAGTGAGCATATATTTTACTGTTTAAAAAATGATGGATATAGGACAAATTGGGAGGTTAGTGATACCCTGCAGAAAGCTCTAAAAGGTGGCTGGAGATAGCAAGTTTAAAACCATCAGTGTAGGACAGATGTTAGGGACAAGTAGCCCATCACAGGGTTGCTTTCTGTAAGGTTAAACATATTGTTAGTTATGGGTTTTATGTGCTGTATGGACTTTATATCAATATGATAGACCAGTGGTTCTCAGACTGTGGGTCAGGGTTGATGACCCTTTCACAGAAGTCACCTAAGACCATAGGAAAACACAGATATTTACATTATGATTTATAACAGTAGCAAAATTACAGTTATGAAGTAGCAGCAAAAATAATTTTATGGTTGGGGATCACCACACCATGAAGAACTGTTTTAAAGGGTCACAGCATTAGGAAGGTTGAGAACCATTGTGGTAGACCATCAAGGTTATAATAACAGTAAAAGAAGTAAGGAAGGGGAGCTCTAGTCTGTTAGCATGTGGTACTTAGAGGACAGTGCAATTAAGAAGGGAGCAAGGTAGACACTGCCAAAGAAATGCATAGTCTCTCTATACATTTTATATATTATCTACCAGTTGTTTATATTGACTAAGTATCTTGAGGAGTCAGTTGAAGCTATATGCACATTAAGATCATTGCTGTCACCTGCTTTTGATCTGTGTCCTTTCTGATTTGTTTCATTTCTCTTAAGTTCTTTCCCTTCATCTGATTGCCATCTATTCTACCCTTAAGTTGCTTGCTACATTCTACTCTTCTTTATAAGTGTTTTTACTCTGGTAGTTACTCATTGGCAATATGAACCTTAAACCTTTGGTATTTCTTTTGAACCTTTGACTTTTGTTATTGTCTTTTGATTTATTTTCTTGATATATTTGCTTATTTTTAATTTTATTGCTATGGTCTATATTAATAAATATATAAGTTACAGGGAGGAAATAAGTATTCACAAGGGATAGAAGAAAGGAAGGGGAAAATGGAAAGGGATGGATGAGTGTTATGATGAAGAATGAGAAGCAAGAGGTTTGGGAAGAAATCACAAGAGTGAGGGAAGAGGCAGACAGGGCTGATAAAAAGAAAACCTGCCCTAGAGGGACGGAGAATGATGTTAGAGGACAGTGAAAGGGAAGAAGAATGGAGAAGTTATGGAAAGAGGAATGCAAAGGATTAGATAGAGAAAAGCAGTGACAGTCAGACAGGGAGAGGGGTGAGAAAATGCACTAGGGAAGTTGAAGTTGACAGAGTAATCTAGGCAAACCTGACTTTTGCTGCATTTTTCTTTTGTGCTAATTGTTCTTCTTAATCATATAGAGGTGGGTGATAAGGTGATTGTTGTAGAATATTTGATTTCTTTCCTCTTAGCTCTTTCTCTTCTATTCTTGCCTTTACTGCCTACCCTCACTCCCTTTCTTCCTTTCATTTGTTAAATTATTAAGTAAAATTTCTTTGTTGGTAATGACTATGTATACTTTTATTTGAGGGTGTCCTAAAAAGGAAATAACCAAAAGTTCAGAGTTAGTAAGGATGGATTTGGTTTGTGCTGGTCTGTCATGAGTTCTCTTGCACATTACTGCTTTGGCCCTTGGCAGGCAAGAAGAGGATAAATATACTATATGGCTATATCAGAAAGTAAAACTTGAACATTATGAAATAATTAAAATAATGGTCTTTTACTGAATAAATAGAGAAGTTTTATTAGGAACATTGCTTTGTGCTCATCAACTGAGATGTAATACAAATCTTAGATTATTATAACAACTATTTTCTAGACAGAGAAGAAATAGGTTGGTAAACATTTTCTGTTGTGAAATCAATATACATTCTCTTCATTAAAAAAAGATTCTATACATATGGATGTTTTGCTTGCATTTATTCCTGTGCAGTACCACTGGAGGCTAGAAAGAGGGTGTTGGATTCTCTGGAACTGGAGTTCACTGGGCTTAATTAGTACTAGGAATCAAACCCTGGTTCTCTAGAGGAGCAGCCTCCTAACTGTTGAACATCTCTCTGTCTCTCTTATTATGTGTTTAAATATGTATTGAAACACTGCAGAATGTTTTGATGCAGTGCTATATAATTAGTATTGTTTCTAAAATATTTTTGTTCTTCAGGGCTTCTGTATGTAATGTACTGTTGACTTGCTGTAAGGATAATGTGTGTCGTCTTTGGGTAGAAACATTTTTACCAAATGACTGCTTGCTGTATGAAGGTGACTACAACCACTGGTGTGAACCAATTAATTTAACAAATAACTTCAAGAGAAATGCTTCCAGTAAAGACCGAGTTCAAAGTGCTCTAGAAGTAAGTGTTTTTATTATGTGTTTCCTACAGATTTTAAAATCCTTTATACATTTTTATTTTTATTTGTTTATTTAGGTTATACAGTAATATTATAAGAAGTAGCATATCTTAGGAATGTTCCTTTTATAAAGAAATTGCACTTAAGTATTTTTTATAATGTATAAACTTTAACTGTCTTTAACTATGAGATTAATCTTAACCAGTAGCAAAATGACGGTAACAATTGACTTAACATATGTAAAATCTGAGAATTCAAAGACTTGACTATAAAATTATTTTTCTTAGCACTTATGGTAGATTTGTTTACTACATCCTGCTGTAACCTGTACCCTTTGTTATTTTCAGATCCACCAGAGCACAAGTATTTATTTTACAAACATTAACAGAAAAAGTCAATGTTTGATATTTGGGCTAATTGAATATAGAACTAATTTTGCTCTTTGGAAACAAAGTCTTACACTGTAGTTCCAGGATGAAACCAGTCTCATGCCAGTCATCCTGCTTAGTCTCTTGTTTTCTGGAAATTTAAGTGTGAGACCATTTCTGATTGAAAATATTTACTCTTAGTTTTCTTTCTCCTTCTCTTTCTCTTTCTCTTCCTCTCTATCTCTCTCTCTCTTTTTTCCCTCCCCCTCCTCTCCTCTCCTCTCCTCTCCTCTCCTCTCCTCTCCTCTCCTCTCCTCTCCTCTCCTCTCCTCTCCTCTCCTCTCCTCTCTCCTCTCCTCTCCTCTCCTCTCCTCTCCCCTCTCCCCTCCCCCTCCCTCCCTCCCTCCCCCTCCCTCCCTCCCCTCCTCCCCTCCCCTCCCCTCCCCTCCCCTCCTCTTCCCTTCCATTCCCTTCCCTTCCCTTCTCTTCCCGTCTCTTTTCTTTTCTTTTCTTTTTCTCCCCAAACAGAGTTCCTCAGTATAACTCTGGCTTTCTTAGAACTCTAAACCAGACTGGCTTGGAACTCAGAGGTCTGCCTGGTTCTGCCTCTACCTACCAAGTTTTGGGATTAAAGGTGTGCATCCCCACGCCTAACTTTTTACTGTTTTCTTTTCTGTTTTTGTTTGTTTGTTTGTTTTTTGAGACAGGGTTTCCCTGTATTGCTTTGGAGGTTGTCCTGGAGCTCACTCTGTAGACCAGGCCTACCTCTGCCTCCTGAGTGCTGGGAATAAAGGTGTGCGCTGCCAACGCCCAGCCCTGTTTTCTTAATATTAAAACATGAAATGTCTGGAAAATGATTTGTCTTTAAATTTTTATGGGTATAGAACATGGTTTAGTTAGGGTTTCTATTGCTGTAAAGAGACAGAATGACTATGGCAGATTATATAAAGGAAAACATTTCATTCGACTGGCTTACAGTTTTGAGAGGTTTAGTTCGTTATCATCATGGTGGTAAATGACTGTGTATAGTAGACATAGTGTTAGAGAAGGAGCTGAGAATCCTACATCTTGATCCTTACATAGGCCACAGGAAGTGGAGTGACACTGGGCATAGCTTGACAGTGATACACTTCCTCCAACAAGGCCATACCTACTTCCTCAAAGCCACAGCTCCAAAGAGCTTATGGGGGCCATTTACATTCTACCACAAAAGTAGAAAAGTAACTCCCCCACTCCAAAGGGTCTTACTAGGTTGTTCTTGGTGTCTTGGAACTCACTATGTAGTATTGTGTGGGAATTATGATTCACTAGAATCAGTACAGGTTAAATGAAGTTTATTTCAGGAGAATGTACTTACACAAGAGGCTAGTGACCGCCGCAGGTTCCAGCTGCAAGGATCCACCCAGGCTGTTCTCTGTGACACCACCAGAAGCAAGAGTACTCTGGGGTCTGGGACCCCAGATCTAGTCCTCTCCTCCGTCATGTCCTCACCTGTGACCACGCCCATTTGGGCATGGTCAGTATTACAGGTGTGGGTGGGGTGAATATCTCACTACAATGTAGACCAGGATGGACTCAAAAGTCACAGAGATCTGCTTGCCTCTTCGAGAGTGCTGGGATTAAACACTTTTTTGGATTTTTTAGACAGGGTTTCTTTGTTTAACAGCTCTGGCTGTCCTGGAACTCACTCTGTAGACCAGGCTGGTCTTGAACTCACAGAGATACACCTGCCTCTGCCTCCCGAGTGCTGGGATTAAAGGCATGTGCCACCATGCCCAGCTGAACAACTGTTTTTCTAATGGTTCAGACTCTAATTAAACTGTGTTGTATATTCAACAATAGAATGTCTTTGTGTAATCATTGCATTACAAAGTGTTAGACTAACAATCTGTATTCTACTTTGCCTCTTACTAGCTAGAAAATCTTAGGTTCTATATGAACTATTTTATGTTATGAAATATTAAAATAGCAGTGTTTAAGCTGGATACCACATGAGATCAGATAATAATCAGATAACCTGGCACATGATGGTAATGTCATTCATTACTTCATAGTTACAGACAGTAAGCTGTGAACAAAGACAGTGCACAGACAAGGTTTCACTCTATAGCACTGGCAGGCCCCCTGTAAAGACTAGGCTTGCTTAGAACTCAGAGGTCTTCCCGCCTCACTTCCAGCTGCTGAGATTCAAGTGTTTACCATTATGCCCATCCTATTGTTTTTTTTTTTTTTCAGGGGGGGGTGTTTTGTTGGCTTTTTGGGTTTTATTTTTTCTTTTAAGTTCTGGATGTTGATTTTAGATGTTGAAAAATGTGAAAAGAGTAGACTAGATACTTATTCTTCAAGATTCAAATTTGCTATATAAAGAGGTGTTTTTCACAAATAAATTTACATAAAATAGCATATATATCCATTCTGACAGTCATAATGTAGCAGTCATTTTACTTTGATTTTATTCATACAGGTAAATCTGAGACCTTTCCGTAAAGGTCGGAGGAAATCACTTGCTCTTGTAGCACATACTGGCTATCTGCCTCATCAGCAGGATCCTCACCATGTCCACAGGAACACACCATTGCATGCCAATGCACTTTGTCACTTTCATATTGCAGCCAGCATCAACCCAGCCACAGGTAATTATTTCTGTAGTGAAATGTATATTACTAGACAGACTAGGAGAACCACACAATCTAGACCTACATATGAATTTGGAGATTTAAGTACTTACCACTTTTTATTTTCTGTGAATATAAAAATCAGGGGCCACAGCTGAGGAACTTAAAGTAGTATCTAAAATTATTTCTTAAAAAAAAAATAAAGGCAATGCGCAAACATAATTAATACCACCTCTATAGAAGGTGGAAAGTAAATCACTTATTTGACCTGTATACTTTAGTCCTTTTCCCAAAACAAAACTACAGTTGGTTATTTTTTTATATCTTACAGAATATAGACCCTCCTCCCCTTCGCCTTTTTTTTTTTTCTTTCCTCTCTTCCTTCTTTTTAGAGTCTTATTATATAACCAAGGGTGGCTTTGATAGTATAGAATATTCTTAAGTATCAGTTAAATATAACCAATTTCCATGGAGCTGGAAATTGCAGTATTATACTTTTCAGGGAAATATAGCAGTTCAATTATCAGTTAATTACTCAATGAGAATTCTCTCCACCAGAATGAGCTCTTCCAGATCAAAGCATACTTTTGGTAGGAATTAATAATTACTTTTGATCTTAACATTTATTTGGTTTACTAATTCTAGTTGTGAAAGTATCCACTAGCCAAGAAAACACCAATGTCAGTATATTTGTCTTCATTAAAATGTAACTTGTGTTTGATAATTATCACCTTTATCAAATACATTTATTAACAGTGCTTATAATACAGTTACCTATAAGGTCAGTGACATAATTTTGAAGGCCCCTGTTGAGTAAAGGTCAGTATTAGATACATCAGTGGTATGTATGAGGCCTTTGGTTTGATTTGCAGTACCTCAGAAAAATTAAATAAATTTAAAAATCAACAATATTACACAAATAAAGCTTGAATTCCCCCATTGATTAAAAAAAAGCCTAAGAGATTATTGTGAAAAGAATCCTAAGTTTGAGTATGGCATCTCTTTCGCATGCATTCAATAAAAACAATTAAAACTTTCTTTAGATTGTAGATCACCAAGGAAAACTGTGATGGTTTGAATAAGAATGGCCCCACAGGGTCATATTTGAATGTTTAGTCACCAGGGAATGACATTATTTGAAAAGATTGGAAGGATCATGTGTGTCACTGTTGAGGAAGTGTGTCACTGGCAGTGGACTTTTAGGTTTGAAAAGCCTTTGGCAGCCTAGACTCTCTGCCTACAGAACACGATGTTACAGCTCTCAGTTTCTTTTCTAGCACCAGTCTGCCTGCCTGCATGCCACTATGCTCCCTGTCATGATGATAATGCACTAAACTCTCAGATTGTAAACAAGTCCCCAGTTAAATGCTTTCTCTTATAAAAGTTGCCTTGATTATGTTGTCTATTCATAGCAACAGAACAGTGACTAAGGCATTACATAGAGCATTCAAAGCATAATATTCTTGCAGTTAGTTGGGACTATATGGAGAATTCTGTTGGATTAATCTTTCTAGGTGCCTTATTTCTGAAAGCACAGCTTTAGGTTGAGTTTCTCTCTCTCTCTCTCTCTCTCTCTCTCTCTCTCTCTCTCTCTCTCTCTCTCTCTCTCGGTTTCTCTGGTAATAGCTCTGACTTTCCTGTAACTCTCTTTGTAGACTAGGCTGGCCTCGAACTCACAGAGATTGCCTGCCTCTGCCTCCCAAGTGCTGAGATTAAAGACGTTCTCTAGCACTGTACTGCACTGCTTGGCACTGTACTGCTTGGGTTTTTTTTTTTTATTTTACCTATAGCCATAGGAGAGGAGTTTGTAACATGTTCTCTTATATTTCTAATTCTAATATCTTCTGAAAGTTTGTTCAAAAATGATGCAGAAAATGTTGAGCTTTCTTTATATTTTGCTAAAAGCCAGAAGTATTCTCTCTTATGTACTAAAAAACAATGCTTATTGTCAGTTAAAGGCATTGTATTCTCATTTGGATTGGTGTAAGCCAAAAGTGAGAAAGCCTTTCTTATGACTTCTTGGAGAAGTACCCTTTCAGATCCTGACTCTACCCAGGAATAATGAGACTGGCAGTTAATTAGTTGCTCAGGGCATTCAGTGGCTTACTCTCTACTAGTGTAGACACTGTTAAGAATGGGAAGGAATGTGGCACTTTAAACAGCTGTCATCCTGATCTCTTGAAGTCTGTAGTCAGATATAGGATAGGTAAACATGTAATCAAATGATTATGTTGATGGATGTATAGGCATAAACAGGAGCTCTTGGCCTGGTTGTATTAGAATTTGCCTCTGATAATAGATTCAAGGCAAAGGTTTTCCATTTTTCTTTTCTAGTACTATTTCTACTTCTGTCTTAACTGTAGATAAATCTAACAGACAATTCTATTAGTTTTTAAAAATCTTTTATCATGAAAGAAAATCATTACAGCCTTTATGGTTCTACATATAACAACATGTAGATCTTATTAATATGAAAGATGAATTTTCTTTATCTCTATTAGGGACTATCTTTGTAGTAACTGATTAGATTTAATTGAGTACTTACACAAAAAGTAATGCCAAGGAACATATTTTTTTATTCCTTTTCATCTTAAAATTTTTTCATATAATGTATTTTGATCATGTTTTTCCCTTTCATCAACTCCAAGAGTCTTCCTACTCATCCAGTTTTCTGTGTGTGTTATGCTCCTCCCAATAATCTACCCCCCCCCCAATAAGACAAAAGTACCCAAACAAAAAGGCCATAAAAGATCATGGAGTTTGTTTTGTGTTGGCCAATTACTCCTGGGTATGTGGCTTACCCTGGAATGTGTTTGATATATCCAGTCATGTTCCATTGTAGAAAACTGATTTTCCCATTCCTTGCAGGTATTGACTATTCTGTTAGAGCTGGTATGTTGTGTCCATTTCCCCCCCTCAGTACTGGAACCCCATATGGCTTGAACCTTGCAAATTGTGTGTGCTGCTGCAGTCTCTGTGAGTCATATGAACATCGATCCTGTTAAGTCTAGAAGACACTGTTTCCTTGGATCCATCTATGGTCTTTGGCTCTTAGTGTCTTTCTGCTTTCTCTCTTGCTTAGATCCCTCAACCTTCAGGGGAGGGGTTTGATGAAGACAGTCATTTAGGACTGAGTACTACAAAGTCTCTCATTCTCTGTACATTGTCCAGTTGATGGATCTCTTTGTTAGTTGCCATCTACTGCAAGAAGCTTCTCTGATGAGTTGAGCCAGGCACTGATCTATGGCCTAGTAATATGTCAGTAGGAGTGATTTTTATTGCTATATCCCTTTAGCAGAGTAATAGTAGTGGAGTTTCTCCTAGGCCCATGACCAATGTAGTTTCAGGTTCTTGACCACTTTAACAGTGTTAGATGTGGTTTGTGCCACTGTTTTACCAGTATACCTTGCAGGCATGTGCTGTTGTAGGTCACAGGGTTCATAGCTGGGTGAGATTGACAATAAAAACTGGGAAAATCAGTTTTCTACTCTTCTGGTAGTATGCAGAGTACCTTCCAGCTCCATAAACACTGGTCAATAGGAGTAAAGCTTCTAGTTGGGTACCAGCTTAGTTTCTCCATTGTTGATAATACAAGTCTTGTCTTTAACAACAGGGACTCACTGTCAGGTTGTAGAGAGCAACCAACAGCCTTGATAATTGCCTGTGGTATTTCAGGGAGGAAGTGTTCCTGGAACCTCTTTGGCTGACAATAAGATGTAACTCATTCCTGACACTGGAGATTTTGCTTGTTGGTATAAGATGTCTAGTTGGGGCATTGTCTTTTTCCTATATGGTAACTCCATTTAAATTCTTTTCATACATGTATATGTTTTAAGAAACTTCCATAATAGGAGATTTCTATATGGCTTTTCAAATGGCCTTTAGTATTAGTTTTTTCTCCTCATATTTCCCACTTTACGCTGTCTTCTTATCTTCCATGATATTTAATCCTCCTATTATAGTTTTCCCTTTATCTCTCCATAACACTATATTCTATTTTCTCTTCCTTGTGAGATCCTGTCCTCCTCACTGGTCCCTTACTAGTTCCTAACATCTGTAGTTATTTGGGTTTAACACACATAACAAAAACTTAAAAGCTAACATCCACATATTAGAGAAAATACACGGTATTTGCTCTTTGTGGCCCAGGTTACATCACTCAGGGTGATTTTTCCAGCTTCATCCATTTACCTGCAAGTTCCATAGTCTTATTAAACAGTTGAATGATATTCCATTGTGTAAATGTACCACAGTTTTCATTTTCTATTTATCAGTAGGTGAACATCTAGGCTGTTTCCAATTTCTGGCTATAAAAAATAACTCTTAAGTTATATTAAGAGTAGTTAAGTTTTTCTCAAATAAAAGGTAAGTATAATGTCAATAATGAAAATAGAAAGTGTGTTACAGTTGTTCAAAATTTGAATTTTGTGATTGTTTTTCTTTATAGACATCCCACTTCTTCCATCTATTACATCTTTAAGTTTAAGTGAAAATGAAGAGAAGTGTGGACCTTTTGTGGTACACTGGTTAAACAATAAAGAGCTGCATTTTACATTGTCCATGGAAGTCTTCTTACAACAACTTAGAAAAAGTTTTGAACAGCCCTCATCTGAGGCCAGCGTAGAAGACTCTATTCAGGCAGATATAAAGTCTGATGAAGGTAAAGATTTAAGAAGGATGAAATTTTAAATTTGCAGCCATAAATAAATAGTTTTTATATGAGGATAAAATTGTGTATTGTCAGAGATAATCTCCAAGTTTGTTATGGCATAATGTAAATATGGATTGGCTCATTTAATAATTTGGTGTAGGTGCTTTTAATTATGTGTCTTTTATCAGAGTTTTCTGTTCTTTTGTATTTGTTAGCCCGTAACCCTGTTGCTTTATGAACTATATATGGATTAATGTCATCAAATATATAGTCTCATATGCTACACAACTACTCACCTGAATCTGCAATTTAATAAATAGTTGATCTACATGTACATTAGAGTTGAGAAACACTATGTAGGAAGATGGCAGCTATGCTTAACATTGTACCACCAACACCAAACTGCATTGTATATAAAGTCTTAGACTTCTCTGTATTTATCCTGCGGTTGGATATGGAGAAGGAAGAGAGGACAGCAAGAATATACAACTGTCTCTCTACCTTGGCTTAGAGTTGACACATACTACTTCCACTCTGATTGCATTAGCAAGAAACAACCACAGAGTCCCAAGTGGCTTCATTTTCTAACTGATTTGTAAATCTTTGCTTAATTTTCATTTAAATCTGGTAAAAAATGTTTTAATTGCCTCTTTAAAAACATACCTCATATTCCCGATCCAGGAGTTGAGGAAAGGGCATAGAGTCTGGGCTTTTTGAAAGAAGTAAAGATATAAATGTTTGTGTATGTTAATAGTCCTGGTTGCTGTCTGATTACTAAGTTAACTTCATGACTTTATTTCTTGTTAATACAAAAATTATGGTTTTTCACTTTAAATTCATTTAAAAAGCTCTGTCTTAATTTGTAGTGATAGCTTTATTGTATTCACTTGGTTCATGAACTTTTTTGTTTATAGAAATGGATGATGGTATTGATGATTTAAAAATAAATCATGAAAAGAAGGAATTGGGTGAAGATAAAATGTTATCAAACTCAAATTTTACACCATTATCATCAGCTGCCATTGACCATCAGATTGAAGTGCTTCTGTCTGAATGGAGTAAAAATGCAGACATGCTTTTCAGTATTCATCCCATGGATGGTTCTTTACTAGTTTGGCATGTAGATTGGCTGGATGAATACCAGCCTGGTATGTTTCGTCAAGTACAGGTACTGTTAATCATCTATGATGAGTTACTTCTTTTTTATGTGAAAATTTTTTTGTAATATGTTTTTATGTAATTATATGCTCTAATGTCTACTTTCTTAATTCTAGGTGTCCTTTGTTTCCAGAATTCCTGTAGCTTTCCCCACAGGCGATGCAAACTCTCTCTGTAAAAGCATAGTTATGTACGCCTGTACCAAGAATGTTGACTTGGCTATTCAACAAGGAAAACAAAAACCTACTGGCCTCACTCGTTCCACATCAATGCTTATCTCCTCTGGTCACAGTAAATCATCGAACAATTTAAAATTAAGTATTTTTACTCCTAATGTTATGATGATTTCAAAGCATGCTGATGGTTCTTTGAATCAGTGGCTGGTTAGTTTTGCTGAGGAATCTGCTTTTTCTACAGTTCTTAGTATTTCTCACAAATCCAGATACTGTGGTCATCGTTTTCATCTTAATGATTTAGCTTGCCACTCAGTATTACCATTGCTGTTGACAACTTCACACCATAATGCATTAAGAACACCAAATGTGGGTAACCAAAAGCAACCTCATGACACTGTAAATACTGAAGAATGTTCCTTGACACAGCAAAATACAAACAATGTTGATACGGCATTTCAAGATCCCAATGCCATTTATAGTGAACTTATTCTTTGGAGGGTTGATCCAGTTGGGCCATTATCTTTTTCTGGAGGAGTGTCTGAGCTAGCCCGGATTAATTCTCTTCATGTCTCTGCCTTTTCCAATGTGGCATGGCTCCCTACTCTTATACCCAGTTACTGTCTAGGTAAGCATACTTTGATTTTATTTCAGTAATTTTATTTTCAGACACTTGCTAATAGGTTAAATTTTAAATGTTTATAAATACTTTCTAGGTGCATACTGCAACTCTCCTAGTGCATGCTTTGTAGCTAGTGATGGACAATATCTGAGGTTATATGAAGCAGTTATTGATGCCAAGAAACTTTTATATGAGCTTTCCAACCCTGAAATTTCTGTAAGTACTAGCTTTATGATGTTTTTAGATATTTAACCTATACTTACTTGGCCTGTTCTAAAATTGTGACCTACAATTTATGACAGATAAGTGTATTTTTTACTATATATTTTTCACATTAGTTTTGTACTTGTGATTTTAAGGTAAGCCCTTTCATTATTTTTAGGTTGGGTGTGTAGCTCAGTGGTTGAGCATATATGTAAACGCGCTGTGGTCCATGAGTTCAACTCCAAGACCCTCTCTCTGACAGAAGAAAAAAAAAAAGTCTAGTTATGTGTTTCTTTTCCTTAGAGATAAATGGGGAACTACCTGTTGTAGAAGTTGTTGGTTCCTGTATAGTTAAAGGGAGCTAGAATATTAAGAGTAGGATTTTAATCTTAAACATGAAAAGAAAAAGCCTTCAGCTTGGTTGCAGCTGAGGCAAGTTTTTGGATGCCCATGTAACACAGTTACTATGGAAGAGACCCCACTTCTTCCTAAGCCTGAGTAGTGGAAGCCTACTGGCTCTGTTTATTGAGCACCTCCACTGAGAAAGCATTTCTGCAGTTTTCAGTTCTAGTGTTTAGTCAGGGTTTTTTTTTTTTTGTTTTTGGTTGGTTGACTTTACAAAAAAAAAAAAAAAAACTTTTTTTTTTTTTTTTTAGACACATAGTTCTTTTGCTTCAGACTCCTGTGTGTGCCAATTTGCCAGCATGTCAGGCTTGTTTGGTGGCTTTAAAGATCTTTTGTGGCAGCCTTCAGGCTGTGTTCAAGCTTCCTGCTTAGGAGATTCTAGTCTAAGTTACTAACAGTTACTAGTTGTTTTAATGTTCAGTCTCTAAAATAGTAGAGTCCTTGGTTTATTCTAGTCTGTTTGATGATAAGTTCTTAATTTTAGAGTATAATTTTATAGAACACAATATTTTGCCAAGTATGTATATCTGTGTGTATACATATATATTGCTTTAGTAGAACGAGACATTTATTGAGGACAATTATTTATAGGTGCTGTTTTAACAGCTGCGAATTTGGTATAAAAATTAAATTGATACCACAAAACTCATTCCAGTGAAGCAAGATAACTCTGGCTGAACCAAATAAAAATCCCTTGATTAACAAGTACTGTGGAGAGAAACAGTGTTGCCAAAGAAGTAGGGAGAGCACCTTAAGTTGCTGTCTATGGTAAAGCTTTATAGAAAAGAAGTGAAGGAGTGGAGTGAGCTAGACATGTGGCTACAGGAAGACTGATCCACAAAGAAGGTTGACCTCTTCATGGACCTTGCAGCCAAAACATGTTGGTTATGCAATAGGACCCTTGGGAGATCATTGTGGAGTAAAATAAGGTAGACTATTCAGGAATTAAAGCAGCAAGGTTGCCTACTCAGATCCTAGGAGGCCTTATAGTTCATTTCAATAACTTGGACTTCTGCCTAAAATGACATAGAAACTGTAGCAAGTCTTTCTCTGTCCCATTAGCCTGCTTCCAAATAACCACACAGACACTTCTCATTACTTAATGAAGGCTCAGCATCAATAGCTTTAGGCTTGTTTCTAACTAGCACTTATAACTTAAATTAACCCATATTTTTGTAAGTTTTTATTTAAATTAAAAACAATCTTATTTTACATACCAATCCTAGTTCCCTCTCCTTCCCATTCTCCCATGCCCTTCACCAACCTCCCATCCCACCCCCCCATCCACTCCTCAGGGAGGGCGAGGCTTTCCATGGGGTATCATCAAAGCCTGTCACATTATTTGGTGCAAGGACTAGGCCTTCCACCGTGTGTCTAGGCTGAGAGCGTATCCCTCCATGTGGAGTGGGCTCCCAAAGTCCATTCATACTCTAGGGATAAATACTAGTTCCAACACCAGAGGCCCCATAGACTGCCCAGGCTTCCCAACTGACACCCATATTCAGGGGGCCTGGTTTGGTCCCATGTTGGTTCCCCAGCTCTCAGACTGGGGTTCATGAGCTCCCACTTGATCAGGTCAGCTGTTTCTGTGGATTTCTCCAGCCTGGTCTTGACCCCTTTGCTCATCACTCCTCCCTCTTTACAACTGGATTCCAGGAGTTGGCCTCAGTGCTTAGCTGTGGATCTCTGCTTCTGCTTCCATCAGCTACTGGATGAAGGCTCTAGGATGGCATTTAAGGTAGTCATTAATCTCATTATAGGGGAAGGGCATTTAAGGTAGCTTCTCCACTATTTCTTAGATTCTTAGTTGGGGTCGTCCTTGTAGATTCCTAGAGATTTCCCTAGTGCCAGGTTTTTCATTAAGCCCTTAATCACTCTGGTTCCCTCTATTAAAGTATCCCTTTCCTTGTTGTTCTTCTCAATTCTTCCCTCCCTCATGTCCCTGCCCCCCCACCCCCCCTCGCTGGCCATGCTTCCAGTTTGCTCAAGAGATCTTGTCCCTTTTCTTTTCTCCGGGGAAACTTGTATGTCTCTCTTAGGGTCCTCCTTGTTTCCTAGCTTTTCTATAACCCATATATATTTTTTTTAAATCTTCATTCTTCTATGTGACTGGGTTACCTTTACTTTGTAATGTCCATGTCTTCCTCTGCATCTTGATGGCAACTCCACCTTCTTCCCATCTTTCTCTCTGCCCTGAAAATCCTGCCTAGCTATTGGACATTAAACCAATCACAGTGATATATCTTCACAGTGTAAAGAAATATTCTACAACAAGAAACCATTGAAAGTTACACTCGTGATAATTTGATTTAGGTTTTTTAATAGGTCAATATGACAACTGTAGTGCCACCATGTGGGTAAAAGTAGAGTGAGGGAGACCAATTTAAAAAAAGCTATAACCCTAGTTCAGGAGAAAGATAAAGAGCCAAGAATGGTAATGAAGGTTAATGTTAGAAATGCTGAAAAGGGGTCAAATGTTAAATGTATTTTGAATAATTAGTTAGGATTGGGCAGGATTTTAGATGTGAGAAAAAAGATGACTGCCATAATTTGTGTGACCTTCATGTATCATTGCTATGGTTAAAATAAGGAAGAATGTACAACTAGCAAGTTTGAAAGAATTTAAGATCCCTGCTTTGGACATACTCATTTTGAGTTGCCTGTTTGACATCTGAGAGCTCCAATAAAGTTACCTTTGGATTTTAGAAAAAGGTGTTAACTGAAGATGTAAAATAAGTAGCTGAGGCCAGGCATAGTGGCACATGCCTTTCTTGGGAGGGAGAGACAGGCAGATCTCTGCGAATTCCAAGCCATTTTGGTCTACATAGTGAGTTCCAGGACAGCCAGGACTGTGTAGAGAGACCCCTATCTGGGAAAAAAAAAAAAAACCAGCAACAACAATAATAATGAGTACTGACAAATTTAAAGTTGAAGATGTAGATGTAATTGTAGAAGGAGAAACTATATTTAGAAAAAATAAGCGATATAAGTATTGAATAGTGCAGCATTGTATTATTAAAAATATGTTTATATGGTATTTTATAGAAGCTCAATGAAGTATTCCTAGGAGAGAGTGATGGCTAGGATTGAAAAATCAAGTATGTGAAGACTGAGAAATGACCACTGAATTTCACAGTATACAAAGACATAAGTGACTCAATACCTTAGCATATTTGGGTTAAGGGTATGGCTCAGTGGGCAAAGTGCTTGCTGCACAAGCCTGACCCAAAAACCACACAAAAGCTGGGCACTGCAGTGCATATATCTGTTAGAAACCTGCTAGCCAGTTTGGCATACAGATAAGGTGGACAACAAGGGCTAATACCCAAGGTTGCTCTCCTACCTCCATTAACTTGCTGGCTGTCTCTCTGTCACTTTATGTGTCTCTTCTTGCCTCCCCCTACCTTTTACATACATATACACATGCTCACAATTATAAACAAACAAATAAAAATTGGGGGTGGTGGGAAAGGGAACTGGAGAGATCAGTTAGCAGTTAAGAGCACTGCTGCTCTTGTGAGGACCCTAGTTTAGTTCCAAGTACTTGGATCACAATCACCTGTAGATATAGCTCCAGGGTATTTAAGACCTCTTGTCTCTTCAGGTAGCTGCATTCACATGCTAATACCAATACATACATACACATAATTTTTAAAATATTTTTTTAAAATTAGAAACAAGATTGTTTTACATGTCAATCCCTGTTCCCTCTCCCTCCACTCCTCCCTGCCCCCCACTAACAACCTACCTATCCAATACCATTTCTGCTCCCCAGGGAGAGTGAGGCCTTCCGTGGGGGTTCTTAGGAGTCTGTCATGTCCTTTGGGATAGGGCCTAGGCCCTCCCCTGCATACACAATTTTTAAAACTTCAAATTCAATCCTTTCTAAAAATCAGCCTATAGAAACAAGATGTTAACTTACACCATTAGCTCTGTCTTCTCCACCTCAAAATTAATGTTTTAGCTACATAGAGTTGGGTGGTAGACTACTTGGCTTAGCTAAATAAGGCCCTGAGTTCTATCCCCAGACACACAGAGAGAGAGGGGGGGGAGGGAGGGAGAGAGAGAGAGAGGGAGGGAGAGAGAGAGAGAGAGAGAGGAGAGAGAGAGAGAGAGAGAGAGAGAGAGAGAGAGAGAGAGAGAGTGCTTTGCAATTCTAGAGTGTTTATCAAGGTAAAGAAACTATCCTTATGATGGCTAATAAGGAGACTCTTAGACAGGGGATGCTCAATAAAAGATCATGTATTTAGCATGCACGGGGCCTTTGGTTTCATTCTTAGCATAACAACAAAATAAATACAGTACTCTGAAAGATTTATATTTTAAAATAATTGCTTAGAGTATATCTAGAAGATTCAAGGCAGTCTTTCACTTTGGTTGATATAAAATATTTTCCCCCTAAGTTACCAAGCATCACTTTTTTTTTTTTTTTTTTTAAATCACTCTGTACCTATTGAGCTGTAATTCTACTCATTTCTGTGTAATTTCTATTAAGGTAAAATCCTATAATATTTAAAGTTGAAAGAAATTGTATTTGACTTACTTGAATTTGTTATTTGTCTTAATTATGGTTGAAATATTTCATATTTGGTTTTAGTTACTTTTGAATTTGTTTACTAAAGGAGTTTTTTTTTTTTTTTTTTCTCTCCAGAAATATGTTGGTGAAGTGTTTAACATCGTCAGTCAGCAATCAACAGCCAGGCCAGGTTGCATTATTGCATTAGATCCCATTACCAGGCTTGTAAGTATTATTTTTCTCTTGTTTAGCATTAGGTAAATGACATATATGTCAATTTATATTGGTATTTATTTATCTCAGCATGGCAGAAAAACCCAGTTGCTTCATGTTTTTCAAGAAGACTTCATTTTGAATAACCTTGAGAAGAAAAGTCTGGGAAAAAACATTTTATTGGATCCAGGTAAGGAAAACTTTGATGTGATAAGAAATATTATGCAGCTTATGTTACATAGTTTATAAAGATAAATTAATACATCTCAAGTTATATTTCAGGTTGATTTTTTTTCAACATAAATATTGTTATCTCTTCTTTATAGATTTAGGTGTTTATTTATATGGTCTAATTAGTAGCCTAGGCTGCCCTTGAAATTCTCTGCTCAAGGTATCCTCTTGCCTCAGCCTTCTGAATAGCTTGAATATAGAAATATGCCCTTCTTGTAGCTTATCTTTTTATTCTTAACCAGGAAATAGACAAAAACAACACAAATCAAAGCAAATTGACTGTTTATTCAGTTGCATGTTACTTTTCTCTTAGCTGCGCCTGATCTCCTTCCAAGACTGGTTTTTTAACTGCCATGGTGATTCAGCAAGCTAAGCTAGTGTTCTATGATTGAGCCATACCCTCATCCCAGTTACATGTTACTTTAAATGCACAATAGATGGAATTTGTTATTACCATGTGAGTGAGTGAGTGACTTCTGCACTTTAACATTGGTAGAACGTTACAGCATTCTTTCAGTTAACTTTTCATCATTTTCCTTGAGATTTCATGAACTGTGAAAATACACTTTTCTTCATGTGCTTTTGTAATTCTGGACATCCTAGCCATATGCTAAAAATGAGAGGAATAAAGGGATGGCAAGATGTCCCAGACAGTAAAATGCTTGTCACATAACATGAAGGATCTGAGATTGATCTCTAGAATCCATGTTAAAAAAGCTGGACACAGCAGCACATTTGTAATCCCAATGTTTCAGAGACAGACAGACTGAAGTGAGAGACCCTGTGTCAGACACAAAGTAGAAAATGATTGTGGAAGAGTTCCAGCATCAACCTCTGACCCCAACACACTTGCACATGCTTTGAGCACACAAAGATGACAAGTTTAAGATAAGGATTACAGAAATGCAACATTCTTTTTCTATATGATATTAAGGGTGTTGATGTTAATTTTTTTGGAGCATGAAAATTTTATTAGAGTTTGAGAGAAAATCAACACAGTAGGCAAGCTGTAAGTCTTGGTGTCTGCTAGGAGGAGGGAGAAGAAAAAGAAGAGAGAAATACATGCCTTTTAAAGTTAGTATCTGAGAAAGCTAGCAGGGTCAGCAATGGAGGGCAAGTACCACATGGCAATGGTGGGGAACAGCTTCAGGAAAAGTGAAAAGTAGTCCACAGTATCAAGGATGTATGTCCTGGCTTTGACCAGTATTTAAAGAAAAGAATAGAAAGCCTCTCATTATTTTCTGTACTAATTTGGGTATTGATTTGTTATTTTTTCCAGTGTCTTAAGGTTCATTATCAAGTTGTTTATTGAGATCTCTGATTATTTTTTTAATGTAGTGGGCCTTTAGAGCTGTAATGTCCAACTTAGAAATGATTTCATCTTACTCCTTAGATTCAGCTGTTATGTTTTCATTTGGTCTCATGAAGACTTTTATTTCCTTCTTGAGTTTTGTAATGATTCATTCATCATTCAGTAGCTTACTATTTAATCTTCATGAGTTTATATATTATCTCTTATGGATTTCTAGCTTTATCTCATGTGGCAGAACACAGGATGTCGTTTGAATTATCCTGCATTTGTAAAGATTTACTTTGTGTCTTAAAATGTAAATTAATTTAGAGAAGTTTCAACGGTGTGCTGAGAATAATATGTATTGATGTTTGAGTGGAATGTTCTGTATATTAGGACAGGTTTGCAATGGTGGTATTTCAGGCTTTTAAACAAATTAGTTAAAGCCCTTCCTAATTTTCTGGTTGGAATTGAAAAGTCCACTCTGATGGGCCTGCCTTTGCATTGTCATTTGGTCCTTTTCATAGCAGTGTATATACTTTCTTTGTTCTGTACATTTAGTATTTAAATTATAGTATGATGTGGCGTTTTCTTTTCTGGTCCTTTCTGTTTGGTTTTCTCTTGTTCTTTTGTCTAGATAGTCTTTCCTACCCCAGATTTGTGACATTTTCTTCTATAATTTTATTAAAAATGTTTTTATGCCTTAACCATTTAATTCTTCTCTTCTTGTATTCCAATAGTGTTTAGGTTTACCATGTTTTTCAGAATTTTTGCATGTTGGGTTCATACATTTTAAAATAAATTGTCCTCCATTTTGTCTCTTTACCCTGATAGTCTACATGATCCATTGTGGTGGTGAGGCTTTTCACTGAACTTCTTTTTCATTTCCATCATTTTGACTTGTGTTGTCCTCAATTTTCCTTTCCCTTTATTAAATTCTACTTTTGTATCTTATATTGACTATTTTATGCAGCTATTGTGTTCTCTTGGAAAATATTCAAGTCTTTGAGTTGTTTTACCATATTCATGAACATTCTTTTGAATTCTGTATTTGGAATTTTATCTAAGTCATTTTAGTCAGGGGTCATTAATATGGGATTGATAATTTTTGGAAGCACATAGTCTTGGCTCTTCATGTTACTTGTGTTTTCTTTGGGGTCTGCCCTTCTGGGATTAGATTGTTAGTTAAGATTTGCTGTTGTTTTTGTTCTTTTAATTCAGGTTTTTCTGTCAGTGAATGAGTTTGTAGTGTTCAGGAGAGACTAGGGTGTAGTATAGTTGTGATGTTTTTTGCTGGTAGACTGGTTTTCTAGGCACTGGGCTCTATCTCTACTTTGCTTTTATGGTTTGAGTACTATCTGCAGTAACAGCCAGTATTCTCTTAGTTAACCATCTCCAGTAATCAAGTAGCATGTTTCTATAAAACAATTTTAAAAATTTCAGTTAATTAGGGATAAAGGGACCCAGTGGTACTGTGCATACTAACAGTATGAGTAGAATGGAAAAGAAAAGAAGTAAGCAATCCAGTTAGACTGGTGATAAGTATTGTTAATGAGAAGTAAGGGAGGGGGACATACATAGCAGTATGAGTAGTTGATTCAAAGTTTTTAAAAATGGGTTTGTATGTGGGAGTTTGGTTAACTAGGTGAGCCTCTTGGCTTTGGAAGATATAACATGAGGAGGAATGAATGCTGAAAAGAGAAAGGAAGAAAAATAAATAATGAGAGTAAAATAGTAATGTACAGAGCTCTACTATATTCCCCCTACCCCTTTTGAGACCAAGTATCCTGGAACTTGTTATGTAGATGGAGACTGGCCTTGAACTTAGATCCACCTACCTGTCTGTGGCTCCTGAATGCTGGGATTAAAGGTGTTGCACCACCATGCCAGGCTCCCTATTGTATTTATAAAAATGAGAAATAGTTGTAGGGAAGGTATGGAGGTATAAGAAAATGCTTTCTCCCCATGGCCCTTGTCTGGGTTGTACTCTGTGGATTTTTAGGGTCCTGTTCTACCCCTCACCTTGCATGTGTATGGAGTTTTTTGTTCAGTGGGCTGTGACTATCCTAGATAGTCTCCACCTTTTTGCCATTGTTGCCTTCCCACAGAGTTGGAGAGGTGATAACTGTACAGTGCCTATGGCACTGTTTATAGCTTATGTTTAGCTCTGATAGCTTTACCTTTTCCAACTGGGGCACTGAGAGCAGTTTCTGAGGACACCTTTTATGAAATCTCTATTAACACCACATTTGTATATTTCCTTTTGGAATCCTTTTGCTGCCAAGTTTGCCTGGTGGCAACAGCTGCTTGGTTTCAGTTGCAGCAAATTCAGTCTGATGATAGAGGAAGTTCATGATCTAATGGCTGAAGATGTTTGTTGGCTCTTGATCAGATGAGTTCGGAGACTGGAAAAGTAGATGGTGGAGTAATCAAATATTCCTGTTCTTGTTTCTCATACAGTAATCAGGCACTGATTCTCCTACTGATACTGCATCTTGTGAGTGACAGGGGCAGCTCTCCTGCTTATGACCTCAAAGTTTTCCCACCCACCTTAGGCATAGATGGATTGCAGGGGGCGGGGAAGCATCTCTTCCCTGACCATGGCAGATAAGGGTGGGGCCAGGTCTCTTATGCTCACATTCTTGGGCATCTTACCTGAACAGGCCTGTCAACAGGGTCAGCTCTGCTGTGCTGCCCACTTTCCCAAATGTTGTAGCTGGTGAAGGGGAAGGCCAGCTTCCTCTACAACTGGAGGCAGTGAGGGGAGAGGAAGGGCATCCTTCCCTCACTCCCACCACCACTCTGTGCAGGTAAGGTTAGACAGTACCAGCAATGCCTCTCTCACACCCTCAGGGCTGGTTCACCAGCACCCCTGTCTACAGGGTCAACTTTACTGTGCTGCCCAGGCAAAGCATATGGCTTGTTCTCCCAAGTGTTACAACTGATGAGGCATTGGCGTTCAACTTTTTTTGTATGTTCTTTTCTGTGGTTTTATATTACTCTGTGTGTGTGTGTGTGTGTGTGTGTGTGTGTGTGTGTGTGTGTGAGAGAGAGAGAGAGAGAGAGAGAGAGAGAGAGAGAGAGAGAGGACTGAATCCAGGACATAATACTAAGCAAGATTTCTATCAATGAACTATATCTGCAACTTATATTGTTTTTGAGAAAGGGTCTTGCCCACGCTGTCCTTGAATTTGGGATCCATCTGCATCAGCTGCCCAAGTAGCTAAGGTTACTGACACTGGTACCCATTTCTGACTGTAATGCTAATTATTGTTTAGGTAATTTTGTATATATGAAGAAATCTTGGACCAAAGTCTTTCATAAAATAGGCAGTAATGATCTACTGGTTTTATGATAATTTTAGAAAGATGCATTTAGTTACTTATTTCAGCAGCTTTTATGCTGTTTACACTTTGCAATATGAACCAAGAAGGATTTCGTTCTTTCTTTTATTATTGTTGTCCATCCATATTTGTGTGCTTATGTAATTTCAGGTGTACATATGCTAGGGCCCATGCATGTGGAGGTCAAATGTAACTTTTGGGGTTCAGTTCTTGCCTCCCTCTTTTGAACAGAGTCTCATTTGTCTCATTTCTGCTGTTGCTAGTTGGAATGTGAGCTTCCAGGCAAATCTCTTGTCTCTGCACATATGAACTCTTGTCATCAGGCTTGTATGGCAAACAGTTCTAGACCAGCTAGGACCAGTGAATTCAGTAGGTCAGACTGTCCTCCCTGCCTCCAAGTGCATGCATGCATGCTTGAATGCGTATATTCCTAGACAGAGTTTCTCTGTATAGCCCTGGGTATACAAACTCACTTTGTAGACCAGGCTGTCCTCAAACTTGGAGATATGCCTGCCTCTACCTCCCAAGGGCTCAGATTAAAGGTTTGTACCACCACCCAGCTACTACCTTGGAAGGTTTTAACAACACAATTTTCATTGTGATACATTGGCCTAAAGTACCATGTTACATAGTTTCCATCTCTTTAGCAATGTCCTGCTTACTAGGATCTCACTGTGAACAGTTAATGGTAATGTCTATAATAGGACTTGTTAAGGTTAAAATGTTTCAAATTCAACACTTAAAATTTAGCAATTGAAAGTGAAATTTACACACAGCATGTATATAATTAAAATTTTGAGATAATGCAAAGTCATGTACTAATACCATTGAATACAGCTGCTTTGCATTTTTTAAGTTTCTTTCTCTAAAAAAATAAAAAGCTACTTTAACTTGGTATATTTAGTATACTGTCTCATGTTAATGAAAAATATCCCTGATGTCAACAGGCAATTCACCTCATGGATTTTCTGAAAAGTTCTACCTGGTTGTGATAGAGTGCACTCAGGACAACCGTTCACTGTTACAAATGTGGGATTTACACTTAAGGTCCATTCCTGTCTCACTGGGTAAGTCTACTTACATATTTTTAGTTATACAAAATATGATTTTATTCACTTTTTTATATGTGTGTATAGTTACTTGATCATATCCTTCTTTTCCCCTCTTCCACTTCTTCCTGTATTATCCTTTCTTAAACCTGTGTCTCCTTTTCCATTGTTTAGAATTAGATTTTGAAACCATTCTTATATACTGTTGATAATTATGGTTTATTTAGAATGTCAAAAGTAAAATAACTTTCTTACTTTCTTCTTGTATATAATGTCTACAGTCTTTATCAGCTATGTATTAAAAAGTAGCAATTACAATACTTATTCATATAGGGTTCTCTCCCAGTTTTTGTTTCTGGTTTTTTGTTTTACAGATGAAAAAACAGACACAAAACTATCAGAAGCTGTTTGGCTACCAGAAGAGAATTATTCCTCTTCTCCAGAGAAGATCCTATCTCCATTTTCACAGAGATTCCAGGCATGCAGAGCAAACCTTCAGAGCACCAGCAAGCTGTCCCTGTTCTCTGAATTGGTGTACAGCAAAGAGATGGATTTGCCGGAAGGAGTGGAAATAATCAGTGTTAAGCCTTCAGCAGGTGTGTAAGATCTACCAAAAGAAACTAAGCCAACTTTGTAAGGCCTGAGTGCTTACCAGGGTTTCTAAAAGTAATACTGCAACTCACTCTGAAATACACACAAAGTAGAAATGAAATAATTATACTGAGAACGTGAAATTGAAGGTTTAAATTTCTTACTGTTTTATAATGAGACTCTATTAAAAATAAAAAGGTGTTTGGGGGCCATATAGTGAAAACTTTTTTTTCTAGTGTGAATTTTATTTATCCATCTACTTAGTTCTCTTGGAAAGGATTAAAAATGATTTTATTCAGCTCAAAGAAATTGATAACCCTAATGTAACATTACTTTTGTTTAAGGCTTTAAATAACATGACAGTTAAGATGAAACGAACTTTAAAATGTGGTAGAGGCTTGTGGATGGTTCAGTGGATAAAGGAGATTGCTGGTAGGCCTGACAATCAAGAATTAATCTGAGTTAGATTCCTAGGACCCACATCCAGCATCTTCCCTCAGTCACTTTCTGTTTTTTTTTTTTTTAAGATATATATTTAATTATGTGTATGTCTGTGGGATATGTACATATGAATGTAGGTGTCTATGAAGACCAGCCCAATCCTCTGAAGCTAGAGTTTCAAGTAGTTGTAAGCTCCTTGACTTAGGTGCTGAGAGTCAAATTGAGGCCCTCTGCAAGAGTAGCATGAGGTCTCAACTGCTGAACTATCTCTCTAACCATCTATCTTTATTTTTTTGAGGGAAGGTCTTTTACTGAACCTGAAGCTCATTAATTTAGCCATGCTGGCTAGTGAGTTTCAGGAATCTACCTCTTCCTGCCCAATCTACCTCTTCTACCCCACAAAGTTCAGGAACTTCTATTTCAGCATTTTTCTTCTTATTCCAATTTTATTGTTGATAATTTCATTTGTATACAATGAAATATGATCATATATAATCCCTATTTACGTCCTTCAACTCCATCTATATCCATTCCAACATTTCCCCTTCCCATTGCATGTCTCTTTTTTAATTTTTTTTTTAATAATCCACTTAGTTCAGTTAGCGCTGCCCATATGTGCATACATATGGGGCATTGGAATACTATCAAGGGCCACATCCTCAAAAAAGAATGATTCTCCTTCAGAAACTTACTAACTACTCATAGCTTCTCACTAAGGAGTAGTACCTGGATACCATCTACCCATTTATGCCAGAATTTTGGCTGGCTTGATTTTGTGCAAGTAACCACAGCTGCTTGAGTGTAATAGCCATGTCATATTCAGAAGGTAGTATTTTACAAAACAACCCATCCTCCAGCTGGCTCTTAGATTCTTTCTGCCTTGTCTTCAGTGATATTCCAGGAGCTGGGAAGAGGAGAGTTGATATAAGTATCTCATTTAGTTGATATAAGTACTCAGTCTCTTACCAACTCTTGAACCAATTGTGCATCTTTCCATTGACTGCCATCCACTGCAAAAAGAAGCTTCACTGATTAAGGTTTAAAGCAGCCTAGGTTATAGTTATAAACATAAAGATTGAGATAGCATGACCATTTAGCAAAATAATAATAACAGGTACTACTCATGGTCTTTTAACTAGGATTATAGTACAGGGCATGAAATTTCCTCTTGTACAGTAGGCTTCAAATCCAGTCAGTAAGCATTTTGTTACCCTCCAACAGTAATGCCAATTGCACAAACTGGCATATTTTACTTGATAGGTCCGTATCATGACATGTATGATTCAAAGCTGGGTAAGACCATTAATGTCCTTTTTCACCCAGCCTCCTGCATAGCATCTTATACTGTACAAGCTCACTACCATGGAGGAAGTTTCCTGGACAGTTTGAATTTCATTTCTGTGTATCTTGCAGCCAGTGTGTATTGTCTGCAACAATAGAGTGACACAATTTAGTTGTGGGTAATCAAAGGCAATGGCAGTATCTGTATTGTTTGTAGACCTCTAGGACTTCTCTGAGCAATGACTCATAGGATGGTATAACATACCTGGCACTGTCATTCATTCTGGGAGTGATGTTGTCCAAATATGAAGGATAATTCCATTTAAACTTTTAAATTTGGTTTTTTCAATTAGCTTACTAATTGATGTGTTTCACACCCACCTTATTACATGGGTTCTGAATATCCGACCTCAGATTCTTGTACTTGTGCATCAGGCACTGAATCAAGTGAGCTATCTCCCCTAGCCTAGTTACCTATATTTTACAAATAAATTTAGCCGTATATAGTCATACCCATTTGTCTGCTGTTGGATATATTTTATTTTATTCTACAGTAACACAGTTGAGTAGTTGTAATAGAGATCCTATATCTGCCAAAGCCTGAAGTAGTTATCAATATCCCCTTAAATTTGACAACCTGTTTTGGGGAACTAATAGTATATATTATTAGCATAAATATTAAGAAGACAGTTTAATGCTATGTCAGTTTATCTAAATAATAATATCCAATTCTCCACTAGGGACTGCGATAACCACCACCATATGTTTTTTGATGTGGTTTACAGTACTAGTAAGAGAAGTCTCTATTTCCAGTGATTAGTGGTCATTGTAGACACATGGATGCACAAAGTACTGATAGAAGATACTTAACTTCTCCCCTCTAAAGCTTAGGGAAAATTGCAGAAAAGGGGTGATAAGAATGTAAAAACCAGCATATAGAAAGGTGGTGAAGTGTCATTTTCTGGGCAAGAGAAATTCATAGCAACTGCAGGTACCTGCAAGGGTTTAGTATATTAATGAGCCTGTCATCACTCAAGTATGGATGGAGGAGGGACTCAGGTTTCCCAGCCTCTCACGGCTGAACTATTTGCTACTTATAGATTCAGAAAGAGGAAATGTGATTGCCTTCAGCAGGTTCCAATGAATAGTTCCAATCAACTAGTGATACAAATGACCTTGTTTAAGCTATATGGTCAGAAAACAAAATTGAAAGTCATGAACCTAGGAAACACACTAGTGGAGGTGGGTGGGTGAGTGGTAGTAATGGGAGGGAGAAAAAAGAAGGTGAGGAGGGAAAGAAGGAGAGAACCAGAATCTTTTATAGTGCAAGCATGAAATTGTCAAATAATAAAAATAAAAGCCTATAAGGTGACCTAAGATTGGGCAGTCATACTTGTATTGAAAAATATGAAGAAAATGGACCTAGAAAAGCTGGACAGATTTTTAAAAATATATTGATATGTTAAAATGAGACACATAGTTATAAAACTAGCAAATGATGTGTGAAGAATCAGGATAATAACTTTTATTAATCCTTTATACTACAGTTGTTCAACTTAGAGCATATTTAATATGGATTGTTGGAACTTTAACCTATAAAATGCAAGAATTGAAATAAATTTTTTGAATTTTTAGTTCTAGGTGACATTTTTGTAGTATTCCTCTTTATATTTAACTGTATGTGTATGTGTGTGTGTGTGTTTTGGGGTATATGCATGAACACATATATGGAACCTGGGGCAACATGAATTAGTTTATTCTTTTCTTCCACCACATAGGTTGTGGAAGTAAACTCCTGGAGTCAAGCTACATTACTCACCGAGCCAGCTCCTATAGTATATAGCTCATTAAAAGCTTGATCATGAGCCTTAAACTAAATAAGACTCTCATGTTCTTAACAGTAGTTTTCAGCAAAACAGCTAAAACTTTTAATACATAGAAAATATAAGTAATTATTGAAAATGTTAATGGTTTATTTTCTTTCTAGGACACCTGAGTTCATCTTCCATATATCCTGCATGCAGTGCCCCTTATTTATTGGCAACTTCATGCTCAGATAATAAAGTAAGATTTTGGCGATGCAGAGTAACAGATGGAGAATCGGCTACATCAAAGAGTGGAAAAATAGATCTTGTATATATTTGGGAAGAATGGCCATTACTCATTGAAGATGGACTTCAGAGCAATAGTAGTATAACTGTACCTGGTAGGCCTATAGAAGTGAGCTGTGCACATACTAATCGTTTAGCAGTAGCTTATAAGCAGCCTGCATCTAATAGTAAATCTCAGGAATTTGTGATGCATGTAAGTATTTTTGAATGTGAGTCTACAGGAGGTTCATGTTGGGTCCTTGAACAGACAATTCATTTAGATGAGTTAAGTACAGTGTTGGATTCTGGCATTAGTATTGATAGCAATTTAGTGGCCTATAATAAACAGGAGACATATTTATTCAGTAAAGAAAGTATTACATCAAGCACAAAACATTTGGTTCATTTAGATTGGATGTCTAGAGAAGATGGTTCTCATATCTTGACTGTAGGAATTGGCTCAAAACTTTTTATGTATGGACCCCTGGCTGGCAAGGTACAAGAACAAACTGGTAAGGAAAACCAGGCATTTCCTCTCTGGGAGAGTACTAAAATTGTACCTCTTTCTAAATTTGTACTATTACGAAGTGTGGACTTGGTTTCTTCTGTAGAAGGTGCCCCACCTTTTCCTGTTTCTTTATCATGGGTCCGAGATGGCATCCTTGTTGTAGGAATGGATTGTGAAATGCATGTATATTCCCAATGGCAGCCATCTTATAAACAAGAACCTGTTACAACAGATTCATACAATGGAAGCACTCCATCTATAGTAAATTTAATAAAACAAAGTAACTCATCAAGTTCTGGACTACATCCTCCAAAGAAAACCCTTACTCGATCCATGACCAGTCTTGCACAGAAAATCTGTGGAAAGAAAACTATGTTTGACCCTTCAGTGGATATGGAAGATTCTGGTCTTTTTGAAGCAGCTCATGTACTCTCCCCAACTTTACCTCAGTACCATCCCTTGCAACTTTTGGAACTCATGGATCTTGGCAAAGTCCGGAGAGCCAAGGCTATCTTATCACATCTTGTCAAATGCATTGCTGGGGAAGTTGTGGCTCTGAATGAAACTGAATCCAATCATGAGCGCCGCCTTAGGTCTCTCACCATCAGTGCTAGTGGAAGCACCACCAGAGACCCTCAGGCATTCAACAAAACTGAAAACACAGATTACACAGAGATAGACTCTGTCCCTCCACTTCCTTTGTATGCCTTACTTGCAGCAGATGATGATAGCTATTGCTCATCTTCGGAAAAGTTTAGTAATGAAAGTTCCTCAAGTAAAAACAACCATGTATCAAAAGAAAGTTATGATGAGCTTTTCCAGACTTCAGTTCTGATATCTGAGAGTCACATGTTGGAGACAGATGAAGAAAATACGAAGCCCAAAGTTATTGACCTTTCACAATACAGTCCAACTTATTTTGGTCCTGAGCATGCGCAAGTTCTTTCTGGCCATTTACTGCATTCTAGTTTACCAGGGCTCACTCGGATGGAACAAATGTCTTTGATGGCCTTAGCAGATACAATTGCAACTACAAGCACTGATATTGGAGAAAGCAGGGACAGAAGTCAAGGTAAAAGTAAATTCTGTACAAGGTGGGAGGAAATAAAGATAATTTTACTTATTTTCATAGAAAATGGTCTTATGTAATTTTTAATAAAAATGATATTATGAGGGCCTTTTAAAAAAGTTACTACAAAAATTCATCTTTTGCAATCATATCAGTCATCATTAATAACTGTCTACTCAGTACAAAAGATCCAACTGAACCCCTGTGAGTTTAGCAAAAGTACAGATTTTAAATAGCCAAGATTAAGTGTTTCCAATTTTTTTTCCTTTTGTGGGAATAATCCAATGTAAAATATTACATTGTGATTCAGGATTTTTCAAAACTTAGCATTATTGTGTACTCTTGCCTAGAATAACTAGTATAAAGACAACATAATTAGGTCTTTTCATTACCAAGAATTTTTTTTTAAAAAAAATTCTATGCTATGAACACATTTGAATGGAAATTTTCTATCATACTGCAAAAGCAAAGTCTGAAATTAGCAAATCCATTATTTTAAACCAGATATATTGCCTAGTAGGATTCACCATTGAAGTAAGCTTGAGAAGAAAATAAGGATTAAATTTGGCACAAAAGGTTTTAAATTAACAAAAATTAGTTTATACTTCGAAGGAAATATTATTATTAATAGATACTAATTTTATGTATGTTTATTTTAATATTTTACTATGTTACTACTTTTAGCCATATATAGGAAAAATCAGGACTTAATTACCATACTATTAGCATAAACTATATCCTTCAATATTATAGCTTATCATTGGGAAGTAGATATGATTTAAATCCATTATAGTAAATATTACTGTAACATACCACAGAAAGCATTAAACTCTTTAAAAATAAAAGATTCAGGTCAAAGGAGGGCAGATTATAAAGAATGTTAATAGTGTATTAACATTCACTTTAAGTGTATTCATTCCCATGTTTAGTTTTCAGTTATTTAGTGATGCTGTCTTCTCTGTAATATAAAAATTGTATGGAAAAAATACTTGTAAAGTAATAAACATTTTGACAATTTAACAGTATTTTATTCTTATATATGGTATTGTGACATACGGAGATTGCAAAAATTTTTAGTATTTTAGGCTTATAAAGTTGTTTTTAGTATTTCATTTGCTTACAAATGTTGTTGTTTTGTTTTTCACATAAAAATAAACACTTTTTTCCTGGTTATAGGTGGAGAAACTCTAGATGAATGTGGATTAAAGTTTCTTTTGGCTGTTCGACTCCATACGTTTCTTACAACTTCCCTTTCAGCCTATCGAGCTCAACTCCTTCACCAAGGTGATTTTGATATCTATTGCATGGAGATACCAGGAAAGAAAAAGACAGACTTGGTAGGACAAAAGAAGAGAAGTAAAGGATAAGATTTATCTGTCCACAGAACTGGTAAAATTAGTGTGTATTCCTGACATAACTAACAGGAGAGTATTACAGACGTTATATGCTGATATATATATATATATATATATATATATATATATATATATATATATATATATATGATTAAAGTAACAAATTTCAATGATGTTAGCTTAAATCCAAAGGCACATGGTCTCAGGACTCAGGCATTTGAAGGTAGTGCAAAGTGCCAGTATTATTGGCTGCATTGTTCTAAGCAGTGGGACTTGGGCCATGCAGGTAAATCATTTACTCGGTGATACCTGTCTCTCACTTTTTCCTCTATTCCTTTGTTTCCCTTTCTGCTTGCTTTCACCCCTTATTTTGCATTTTAATTTAGGTGAGTTTACCACCTTAGTTAATATAATCCTCTCCACAGCTATGTCTAGAGATCCATCTCTCAGGTAATTCGAAATTCTATCAAATTAACCTTTTAACTAGTCAACACAGTCACTCAGATATTTAATTTTTATAGTGAAAACATTTGAAATGTACTCTTCAATTGTTTTAGTTTTTATTATTTTTACATTCCAACCCCAGTTTCCCCTCCCTCCCCTTGAAATTTACTCTTTATGAGTGTAAAATCCACAGTTGTCCCTTTTAAGAAGGTAGTAACCATGTTATGCATTACATTTATAAGCATTCCTCCTTAATCAGTGTCTCCCCACTACCCCACCCCATTTTGGTAGCCACCATTCTATCCTCTGCTTGTATAAGATGCGTTGTAGATTCTGCACTTTAATAGAATAGTGGAGTATTTCTTTTTCTGTCTTCCATTTAGTACAATGTTCTCCAGGTTCATTCATGTTGTTGCAAGTAGCAGAATTTTTTTAAAGATATAGGATTCCATTCCATTGTGAATATATACATTTTCCTTATCTATTATCTGTTAATAGATATTTTAGTTTTATTTTTAACACAGCTATAATGAATAATGTTGCAGTGAACATCAGAAGCATTTAATTCTTCAACATACTAATTTCAAATTCTTCTAGTCTGTATCTAGAAGAGGGAGTGCTGAACCATATGGCAATTTTATTTTTAGTTTTATAAAGCAGTACTACATAGTTTTCCATAATGACTATGACAGCTTTTATTTTCACCAGTATCATATAATGTTTCCCTTTTCTCCAAATCCTTGGAAAGAAGGATTTTTGTCTTTTGATATAGTATCTTTCTTCCAGATGATAGGTCATATCACATTGTGATTTTAATTTGCAATTTACTGAGATTTTGAAGTCTTAAGCATTTTTTCAACATATTTACTAGTAATTCATCTCCTTCCCTTCCTCCCTCCCTCCCTCTCTCCCTCTCAGGGTTTCTCTGTGTAACTACCCTAGCTGTCCTGGCTTGGTGCTCACAGAGATCCACCTGCCTCTGCCTCCTGAGTACTGGGATCAAAGGCATGCACCACTACTGCCTGGCTGTTTGAATTTCTTCTCTTACCTCTATTCCTATTATTCTTAGATTTGGTCTTTTCATAGTGTCTCATATCATTAATTTTGTTTTCTTTGACTGGGGTAGCCATTTCTTCAATTGTACCTCTTCTGTCACACCTCTTGTATTCTGTTGGTCAGGTTTGCCTCTGAGATTCCTGTTTGGATTCCTAAGTATTTTATTTCCATATTTACCTCAGTTTGGGTTTTCTTTATTGATCCTCTTTTCACTTTTAGGTTTTGAAGTGTTTCCTTCATTTCCTTCCATTGTGTGTGTTTTCATAGAATTCTTTAAGGGTTTTAGTCATTTCTTCCAAAAAGGATCTTTATCGTAATCAAATATTTTAAGGTATTTGTCTTGGGCTTCAGCTATGTTGCAGTTCTTAGTGCCTACCGTGGTAGGGTTGCTGTGCTCTTGTGGAGATGTATTTTCCTGATTGTTACCGGTTTTTACACTGGAATCTAAGCACATGTGTTTGGGGTAATTGAAATTCTAGGTGTTGATATCTTGTCTTTGGTGGGTGTATGTTTTGTTCCTAGGGTTCTGCTGCTCTTTATGGTTCTTAGGAGTGCATTGTGTGTGGCCCTGTATTGCCTGGCAGGGAATTCTGGGATTCTACTAGCTAGGTGTTGCCACTGGGGGTTCAAGGTAAATGTTGTTTCTAGATAATGGGAACTGTACGTTAGAAATAGGAATGAATTGAGAGGAACCTAAGGCAGTCCACAGGAGGGAAGAATGCATAGTATTCCATCAGGATATTCTTATTCCCCTAGAAATGGGGGCAGATAGTGAGGAGAAGCCACAGCAGGTAGTCTGTTACAAAACTGGGCATGAGATTGGGGGGGTTGGATTTGTAGGAGAGGAGGGGAGTGAAGATCTGAAGCTTGCCTACCTGCTCTCCTGGCCTACTAGCTTCTCTGGCAAAGTTAGTTGGAGGGTTTACAGGGAAAGCCTGCTGGATTTGAAGACTGAGATAAAGCGGTAAGTGGGGAACATAGGTTGCAGGGGAAATTGTGTGTTCCACTGGAGATGGGGGCAGAGGTAGAGGAGACCATAGCAGGTAGTCTGTTACAGATCTGTGATGAGACTAGAAGATTGTTTTTTGAGGAGAGCAGGGAGAGGTGAAGATCTGCAGTTAGCTTACCTGCTTCCATGGCTGGTTTTTAAATCAAATTTCTTTTTCTTCTTGCTGTTAAGTTCCTTCTGTGTTTTGGACTTTTTTTGAGGTGGGGGGAGGGAGGGAGGCAGAGAGGGAGGGGGAAGGGAGGAGAGAAAGACATTCACTATATAGCCCTGAGCTAGCCTGGGACTCATTATGTAGACCAGGTTGTCTTTGGACTCACAGAGATCCATTTGCTTTTGACTTTAGAATGCTGGGATTAAAGTTGTGTGCCACCCCACCCTACCTTGATATTGAATTTATTATCAGATATATAGACAGCAAGTACTTTCTCTTAGTCTATGTACTGTTTCTATTCTTCATGCCTTTCATCCTTTGCTATTCGGAGCATTTTAGTTTTATGTCCCATTTGTCTATTTTTGTTATCTATACTTCAATCGTGGAGTCTTCTCCTCAGATTTTCTTCAAGTAGTTTTATAGTTCCAAGTCCTACATTTTAATTTAATTATTCTTCAATGATTTTTTTCTTTATGTAATTTCAAGTTTCTTACCTGTCTTATTTTCCTTCTTGAAGAACATCTCAATATTTTTTTGAAGAGCTGATTTTCTTTCCTTTTCCTGAGGAAGTATTTCTTTAAACCTTTAAGGATAATTAGATGAATGTATTATTCTAGGCTTGGTATATTTTCCTCCTAACACTAAATATTTCGTTTTGTTCTCTTGATAGTATCATTTTCAAGGAGAAATAAACCTTTTACTTGCTTTTCCTGTGAGTAAGGCTATTTAGTGTGTGTGTGTGAGTCTGATTTGGTGGTGATGATGGTGGTTACATGCTGAATAACAGGTTGTTTCGGCCTGCTTTGTATTTTCTGAGCATCCTTGATTTTGATTAATTTCAGAATGACCCTCGCCACTATTGATTAAAAACTTTATTTTCCTTTTTTTCTCTATTCTCCTACTGTTAGTTCAATTATACTTAAACACAAAACCACAGTTCTTGACACTCTGTTCTAA
Organism: Cricetulus griseus; assembly: GCF_003668045.3. Lineage (NCBI taxonomy): Eukaryota > Metazoa > Chordata > Mammalia > Rodentia > Cricetidae > Cricetulus > Cricetulus griseus. Next base: position 188,488,437 of record NC_048595.1, on the reverse strand, counting down.
TTGTTCTTTTTGTTGTTGTTGTTTGTTTTTTGTTTGGTTTTTTTTTGTTTTTTTTTTTTTGGTTTTGCGAGACAGGGTTTCTCTGTGGCTTTGGAGGCTGTCCTGGAACTAGCTCTTGTAGACAGGCTGGTCTTGAACTCACAGAGATCCGCCTGCCTCTGTCTCCCAAGTGCTGGGATTAAAGATGTGCGTCACCACTGCCCGGCTAATTGTTTTCTTATAGTTCCAGAAGTTGACTGTTTTGAGCCTACTCATGACCTCATTGATGACATTCTTTTTTTTTTAAGATCTATTTATTTGTTTATGCATACAAGTGCTTTATCTTCATGTACCACCTTTATGCCAGAAGAGGGCATCAGATCCCACTATAGATGGTTGTAAGCTACCATGTGGTTGCTAGGAATTGAACTCAGGTCCTCTGGAAATGCAGCCAGTGCTCTTGACCTGTGAGCCATCTCTCCAACACCATTGATGGCATTCTTAATTTACATTTTGATTTCTCCTATTTCCTTTAGACATTTATGCCTTTCTGTCTGCATATATCTTTTTTCAGTGTTTTTTTCAACAATATATTCTTTATACTACATGAAGTCTATCTTTAAAATAATCTTATAAGTCAAAAGTACATTATTGTTGAGTGTTGAGTTTATTCATCTTATTTGATAAAATTTGATGCCTATTGATTCCCCTCCTTTCAGCCCCTGAATCCACCATTGTACTCTTGATTCTGTGAATTTGGTTCTTTGAGATAAATTATGCTTATCATTAATGTGACTCATTTGTTTTAGTATAATGTCTTCAAATTTTATCTGTGTTACATATTGCAGAATTTCCTATTCCATTGGGTGTGAAATCATACTTTTAAAACCCATGCTTCTACAGATGGGTATTTATTGACTATTGTGAACACTACTGCAGTGAGAATAGAATGCCAATATCTTTTCAACTAAAAGAAAGTATTCCTTAGCATAGGTTAAAAATGTAAATCCATATGTATTAAAGTTATGTCTTGTAAACAATCATTTATTTTCATCAGTAATATTAAATAAAATGTAGAGTGAAAAGACAGAATAGAAGCTGAGCATTATTACGTGTATTGATCATTAGATTGCTGACACAAATGTTAAATATCAGTTTTAAAATATCCTATCCAATATGGTGAGCCAGCATGATAACTATGGTTATAGTCAAATTGTATTCTGTACTTAGTCGGATCATTTCATTCAGTCCTCAACACTGTGTGTTACAGTGTTGTAACGATGCACATTTCTTTTTCTTTTTTGTTTTGTATCCAAGACAGGGTTTCTCTGTAGAGCCTTGGCTGTCGTGGAACTCACTCTGTAGACCAGGCTGTCCTCAAATTCTGAGATCCGTCTGCCTCTGCCACCTGAGTGCTAGGATTAAAGGCATGAGCCACTACCCCCTGGGTTTTTTTTGTTGTTGTTTTTTAAATGATTTATCTATTTTTATTTTATGTGCATTGGTGTTTTGGCTGCATGTATGTGTGTGTGTGTCAGATTCCCCGGAACTGAAATTACAAACAGTTGTGAGCTACTACATGGGTGCTGAGACTTGAATCTGAGTTCTCTAGAAGAACAGCCAGTGCTTTTAACCATTGAGCCATCATTTCAATCCTTTATTCATATTTTCTTAATAAAACCTGAGTCATAACAAAAAGTGAAACAAACCAAAAAAAAAAAAACTCCCAAAAATGTGAGTCATTAAAAAATATAATAACTTCACCAAGGCTATATATTTTATTTTGTAATATACCTGGAATATAATGTTTGTGTTCTAATTTTGGAGTCATTAAAGTGCTGTGCTTGGTCTACTGAGTTACACTTTTCATTTGATACCATGAAGTTTTTTACTTCTATGGAGATAGGACATGTTAAACAGATGTTTGAGGGAAAAGAGAGGCAGTACTAAGAGGAAGGTATACCTACATGGCTTCTTCTCAAGAAGGCTGTGGGTAGTAGCCAGAGAACAAAAGTACTGCAGCACAGTGATATTTCCCAAAAGTGTTTTGTATGTTTTCAAAGAAATAGATGTTAACTGTATTCATTGGAGTGGTATCATTGTTTGGAGAATCAACAATAAAAAATAAGTCATCTTTCTAGGAGCAATAAAAATTATATATAGTTATGAGCCAGGGGAAAGTTTGCAAAGTTGGTAAGTCACATATTCCTCAAGAGCAAAAGGCCTGTCCTCAGAGAACACGACCATGCCCTAGAGTATCTGAGCCAGGTGGACTTAACACCATCACAGTTTTAAGTGGCCACAGATAGAATAAACCTAGAGATGCTTTCTTAAATCATAAATACAGATGAGTACTTAGTGATGGTGGCTCCTTAAAATCCTTTACACTTTTCACTTCTTATGCTATTTCCAAGATTTTACTCTTGCATCAGTTATGGTAAAAGGACTTTGCAAAGTTAAAGAATATGTCATTTTACTCTGTATTTTAATCACCTGGATTGTCTTTAGTGATATACACAGTTCATTGGCATATTAACTGAGGTTATTTGGAGCTAATTATATAAATAATTAAAAACCTAAAACATTTATGTGTTTATTGGACATATAAGTACATTTCTGATAATCACTGCTTAATATTTGCACTGTTGATAAGTATTATTTTCAACATTTCTTCAGGCCTCTCTACTGGTCATTTTGCGTGGGCATTTCATTCCGTAGCAGAAGAAGAATTGCTGAATATGTTGCCAGCCATGCAGAAAGATGATCCTACTTGGTCTGAACTGAGAGCAATGGGTGTGGGCTGGTGGGTTCGCAATTCTCGAATCTTGCGCAAATGCATAGAAAAAGTAAGTTTTTATTGGGGTATAAATATAAAATAGTATATTTTGATTATTTGTTTAATAGCATCCTGTCCCCTCTGATAATAGATATTCCATTTTGTTTTAGTAACAGCATCATAATTTATATTTAATGATCTCAGTACTTTGCTCATTCTGGCCTTGAATGTGCAGTTCTTCTGTCTCAAACTCTTGAGTTATTGTGATTCTAGGCCTCTGCCTCTAGGCCTATCTATGTTTAACCTCTAGTGAACACATTTATTTACTAGTGTACTTCTGAATTTCTGAAGTATTTTTTGAGAAAATTACAATAGTTTAGGAGGATTTCTATAGCCCTGACACCCCATCTGTGTATACTCTGCTACTGTAAATGCTTCTGTTACTAGTTATGTATATATATATTGCTTATTAATGCTTGTTTATGTGCTTATTTTTATTTCAATTTTAACATAGAAATATCATGTACTGATCTTTTATATAAGTACACTCCTAAGCTATTTTTGTAAAAGATTGACGACTATTTTCCAATTGTAGGTAGCCAAAGCAGCCTTTCATAGGAATAATGATCCTTTAGATGCTGCAATTTTCTACCTTGCAATGAAAAAAAAGGCTGTGATTTGGGGATTATATCGGTAAGTAAAAGACTGCTTCAGAGCTAAAAGTCATTTTTCATTTTCATTATGCATTCAGAGTGAATGCATAAAGTAAAACATGTTTTTATTGAATATGTTCTTAGTTGCTGTTTGGGTTAAAGGAGATTCTTGATAGGGAAAAAGATTACTTGTGTTCCGCGTTAGAAGAAACCAGATGATGTCACTTTAGTTTGTTTTAGCATTTATTAGTCTAAAAACAAGTTTGGTTCTTTGTTTTCTTATTCTAAGAACATCACCAAGAAGCAGGGAGGAAAGAAGTGGAGTAGAAAACAAATTTGTCAAGATGAGTTTGCATCAGCGTTGGGGAGGAGGAGAAGATAGTGGAGTCTGGGATAAGCATTTGTCCTCTGTTATTAAAGGGCATGGGTCAGTGTGTCCCTGAAACTGTTACTCTTCTAGGTGCTGTCGTCTCTTTCCTCTCACTTGTCAACAGCACCTAGTCTCCAAAATTACTATTCGTTGGAGGTTCTGTTTCAGAATGGCAACCTCTGGGGGAAATCTTAGTATAAATATATGAGTTTTCTAAAAATCTAAGGTTTTTCAGGATTGTTTTCTATCAGATTCCATTGATTTTTGATTACCAAAAATGTAATCAAATGTAATCAAAATGTAATCAGTGTGGACTGAAGTTTTCTGTCCCACCTGGTCCTGCAGCCGTTTAGTCCCAAATAAACACATTGAGGCTTTTATTAATTATAAACTGTTTGGCTCAGGCTTTTCTTATCATCTAGCTCTCTCTTAATTATTAACACATAACTACTAATCTGTGTATTTCCACATGGCCTTATCTTACCAGAGAATGCCCAGGCGACCTACCTTCCCTGGTAGCTACATGGTGTCTCTCTCTGCCAGCTGCTCCCTGACTTTCCTTTTCCCAGAATTCTCCTAGTCTGGTAGCCCTGCCTATACTTCCTGCCTGGCTATTGGCCAATCAACATTTATTCATCAACCAATAAGAGAAACACATATTCACAGCATGCAGAGGGATATCTCCCTTCAATCATGTTTCGAAATGGATAAAGCAATATGGTTGATGAGGTTTTAATTTATTACTAGCATAAATGTTTATGTGTAAATTATCTTAATGTAACTATGTATTAGTAAAATTATTCTGCATGAATTTAAAGGTGACTTTTTTTCTGAGTGTTTCTAGTTCAGTGTGCACTTTGCAGTTTGTAAGAGAATTTTTTTAAATAACTTGTGAGATTTATGTATAAAAGTAAATGCTTACCTAATCTTATTTTTTAATGATTTATAAACTGGCAAATGTTTTGTTTTCATTGTTATAACTTTTTTTGTAACTGAATCTTGTTCTGTAGTGCAGACTGACTTCAAATTATCCATCTTACTCCTTGAAAGTCCTAACTTTGAAATCCTAACTGTAAAAGGTTGATTCCAAAGTAGTATTTTAAAATTTTCATAAATTTTGTTCCTATATAGAGCTCAAAAAGACACCAAAATGACACAGTTTTTTGGACACAATTTTGAGGAAGAGAGGTGGCGTAAAGCAGCTTTGAAAAATGCCTTTTCTTTATTAGGCAAGCAGCGGTTTGAACATTCAGCAGCTTTTTTTCTTCTAGGTGGTTGCCTCAGAGATGCAATTGAGGTAAGTAATTGAACTTTCTTTGATTTGGGTTTTTTTTTTTTTTTTTTTTTTTTTTTTGGTTTTTCGAGACAGGGTTTCTCTGTGTAGCTTTGGAGACTTTCCTGGAACTTGCTCAGTAGACCAGGCTGGTCTGGAACTCACAGAGATCGGCCTCTGTCTGCTTGCTGAGTGCTGGGATTGAAGGCATGTGCCACCACCGCCCAGCTGAACTTTGTTTTTAACTAATGTTATCGTTTCTTTAAGCAATTCTTTTAAATCTTAATTTTTTCATTTTAATTTAACTAGTAGAAATAATACAAGGCTAAGTACCTAAACTAACTGATGATATTTCACAGTAGCTTTTACACTTTTATAATTTAGCTGGAGTGATGTTTTACAGAAGATAAAGCAAGTTTTGTAAAATTAATAATTCATGATTGCACACTGAAGTGTGTTTGGCTCTTTTGCTTAATGGACTTAAAAAAGTATCTTTTTAATTTTAGAATTCTAGTCTGCTCAAGTGAATTGAGAAGAGTTGAGATTTAAGAGTAAAAATTATAGGTTATACTGGCTAGAGTTATCCATTTCCTCAAGTCAAATTATTTATAAATACATGCTTATTAACAACTAATAGATTTGCAGATGTTATAAATGTTCATTTACTAAAGTAGGCAATATGCATGCCATTATTGCATTTATTGCTTGTAAAATTTAGAGATTAATAAATCCCTGTACATTTATGGTAAATAGATTATGTTTCTCTTAAAAGCTGACTTTGTTTATTTATAAACAATATTTTTAAGGTGTGTCTTGAGAAACTGAATGACATTCAGTTGGCTCTTGTAATAGCAAGACTCTTTGAGTCTGAATTTGATAAGTCTGCAACATACAAATCTATTTTACGAAAAAAAGTTTTGGGAATTGGCTCTTCAGTCAATGAACTCAGTTCATCGAACATAAATGCACATCGTGACCCCTTTCTTCGGAGTATAGCACATTGGATTTTAGAAGATTATAGTGCTGCTTTGGAAACATTAATAAAGCAACCATTTACAGAAGATGAAGGTAAGTTGGTGCTTCCTAGATTCAAATAAAATGTTGCTAGTGTTTTCTCAGAATGTAGTGCACTGTGGTTTAATGTAATAATGAATATTAAATTTTTGATCTTTATGACTAAATGGGGTCTGTTATTTCAGAAAGATAAACCATTTAAAGTAGAGAACTAGATTTTCTCTTTTTATGCAATAAATATATTGAACATAAATATTAACAGCAGTTGATTTTAAAAACTTTGGAGAAATGGTAAAAACCCAATTTTTAATATTAGGTTGAGTTTTCAGCTAATCAGTTTTATAATTCTTACAGGAAAAAATATATTCAGTGTAAAGAAAGCTGACTTAAGGGATGTGATAGGACAACTATAAACTAACCAAATCCTTGACTGTTGTTTTCTTGGGATCAGTAGCATATAGATTATTTTAAATGTATCTTTTAGAACTCAATTTCTGGTTTTCTTTCTAGATTTTTTTTTTTTTTTGTGTGTGTGTGTGTGTGTTATTAATGCAAGATCACATTCCTAGACCCATTTAAATCAAGATTCTTCTGAAAGACAAATGATAATGCTGGCTTAATTGATAATACCAGTGTGATAGGACTACATGCAGAGAGAAATATTTGAATATGGGATAATTTTAGTGTGACTACACAGGAGTAAATTTTATATGGCATGTCAAAGATTAAGAAATTAAGGGTAACTACTGGAGTTTTAGCTTGACCAATAGTGAATGATATGATGGAGCATTGATTAGATCAAGAATCTTTCTTTAAGTAGATGACCTTTGGGCAAAGAACTGGTTGAAATATGCAAGTGGATAAAGGCTGGTATGCACCAAGGGCATAAATAAGAAACCCTCAGAGTAAAAGTGTGTGTATTTCAATAGAAATGAAATGGGGAATTTAGGAAAGAGGAGATAGAGATGTGCAAATTAACAGCATGTAAATGGTGTTTAAGATTGTAGGACTTGTATGAGTTTAACTCCTCAGGGGGTTCGGATAGAACATAGTATTTATGGTCCGAAAAGACATCTTACTGTAGAAGTGTATCCAGGGAATCGAGAGAAAAGAGCTAAAGATTCTATTTAAAGGTATTGCTTCAATTTAAAATACAGTTGTAAAGTGTGTTCTTGTCTGTTCAGTGACATGGATTAGTGTGGTCTATTATAATTTATCCAAAGACCTGGTCAAGTTTCCTCAGAGAGAAAGGGGATTTTCACACAGTCGTGAATTCTCAGTTCACATCTTAAGCTTCTCTTGACTTACAAAGTGAATTTTCTTTCAGATCAAGTCATGATGTCAGCCTGTAATCCTATGGTTTTTAATTTCTACAATTATCTAAGAACACATCCACTTTTGCTAAGACGTCATTTTGGATCATCTGACACATTTTCAAAGCAAATGGCTTTAACAGGAAAAAGTGGACTGGCAGGAACAATTAATCTAAGTGAAAGAAGATTATTTTTTACTACTGCCAGTGCTCACCTAAAATCTGGCTGCCCCATGTTGGCTTTGGAAGTATTGTCAAAAATGCCCAAAGTTATCAAGAAAACAAAACACTTTTGTAGAGCATCTAGTTTTTATACTAGTAAAGATTCTTCTCCATTACAATCGGATACAAGAGAAGATAAGTCTTCTGCTGTTGACTGGTCACAGTCAGTGATGAATGGTTTTGAATCTTCTTCAGAGGGTTCCTCAGAGAGACAGTCAAACTCCACCTTTTCTTTTGATTGGAGCCAACCAAGTATGGTATTTCAGGATGACTCTTTGGAGTTGAAATGGGATAGTGATAATGATGAAGAAAATGAAGATCCTCCTATTTCAATGAAAGAAATAAAACCTTTGCCAAGAAAAACAGATAAAAAATTAGACGAATTAAATAGTTACACTGACTCTTTAAGCACACTAGATGAAGGTGATATTTTAAATCCATCAGAAGATATAATTGCTGTTCAACTAAAATTTAGAGCATGTTTAAAGATTCTCACAGTGGAACTTCGTACTTTATCTACTGGCTATGAAATAGATGGTGGGAAATTGCGTTACCAACTCTACCACTGGCTTGAAAAAGAGGTGGTAGCTCTTCAGAGGACTTGTGACTTTTGCTCAGATGCAGAACAGCTGCAGACCACATTTACTCAAAATACAGGGGAATCTGGATTAAGTGAGGATATTGATCATTTGCATCACCAAACAAAAGTGAAACAACAGAGAGAAAGTTTCCAGGAAAAAAGACAGTGGCTCTTGAAGTATCAGTCACTCTTGAGAATGTTTCTTAGTTACTGCGTACTTCATGGCTCTCATGGTGGGGGTCTTGCATCTGTGAGAATGGAATTAATTTTACTTTTACAAGAATCTCAGCAGGTATGTAACATTTTTGTTTTGTTTTCGAGGCAAGGTGTCATGTAGCTCTCGCTAGTCTGTAACCTCCTATGTAGACCAGCCTGACCTTGATTTCACAGAGATTTCCCCCCCCCCCCGCCCCCCGCCTCTGCCTGTACCTCCCAAGTGCTGCGATTAAAGGCATGTGCCTTCACTCTGGCAGATATATAGCCTTAATCAGTCAAACATAGGACATGTGCAGGAAAGGAAAGGAAGTAATATAATTATGTTAAATTTTAAAGCTTTATTTAAAGAAAAAGATACTGTATGTCTGAAGTAGCTTTTGGTATTGTTTTTTTAGTTTCAAATGTTAATACTTGTCTTTGTTACAGTTGCTTCAAGGAATGAATCTTTATGTGTAGTCATAGTAGGAGTTGGAGGAGCTGTGTACATTACAGTTGCAGAACAGATCGTGTCAGGTGTTATGACTTGCTTAATTTGTATGAACACAGTCTTATTAATGCCTTCTGAGGTAATGAGCTTTACCTTATAGAGGAGTGCTAAGAGTATTACCATTTTAGATACAGCCATAGATACATTTTTCCTTCTCAGGTCATAACAAATTCAGGTATATGTACTCTGAATGCTTTTATTTTTAGTTTTGAAGCTTTTTGAAAGATCCCCTGAATTACTAGGAAGTAGATTAAAACTAAAAAATATTTGTTTAACTTTTTTTCCTCTTTATTTTTAAGGAAACAGCAGAACCAATATTTCCTAACCCTCTGTCAGAACAAACTTCAGTGCCTCTTCTCTTTGCTTGTACAGCCAGTGCCAAAACAGTAGTTGCCAATCCATTGTTGCACCTTAGTAATCTAACACATGATATTCTACATGCCATAATAAATTTTGATTCACCACCTCATCCTGATAGCCAAAGTAATAAAGTAAGTATGCTTCATTTCAAGCTTTTTCTGTTACCAATGTATATTACTTAGATAAAATGATAGATTTTATTTCGTTTTTACACATGTATAAAATGTTCAATTGTATTGTCCACATACACTCTCTGTTAGACCCCTCCTCTCCTTATGTACTCATTTCTTTTCTCCTTGATTTCTTCTTTTCTCAAGTAGGCTTCCCTCTACCTTCAAGTACTTGCTTTCCTGAATCTGATTTATTTTGCTTCTTATGAGTATTTTCAGTTTGATTTTAAGCTTTTAATTTACTTACACAGAATGATAAAATGAAGATATAAATGTTAATCCTTTCTAATAAAACAAATAACAGCAGGCTAGACATAATATTCATTGTATTAACAATTGCCATGTAAGGTATCTGGTTATAGGCCAGACTTACTGTGTTACTTACATCTTATAGGATACTTGAGCTCTTTTTAAGTTCAGTGTGTCAATTGTTTAATCTCCATTAGTTTCATTAAGATTAAAAAACTGGGCTGGAGAGATGACTTAGTTGTTAAAGACACTTACTACCAAACCTGCATTGGATGCTTTGTATCTACATGGTGGAAGAAGAAAACAGATTACTGCAACAGATTACTGCAAGTTGTGGAAGTTGTTCTTGGCCTCTATATCCACACCAAGACACACACAAAACACAATTAAAAATCTAATACACACACACACACACTTAGAAGCAACAAGTATATATCTAGACAAATCGTAGATTCCTTACCCTTTTTTATTGAGTTAAAAGTTGTGTGTATGTGTATGAGTTCACACATGCCACTGCACATATGGAGGTCAGAAGACATTTGCAGGAGTCAGTTCTTTCTTTCTACTATGTGAGTTCTGGAAATCTAACTCATGTCATCAGGTTTAGTGACAGGTGCAACCCATGGAGCCATCTCTCTGGCCCTTCTTAAATTTATAAAGAATAGAATGTTTTCAATGGGTGGAATACTATATTTTTTAAAGGATAGAAGCTTAATATTTCAGTGTAAAAGCACTAACAGGTAACTGAATTATTCCCATGACAATACTAAGCTACACATCTTAAAAATAATATCGAGTATATTGTCACCTGTCCTCTGAAGGCTAGCAGAATTAACTGCTAAAAGTTTGAATTCCTAAGTTTGTTCCAGATTTATTGAATCATCCATGAGAGAGACTTAGGAATAAGTTTGTTACTAAGAAACTTGGAACTTCTTTAAAATATACTAAACATATGATAGTTAATTTAATTGATCACACAATCCTCTTATCCCTCTCACTGTACTTTATCTCCTGTTGAAACAATAATTCATCTTTCCTCTCTTGAGATTCCTTTAATGACGGGTTTTAATTGACAGTTTTGGCATATCCCTTGGGATTTTTTCTGACATCGCCTTAAGATTCCTGCTACTTCCCAGGTTATGATAAAATACTAGTTTGATTTTCTGCTCTCCTGATAGTAGACTCTCCTTCCACAATTTATTGGGTTTCCCCCCACTTCTTTTCCTGTATTACTCTATAGTAGAAATCCCTACAGTACATACTACATAATTTGAAAATTAATTTTCTGAAAACTGCTCATTTTCAACAAACTGCATTCCTTATTGTTACTTTATCACACATATATTTTAATGGTGTGTGTGTGTGTGTGTGTGTGTGTGTGTGTGTGTGTGTGTGTATGCATACTTGAATGCTACAACTTACATGTTAGAGGACAACTCTTGGGAATCACTTCTCTTCTGTGTGTGCCTTAGGGAGCAGACTCAGGCTTGTTAGAAAATCCTTTACCTGCTGAGCTATCTTGCTGGCCTATTAACATTAATTACAGGAATCCATGCTGTATCATCTTAGCTTTGCCTTCCTAAATACCTGCTGCTGCTTAAGAACTATCCTGAAATATGACTGGCTTTACTTTCATCCCATCAGTTGTTATTTCTTTTTTGAGTCAACTTGGCTATTCTTTTTGTTTGTTTGTTTGTTTGTTTGTTTTTCGAGACAGGGTTTCTCTGTGTAGCTTTGGAGCCTATCCTGGCACTCGCTCTGGAGACCAGGCTGCCTCTGCCTCCTGAGTGCTGGGATTAAAGGCATGCACCACCAATGCCCAGCTCCAACTTGGCTATTCTATGAACTCATTTATTCTTGATCATTCTGGTGTATAACTAGATTCTAGGTGATACAGCCCCATTTATTTTCTTGTGACTGACAGATTTGACTTTATGTGTCTTATCCTCCAGCTAGGCAAGTCACATGCGTTCAACTGGTCTCTTCAGAGAAGTAGAACTGATAGGATGTATGAAGAGTGCAGTGGAGTAGGAAAGGAGGAAGAGGGAAGAAATTGTTTATAAGTAATTGGCATATGTGACTATCTTAGTTTCTATTCATTGTAGTGATAGCTTATAAAAGAAAAGCATTATATTGGGGGCTTGCTTACAGTTTCAGAGTGTTAGTCTATGGTCATTGTGACATGAACTGTGGTGGCACACAGGCATGAGGCTGGATCAGTAGCTGAGAGCTTATATCCTGATCCATAAGCAGGAGTCAGAGACAGACAGGGCTTGGCATGAGCCTTTGAAACCTCAAAGCACACCCCAGTGACAGACTTCCTCCAACAAGACCACACCTCCTAATCCTTGAACAGTTTACCAACTGGGAACCAATCATCCAAATATACTAGCCTGCAGGAGTCATTCTCATCTAAGCCACAACAGTGACTGTGATGGCTGAGGTTGCTCAAGGATTTATACATAGTGAACTAGTGGATAGAAGAGCTGACCTTATAGTTCCAGTCCAGGTTCAATGCTTAGGAAGTAAGTTCTATTCTAAAGGTAAACAGCATGATATCCAAGAAGAGCTCATGTTTCAACTAGACCTTGAAGATGGGGAAGGGAGAGTGATGACCAAAAAAAAAAAAAAAAATGTGTTGCTTCTTACCCTCTCTTCTTGTTAGATCTCCCAGTCAATTGGCAAATGAGAGGTCAATCTGTTTTAATCAGACTACTTTAGATATTCTTGTCTTCTAGAAATACCCTTTGCGAGTCACTCAGAGTAATGTAACACTTGGTTTCTCTTTGGTTTCTCTTTGTTACACAAAAGGTTCAGGGATTTAAGAGCAACAAGAGTAGAATTTGCCTTTTAAGTTGTAAGCTGAGGGTTCACATATTTCTTCTGTTCTGTTCATGGGTCAAATCAGAGACCAGTAAATAGAGAAATAGATACAAACCCTATATTGGAGAGATACTATCAGTTATTATTATCATATTTGCATTCTTCTGGCTTCAGTATATGATATTTTTAACCGTAGGTCTTATTGATAGTTGAAGCCCAAAAAGCAAGTAGACTTTTATCTATCATTACCCATTTTATCTACATGAAAGACTTAACACTTTATAATCAGATAATCTTTTATATTCTAACCTGCTTTCTTCTGCCTTAATCTTCTTCATCCTGGCTTCTATTATTATAGCTCCTGTCATGACAGGTTAGAATCCTTTCTCCCTTAAAACAGTTATTTGCTTTCACTGCCAAATGCAAATAAACTATACATTGTTGATGTTTTTATTCCCTACTATATATATTGTATATAGTTATTGTACTTATTGTATATAGTTTTTCTTGTGTTAGTTATAGTCTTCCTTTTTGTATTAGATAAAAAAGGGGAAATGTGGTGATATTTTGTTTATGATCTAACAAAGCTTGCCTGAAGATCAGAGTGTAAAGCTAGCCACACTAGTCAGCCATACAGGCCAGGTGGTGGTGGCACACACCTTTAATCCCAGCAGCCACACTAGTTAGCCATAGAGGCCAGCTGGTAGTCCAGGTGCACACCTTTAATCCCAGCACTAGAGAGGAATATAACATGGGAGGAGACAGGAGTCAGTCAGTACACAGTCACTCTAAGGACAGGATTGCCCCTTTTGGTCTGAGCCTTGGTAGAGATAAAGAACTCTCTGGTGGCTGGCTGCTTTGCTTCTCTGATCTTCAGCTTGAACTCCAATATCTGTCTCTGGGTTTTTATTATTCATACTACAACTGCCTTTCTTATTTTTCCTTTCTCTAAAGTTTCATTCTCAGATGACTATAATGCATGCTAGCATTTGCTTCAGTGACCTGTCATAAGTGAACTGTCATTTATTACATTTACTTACTCATATTTTGTTTAAGAAAAAGCAAACTGTGTTTTGAAGGATTTCATATTGTTCTGAGTAATTCATACTTCTCTTCTTTGTTATGGAGAAATTTGGTAATAGGTTGTGTGGTTTGTAATATCTGCCAGAGAACTCTGTCTTTTCTTTAACATTTCTATAGAGTGACTTCTGTGGGTAGAAACTGTTCTTAGGGGGACAAAAAGAAGAATGTAGCCTACAGAGGCAAAAGACTTTTCATTTCCTTTCTGGCAAAATTATAATTAAAAAATTCTACTTAAAGTAATTGTGTATTTTTTTTTCAGGTATATGTAATGCATACTTTAGCAGCTTCACTTTCTGCTTGTATTTATCAGTGCCTTTGTGGTAGTCATAACTACAGGTAAATACCTTCTTGTGAAATTTAAGATCACTTTCAGTAAACAGTGAGGTTTCCTATCTATACATTATTAATTCAAAACCATACATAACACCGCTTTCAGTAAGTGCACAAAGCACATGACTGAGATGTTGAATATTTTTTCATCTATGAAATTTCAGCTTATACCTTTATGACAAAGGACACCAAAGCTAACCCTTGTAACTTACTTAGCTGCTTATAATTGATCACTACCATCATGCTAAATATTGTATAGATACTGAGAAACTAAAACTAAGTAAAATAATCTTTGCTTAAGATCATTTTGGTTAAAAACAGGTAGATGAATGGGTGATAATATAGCATCATACTTGAGTGATAAGTTCTATAATTTGGTATATTCTCTTCAAATCCTATATTTTGTATAATTTGTTAAAAGCCTAAACATTGACATTCTAGTGTGTATCTTTAGTTCTTTGAAATACTCTGACATTGTTTCTCTAAGCATTATCTGTCTTCTATTTTTTACTCTTTGAGACAGATACTGGAACTCTATGTCCATGCTTTTTTTTTTTTAACTTCATGCACTCTTTTATCTATTTGTTTCATTTCCAGACAAATCCCTATTTTATTTTCTATATCTTGGTGCATTCTTCTGTAATATGTACTATTTTCTCTCTAGGTGGTATATGTTTCAGAAATTTTTTGTCTTTTTTTCTTTTTATTGAAAATATATTCTTTTTCATAAAATATATCCTGATTACAGTTTCCTCACCCTCCTTTCAGTTCCATCCCACCTCACCTCCACCCAGAACAACTTCCTTTTTGTCTCATTAGAAGAGAACAGGTTTTTCACTTTAAGACTGCAAATTGGTTCTTTAAATTTATACATATTGATTGTTCATATTTATGCAGTACAGTTTGTATGACAATGTACACAATGTCTGATGATCAAAACTGGATATTTAGGTATTTATTATTCTTTGTGATAAGATTCAAAATCCTGTCATAGGTATTTTGAAATAGCACAGTATACCAGTAGCCACTGTGCTGTGCTATTAGACATTAGACATTATTCCTTATATCTAACTTGTTCTTTGTTACACTGCCTCTCTGCTTTGCCCTCCTTTCCTTAGTTTCTGGTAACCACTATTCTACTCAGCTGCTTCCATGAGATAACTTTTATAGAATCCGTATGTGGGAGAAAAATGGCAGTATTTTTTAACCCCTGTGCCTAGCTTGTTTCATTTAATATGATGTCCTTAGGATTCATTCATTTTACCACAAATGAAAGATTAATGATTGTGTCTTTTAAATTCAAGTTGATTAAAAGCCAAGCCATAGATAGCTCTTGGCTGGGATATTTTGTCAACACCGAGTCAGTCAGTAATGGGTGCAGAGGGTTAACAGGATTGGGAGCTCTGCATTGTTTTATTTTTATTTAAGTCCTGTTCCTACTTCCAGGTAGTAGTACTCTTCCTGGTACGTGTTAAGACTAGAGTGATCTTTTATATCTAATCCTTTCTGTTCCCTTAGTTGATAAATCAAGATTTTAGAACAATTGAGCATGGGGTGCCTAACTTCCCCAACCCCACCCCCACACACAAATAACACAAACCCTACACCTAAGGCTCAGGGAAAATCATGAAAGAGGAAGGAGAAAGATTTTAAGAGATAAAGAACGAGGATTCCTGCTTCAAGGTAATCATTTCTAGACATGGAAAGTAAACAAGAGCCATGAAATCTCAGCAGTGTGTGCCCAAACAGCATAGAGAGGGGAATCTTATGATCTCACCTGTAAATTAAGAGCTAAAAAGCAGTCAGTGGATGCTGAGATAGGGAGAATGAATGAGTTTTCTCCAGGGAACAAACCTCTTAATGGGTTACCAGTCCCAACTGATTAGCCACATGAACAGATAAGCGTTTCTAAATGGACTCAGTAGGTTTATGTGTGTGTCTCTCTCTCTCTCTCTCTCTCTCTCTCTCTCTCTCTCTCTCTCTCACTCACACACACACACACACACACACACACACACACACACACACACACATAGCACTAATAAGTCAAGAATTTGAAAAAGATCAGGAGGGACATAAGAAGAGGAATAAATGATGATGTAAACAAGTTTGAGAAAAAAAGAGTGAAGTTGTAGAGAACTTTGAGTTAGAGGCTAGTACTTGAAGTCTGCCGTTTCCTTATCTTCACAAGAAGATAGATACCTACCCAAGTTTGTAATGAAGTGACTTCATACCTGATTGTGTCATAGCTTTTCCTACCTATTTAATACACATATTTCTCAATTATCTAGAGGCTGGGAGTTCTCAGCTAGTTTCTGACTTTCTTTCAGAGGGATTCAATCCATTGATAGATGTTTATGTTACACCTATGGGTGGAGGGAAATTGAGCCTATGCCCACTACATTTTCAATCAAATAGCTTTGTTTTAAAGTTATACATGTAAGATTGCTTCTTGTGCCCCTAAATAATGTGTTTGTTTTTAAGTGTATACTTTATATTTCACTAAATAAATATTCTAGACATTTTCAAATTTGTTTTAGCTTAGAATATATATATTTACACTTTAAAGGATACTGTTTTAATATAATGTAGCACCACAGAGCATATAACTTACAAATAAAAACAGTATAATTTAAGAACAAAAATTTCTATTTAAGGTAACTTAGAAATTGTATCTAAGAATGGGAATATGGAATTCACCTTAGGTTTAAATATTGTTTCCTTTCTTAGTTCATTTCAGACGAATCAGTTTACTGGAATGGTGTATCAGACAGTACTGCTTGCCCATCGACATTCTTTGAGAACAGGAAGTTTAGATGAATCAGTAACTCCCAACACATCACCAGCTCAATGGCCAGGTATAAGTAATTTACATATATGAGTTATTTTTTTAACCTTATTTGAAATGTTAAATGATAAGAAGGAGATTTGGCTTAGTTTTACCATTTGATGATCATTGTTAAATATTGCTAGATTTGACACCATTACAAAATCAATGCAAATTCTTTGGTTACATTTTAACTTAGTTGCAAAAGGCTCTTGTTACATGTTAGCGAATAAATATTTCCTTGATCATTATATTAAAGTAGCTCATTATGTTAAATTGTTTCTTAAACAATTCTAAATATTTTATCAAAATATTTATGCCGTTAACATTTTAACTGTGAGATTTGACATAAGTTTTAATTTTCAGTTCATCTAAATTAAACAAATATTTCAGCAATTGCTCTTAAACCATAATAACCTACTGGTTATGAATCCAGGTGAAAGGGGGGAGAATATTTAATGCTGAATGAGTACATTTTTTTCAAAAAGTAGAAAATGTGTTTAATTTTTAACTTTAAAAGGTTTTTGGTTTTTCGAGACAGCGTTTCTCTGTGGCTTTGGAGGCTGTCCTGGAACTAGCTCTTGTAGACCAGGCTGGTCTCGAACTCACAGAGATCTACCTGCCTCTGCCTCCCAAGTGCTGGGATTAAAGGCGTGTGCCACCAACGCCCGGCTACTTTTAAAAGGTTTTTATTGTTGTTGCTAATGACAGGTTTTATTTGTTTGTTTCTTCCTAGGAATAAGTTGTCTAATTCAGCTTTTGAATTCTTCTGGTGAAGAAGCTCAATCAGGACTTACAGTCTTGCTTTGTGAAATTCTCACTGCAGTGTATCTTAGTCTGTTCATTCATGGGCTGGCAACACATTCTAGTAATGAACTATTTCGGATTGTAGCCCATCCCCTAAATGAAAATATGTGGTCTGCAGTATTTGGTGGAGGAGTACAGATGCACTCAAAGGCCTCCTCTGGTAAGTTTTTACTGTCTTTTCCCTCCTTCCTCCCCTCTCTCCCTTCTCTCTTCTTCCTCTCATTTTTTTTTTAAAAAGCTGAAGCTTTATTCATCTGGATAACTTTATTAACTGTAATTATGCTTAGATTTTGTGTCAGAAACTCTTGTTATTCAAGACCATCAGCAAAGAATAATGTGGTAGAAAATGAAGTGTTAAAGCTTCTGGTGCAGTTTTCAGTCTTTAAGATTCTCCTGCACTGATGATTAGACTGTTTAATGTACTTGAATTTGTCTCTTAGTAGTAAAATCTTCATTTCTTTTGAAATACACTGTCACTTTGGATTTTGTTGTATTCCAAATACAGATTTTTCTCTTCTTTCTTTGGCAGGAAGGCACTTTGCTATGCCTAGCCCTCACCAGGTAGTGGTATTCTCCATGGAATGTGTGGGCTTTTCCAAAGCTCTTTCAGCCATCAGTTCTCATAGCCCTCCCACTCTTGCAGGCAAGATCTTAGCTTTAGAAATAGGCTTTTACAATTTAGCTTGCTTTGTGTTGTTGTTGAAGGGTTGCATAGAGTGGGATAGTTTGTTTTGTTTGGCATTTAAGAAAAAATGACAAATTTCTTTTACTCAAGCCATATTTTTGATTTAAAACAATGATTAGCATTTTATAAAACTCTGCTATTCCATTGTAGTTTCAAATACGGTTTTGTATATTTTCTGTCCCTAAATTTTACATTTCTGAGTGCACAAAACCAAATGAAAAAGGTTGCTAGTTCTGATCATAGAAAATCACAGTATGGCTTGAAATGACTGAGAAAGCATTTCCCAGAAGGCTGCTTTATGATTTGCATATTATGATTGGCTATTAGAGTTTTTGGATTTCTAAGTGTTTTTAATATTATGAAAAGTAAATAGTTTTAAGTAATTGTATCCTTTCATTTCTGATGTTAAAACTACATGTATTATATTTAAATAAAATTAAAACAACCCACCTTTTCAACTTGAAAATTATTCTCATGATGTTTTCTAAACCTTC
The DNA here is from genome assembly GCF_003668045.3 of Cricetulus griseus. NCBI lineage: Eukaryota > Metazoa > Chordata > Mammalia > Rodentia > Cricetidae > Cricetulus > Cricetulus griseus. The sequence continues at coordinate 188,469,727 of NC_048595.1, read as the reverse complement.
TTTTTTTCTGATTTATTAACATACATTATAGTATTGGTTTTCTAGTTTTGTGGATTATCTGGGGTAGATTGAGGGCTTAATTTACACCAGAAAGCCTGTTACTATAATGGCATTAGATTTTTAAAGATTACTAAAATATATAAATTTAAATATTCAAATAAAATATTGGAAACATTTTTTTTGTGGTTTTTCGATCCTGAGTGCTGGGATTAAAGGCGTGTGCCACCACTGCCCAGCATCATAATGTTTTTTAAAGTTACTTTCCATGATACATTTTCTATCAATTAAAAAAAAAAGACTCTGAAATTCACCTTGACTGTATTTTTCATATATCTGAGTTCATGAAAAAATTTTCAAACCTTAACATACGTTAGATTCAAAGGTCAGGGAGTTAATGATTAAATTAATAATTGGTAAATTAATTTTGACTCAATTTTTAATATTTTTAAAACATTATTTAAGACTCGATTAAATTTATTATTTAAATTTAATTTATCTAAGGTTAAGTTTTGCTAAGCAATGTTTATCTATGGTTTAAGATACAAGGTATATTATTAGTCTAATCTTAGCTTTAACTCTTTCTTTTTCTTTGATGCTGAAAATTGAGCGCAGAACCATGTGCATGCATGTTAGGCAAGCTTCTGCCACTGAGCCAAATCACTACCCACAGTTCCACGTATTTGTGCGAGCACAGATAAATATAAAGAGCCTTACTCAAAAGTCAGGTTGATCCTTATTTAAACACTAAAATTTATTGCTTGTTGGCAAAAAAAAAAAAAAAATAGCATTGTACAGTTGTAAGGATCTTAACAAATGATTATCCTAATCATTTTCTCCAATAATAAAACATAATCACATAACCAAAAATTATCTGTATGTTTACCCATTTGGATTGGGGACAGGCTAGCCAAATAAAATAATGAAAACACAGTTATCTTGTGGTAAGGCTAAATGTAAACACATCCAATTTAGGCTTATCTGTCTTTGAGAACTCAGAAACTAATCTGGATATAGTCTCGAAAATCATATCAAGTGCACTTACAGGAACTATGAACAGTATGATTTACAGGGACTATAAATTACATTATTTATCAGTTGATGAAGAGGAAAGGCTTTTGGTTCCAACACTAATGTAGTTTGAAAGGGAACAGGAAGAAAAGGAAGCCAAGGGAGAGGAGTGAGACTGAAGAGAGAAAGGGAAGTAGTGGATAATAGAGTATTGGCGGTCAAACAGCCAGTCCTGTGAAGCAAATAATCTGAAAGGCCAGGAGAAAAATCTGAGGACCAGAAAACAGTCAGGATAAAATACCAGAATGCTGGTAGTGTGAAATGAAACTCTGAAGTCTTAGTTTTTCAGACACATTATTATATTCTTAAAGCACACCAATTCAGCAAAGAAGTCTGAGTAAGTTTAGGTATAGATAAGGAATTTCTTTTCCTGTTGCTATGATAAGATAGAAGCAACTTAAGAAAATGTTTATTTTAGCTCACGGTTCAAGGTAGAGTCATCATGGCATAAAGTCATGGCAAGAGGAACTTGGAGCTGCTGGTCATGTCATTTCTGCACTTAGGAGGTAAAGAACAGTGAATGTCTGCTGCTTCTCAGCTCCCTTTTTTTCTGCTTGCATAATCTAGGATGTCAGCCAGGAAGTGGCACTACCCATAATAGCACCTCAGTCAATACGAGGTAATCCCCACAAGTGTGCCCAAAGACCAATCTTCAGGTGATTCCAGATGCTGTCAAGTTGACAGCATTAACCAACACAGGAATAAAAGAACGTGTTTCAGAAAGTTGATGTGAATTCAGTCAGCATTAAAATATGTGTATTTTAAGTTTTTAAATTTAGCCAAATGAAAATTGAGTAGTCTAGGGTATTTTGTTTTCCTAACAAATCAGTATTCAAGTACTGTTTACTGAAAATGAAGTACTTATTTGGACCCCCTAAATACATGTTCTCTAAGAAGTGTTTTCAGATTTAGTGCTAGGAAGGCATTTGAAAGTTGGTAATTGTGTTTCTTACTCTGGTATAAAATCATGTCTTAAGTGTTTTGAAATAATTGTATTATGAACTAAATTAAAGTTTTTTTCTGCATGTCTCATATACTTTGTTGTGATCATTTTACTGATTATTATAGTTTGGTTTTTGTCACTGTGCAAAGAGCCATGGAGGAACTCTGCTTCCTAGATATTCCCTGGCTCATGCTCAGCTAGCTAGCTTTCCTATTTAGCCCCCTGTGGCCACCTGATTAGGAATGACAGCTGAGGATTCTTAGCCAAAAAGTTAATAATAGAAATAACTTACTTACTTATATGTTAATGAAATTTCTTTATGAATTCTGCATCACATGAAAATTTTGATGCTTATAATTGATGCTTATAATTATGTGTGTTCATGGTATTTTTATTTTGTGATAATTGTTAAAGTTGAAAATTAGAACAATTTATAAAAATTATTCTTTTTATGCAAACAGTTAGAAATCCATACTTTTGCTTCCCGCATTGTAAATTTTTAGAATTTTGCATCTTGTGAGAAAATTTGCCATGAAACTTGTGGATTTTGTCTTCTCAATAAGTTTACAGAAAATTTTATATCCTAATTATAGAATGAAATATAAAATGAGTATTTTACTGTGGTAAGCATGTCATTTTTTTTTATAAAACTGCTAATGATAGATATTTTGAAGACATTTAAAGTTATCTCTGCTCTCTTATTATTTATGCTAACTATAGATCAGAAAGTCCATATCATTTGTATATGTAGAACTTGTATGAAAACTCAGTGTTTTATTAGTGACTGTTACATGCTGTTACAATCATCACGTTAGCAGAATAACACTTTTTACCAGAAAAGGCAAGTACATTTAACATAAACGTCAGTGACTAAACACAATTGAGCACGGCAAACACTCATTGCTGGTGACTGATTGCTAAGAGTTTCTAAAAGATGGCCAACCATGAAAACACTCACTTTAGAGGGAAATGAATTCATGTTTGTTAGTCTTAGGTTTTTAGTAAGGGTCGTGTCATATCAAGCTTCCCTTTATGTTTAAATACCACTTATTTTTGTGAGAATGGGATATAATAAGAAGCCTTCCTGGATGGCTTGAAAGAAATGTAAATGTATATTTTTACAGATAATCTTTTATTTCGTTATCAAGGCTGTTTGATATATAAAGCTAGAAGCGATAAGAAAAATTAGTACATCATCTGTCTGACCTAGATACCCTCATTCAATGGGTAATAGTGTTTAATAAGGTTATTAAATCTAAGCATATTGTCTTTCTGTAGAACTTTTTCCTGACATTTTTGGCTATTTCAAGTCCTACAACAAAATGGGTTGAATATATTTCCTACTGTGGTATGTGTAATAATTTAGAGTTAGTATTTCAGTACATTGATCATAGATTTTTGGATATAAAACACTGTTTACAGAACATGAGTCACCAGACTTAGCCCTGTGTGATCATGTGCCTATAGCACTAAAGCTTGTTTTCTTCCTCCTCCAGCCACTTTCCCTCTCCTCCTTCTTTTCATCTTTTCCTAACCCTGCCCCCCCCCTTCTTATTTTCTGTTTCTTTTCCCTGCTTTTACTTCTCTCCGGCTCTTCCCTTGTCTTTCTTCTCTTCCCTTATATTACCAAAAAAGTCTAAATAGCAGTTTTGGTATTTTCTTGCCATCTTCCGGTGAATCATTTTGTACTTCAACTAACTTGGAATCTTCTTTGGTATAGGATTTGGAGAAAAAGAATTGCTACTTCCTATTCAAATATTTATAAAGTTATTTATTTTTTTTAAGACAGTGTCTTGCTATATAGTCCTGGCTGGCCTGAAATTCATTTGTAGATCATGCTGGCCTTAAACTCAGAGCTCTGCTTGCCTCTACCTCCAAAGATCTGGAACTAAAGCTGTGTGTCACTGTATCTAGCTCGTGAATTTATTTTTATGAAAACTTAAAGAAAAAATACAAAGTAATATATGAGGTAATGATTCTCAGAGGACCTTGAGAGTTAAGTGTTGTTATATCTCATAGTATCATGTCAGTTTTTGAAGATTAGCAATCTTATTTACGAAAAAACTTTATTTAACTCATTGCTTCTTTAGTATTTTCCATTTTGGACTCTGAAGTTTTATTTGTAGATTTCAGGTAGGTTTGTATCTAAAGTACCCTTTGTGGTATGCATGCCTCTAAGAGATTTAGCCTGAATTGTCTTGCTAAAACCAGAAATGGATTTGGGATTTATTTTTATTGAAATTTAATGTCTTTTCTTTTCCATATCTGTATTTCCTTCAACATAAACTATTTTAACTCATAAGTTAACTATTTTACCTTTTCCCCAGCATTTTGGGACTAAGTTTTAATGTCCCCAATTATGAATTTCATGTACTCATTGCATTCCCTCTAGGAACCCCAAAAATAAGTGGGATTTCAGTAGAAAAGGAGGAAATAAAATTGTTCTGCTGATTTTGTTAAGATCTTAAAGAAGTAGTGTTTAAAGCTGGTTACAAAATACTAGTTTTGTGATTTCTGCTTTAAAATTGTAAGCTGGAGATGGAGAAGTAGCTCAGTCAGTAAAGTGCTTGCTGTGTAAATGGAAAGACTGGGTTCAGCCTCTAGAACCCACGTAAAAAGCCAGGCATATTGGCACATGCCTGTTACCCAGCACTGGAGAAGGGGAGGTGAGGACTGGTAGATCCTGGGGGCTTACAGGCCAGTCAGCTAAACTATTGGTGATTCCAGGCTGGTGACAGACACTGATTCACATAACAAAGTGGGTGACACTGAGAAATGACACTTGAAGCTGTACTCTGGCTTCCACATGCATGTGCAAGTATGTGCATACATCACATGCATAACTGCCACACAAATACATACATACATGGATAAAAAAGGAAAATGGTATAATAAATGTTAAGCAAACTTCTTAGCTTTTGATGTATTATTTTTATTATTATATATGTTACCTAAGGCCATTTTCATGCATATATATAATGTATTTGGAGCTTATTCAGTCCCCCTCATACATATTATCCTTCGGCTTCTCACTTCTGCCCCTTGATTGGTTTGTTTATTTGTTTTTAATCATAGTAATATCTCCATGGTAGCAAATCCGGTAATATAGAAACACTTAGAGAAAGCATGATTCCTTTCTTATTTCTCTAGTTTTCCATTCCTATGCCTTAGGAGTAACCTCATACACATTTGTTCATTTCTGTTTGATTTCTTTTGGGAATGACTATTACAGAATGTTTGAGGGTCAGAACTGGATTTTTAAGGAAAGGAAGGGATATTTTTCTGTGAAATCTATTTTAACATGGATACCTCAAAGCAAATAAGAATTATGTTTTTAAAATTTATGGCTTTTTTATTATATCAGGCTTTTCCTCCATGCATGACTTTCTTTTTTCTTATAAATTAAATTTATTCATTTATTTTACATCTTGACTGCAGTTTCCCTTCTCTCCTCTCTTCCTAGTGTCTTCTGCCCATCCCCCCACCCACTCCTCTGTTTTTGTTCAGAAAGGGGCAGGCCTCCCTTGGGTATCAACAAAGCATGACATGTCAAGTTGAGGTAGGACTGAGCTCCTCACCTTACATCAAGTCTGGTCAAGGCAACCCAGTATAAAGAATAGATTCCCCAAAGCCAGCCAAAGCATTAGGGACAGCCTCTGCCCCCATTGTTAGTAGTCCTATAAGTAGACCAAGCTACACAACTGTCACTCGTATGTAGAGGGCCTAGCTTGGTCCCTTGTAGGCTACTTGGCTATTGGCTCAGACTCTGTGAGCTCCTGTGAGCCCAGGTTAGTTATTTCTGTGGGTTCCCTTGTAACGTCCTTGAACCCCCTGGCTTGTACAATCCTTCCTCCCTCTCTTCAGCAGAGTTTACCAAGGTTGGCCCAATTCTTGGCAGTAGGTCTCTGCATCGGTTTCCATCAGTTACTGGATAAAGCATGCCTTTGTTTATTACTAGCTATATTTTATCCTCTCCATTTCTCTTAGGTAATTCATAAAGTCTATATCCATTTTCTATTCCATTTAATTTAATTTTAATGCAACATGTATTGGAAATTTCATTGTTGATCATCAGATGTTAATAAAAGCAAAAGTTTATACAGATTTAAATGTGTTCATTTAATCATTTAGTAGATGAAGTAACTGTCGAACCACTATCATATAGTAATACCTTAGAATATGAATATGTCATTCATCTTTTTCAAAATCACGTAATTACTACATTAAACTTAGGTTATTGTTGCTTCATATATTGCATGTGCATGTTGTATTTTAAAGTTGAATAGTTCCAAATGATAAACCAAAATTGTAATTAAGTCACAAATACCTACATCACTTTGGAAGGTAAGTAAATCTCGTTTGGAACCATTGGCGACAAATATTGTTGTGTCATAATCTGAATTGTTTGCCTATTAGGTCATGCTTATGTCTGTCTACAAGATCCTTATTTGTCTACAGTTGATAATATGTATTCTGACTTAGTATTGATTGAACATTTTTATAACCTATGGATATGTAGCTCAGTGATGCATTAATTGCATGGCATGTGCAAGGCGCTGGCTTTGATCACTGGTGTCATAAAAATCTTTTCAATAAAGCTCCCATATGATTTTTTGCTTCTCAGAAACAACTGTTTTTAGTTTTCAAGGGCAAATGCTGAGAGAATACTGAAATTTTAGAGTTTTTAGAAAGTAAAATAAAGACTGGGTTTTCTCTTTTGTGTAATTCTTATGACTAGAAAGACCATCTCTAGCCCATTTTTCAATTTTTAATAAATGCAATTTATTATGGAAGTCAAAATATTAAAAATATTTTCTAATAAAATATATTTAAAATGTATGAGACAAGTTTGTTACTGGACAAATGATTGAAGTGTGGCATTATTTTTAATTCATATTGATATCTTGTCATCTGTTTTTTTTTTTTTCAAGTGCTTATTAGGGTAGTTTACTAGTAAAATCTGTGCTTAGCATGTATGTATAAATCCCTAGGTTGAATCACCAGCAAACCCCTTCCTCTTAAAAAACACAAAAGTAGAGGGCTATGGGAAATTTCTATCATAATCCTAAGTAAATTGTAGAATGTTTCTTTTTTGGTAGGCATATACAACATCTGTTATACACTACATACAACATATAAATTAGCATTCAGATAATTAAGGACAATTTATAGTAAAAGCAGAAGTTGCTATACAATGCTATTTTTCCTCCTTATTTTTCCTGCCTGCTTTTTCAACTGCTCTGTACTTTCATAGTCATATTTGTGTTTATGTGTGTTATTTGTAGTTATCTTTAGCTTTTACATAAAGATGGCAATTGGACATAGTACTTTAATAATAATTTGTTTTCTTCTTTGTTTCTTTACTAGTTGAAGGAGAAAAACAAAATAAACACTTTAGTCCATCAAAAGTATCTTGCAGAGAATCTTCTCCCATAACCTCTTCCTCAGTAAATCAGGAGTCACTGGCAGTCAAAGAGAAGTTCATCCCACCCGAACTAAGTATCTGGGACTATTTCATAGCCAAGGTAATAAAACATTGATGCACAGAACAGTATTTATGTAGTCAAATGGGAACAAGTGGTCTTAAAATAACTGATTAATTTTGGTACTTCTAAATATTTTCTTTTATTATTATTTTTTTAATTTTAAAATTTTTATTTATTTTACATATCAACCACAGTTGCCCCTCCCTCCCCTCCTTCCACTCCCCCCACCTCCCCCAGGTCCTACTCCCCATCCTCAGAAAAGGTAAGGCCTCCCATGGGGAATCAACAAAGCCTGGAGAGTCATGTTGAGGCAGATCCAAGCCCTTCCCCTCTGCATCAAGACTGATTATAGGGAATGAGCTCCAGAATCCCAGCTCATGCATGAGGGACAGATCCTGGTCCCACTGCCAGGGTCCCTACAAGCAGACCAAGCCACACAATTGTCATGCACATGCAGAGGGCCTAGTTTTGTCCCATGCAGGCTCCCCAGCTGTGGTCCAGAGTGCATGAGCTCCAATCAGTTTTCTCTTTGGGTTTCTCTCTCATGATCTTAACCCCTCTTGATCACATAATCCCTCATCCCTCTCTGTAACTGGACTCCAGGAGTTCAGCCTAGTACATGGCTGTGGATTTCTGCATCTGCTTCCATCAGTTACTAGTTGAAGACTCTATGATGACAGGGTATTCATCAGGCCATTTCAAGCACCCTCTCCACTATTGCTAGGAGTCCTAGCTGGGGTCATCTTTGTGGATTCCTGGGAATTTTCTTAGCACCAGGTTTCTCCCTAACCCCATAATGGCTCCCTCTATCAAGATATCTCTTTGTCTCTCAGCAGGACAGCTCCATCTCTAGGCCCTAAATATTTTCCTAGTCTGGTTTTGAAAATTTCAACTTCTATCGAAATATTCTACATATAAAAAAGAAACTGAGCTATTTTGATCATGCATCTAACCAGTTTTTAAGTCAATATATATATATATATATATATATATATATATATATATACTCTTTAAGACTCTGTATTTCAAACTAAAGTTCTTAAGATAAAAACAGAAGTTAGTTAATATCTTAAATGTTATATATTTAATAGTAGCCAAGGATCAAGAACAAAGAGTCAAAGTGTTCTGGTCATCTCTTATCCATACTCAGTTTATTTTTCTTCTTTTCAATCTTATTTTTTTTTCAGTCTTAGTGATCAAACTTAGAACCTTGTATAAGCCTTGTACCACTGAGCTAAGTCCACAGTTCATCATTCATTTTTAATACTGTAGCCCTCCCTGAGTTGTTTTGACTGGTGTTAATTTTATTTACCAGTATTCATTTAAATAAGATTATTCTCTCAAACTGAATTTACCGCACTGTATAACATATTAGTAACTGCATAAAATGCATACTTCCCTACTAGCTCTTCACACATCATTGTTTGAAAATAGATGCATACTGTGAAAAGCCAATAGTCATATCATTTCTTTCAAAGTTCATCAGTTTTGGATCAATTAGTGCCTGATACTCATCTCACACACTCACAGGTAGCATAGCATATAATTATTCTGATTTCTTGTGTCCCATAAGATATTCTACAGTTAGAAGAGGGAATTAGCAATAAAGATGAAAGTCATAAAGAACAACCTGAAAAGTAATAGTACTAAAATGGAAACTCAAACTGAATATAGGTGGAGTTATAGAAGAGAAAGAGCTAATTGTGAATAATAACATTGTTGATATTTGAAAATTGTGAATGTGCAAATAGAAAGTTAAAGTGAAGCTAAACATAGCATAAATATAGAAGGTAGTTTTGAAGAAAGGGTGGAGTTATTTTATATGTCAAGAGCTTTATATTAAAGATACAGCTATCAGAGTGCAAAAGAATAAAAATTAACAAATTTGTCAGTTGGTCAGTGTACAGAAAAAGTGCATATTTCATGCCATGAATTCTATAGGTATAATGCAAGTACTTTTTGAACTGCAACTAGTAAGTTTAACTGAACAAAATCCTTAATCACAATGTCTAATATTTTAATTATGCTAAGTCAATATTAGTTTTTCCATTTCCCCTATACATAGATAGGCATAGGTAAGGTGGTTTTTCCTTTCTTTTTTTTTTTTAATGGTCTTTCCTTTAAAATAAATTTAACAATTTAAATTTAAATTTTAGGTTTCATTATTTAAAAACTACCTTTATGTCTAACAGTAATATCCATGAACTTGTAAGTTCAACCCTTTAATAGTACATGTTTTTTGTATATGTGTATGTGCACATATGTATGTGCAGGTTTGTATGCATGTCTGAGGGGTACACATGCACATACTTACAGGAGAACAACATCAGGTGTCATTTTTCAAGTGTTGCTTGCCTTTTTGCTTTTTTTTAGACACACGTCTTTACCTGGCCTGGAAGTGGCAGTGTAGGCTAAGCTAGCTGGCCAATAAGCATCAGGAATCTACCTGTGTCTGCTTCCCTAGTGCTGAGATTACAAATACATACCACAATGCGTCTCCTTTTTTATATTGCTTCTGAATTTAGTTCCTTGTGCTTACTTAATAACCAACTTAATAACTGAGCTGTCTTCCTGCCTCTAACTACATATTTTTAGAAACTGTATTTCTTTTTAACACATTAAAATCAACATAAAATTGTCTTTTAATTATTTTTTTACTTAAATTTAAAACAATTTTATTTTACATACCAATCCCAGTTTGCTCTCTCTTCTGTCCTCTCACTTCCCCCACCATCTCCCCATCCCACCCCCATCCAAAGGGTGAGGTCTCCATGGGGGATCGTCTTTCACTAGGGAAAATGCTAGTTCCACAGGTCTCCATATTATGTCCAATCAGTTAGAGCGGAGTAAGTGAGAAACAGCTGAAGAAATTTGCAGTGGCTCCAGTAAAACATGTGAGAGACTAGAGAGATGGTTCAGTGGATAAGAATGCATACTGCTTATGATGACTTGAATGAAAATGGTTCCCATAGTTCTTAGGGAATGACACTGTTTGAAAAGGAGAAGTTCATGTGGCCTTGTTGTAGGAAGTATGTTACTGGGGACAGACTTTGAGGTTTCAGTGAGAGCCCCTGTCTCAAAAACTAAGGTGGAAAGTGATGAGTAAGACAGGAAACAGTGACCTTGCCTCCACACATGTATACCCACATAGATATACATACAAGATTTTTTTTTTAAGCTGAAAGAAAACAGTTTCATGAAAAGCTTTATCTTCATGCTTAATATTTCAATCATGGATCCTAATGAGTGAGTAAGGTTACACATTTTACTTTTAGAACCTACTGATACTTAGAATGCATTAATGTAGCATAGCTCATTTTTCTCAACTGGTTTATCATTTGACAGTTACCTTTAAAAGTCATATAGCCTTCCTATTTTTCTTCCTAGTTATTACCATTTTTCTTTTTAGAATTTTTGCTCAAATGACCAGTTTTTCAGTCCTGCAATATTCTGCAGAGCAGGGGCTGTCTATTTCTTCTGCTTTCTTATGTTAATTGCCAAATCCTTCACATTTTCAACTTTTGGATGTTTTCCATATTGCTTTATAATAATTAACTTCTAAATAATCTCTGGTTCCTCTCCTACTGGCCTGTTAAACTGTATGCTTCAGGTAATGCAGGGAATTTGTCTCTTTCTATCTTTATTTGACCTTCATTTTCGGAGAATTGTTTTCTCTATATATGGGATTATTGTTTAGTCAGACTTTCTTAGCCCCATAATTATTTCTAGGCTAGTTACATCTTCTCCTTTAGGTTTCACTTCTTGTTTAGGCCTTCTGTGGTCATCTTTTACTTTTCTCCATCCTAAGTACTTTTTTGTAACAATTAATATATTTACTTAAGACCCCCTATGGAAAGCCTCACCCTCTCTGGAGAGTAGAAAGGGTATGGGATAGGTAGGTTGTTAGTTGGAGGGGGGGAAGGGAAGAGGGGAGGCAGAGGGACCTGGGATTGACATGTAAAATAATCTTGTTTCTAATTTAAATAAAAAATGGAGAGAAAGGAAAAAAGAAAAAAATATATTTACTTAAGTTTTTTTTTTTTTTTTACTTGCTTGCTTAACTTTACCACCAAAAATGTAAAGCTCTTAGATGGTATTGGCTGTAATTCTTTTAAACATTTCTTGTATTAATCAAATGCCTTTGATTCTAGTGTGAGGGAGGTTGGAGTAGGAAAATCACAAGGCAAACTCTAGCCAGGGCTGTATAGTGAGACCTTGTTAGAGGGATGGGGAGAATTGTGTTACTATTAGATATATCTCAAGTAGACTTTTGGGGAACGTTCTTTTTTCTTTTTTTTTTTTTCTTTTCTTTTTTTTTTTTTCTTTTCTTTTTTTTGGTTTTTCCAGACAGGGTTTCTCTGTGGCTTTGGAGGCTGGCCTGGAACTAGCTCTTCAGGCTGGTCTCCAACTCACAGAGATCTGCCTGCCTCTGCCTCCTGAGTGCTGGGATTAAAGGCGTGTGCCACCACCGCCGGGCCTTGGGGGACATTCTTAAGAAATTTTTTGTTGACTGGGTGAATAGATAAAATTATATCAAAGATACAATATGGTAATTAATAGTTATTTTATTTACAGTGAAATATCCACAAATGGTATTAATTATATGTTTAGATGCATCAAATCAGATATTTGGATGATAAGGTATATATAATTTTTGTTTCAGCCTTTTCTACCCCCTTCCCAGAGTAGAGTGGAGTATGATTCTGAGGAGAGTCTAGAAAGTGATGATGAGGATGATGAGGATGATGATACTTTCCCTTCTGATCTCCATCTCCGGGAACATTCTAACTCAAATTCATTCAGGTATGGAATATTGTATCTTAAGCACTTTAAAAATCATGTTGGCCTATATATATATATAGATAGATAGATAATACTTTTAAAGTAATATGAAATTAATAATTTACTGAATTATTACATACTTTAGTTGATACTGTTAAATTCCTTTCTTTAGCAATATTTTTTCAATTAATGTTTGTTTATCCCTTGGTAAACCATAATAATTTATCGCATGTCACACAAATCTTTTCATATTATGCTCTGATTTTTGGCCCATAAGATAAGTCTTATGACTTCAACCAAGAACATCAAATGGCTATGTAGTAGAGCTCTAGTTCTATGAGATATCTTTTAAAAGCTTTTGTAAGTATGAAAAAAAAAAAAAACCTTAAGTGTTCACTGTACTCAACACCAGTTTCAATGGTTCACTGGCTTTATATTCATGAGTGGTCTTATTCATATGTTGTTTATATTGGAGCAGCAATATTTTTTATTAAAGACATGATGGGCTAATAAAAGTTTTTAAAGTAGATTTCTTGACAGTAACTTTTGATTGAAAAATTAAGAGATTTTGCATACTGGTGGGGTTTTTTCCCCTGTTGAATTTGCTTTACTTTTTAAATGTATAAATACATGTATGACTCAGAAGCCAGATTATGTAATCCAACAATTAAAAAAGCAACCCATTTAAAAACTGGTCAAACTGGAGATGTCGGTCAGCTTTTGAGCATTTGTCTTACATGTGTGAAGCCCTGGGTTTAATCTTCAGTATTAGAAAAAAAGGAAGGGTCAGAGAAAAGTGGTCAAAGGACTTGAGTAGGTGTTTCTCTAAAGAAGACATGTAAATGACTGGTAAACACTGTAAACATACTCTGATTATTAGGGAAATGTTAATGAAAACCACAGTGGGATACTGTCTCACTCCCAATAGGGTGGCTACTACAAAAATATCGTAATGACAGTATTGGCTAAGATGGAGAGAAATTAGAACCTTTGTGTTCTTTTTGTTGAACTGTAAAATGGTACAGCCACTTTGGAAAAATGATAGTTTCTTTAAAACTTAAAAATATAACTATTGTATAATATGGTCATTCTACTTTGGGTACATACCAAAAGAATTAAATGTAGTATGCAAACATATGTTTGTACATCCAATTGACAGCAGCATAATGGCCAGTTGATAGAAGAAATACAGTTGTCTTATAGGGTGACTGAATAAGCAAAATGTGTTATGTACATAATCAGAAAATTAGTCTGTTTTACAAAGAAATGGAATTCTGATTCATGTTACAAAGTGGATGGATCTTGAAGACATTATACAAAGAGAAATAATTCAGTCACAAAAAATAGTATGTGTTCTACTTTATGAAGAGCATTAGATAGTCAAGTTGATAGATACTAGAAGAGAGAAAAGTGCATAGTTTTTTAGCAGTTTTGTTCTGTGAAAAGTTGTAGGCAATGATGGTGATGATGGTTCCCAAACAGTGTGAGCATGCTGTTGAGAATGCTAAAATGCTAAGCTTTATGTTGTGTGCAATTGCAAAGTTAATGATTTAAAATCAGTACCATAAGACATAAATATGATATATTTAAAATTAAAGAGAAGCAGAAATAATTTTAAATTGAACTATGTGAAAATATAAAGTCAGAACCCTTAGAGTTCTCATTTCTGCTGTTTTCCCTGGCACTTGTAAAGAGCCATTTTTATTAGTTTCTATGTCCTTCTGATTACAGAAATAAATGCATCTGTATTATTTCCCCTGCTTTCTTATATAGATAATAACACACATATATACATATGATACCCCTAAGCTTGCTTTTTAATTACTGTTGCATACTATAGTTTTAGCAATATTAATACTTCGTTTTTACAGTTAACCTTAAAATCCCATCCTTCAAAACTATTGTTATTTATGCCTCTGATAGGCATTTACATTATTTTAACTTGTTTTAAGAAAATGTTAACATGAATAACTAGTTGTATGTGTATATTATTTTGGTCTTACAGATTATCTTTGGGGTAATTTCTTGTAGGGAAATTGTTGTGTTGAAGGGTGGCATCATTTCTAGATCCCTGTGTAAATGTTTAACAGAGAAACTTCTATTTTTAGTTGGTCATTGATGAGATTGGCTATGGTCCAGTTGGTGCTCAGCAATTTGAAGACTTTCTATCCCTTTGCAGGTCATGATCTTTCAGGTAATAAACATCTTAATATGAACCAATACCAATTGTTATTCTATGTGTATATTCTAAATAAAGAAAGGTTTAATGAATTTCTATAGTAAAAGATACACTTTTTTTAATTTTTATTTATTTATTTATTATGTATACAACATTCTGCTTCCATGTATATCTGCACACCAGAAGAAGGCACCAGATCTTATAACCGATGGTTGTGCGCCATCATGTGGTTGCTGGGAATTGAACTCAGGACCTCTGGAAGAGCAGTCGGTGTTCTTAACCACTGAGCCATCTCTCCAGCTCCCCCCCCCTTTTTTTTTTTTTTTTTTTTTTTTGTGTGTGTGTGTTTCGAGACAGGGTTTCTCTGTGACTTTGGAGACTGTCCTGGAACTAGCTCTTGTATACCAGGCTGGTCTTGAACTCACAGAGATCCTCCTGCCTCTGCCTCCGGATGCTGGGATTAAAGGCATGCGCTGCCACCGCCCAGCAAGATACACTTCTTTGAAGTATAAACCATTTTTAAATTTTCCTATCATACTAGAAATGCTTGAGAAACCCAAGGCCCTGAACTTTCAGAGACTATTAGACCTATAAACCTTCAAACACAGTGACAAGTTTCAAAGTAGGAGAGGTCTGTATATTGAAATAAAGGAGTGTGTTCTTCGTGTTCTTATGTTAGATACCTCAGCTGTGAACTGTGTTTATTCATACACTAAAGTAAATACGGAAATACCAACTTAACGGAAAAATTTTTGTGACTATTGGGATAATAGACAGAGGAAAAGTTTATATGCATTCTATTATAGTACGTTAGTAGGTAATTTTCAGAATTAAAAATCAATACTGTTACTAGATGCGGATAGACAGACAAAAGTAGTTAAAATTTGAAGATAGAATTGCTACCTAAGACTATGAAGGACTACATATGAAGTACTGCTTCCTTTCATGGTAAGGATTACTGAACCTTTTAAACTTTGCTTATTATTTTCTTTTTCTAAACAAAAATGTCAAATGACTTTCAGCCTTTTACAAATATTAAAGCAATTAATTTTTTCATAAACATTTTCATAATCTTCAAGCATATTTTTCATGTGAAATTAAATTCCAAAGCAGTAATGTTAAAATAGCTGTAAAGGTTTTATGTTATTTTATCTTCAAAATACCAGATTCAGTGCCCACATATCCCTATTAAATTTCATTAATATCCTTTCCTTTCTCACAAACATTTTACTGTAGAATATAACCATGGATCTATTGTGTTTTCCTCTTTTAGAACTACCTGTTAGTTCACCTCTTTGTCATGCAGTTCTTAAAACTCTTCAGTGTTGGGAACAAGTTCTTCTCCGACGACTTGAAATCCATGGTGGACCTCCTCAAAACTATATCTCTAGTCATACTTCTGAAGAGAATGTGTCTGCGGGTCCTGCAATACTCCGTCACAAAGCTTTACTAGAACCTACAAACACTCCTTTCAAGTAAGTTTTACTATGGATATTGTTCTTTGTTGGTAGTGGTGATTTTGGTTTTTGTTTGTTTTTAAGAAGCTTTGCAGAATCAGGTTGTCCTTGGGTAGCATTTAGAGAAGGAAATACTTATGGTTCATGCTTAACATTCTGTTCTAGGAGCATAACTATGTCTTTGGTATAAGACAGATGATATGCTTTTGGTTTTCAAAGGTTATCAAGCATTTCTTTTGAAGGTCTTTATAGTAACTGTTATAGGCTTTTTAGGAAGCATTGTCGTGACTAGTTAGTTGTGACATTGCGGAGTGAAAGCAGACACAGAGAATATGTAACAAAGAATGCTTGACTATGGGCTGGTAAACTTGAGTTTTTGAAACTATGGGACAGACTAGCTAGATACGGCTTGAGGAAGAGATATGGCTTGAGGAGTGTACTTATATTAACTGCTACTCTGCAATAATAATAATAATAATAATAATAATAATAATAATAGCTATTCTGCAACTATTTTACTATCCATGAAGAGAAAACAATTGACCGATAGGTAATTTTATGCAATACTTGCTTTATCTAGAAAGACTTGCCTCAGCTGAATGCTTACTTAACGAAATAGTGTGTTTAGTTCTTTAGTGTCATCATTTATGTTCTTGTAGAAGCTCTTAAACCACTTTTGGCCAGTAACAAGGTTATAGACTTACTGTGTCCACAGCAAACAGCTTAAGAAATTCTGCTTCTATTTATCTTGTAGGGAACACGGTTATTTTTGTTAAAGCCCACGCCCTGGTTTAAGAGAAATCCATTTCTATTCCTGCTTTTGTCAGTAACATTTTAACTCAGCCATAAATATCATTTGCAGATGAGAATAAGACTTTACTGGTTGAGTAAGTATCTCTAGTACAGAATCTAAAATGCTCTAAAACCTAAAACATTTTGGGTGTCCTATCATCACTTTAAAAATATTAAATTTTAGCCAGGCATGTAGTGCATGCCTTTAATCTCAACACTAGGGAAGCAGAGACAAAAGTAGATATGTTTTTGTGAGTTTGAGATCAGTCAGGTCTACTTGGGGAGTTCCAGTCCAACCATAGTTATATGATAAGATCCTGTCTCCAAAAACACAAAACAAAACAAAAAACCAGAAAAATATTTCAGATTTTGGATCATTCAAACTAGGGATGTTCAACTTTCTGCTTTCCCACTACAATAACAAAGTCCTAGGAACCATATTGTCCACTAATCCAAAATATCAGTTAATAATCCTTTATGAAAAAGCTCTTTGGCTGCTCTCCTAGGTCATGTTTATTATAATAAACAACTGTTAATAGTGCTAAGGAAATGTCAAGTTAATCAGAAATATCTGAGGTAAATAATTAAATCTACCATACCTATAGATCCAAAAATCATCTGGCACTGTCTGTGAAGAGGCTTTGGCAGTACTTGGTGAAACAGGAAGAAATTCAAGAAACTTTTATCAGAAATATATTCACAAAGAAACGATGTCTAAACGAGGTTTGTAAATGTCAAAACTCTTTATTATTTTATTACAAAGGTTTCATATTACCCTGTAACCATTAAAATAATTGAAGTTTACAGTTTTTTGTTTTGAAAATCCATTTGGTATGTTAAGAGGTATGTTAAAATGCAAGGGACAATATTTTCACACATCAGCTTCATTAATGTTCTTGAAACTTTTCTGAAGAAGATATTGAAGTAAGATTCTGATTTTTGCATACTGTGTTTTGCACTATAATGACCAGTTTGTTAGGAAACATTTCCTATGATTTTCATATGATAGTTCAGAGAAGTCTATTAGAATTAGTTGAAACTGGGTTTACCTACTGGAACCATTCTGAATATTCTTATTTTCTTCTTCTGGGAATTATATATAAATAAAGGAAAATGTACAAGTCCAAACTAATTTATAATTAAACTGTAATAGCTTGATTATACCTTGGTATCATTACAATGAATTGTTTTTTGTTTTGTTTTTTGTTTGTTTGAGGAGAGGGATCATTAGTTCATTATTAAAAAATATACTTGATAACATGAAGATCTTTCCATCTAAATATAAATGAACATCTCTTTTCCTTTCTTCATTGAAAATGCTTTCAACTAAAAATTATCAGGTGAACCTAAACAGTAGGCACAGTTATACTTAGCCAGTTATACCTCTATAAATGACAGAACATGGTCTCTGGGCCATGTTCTGATAAACAGGTAGTTGGTCTGAAAATAAACTTTATACCGGTTTTGAAGTGGTAGGACAGAAAAATGTATGTGGTTGGAAAAATAAGAAATAGAAGGGCTTCACAATAGACAAAGAAAAAAACAAGATACCTTCAAACATCAAATAAAAGGAAATGTTCATGCATAGCTGTCTTTCCATTTCAATTACTAAATTGTTGGGATTTTTTTTTTAGTTTTGAAATTATAATGTAATTACATCATGTCTCCCTTCCTTAGTACCAAACTGTAATAAACAATTGGTTGTGTTGTTATTTACTATTTCCTGTGATCATATCACAAGGAAAATGTATAGCACTTTGCCAATTAAGAATTTAAAGGTGAATACTTTTATAGTATATTGAAATCTAGGCAGACATGAATGCATTTACTTATTAACGTAACTGTGAAATACTATATATTTAATATGTGAGTTATCACCAAAACAGTTCAAGAAAATGGATAAATATACTTAACAGTTAATGCACTAGACAAGAATATATAACTAGTTAAACTGTGTTTAGTAGAAAGGTATATTTATCTTAAACGGCTTTTCCTAAAATAAATTATAATTTATAGCTTTCTTATGTAGTATATAATAATACTTATGGACCCCAGAATGCTGTCTGGGAGGCCAGCATGGGTCTGATCCAGACCCCTGAATGTGGATGTCAATGAGGAGGCCTCAGCACTCAATGGGACCCCTGGTAGTGGATCAGTATTTATCCCTGGTGTAAGAAGGGACTTGGAGAGTCCATCCCATGTGAAGGGATGCTCTCTCTAGACCTGGACACATGGGGGAGGGCCTAGGCCGGGCCCAGGATGATGTGGAAGCCCCTGTGGAGGGCTCTACCCTCCCTGGGGAGTAGAGGTGGATGGGGTGGGGAGCTGGTGGGGGGTTGGGGAGAGGGAGGGAGAGGGAGAAGGGATTGACATGTGAAGCAAGCTTGTTCCTAATTTGAACTAATAAAAAAAAAATACTGTTACATTGTCCTAGATTTTAAAAGCTCACTCTTCTTGCTCCTTTTCCTATAGTGTGCCTTTTAGCATGCATTTGATTGTCTTAGTGATTAAACATAGAGAAAGAGTGGTGTAACCATGCCATATCATATAAGAATAACAGTTAATGAGTAAACTTACAAATTTTTATTTTATCTATCTTATTTTATTGATGTGGAGTTACAGTTGGTTTAATGTTTGTCTACTACAATATTGACATTTTTAAATTTTTAACAAATGTCCTATAATTTCATTTTGTACCAAGGCCACAAGTAAGTAGTCAGTGCTGTTTTCTGTGTGTACTCAAAAGGAGGAATGTGGAACAGAGTTTTAGTCTTAGCTTTGTTTGGAGCTTCATGACACATTAATGACAAACTCAAACTACTTTTATTGCTGTTTTAAATCAAGAGCATGAACATAAGTATTGACTAATAGTTTTCATAGCATCAGTTTGCTAATTTTTTTTTTTTTTTGGTTTTTCAAGACAAGGTTTCTCTGTGTAGCTTTGGAGCCTATCCTGGTACTCGCTCGGTACACTAGGCTGACAGAGATTCGCCTGTCTCTGCCTCCCATGTGCTGGGATTAAAGGCGTGCGCCAACAATGCCCAGCTAAATATTTTTCTGAATATTTTAATCTGCAAAATGACTGTTTACCTCTTTGCATTGTTTTTATAATGAACACTGGTACAATCATTGAAAGTTCTGAGAACTTTATTGTGGTGGGTTTTTGTTTTATACAGGAAAATAAATTTATTTACACTGGAGGCAGGGGTGGCTAAACATCCCCCCCATGCCACCTGTGGCCATTTTATAATTTATAGAAAGCCATAGTACAAAAGCTAGCACAAGTGTAATTTAGATAGGTTAGCTAGATCTTTTCTGGGGTGATGAAGGGGAAGGATGGGAGGAAAGATAAACGTCAAGAACTCTGACGGTTGTCTCCATTGTCTCCATTTTCCCATTCTCTGCTACAGACACAGATTTTTATTCAAGTGTGGGCTAAGAAGAAATCAGCTCTTAAATGATCCCCTTTTTTGAAAGAAAAGGTTTTATGGAATGCAGGATCCCTACTCACTTCCCATTTGGGGCCTAGCACTAAGAATTTGTTATTGCCTTGTAGTTTTATTACTGACCATGATACTCTTAATGAAATTTTAATAGAGGAATATAAAAACTAGGTTGGATAGAGTTAAATAAAGTCTTAAATTTATCGAGTTGGTTGAAAATTATTTATTAGGAATTGAATAGCCTGTTTTGGGTTCATAAAAATGCCTCTTCTGTAGTTTTAATAAAGTGATCATTAAAGCCATTGTGAATCTAGTTACAGAAGGTTGGTGTATGGCATGATGGGTATTTTGATGCTGCCATTGTTTATTCCTTAATATGATTGAAAATGAAAGCTTAACATTTTTTTTTATCTGACTTTATCGTATCTTAAAACTCTCCTGAATCTCGGGGTTTTTCTTTTCCCTTGTAGTGTAGTTTGTTATTTTTTAAAACTAAAATTTTTTCCAAAGTTGTTGTATTTATCTGGAAATTAATTATACATGATTGTAGGTAGACTATCAAAGACAATCTCAACAAAAGTTGGATTTAACAGTTAACATCTTTGCACTTTATTAGTTGTATTTAATTTTCTGAGAACTTAAAAGTTCTGAGTCAACTTTTCTCTTTGACACCTTTGAGTAAGTCTGTATGCCTCCATGCAGGTTATTGACTATTCCTGGCAACATCAGTAGGAGAGAATTTGAAAGATAGAAATTGGAATTTTCTACTAAAGAGGATTTCTGGGGGAATTATATGTCATGGAAGTAAGACAGTAGTGTTTAAGACAATAATTTGATTTTTAGTTGACTCCAGAAGCTCTGAATTTACACATATAAGGTGCCTTAGATAAAAAATTTTCTTTTTAATGTCACCATTACAAAACAAATAATTAAAATAATTATGTATAACACTGGGTGTTAGTGGTGCATGCCTTTAATCCCAGCACTTAGAAAGGCAGAGGCAGGCAGATCTCTGTGAGTTCAAGGCCAGCCTGATCTACAAGAGCTAGTTCCAGGACAGCCTCCAAAGCCACAGAGAAACCCTGTCTCGAAAAACAAAACAACAACAACAACTTTATAGTGGTAGATGAGCAATTTCGAGCTTTCAAAATTTCCTACTTTCTAACCATGCACTTTCAAACATACATTCCTTTTTAAATATATGAAATTTAAGAAGATATCATTTCACCGGGCGGTGATGGTCTACAAAGATACACAGAGAAACCCTGTCTCAAAAAAACAAAAGCAAGCAAACAAACAAAAAGATATCATTTCCATATTCTTTTTAGTAACTTGATTACAATTATAAGTTAATAAAATACTTCAGTGTCGTACGTGTTACATTTCATCTTTATTCTTTGACATGTGATTATTCTTTCTTAATGAAGTCATTAGAGGACAACAATGAAACCATCAAAAATTCTATGATGGAGGAGCCAAACATCAATAAGGTACATAATGCCATTCAACTGAAATTAAAAATTGCATTCTTAACCAGAACAAAAAGAAATTTACATTTCAATTTTCAACTGGACTTCGCTTCATTGTAACAAAACTTTTCCCCTCAACATACTGTTTCATCATAACAACTTAAATGTTGCACTCATAAAAATTGGTCCTCTTTTGGTATTTAAAAGAATGCAGTTTTAAAGGGAGTTGAATGCTTCCTGTGTTGGCTACAGATTTTTCTGAGTAAATACCTCTCAAGTTTTTAGGGAATGTAATTACATCAAGAGGTATAAAGTATTACTATTGTTCTGTGTTTGCAAGTATCACCTTTGAAATTCAATAGTAATTACAGCAATTACTATTATATAGTATTTATTTTTCTCTGAAGAATAGCATATAATATATATCTTAATGTATAGTAAGTACCTAAGTTCTTGAGAATTAAAACAGAGTAGGTAAGAATTTGTACAAGCATAATTTGTACAAGCATAAATAACTCCTAGATTCTTCTGTGGCTACAACATTTAGCTATGACTCTTATATTGATATTTAACTCATCCATCCTAGTCTGTATAACTAACAAATTTTAAGACAATCTCACATCAGTAAGTTTTAGGGAGAAATCTTTCTCTCATTGTTTCCCAAAGGAATCAGTGAAATAGACTACTTCTTTGCAATTAATGAAACATTGATTTGATGTCAAGTGTATATTATATCTAAACTGGTAAAATAAGCATACTTTGAATTTTCTAATGATTTTTGTTTTGAGAGAATACAATTCATTTTTTTGTTTTCTTGGATAATTATACTAAATAACATCTCTTTATCATTGGGAATTATTTTTCAAATATTTGTCTTTTGATACTTTAGATAAAATAATCATTTTCTTGACATGTCTAAAGATTTGTCCATGCTTTCTGAAAATATAGTTATTATTTGGCTACCTTCATAGGTATTTCAGCCAGTATTTTCAAGTAAGATTCTGCTATACATTTTAGAAAACGTCTTTCTGGAAAAAATCCAAATGGTCAAAAATATTTGAAAAATTATTCTGTATCCTAATTGACTGAATACAAATTAAAGTTTCTTTGAGATTCCATTTCAACCCAGTTAGAATGGCCATCATCAAGAATATAAAGCATAAAAAAATCTGGCAAGGATATAAGCAGAGAGGAGCCCTACATCCTACTATGGGAATATAAATGGGTACAGCCACTATGGAAGTCAATATGGAGATTCCTCAGAAAACTAAAAATAGAAGTTCCCTTGACTCAGGAATTCCACTTCTGGGCATTCCCCAAAGTACCCTTAAGTCAACACACCACAGAGATAGCACATCCTTGGTTGTTGTTGCACTAGTCACAGTAGCTAGGAAATAGAGCCAGCCTAGGTATCTGTCAAAAGATTAATTGATAATGCGGTACATGTGCACAATGAAATTTTATTCATCCATGAAGAAAAAATTAAACGATGATACTTGCAGGAAAATGGATGAAACTGGAAATCATTATTTTGAGCAAAGAAAGCCAGACTCAGATTAAATCATGTTTCTTTATATGAGTGAGTGAGTGTGTGTGTGTGTGTGTGTGTGTGTGTGTGTGTGTGTGTGTGTGTGTGTGTATTACATAGGTCATGAAACCAGAAAAGGGATTATGAGAGAAGAGGCAAACTTGTTAAGTGAGAAGAAAGAGAGATAAAAGAGGGTATTTATGTGACTGGAAAAACTATTCACCTGAGGGCGGGTACCATGACAGACCAGTGAAACAGTCCCACTCAAGTCTGCCTTAGTGAAACTGTGAGTTTATTGGGGTTATTTGCATGAGCATGTGTGACTCAAAAGCAGCTACATCACTGAAGAGTGCAACTCACCTGGGTGACTCTCACAAAACCTGCATCCCTGGAATTCCCTACCCAATTTATAAACATCCCCACAAACAGCCTTCATTGGCCTAGCAATTCTTTACTGCTTTTAAAACCTTGAGGGAGGGATCTTGTAACTCTTTAGTTTCTTGAGCCTTGTAAATTTCATTAGCTTCCTGAGCCTTCTAAACTTTGTGGTATCTGCAAAGTCTCAAGAGTCTCCCTCCATTTTTCTAGGATGGAATGCATCTGTTTGAGGAAATAACTATATAACAAAGAGTAATGGGAGTATCTGTGGCATGCAGAAAGGAAAGAAACTAACAAAGGATGGGCAGGAGGGTAGTAGGAAAGGGAGACAAATTATGACAAAGTATACACAAATGTATGAAAATGTTATAAGGAAACTTTGTATAGTGCCTTTAAAAACTAAAGAAACTACTTTGTGAACTTAAATAACTGCACACATTTAAAGTATCTAGCTTGGTTAGTTTAACTGTCACTACCTTCAGGATGCTGGTTATACACATCAACTCACATTTTAATCGTTCCCTTTTCCTTCCTTCTCATCTCTCCCCTTTTCTTCTCCAAGTAGGTAGGTACAAATATGTAGATTCATACTCTTTTTCAACAGTTATATGTAGATGAAGTCATATGCCATTTTACTATTTTATTTTATTTTATTTTATTTGTGCTGTTGTATTTAAGACAGAATCTCATTCTGAAGCCTAGGCCAACCAGGATCTTACTCTGTAGCATCTGCTGATCTCACACCCCCAAGCCTTAGCCTCTCAGGTGCTGGAGATTGCAGGCGTAAGCTACCATGCTTGGCTTTGGTTTTTATTTTGACCTGTGTCTTTTACTTAGCATAATTATTTTGAGATTCTTCCAAGTTGTATGTTTTGATAGTTCATTACTTCTTATTGTTGATACTGGTTATATTGTGTGGCTGTATCATAATCTGTTTAGTTTGTTACCTAATGATTTGAGCTGATTGCATTTTGGAGCAGTTTCAAATAAGGCTGCCTTGAAAATTCATGCCCAAGGGTCTTTGTATATAGACTTTTATTTCTCTTAAGAAATGCCTAGGAGTAGATAGCAATACAGGGTTTCTCTGTGTTGCAATCCTGGCTGTCCTGGAACTCGCTTTGTAGAACAGGCTGTCTTGAAACTGACTGAAATTCACTTGCTCCCTCTCAAGTGCTGGGATTAAAGGCATTAGTCACCACTGCCTGGCACCAGCAGAGTTGAGAGTCTCAGTTACCTTTCATTCTAACATATGACATCAAAAGAGTGTTCTGTCTACAAGTTTGCCTGCAGGCCAGAAGAGGGCATCAGATCTCATTATAGATGATTGTGAGCCATCATGTGGTTATTGGGAATTGAACTTAGGACCTCTGGAAGTCAGTGCTCTTAACCCCTGAACCATCTCTCCAGCTCTAGAGATCATTTTTAAAATTAATTTTTTTAATCAATAAGTAGGCATTAGTGATACTTTATCTAAATTTTGTGGAAAATAAATTTATTGTATGCTGATTTTAGAATAATGATTTCTGTATTTCATAATGAAATTTGAAACATTTCTTAGTAACCTATTTTAGAAGATTAAAGGTAAGAAAGATAAAATAAATGAAATAATGTTTTAGGCAATGTTTTTTTTAATCGCCTGAGCTTTTCAACTTACTGATTTTGGTAAATATTATAAGTATTCCCTTCTGAATTCAAACTTACATGTGTACCTTTTCTAGAGTAAACACAATGTCAAATATTTGTTCCTCCTGTAAATTCACTTGAATCTATTCAACTACTAAAGTGAATTACTGCTTGAGTGAGTTACCATCCCTTCTGAGACTCCAGTTTCTCCTTATTAAATGGAAGGTTATTTTAGATTAGAAGTCAGTAAACTACAACTGGCTTGTGAGATCCCAACTGTTGTTAATGTAAGAACTAAGAATGGCCTTTGGACTTTTTAGTGGGTAGTTAGGAGGTGGAAACAAAATACCAAAAATATCCAACAATGAATGGTCCTTAAACTGAACTAATTACCGCTTGACCTTCCTTGTAACACTTACAGGTATTATTAATCATTACACTACTCAGAAACTTGGAAAAGCTTTACTTCAGTAGTTAAAATGTCAGCTGAGTGGTGAGTGGTAGTGCCTGCTTTTAGTCATAGCACACAGAGGAAGATCTCCGAGTTCAAGACCAGCCTGGTCTATAGCTTGAGTACCAGGACAACTGGGGTGACAGAGAAATGCTGTCTTGAAAAACAAACAAAACAAGATAGTTTATAGGTTTTGATCCTTTAAAGTTAGTTCAGTATTGCTTTAGGAGATAAACAGCTCAAGAAGGTATATGTTTTATCAACTGTCTTTTTATATATGAAGGTAAGATTGAAAAATTCCTCTCATCAAATTCTTTTTGGGACAACCAACATAAACCCTACTGCCTTTGGAGTTGATGTATTTTAAAACTTGCTTATTAATTTGCATATATCCATTTGTTTTATTAATAAAGTAGCAATTTTTTAAAGTATCAATTTTTAATATTATACTTTCTTCTATTTAGATAGAGGCAGACTTGGGATATCCTGGAGGTAAAGCAAGAATTATTCATAAGGAATCTGATATCATTACTGCCTTTGCTGTTAATAAAGTAAGTATGTAGATAGATGTTTTTTCTGTGACTTCTAATTATTCTGTGTTGGAGAATTCACTTAGTTTACTCAGTGAAAGTACTCTCCCTCCAAATTTACTTCCCATTCCTTAAATTATAATCTCAGTAAGAATTTTCTTTCATGAAACTGTTATGTAATTTGTTAATATAGTTTTGTTATTATATAATTTGGGAAATACAACTAATAAAATATTTTATTTCTATGCAGAGAACAGTGTTGAGTATTTGAATTCCAAGCAGTAATTTTAAGATGTATACTAAATAATACATTAGTTAATCCAGAGAGGCTTTCTAAGGTCTTGTATGAATTTATTAGACATGATCCTATTTGCAAGAACTTAAACGCATGTATTAGAAATCCAATTTGTGTGTTTAGTTCATAGTTTACTTTAGTCTTCTGCTTAACATCCTCCTTAGAGGTATCTGTAAGCTCCAGCTGAAGAGGTAGTCTTCAGTATAATAGTCCAAACATGAAGTTTGTCTGAATCATGTCCCACTTGAATTTCATACAGCATAGTTTCTGCTGTCTTATTGTTCCTTTTTCTTTAAATATAGAAGGGTAGGATTATGGTTTTTCATGTATACCTAAAGGATACTTGAAGATAGTATATGTACACATTTATTTTTAATTTTACAATATTAGCCAGAAAGGCCATTTGTGGAACTTCTTGCCTTCAAGTGAGCCTCCTGTTTCAGCCTTTAGCATGTTGTCAATAAGTGCTATGTAGATGTATGTCTTGTAACACTTAGAAATCCTTTTACCAGTAGTTTGTTTGTTCTCATATTCTATACCCATCATTTTGATTTTATCTAATCTTTTCTTTAGCCATTATGTCCTTATATTTCCCTGTATCATTTCATCTCCTCCATAAACATTCATGGACTATTTATGCTTAGGCCAGGCAGAATGGCAGTTAACCCCTCAGGCAGTTCTCAAGTTGTAATATCTATATAACTCTGGGTGATATGGTGTGTGTGTGTGTACACAACATACATGGGGGTACATATACACAAACACACAAAAATTACTGTCCTCACCCTGAATATCTTCCTTCCCCTTAAAAAAGATGAGTAACTAGAAATAGTCATCCACATATATGAAATCTGCTGTTTATTTGTATAAATACATTGCATAATTATTTCTCTACATTTGATATATTTTTACATCCTTCCAAAATTTGTAGCTCACAAATAATCTTTTTTGTTTTACGTTTCCATGTTTTTAAAATGGCCTTAAGATTGAGCTTTCCCCCATTTGTTTCATTGGGTGTTGTCTATATCAGGAATTGTGAATGGTCTGAGATTGTATCTTTTCAGGCTATCAAGTTAATTTTTAGTTTATTGGATGCTGTTTGTTAATACAAGAATCCAGTTCCACTGATTAGGGACAGATAGTTCATATCTAGCAGCACAAGAAGTCACTATCAAATGAATCTTTTCATACTAGTTCTTTGGGCTGCTAGTGAGTAGTTTTTTCTCCCAACTCTTGCAGAGTGACAAAAGCAAGACAGGTAGTCTTGCATGTGCAGTGGGTTAAGATCACTGAATTCAAAGACCCCAGCTATTTTCCTAAGTAGCTGCAACAGGTGTGAGCTGCTGCACCCAACTACTATTCTTTTGTTGTTGTTGTACAAATGTTAGGACAATCAAAGTCATCTAGAAGAGTAGAAAGGCTGTTTGGAAAGAGGAAATGATGTGGTACATGCATTTTCATTTCTACTTGGCTTTTTGTTAGGTATACTAGAATTCTTAGAACTCAAACTTATTATTTTACTAAATATTTAACTATTTAGAGAGATAGTTCAAGGGTTAATTAGCTGCCCCTCCAGAGGACCAGGGTTCAATTTCCAGCCCCCACTTGGTGGTTCACAACTGTCTGTAACTGTAGTTCCTGAGGATCCAACCCCCTCACACAGACATACATGCAGGCAAAACACCATAAAAAGTAAAAATTAAAACATTTTTAAATGTCCATTTAAAATATTAATTGGTAGAAATGCTTTTGTGCATGTTATTGGATTTTCTTCAGAAGTAGCCTATAATACCCTTAGGCTTTTTAATGTAAAAGTTAACATGATTTATTTTTCAGGCAAATAGAAATTGCATAGCAATTGCCTCCAGCCATGATGTACAAGAACTGGATGTTTCTGGAATTCTGGCCACACAGATCTATACATGGGTGGATGATGATGCAGAAACAGAAACTAAAGGGTATTCTTATGCTTTGTTTCTAATTCAGTCATATGATAGGAGTGACTGTATCCACTGAACTGTAACTGTGAAAAGCCTCCTCAGAGACTAAATGCCTTCTGGATGCAGGAGGCAGCTTGATCTCGAAAGCAGTGCTGGTAATTGTAGGCAGAGCACAACATTGCTGTGACTAGAGGTAAGTAAGTAAGGGATGACAGTGCCTTCTTACAGGGAATTAGCGTTAAGAAAATGAAAGTTTTCCAGATACGAAAGTTGTTAGTTAAAGCTGAAGAAAATTAACTTAGAAGGTAATATGAAGTGTTTAAACGTTCACATATAAAAAAGTAACGAAGAGCCTGGTGGTGGTGGTGCATGCCTTTAATTCCAGCACTCAGGAAGCAGAGGCAGGCAGATCTCTGCGAGTTCAAGGCCTACCTGGCCTACAGAGTGAGTTCCAGGGCAGGCTCCAGAAAAACAAAAAGGAAAAAGAAAAAAAAAAAAATGAAGAACTGATGCTCTGTTTTTATTGTAGTTGATGTTGCTTTGTAGATCAGAAGACTTCTTGGTGATACATGCTCGTGATGATTTAGCAGCTGTCCAAGGTTCAACCCCATACACGCACAGCAACCCTGGCACTCCAATCAATATGCCATGGCTTGGAAGTACACAGACAGGCAGAGGAGCATCTGTGGTATGTAGACTTAAAGATACTTAGGTTTATGCTTTGTTGTCCTATTTTTTTCCCCACTTTAGGTTAATACATAAAAGGTGATTAAAAACTCTTAATTCCTTAAATTTTAGTTGTCTTATATACTAGAATTGTATGTTTCAATAATTAAAATAATGTTTTTATTTGAAAGGGTTACTGTTTTGTTTTGTTCTGTTTTGTTTTGTTTTTTAATATATTTTGGCCCATCATGGTATGACATACCTTCTAATCCCAGCACTTTACAGGCAGAGGCAGACAGGTCTCTGTGAGGCAAGCCTGGTCTGCATAGCAGGTTCTTGGACAGCCAGGGCTAAACACAGAGACCCTATCTCCTAAATAAAACATACTTTGTTTTAGAAATGAAAGAACTACATTTTAATTAATGATTATTTGAAGCTACAGGCTGTATATAAACCATCACTATGAAGCTAATATAGTAAGAATGAGGTTAAGTTCTTTCTTTTTTTCTTTTTTTGTTTTCTTTTTCCAATGTTGACATTTAAAATCAGGGCCTCTTATTTGTCAGTCAAACACCATTCTTGAGTTCTACATTTTTCTCTATGTAGAAAAAAAAAAAATCACAATGTTTTGCAGCACATGAAAATTGTAAAGTTAGATTTTTATATCTGTTGGTAAAGTTTTGTTTTGTAGTAGCTCAGCTGTGGCCAATTTTTTATATTTTTGTGGGTCCTGCTTTCACTCTGCAGTATCAGAACTTATTGTCTGCAAAAGAAACCATGCTGTACTCAAGAAACCCAAGATGTTTACCCAGCTCTTATAAAAAGCTGTACTTGACCCTGTTCTAGATAATATCCTTTAGTGTAGATATCAATGGAAAACAATCCATTTTGAGTATGGCATTTTGTAATGCTGAGACATAATATATTCTTTTAAGAAAAAAAAAAAGATTTGCAAAATAAGTTTATAGTGGAACAGCATGTATTTGAGCACTGATTGTGTAAGAAGCTACCTATATTTACTCTTCTATGATTTCCCATTATTGATTAGGGTATAAAATCTGATACACAGAAGCAAAGAAACTCCTATATTTCTTTCATTAATTTCTAGTTGCTAGGGATTTTTTCCCTTTATTTCTATTATTTTGGTTCTTAATGCCATAAGTCCTATCAAACATTCTGTTTCCTTGCCAGCCTTTTTTTTTTAAGCAATTGATAAAGGTAATTGTTCAAGTGAAGACTCAGACATCATTAATAAGCTTTTTTAAATCTTTTAATATGCAGTTCCTTTATAGATAATACAGCCTAATATTGCTTTGCTTCACTTGTGGCAGCTGTTCTTATTCCTCATGACTCGTTGATCAGATACACGGAGTTTAATTCAGAAGGTCAAGTGATTCAAATCACTTAGTTTACTGTTTTCAAGTGCTTGATTTTTAAGGATTAAATTGAATTTGAAGGTAGAAATTGGTAATTTAAAATGAAATAACTAGATCAGTGTAAGATTACAAATCTTGAATTTTGTGAGCCTTAGTGACATTATATTTTAAAGAGAAACTTAAGGGAAATATAGATAAATAATAAATTTTATTTTCAGCTCGAGCCTTAGGTAAAACAGTACAGTTATAACTCCTTTCTTGCTGCAAACTCTTGTTCCCTCTTTTCTATATAAAGCAGCAGGTGTTTCTAAAATATCACTTACTCTCTTGTAGCTGGAAGTTTCTCTCCCACCCACCAGTTCCTGAATAACCACACTGAAGCTTAATATTAATTATAAACTATTTGGCATATTAGCTCAGGCTTATTAGTAACTAGCTCTTATAACTAAATTAACCCATTTCTATTCATTTATATTTTACCACAAGGCTCATGGCTTGTTACCTCACATCTTGCTTCCCCGGTGGCTGCTGGTGGCTCCCCAACTTTGCCTTCTTTTCCCATATATCTTTGCTTGGATTTCCTGCCTGGCTCCATTCTGCCTAGCTATTGACTAAATCAACTTCTTTATTAACCAATGATAATAAAAACATATTCACAGCATACAGAGGGGCATCCCACATCACTCTTCTGCTCTATTTATACTGGCTTCCTATCCCTTAGACTCATCCATTGCTGTCACATTAAAGACTTTGCCTTGCCTTCTCCTTAAAATACTCCTACCTCTGTGTAAGCATTCAACTTGAGTGCTCAGGAGATTTCTCTGTAGTTCTTACAGAAGACATCCACCCCATTCACTATACCTCTAATTTATTATCTCACCTTATTATCTTTGTAAGATACATTAGTTGTTGAAATTATTAGTGCATTATTTATTGTCCTTTTGCTGTAAATGGAAGCTTTTGGAGGATTTGCCTTCTTATATGTGGATGTGCTCTATAGAGAATAGTGCTGGACATATGTAGTGTTCAAAATAGTTCTTTATACATCAAAGCCTTATAATTTAGAAATTCGACTATGGAATTCCTATTACAGTTGTATATTCTTCCTGTACAAATTTTAGGGCTTTTTTAAAAATAATTTTATTTCATTGTATTTTTAGCATATTCTTCTGCTTCTTCAGCTCCTTCTTGATCATCCCTATTTCCCTACCCACCCAATTTCATGCTCTCTCTCTCTCTTAAAAGAGAGTCAAAACAAGAAAAAAAATAACCAAAACAAAGCAAAAAGCCCACAAAATACATGGAGTTTGTTGTATGTTGGCCAGCTACACCTGGGCATGGGACCTGCCCTAGAGTGTGGTTGTTAGATCCAGTGGCAGTCCAATGGAGAAAACTGGTTTTCCCTTTACTAACAAATAGTAATTGCAAATAGCTTCTTGGCTAGAGGTAGGACTTTGTGTCAACTTCTCTTTCTCCCTGCTGTTTTTTGTCTGGTTTGAGCTTGTGCAGGTCTTAGGCTTGCTGTAAGAGTGTTTGTGAGTTCATATGTGTATCAGCACTATGGTGTCTAGAACATGTGGTTTCCTTGGGATTATCCACTACCTGTGGCTCTTAAAGTCTTTCTATCTCTTTTTAACATAAATCTTTGAGCTTTGAATGGGTAGAAGTTTGATGAATATATCCCATTCAGGACTGAGTACTCCACAGTGTCTTAGTCTCTACACATTGTACAGTTGTGGGTTTCTGTGTTAATTCCCATCTGCAGCAAGAAGTTTAAGCAAGGCACTGATCTATGGGTATAGTGATATGTCATTAGTAGTCATTTTATTGCTGTGTTCCTTCCAAAGAATAATGGTAGCAATTTTTTCCTTAGGCACATAAACCATTTAGTCTTAGGTTTTCAATTCCAACCGAAAAGTGCCCAGTTACTCCCTTAATAGTGCACCAATATATGTTGCAGGCAGGTCACTGTTGTAGGTCACATGGTATGTACCTGTATGAGGTTCATGATTACTTTTATCTTCCAGTATCATGCAAAGTACCTCATAAGTAGTCAGTAGTAGTGAAGCTTCTAATTGGGCACCAGTTCAGTTTATCCATATTCAGTAACACAAGTAAGTGTTGTCTTCAGCAGTAGGGACTTAAGATAATCAGTAGATTTGACAATTATCTGTGATATTAAGAGAGTCTATGGAATATGTTTGGCTAACATGTCTACAAGATGTAACTCATTTCTGGAACTGGGGAATTTACTTGGTGACATAAGATCTCTAGTTGAGGCATTGTATCTCCTACTGTATGGTGACTCCACTTAAATTCCTTTCATATATGTGTAGATTTTAGGAAGCTTCTATAGTAGTAGGTTTCCACATGACTTTTCAAAAGCCTTTACTGTTGGTTGTCCCTCCCCATATTCTCTCCTTTACCCTTCTCTCTCACCCCTCTTGAGATTTAATTCTATTCTAGTTTCTCCTTTATCTCTTTATTGCACTATATTCTATTTCCTTTTCCTTGGAAAAACTCGTCCCCCTTGGTCCTTATGAGCTACCTACCCTCTGTGATTATTGTAATTGAAGTGCATATCTAAAGCTTAAAGGCTAACATCCATATATAAGCTAAAACATGCAATATTTGTCTTTTGAGATCTGGGTTATCTCACCCAGGATGATTATTTCTAGCTTGATTTGCCTGCAAATTTCATAGTACCATTTTCTTAAACAGCTGATTAATAGTCAATTCTGAAAAATACCATATTTTCAGTATACATTCATTAGTTGATAGACATCTAATCTGTTTCCAGTTTGTGGTTATTATGAATAGATCAATGGTGTCACCTGGATCTTGGTATAGATTAGTTCCCAGACTTCTCAGGAACCTCCACACTGATTTCTATATTGTTGTACCGGTTTGCACTCCCACCAGCAGTAAATAAAGTGTTCCTTTTCCTTGAATCCTTTCAGAGTGTGCTTTTACTTGTCTTATTAATCTTGGTCATTGATTTGGGTAAAATGAAATCTCAAGTAGTTTTAATTTGCATTTCCTCGATGACTAAGAATGTTGAACTATTTTTAGTGTTTGTGTTTCATCTTTTGGGACTCTCTTTAGTTCCATACCCTATTTTTAAATAGATTGATTTGTTTTCTTGATTTTTTTCATTTTTAATTGAAAATAGATTTTTCTTTCATACAATATATTCTGATTACATTTTTCCCTCCCCCAGGTCCTCCCCAATTCTCCACACACTCAACCAAGTTCACACCCTTTCTTTCTCTGATTAGAAAACAAACAAGCATCATTATCTTCATAATGAAATAAAAGTAAACAAACCAGAATTGGGCAAAATAAATAAACAGGAAAAAAGAGTCAAAGGAGAAAGTACAAAAAACATAGACACTGAGACACACATATTTGCACATGTAGAAAATCTATAGAAATAAATTCAAAAACTACAATATATAAGGTCTGAGATGTTAAAAAAAAAACTGTTCTGACAAAGCATTATAAGACAAAAACCTCCAAAAACACGACTGAGTTAGGCTTGTGTTGGCTATCTACTACTGGGCATAGGACCTGCCCTGAAGTACAGTTTTGTGTACCCACTGAAACTCCGTTAGAGAGAACTAAGTTTTCTTTTGCATATAGTCATCAACGGAAGGTAGCTTGGGTTGGGGATTGGGGTTTGTATCTACTTCCTCTCAGGACTGGGACACCCTCTGGCTTAGACTTATGCAGGCCTTATGCATGCTACCACAGTCTCTGTGATTTCATATTTGTGTCAGTCCTGTTGTGTCTATGCTGTATTCCTTGTTTCTATGCTGTATTCCATCCTTCCAGGCTATTAACAATCTTTTCTGCCTCCTCTTCAGTAGAGTTCCCTGAGCCATGAAGGGAGGAAAAATGTAATCAATATATTGTATAAAAGAAACTATTATTTGATGGTGACATCTCCATTTAGGACTGAGTGTTCTGTGATCTCTGACCCTCTGCACATTATCCAGTTGTGGGTCTCTGTATTTGTTCCCATCTGCTGCAAGAAAAAACTTGTCTGATGATGGCTGAGCAAGGAACAAGGAACTGATCTATGATTATAGCAGAATGTCATTAGGAGTCATTTTCTTGCTATGTTCATTTGACAGTAGTATTTAGTTTTCCCTAGGTTTGGGGCCTATCTAGTCTCAGATTCTTGACCGTCTTGCAGGCAGGTCACCATTGTAAATACCAGGGTTTGTGGCTGGGTTGAAGTTTTGTTTACCTTTCTCTTCTGGTAGTGTGCAGAGTACTTTCCAGTACCATGAACACTAGTCAATATCGGTGAAGGCTCTATGTGTGCAACAGCTGTCAACTAATCTATGTTCAGTGAGTGGTGTAGGTATTGTTTTCAGCAGTAAGGAGTTGCCATCTTGATGACTTTTTAATTGGAAGTCATTCTGATTCATGATTACCCTCATTCCTCTTTCAAGAAAAAGATACTAGTAAAACAAGGTGGTTCTTTTTATATTAATCTTTTCATTACAGATGATTGTGACCCATCATGTGGTTGCTGGGAATTGAACTCAGCATCTCTGGAACTTCAGCCAGTGCTCTTAACCACTGAGCCATCTCTCCAGCCCCTATATTAATCTTTTCAAATATCTAATGGTTTCTTTATTTTCTGTTACATGCTTTCAGAAAAATTTTTAATCTGTGTTTTATTGTTTCCTGTGATATTTTGGTCACAAACAAAAAGGTAAAAGAAAGAATAAGAACCTTTAGACAAATATTTAACTAAAAACATAGGATTTGGTAGACATGGCAGACAAGCACTCCGGAGGCTGAGGCAGGAGGGTTTCAAGTTATAGGTGAGCCTGGGCTATACAACAAAATTCTGTCTCTGAGGCTGTTGAAAAGGCTCGGTGGTTAAGGACACTTAGCTGCTCTTCCAGAGGACCTGAGTTCAATTTCCAGTACCCACATGTGGCTCACAATTGTCTGTAACTACAGTACCAGTGGATCCAACATCTTCCCACAGACGTGAATACAGACAAAACACCAATGCACATAAAATTAAATTAAATCTTTTTTTTAAAAAAAGTTCTGTCTCTGTCCCAATCCTACTCCAAAACAAAGTAAAGGGACTTAGATGTGAGGTCTAAAGTAATGGTCATATATCAATTTTTGTTGTCTGAAGAATTAATAAAACATTTTGTTAATCCTATCTTGTTACTGAGTAATCAGTACTAGTACTTGTTAGCAGCGACTTCTTTTGTTCTGGAATTGAATGCATCTACAGGGATCTTTTCCATTCCTGTCACTTACCAGCTCTGATGGCCTACTTTCTTGCTGCCCTTGCCAACTCCACACATTTCCACAACTTTAGGCTAGTTAAACAATTTAAAATCCAAAAGGACAACTAAAAAGTTTACCTCAAAATTGATTCACAACTATTTTACATAGTTATTTTACTCTTATTTGACAGACTAGTTAAGTCATTAAAAAAAAAAGATTTAAAATGAATCAATTGGCAAGAAAGAAGACTAAATTGAGAAGACTGATTCTTAAGTTTCTCTTGTTTTAGCCAAAAAGGGGGAGGAGTTATTTACTGGAGGTATTCCAACTGGTGGGTTGGCACTATGTGGTGTGTGTGTTTCTTTGTTTTGCTTAAGATTTAAGTCAGAACCTAACTTATAATTAGACTGCTCTATGACTGAACTATATACCCAGCCCTACAACTTAAAGTTCTAATTCTAGTCCTTTTTCTTATTGTTACTATAAAATATTTCTTCTTTTACCAGATGACAAAGAAAGCCATTAATAATGTCAGAAGGATGACATCACATCCAACTCTTCCTTACTGTAAGTTGACAATGATAAACAATGATTCTCTTATTTTTATATTTTTTATATAAATTCTATAAGGAATTCAGGGGAAGCTTTTAGGTTCAATCGAAAGATAGTATTTATCCTACTTACCTTACTTTTCATAGATGAGTTTATGTTATACTAATTTTATCACATTAATAGAAGTCATAAAGGGGGATATTAGTAAATACTTAGTTTAAAGTAGGAGATTAATTTTTTCAGTTCTTTCTAGAAATCTCATTTCTTGTGCTGTAGCTGAAATAAGAGTGAAAATTAAAAACAAATATATTGGAAGTATTGGTTAACTGGTGGTTGAAATATATGTTAGTATATGATTATCCTTGGTTTTAAAAAATACTTTATGTCATTTCCTTAACAATTGTATGAGTATATTGAGATATTCATGTCTTCCCAAATTAGTAATGTATAAAAATTTTAATCGCTTTTTCTCATAGACAGTTGTCCAATAAAATAAAATTAACTGAGTTCTGTGTTCTTTTCTGCTGTATTACAGTGTGTGCTGTAAGCATCTGTTATCTAAATTGCATACTTTGTGAAACAAAAAGGTTCGAAATGTTTTTTTTTTTAAATGAAGAGAATGACTTCTCATTCTAAATACAAATTGATATAAAATATTATATTGGCTTCCTTAACATCGAGTTCATACAACTTTAGAGGTATCTGGAGCTGAAGAAATGGCTCAGTAG
Organism: Cricetulus griseus; assembly: GCF_003668045.3. Taxonomy (NCBI): domain Eukaryota; kingdom Metazoa; phylum Chordata; class Mammalia; order Rodentia; family Cricetidae; genus Cricetulus; species Cricetulus griseus. The sequence continues at coordinate 188,432,776 of NC_048595.1, read as the reverse complement.
GGGGGCTGGAGAGATGGCTCAGAGGTTAAGAGACTGCTCTTCCAGAGGTCCTGAGTTCAATTCCCAGCAACCACCTGGTGGCTCACAACCATCCACTATGAGATATGGTGCCCTCTTCTGGTGTGCAGATATACATAGAAGTAGAATGTTGTATACATAATAAATAAATAAAATCTTTAAAAAAAAAAACAGAAAGAAAGAAAGAAATGGCTCAGTAGTTAAGAATTCCTGCTACTCCTAGACTTACCTAATCAAATTAGGCTTCCAAGGACCTGACACCCTCTTCTGGCCTTTGTGTGTACTGACACACATAGCATACACTTGACACACAGATATACACATAAATAAAAATTAAAACCTTTTTTTTAAAAAAATGAATGAACTAAAGTAGTATTCAAGGCCTATATAATAAGATGTCAATATGCATTTATCACAGCATGGAGGTGGCACATACCTGACATTTAAGTACTTGGGAGGCTGAGGCAGCATGATGTTAAGTTCACAGTCTACAGAATGAGGCCATTTCTCAAAAAAAAAAAAAAAAAAAAAAAAGCTGTATTTTATGTTCAAGCTTTAAGTAATATTATTGGCAAGCAATATACTTAGCATTGCTTAAAAAAATGTTCTTACCCTCTATAGTAAAGTTTGTAACTTTCCTGAAATATTGAAGGGACCTGATATGCTATCAGCTCTATTGCATATATTCTACCAGATTAATAGTTGGCAATGAATATTATTAGCCATGGGCTCATAAAGATATCCCCAATTTTCAAGGCTATTAGTAGACTTATTTTTGTTAGTTTTAGGTAAGAAAAAAAAATTAACCACTGTCTTATGAGATATTTTCTCTGTGGAGAGAATTTCCATAATTGACAAGAAAGAGACTTGGAAAACTAAAGCAAATTAAATTAATCATTTTTCCCAGTATATCTTCTTTGTCCTGAACATATTCTCCAGAAAGTAATTTAATTCTCAAGAATAAGTACATATTATATAAGCAAATATAACAAAATAAAACCTTAACCTTGAAACTCAGGTAATTCAGTATGTTTTTTCTTTCCTTCAGACCTTTTGAAGAAAAACTTACAAGCCCCTGCTAGGACTGAAAGCCAGGCCCTTGCTTGGGCTAGCCAGGCAATGTACCAGTGTGCCAGTGAACTAACACACTACTTTTTGAGTTTTACTAAGCCCATTAGAAATTGAGATAATACTTTTATAATTTGCTAAACGGGAGCACACATTCTGTTATTCTCAACAACACTTCCTATGGCAATTGTGTGATTTTTTTTCCCCCCTATCCCAGGCAGGTATCCCACTCTGATGGTAAACTTAGTGTGCTATTCAGTTCAACTCATGACACTCTCTACCTGAAGTTACAACCAGAAGCCACATGTCAAGAGATCAGTTCAACACACTTGTCCTCTGCCTCAGATGCCAATCACACTTAGTTTACTTCCCTTATTCATCTGGCTATAAAGGGGCTTCTCCTAACTCCTACCTTTAGTCTGACTAATGTGCTAGAATAATTCACAAAATTCAATTTTACTTATGTTTGACACTTTATTGTAAAGGTTATTATAAAGTAACATAGAAGAAGAGATATATAAGGTGAGGCCAGAAGAGCCCTGAGAACAGCTTGTCTCCCTAGAGTTGGGTTCCTGTCTTCCCAAGATCCCCAAATATCTTGGGTTCCAGAAGTGATAGGCAGTCCTTATTCAGCTGTAAGGCAGCCATGTAAGAGAACTGTGTAAACTGTGTACATGGTGCTAGTCAGTTTTATTGCAAGTTGGTTTTTTTGGCCACATAAAATCACATTAATACTTTAAAGCTGTGTTGTTGTATCTAGTTACATGAATTCTAAAGTATGGTACATCTAGTTTTTCAGTAACTTATGTTTGTCAGTCAGAAGATGCATTCCACTGTTTCTGAGGCATTGAGAATCCCTTTTTATCCACTGTGTCCTAGAGATAGATAGGTAATTTGTGTAGAAGTTGAAGTGTCCCCATTGTAGCTACTATAATTTAAATTATCTAGACTTGAGTTTAGGAGAACACACAATCCTGTGTCTCCCTGAAACTTTATTTTCTCGAGGCCCCCTACTGGACACAGTCAGATGTAGAGCTGAAATCTGAGTGTGATGTTTTTGTGGTAATCTGTAAATGTACAGCAAGAAGCCATGAATTCAGGGCTCTCTCTTACCTGTGTATGATTGCTTGTTGTTCTTGAGGGTCTCCATAAAGTAGTCTCTCCTGTGTCCATATTCTGACACAGAACCTTCAGAAGGCTGTTTGAACATTCACCATTAAGTTTAGGAAATCAGCCTACATGGGGTTTATGGCTTTACCAAGATATTGATTGGCTTCTCAATGCTGTCACCAAATAGTTGACAAAACCAGCCGAGAAGAGAGGAATCCTTTATTTTGGCTCATGATTTCAGAGTATTGAGCAGAAATCTGGGTAGTGGGAGCCAGCCAAGAACCATAGAAATAGGATATGCAGTCACTTTGAGCTAGTTTGTCCTTCTATTCCATCTGGTTCTCTAGCCCATGAAAATGTCACCTTCAATATTTGTGGTACGTCTTTCCTCCCTCAGTTAATCCTCTCTAGAACTATTCTCACAAACATACCCAAATATGTGCCTCATGATCTCCAAGGTGAATCTAAACTCAGGCAGTAAAGATTAACCATCACACTAAGGTAGCAAGAGAAAAATATAAAGGTGTTTGTGGAAGCAAGACAGAAAGAAATTTGATTCATTGAAGTCATGTTACTAATTAGAGCTGAAACTTTAGTTTTTGTTTTACTGGTTATAATGAGTTATGTTTAGGCTTCCAAATTAGTGTTTTTAGCTCTATAGATAATATTGGGATATTATATATAAATAGTTTCTAAACAGCTATCTTGTTTATAATTAAGGAAAAGAGTCTCAAGACATTGTGCTGCTGTCCTCTCACATCTGCCCAGTACATGGCATAACATTTCAAAACAGCCTGAATTCATTTATATTACATATTTGATAAAGAATTAGTAAAACTCAACTAATAACATAATTAGCAGCTTGCTGGGTATTTTATACATACTGATTTTCATTACCCCTATTCTACACTAATTTTGACAGTTATCATTAATATAATATGGGTGCCACTTGTTATATTCCTGAGTGCTGTATGTAAATGATCTCATTTATTCTCAAAACCAATGAGTTATATATTATTATTGCATATTTAATAAGTATTATCAGACATTAGTATATATTGAAATAAGTGGTCCATCAAAATAATTTAGAAATGAAATTTCTCCCTTAGTATGGGTATTCAAAACCATTTATAGTATGACTTTTACTTAGAAAAATGCGTAATTTTAATCCTTAAAAGAATAACTGATATTGATTCTTTAATAATGCATTAATTATTATGTTTATCATAAACATTTATTTTAGGCTCTTAAGACATTAAAATAATTTTGAGAGAATCATAATTTATAGTGATCTAATATTAATATGTCTACTGTTTTGTTTGAAGACATAGTCTCAGTCAAATGAAAGTACATCATCAGACTTTTCTTGTATGAAATGAAACTTAAAAGATAAATTTATATAAATGGACTGATATATTTGCTAGGTACTTCTTTGACAAATAATTCCAAGCTAGGTTAAGAAACAAATTTTCTCAAAACTTTTTAAAATAAATATGTAATTTATGTCATCTTATAATGCAGATCTGACAGGTGCTCAAGATGGGAGTGTCAGAATGTTTGAATGGGGCCATTCTCAGCAAATAACCTGTTTTCGAACTGGTGGCAATTCAAGAATTACAAGAATGAGATTTAACTATCAGGGAAATAAGGTACTGTTGAGAATTAAATTACTTTTTTAAAAAATGGTTGATGGGGGCTGGAGAGATGGCTCACAGGTTAAGAGCACTGACTGCTCTTCCAGAAGTCCTGAGTTCAATTCCCAGCAACCAAATGGTGGCTCACAACCATCCACTATGAGATCTGGTGCCCTCCTCTGGTGTGCAGATATACATGGAAGCAGAATATTGTATACTTAATAAATAAATAAAATCTTCTAAAAAAATGGTTGATGGTGTATAAATTCACTAGCTTGAAGTTTTGAAGTGAGCATGAATAGTTTAAAAATGAAGTGTGTTTAGGAAGTACCGATTAAAGTATCTCCTAAAAAGTACCCCAGAAAATACTTTAGAAAAAGCAAAACAGTAGAGGCAAGCAGTATTTGAAGGATCAATAAATATTTCTTCAAAGCAAAGAATATAATTCCATAAGAAAAAGAGACTGCCTAAGATGTGCATAAAGGTACATGCATATATCCTGATTGTTTTGTTTTTGCTTCAAGTATAAAGAAAGAATCCTATAAATGTGAAAGGAATGGGGGTTATAAATGCTGTTTACCCATCTTTAGCATCAGACTACTCAACAATTCCAATTAAAAGGGAAAAACTAGCACTTGGGAGGCAAAAGCAGGTGGATCTCTGTGAGTTCGAGACCAGCCTGACTACAAGAGCTAGCTCCAGGACAGCCTCCAAAGCCACAGAGAAACCCTGTCTTGAAACCCCCCCCCCAAAAAAAAATGGGAAGAACTACATTTAGTAGAACTGTATCCATATAATTCTGCAAGATAAGGAATGAGAGGTAAATTGATATCCAGCCAGATTGTATTTCAAATTTAGTGGCTCGTTAAAACTATTTTAGTATATATCCCATGTGTATTCCTTCTGAAGAACAAATCTAGTTCTACTCCAGAAAACATAAACTAGAAAAGAGGGTTAGATAGTTGGGAAAGTATTTATAACAAATATAAAAGCAGTAGGCTAATATACCTAATAATAGCTCTATCAGAATTCTCAGAAAGCATTGGAGAAGCAAATAAGCAATGTGAATTTTACCAAAATCTCTATATGTTCATCACTGAAAATTGAGATTATATTAATTTATATTAGTTTAATATAAATTAAAACTGGGTAAGTATTTTCATTTTGATGGTACTTATTTACTAATGTGTAAGAATAAATGAGTAGTTGAATCAAAATTATTTTGCTTAAAATTTGATTTTACCTTCATCTTTCAACTTTTTTATATTTTTTGAACTTTATTTTGTGGGAAGAAGCCAAGCATATACCATGACTCATATGTGGAGGTCTAAGGATAACTTACAGGGGTCAATTCCCTCCTACTACTATGTGAATCCCAGACAGCTAACTGAATCGTCCAACTTGCCAGCCTTCATCTTTCAGTTTTCATTTATGCAAAGCAAAGTGTTCCCAGTTTTAAATTTCTAGTCTATAGTTATGTAGAGGGATATATTTATATGATTGTTCAAAACAGCACCTTTTTAATAGAATAAGTTTAAAAAAAAAAACTGTCTGTATAAAAGAAAGTTTAGGGCTGAGCAATGGTGGCCTATGCCTTTAATCCCAGCACTTGGGAGGCAGAGGCAGGTGGGTCTCTGAGTTTGAGGCCAGCCTGGTCTACAAAGTAAGTTCTTGGACAGCCAGAGCTACATAGAGAAACCCTGTTTAGAAAAATCAAACAAACAAACAAACAAACAAAAAGACAACTATACACTGTAATACACAGAGCACAATAATGATATGTGCCTGACAATGAGTAGTTAAACTCAAAATGTAAATTAGGATTTGTATATTATCCACTTTACTGTAAAAATCCTATATGAGTATTTGATATTCATAGAAAGAAATCTTACAGCAAGTAATGTCAGATTCTTATAATAGGTGATTGATCTAGAGGTAGGAAAAGACAGGGTTCTAAAATAGACATGATTTTTATATACTTTATAAATAAACATGTACTTTTTGGTTTTGTTTTGAGACAGGGTCTCATTCTGTGGATTACATTGGCTTTAAACTCATGGCAATCTTTCTTTCTGCTTTAGCCTCCTAAGTGCTTGGGATTACAGGTGTGAGCCCCAATGGCTAGCTTGCATGTAGTATTTTTGTAATGTTAAAAAAAAAGTTGGCTATTTTATCCTGTTAGATACATACCACATACTCCTATACTTAATTCAGTGTCTTCCTAATTAAATTATCTTGAGATTCAGCAAAAGAATTCTTTGACTTTCATCATTAATTCTTATTTTACTTTCTATTATTTGTGTATTTTTACTTTGTGCTTAACGGGTTTCCTTTTTTTGTTTGTTTGTTTTTGGGAGTTTTCTGACAGAGAATCAGTGCAAGTGTAGCATGATACTTGCATGGATCAGGCTGTCCCAGAACTCAGAGCAATTCTCCTTCCTCAGCCTTCTAAATGCTTGAATCACAGATGAGTAGGACTATGCCAAGTCATCTTATTTATGTATTTTCCATATTGCATGTTTTGTAAGACCTTATTTTGTGTTTTTAAATGAACACTTACTTATATAAAGTTTTACTTACATAAAGTTTTGTATGGCTTAATAATTAATTCAGTGTTCATTTTTGGAGTAGTTATAAGGACTATACAGACAATGGTGCAAGTTACTTTAATTAACCAAGTATCTGATGTTTGCTTCTTTTCTACACTAGAAGTTTTCTTAAAGTGATAGCTAAACATAGTTTGAGAGCCGGTTGGTGGTGGCCCACGCTTTAATCCCAGCACTCAGGAGGCAGAGGCAGGTGGATCTCTGTGAGTTCAAGACCAGCCTGGTCTACAAGAGCTAGTTCCAGGACAGTCTCCAAAGCCACAGAGAAACCCTGTCTCAAAAAACCAAAACAAAAAGAATAAATAAATATAGTTCAAAACTAGATTGAAGCTTATATGAAATGAAAAGGTAACAGTCTGTCAGTCACATGCTAAATATTGAGATAATGTGTCTCAGTGGGTATAAGGATAAATGTGTGCTTTTTATTTACATTCATCATTTAAATTTTTTTTTAAAGTTTGGAATTGTTGATGCTGATGGATATTTAAGTTTGTACCAAACAAACTGGAAATGTTGTCCAGTTACTGGGAGCATACCTAAGCCATATCTGGTAAGTTAAAAATGCCTACATGTATATAAAACATGAATTTTATGTTTAAAGATCAAAGCTATATTTGAGCAAGTAATATTAATAAATAAGATTTGTCTAGTGTTATACACTCAATCATGACTATAGTCTCCTATGTGAAAATTACTGAGTAAAGTTTAGAAAGTTAACATGCACAGCCTGTATCTTCAGAGACCCATGTAAAGTACTGGAGCTTATCCAACTTCACCAAGCTAATTAAGATGACTAGCAGACCAATGGCATATCAAGTTGTTTTCCTGTACACTCTAATTAATGATCAAATTAGAAAAAGGCATCCTGTTGCTGACCTGTTGTTTTCATCTCTGTTTAAGACTGTGCAGACTTCATAAATATTTGCCTTCAGAGAATAAAAATGTTATGTTTATTCTGTTCTTCATTGAATCCCTTTACAGAATTAAACAAAACAGTATATAGTAAAAAAAAAAAAAAAAGATTATAGATTATGATTCTGGTAATTCATCTGAGGTGAAATGTTAGAGTTCAGTATTGATCTAAATAAATGCAAGGGAGCATTGCCAGGACCCCTTGAAAAGGACTTAGTCTATTCTTTTCCTCATAGTTTTATGAGGCTACAGTGTGAACTGTGTAAGTTGATGTTCTGGAGAGACAACCTTTTTCAATTGGTGAAATAACCATAATAAGTTTGATTGAATATTCAGAAGTATTGTGAGCTTTCTAATTTTGTGACAGTAACTTTTTATTATTTTGAACAATTATTTAAAAGTTTTATTGGTTCTGAAAAATTCATAATGTCAATTTAACAAAGATATTTATATCAAAGATAATCTTAAATCCTGGTTTCTGTCTTCTTGTAAGACAGTCTTGTTGGTTATTCTTTTTTTTTTTTGTTTTGTTTTTGTTTTGTTTTGTTTTGTTTCCCCACTAGCTAGACCTCCATAACTATTTGAAGTTTAAACTTTGTATGTTTTCTTCTTAAGGTGTTGGTTGAAAAAAGTAAAAAAGATAGTTCAGGAACTGTTTGTATTTTTTACAGAAAGGGGGAGTGAATCACCATGAATGTTCCTTGTATTCTCCAAACTTTTTAATGTTCAGAAGATTGAAAAAAATAAAAATTATTTTTAAAAGATATAAAGTACATGATCACATTTTAGTTATACATCTGCTTGGTCATGGAAATTTTACTAGCAACAATAACATTTATTGTTTATAACCATTCCAGGCTTGGCAGTGTCATAACAAGACAGCCAATGATTTTGTCTTCGTTAGTTCTTCCTCTCTGATAGCTACAGCTGGTCTTTCAACTGACAATAGGTAAGAGATGTAGCTGAACAGAATAGATGAGAGATGTAGCTGAAATAGAAGTGTTGTATGTGGATAACTAAATTGTTTTGTTGTATAATTCTTTGTCAGTAATTATGCCTTAGGATTTTTATCATAAGGATTTGGGTTTTTTTATTTTATTTTTTAATTTTACATATAAATCCCAGTTCTCCCTCCCCTCATTCTGCTCCCTCCACCTTCCCCTAACCCCCACTCCCCATCTGCTCCTCAGAAAGGGAGTCAAGAAGCTCCTCCATGAGGAATCAAGAAGTCTATCTCATAACCACAATGAGGCCTGACCAAGGCCCTCCCCAAGGTGTCTAGGCTGAGCAAGGTATCTCTTTCATAGAAAATTGGTTCCAAAAAGCCAGTTCATGTAGTAGGGATGAATAGATAGCTCCTGGACCCACTGTCAGTGGCCTCATAACCTGCCCAATCCACCCTCTGTCACCTGCATTCAGGGGGTCTAGTTGTTTCTGTGGGTTTCCCCATCATGGTCTTGACCCCTTTGCTCATATTATGGCTCAAAACAAAGGATTTGTTTCTTATTTAAAACTTTCTCAGTGGCATAAAGCTTGGGAAATTCTAATACCATTTAAACAAAATCCATTCTTATTTGTAATGTTTTCATAGTGAGTCTTTAAAAGAATTTGGTTTTTGATGAAATGAACATTTCTTTATTCACAAAACTTGAAGGTGGAAAAGGTACTGTTATTTATTGCCCATATTATTTAGTTAGTCTTCACCATGGCCTCACCAGGTAGGTATTAGCATTTTTTACGACAAGAAAATAGAAGACTTAGAACAACTTTCTAGTTTACAAGAACATCTGTCGTCTTCCTCCATATACTCATGCAGAGCATCCAGACTCACGGTACAGACACACTGAGCTTGCTGAGTTTCTGAAACTCATCTGTAAGCTTCACACTGCCCTGGGAACTAGCTTTCAGGGCTGTAGACCCTATCCCCTGTTCAGTAGATTTCATGTATGTATATGCTCAATGGGATTTTCTATGACTTGTGTGTATTAGTTAGCAGATAGATTAGAAAATCAGTAAACACATAAATAATTTCTTTACTCAGCCTTCAGGTTAATTTTATTTATAAGTACATGTTAATCAAAACTTAAATCAATTTTGTAAGTTAATATGAAAACCTTCTTTTGAGCAAAGTTCAAATGTTATGTTTAATATTTGGCTTTTTTTCTCTATTAATTTTTGTGTTAGTTAAAAAGAAATCCTTTTTTTTTTCCCCAGAAACATATGTCTATGGGATACTCTAGTAGCACCTACCAATAGTTTAGTCCATGGTAAGTGTTTGGATATTTTTTGGTTTTTGTTTTTTGGGGGTTTTGGGTTTTTCCGAGACAGGGTTCCTCTATAGCTTTGGAGGCTGTCCTGGAACTCACTCGGTAGACCAAACTGGCCTCAAACTTACAGAGGTCCGCCTGTCTCTGCCTCCCTAGTGCTGGAATTAAAGGTGTACACTACCATCACCCGGCTCCATGGTAAGTTTTGAAGACATTTTATCAACTGTAGAAGTAAAAAAATTCACATCTTGGACTGTGGATGTAGCTTATTTGGAGAGTAATTATCTAGCATATACACACTCCTAGATGTGAACCTCAGCTCCTAGCACTACTATGGTCAATACAACAAGGTGTCAAGTCAGTAACTAAAACCAGTTGCTTTCCTCTGCACCAACAATGAATATCTATCATTTAGAATTTAAAAGATCATTTACACCTGAAATAATTACTGAGGCACTTGTCAAACAAAATACACACAAGGTATATATATATATAGAAAGGGACAAAAATAATTTAAAAAGTCAAAGAAGATCTAAATTAATGTAGAAAAGACCCAAGTTTAGAGCTTTGAAAACTTAATTTTGTTTAAAATGTCAGTTCCTCAGTTCTAATAAAATACAAGCAAACTCTTTTTTTGTTTGTTTTTTATTTTGTTTTGTTTTTGTTTTTCGAAACAGGGCTTCTCTGTGAAACAGTCCTGACTGTCCTGAACTTTCTCTGTGGACCAGGCTGGCCTCGAACTCACAGAGATCTGCCTGCCTCTGTCATCCAAGTACTTTAATCCAAGTACTAGGATTAAAGGTGTATGGCATCACTGTCAGGATCTAGCAGACTGTTCTATACATATAAATAAACAGATCCTAAAGTTTAGGTGAATATAGCATGTAACCAACAAAATACTGGGGGAAAAAAAAAAACAAATTCAGAGGACTCACTGCCTAATCAAAAAGTAATGTAAAGCTGCAATAATCATGACAGTGGCTTTTTTAAAAGTTACATAGAACATTGGAAAGACTAGATAGCTTCATTATAAGCTCCTTTATATATCATAGACTTTAACAAATAGATGCACAAAAGAATTCAGTGGAGAAAAAGATTTTTTTCAATAAAGTTCTAAAACAATTGAATAGTGACATAGAACAACATCTGAAAATATCTTCGACACTGACTTCACTTTTTACAAAATTTAACTCAAAATGGGTTGTAATGCTTCATGTAAAGTGTAATTTTCTAGAAGAAAACAGGAGGAAAATCTACGTGGCTTGGGTCTGATGGTGAATCTTTTAAATTATGTTTGAACGTTGTTTTAAGAATAAAGTGATAAGATGGGCATTGTTGATGCATGCCTTTAATCCCAGCACTCGGGAGGCAGAGGCAGGAGGATTTCTGTGAGTTTGAGGCCCAGCCTGGTCTACAGACAAGATCCAGGACAGGCTCCAAAGCTACACAGAGAAACCCTGTCTTGAAAAAAAAGAAAAAAAGAAAAAATAATAAATAAAGTGATGTTTCCTAGGACTTCTAAACAATCTCCCTCTCACTGTTTGAATAGCAAGTAAGCATATAAAAAGATGATCTAGATAAATTAATCAAGAAAATGCACATTCAGTGTGCTTCAAGATATCATTTATACCAACATGGCCAAAATTAAAGACTCAAAGTGTTGATTAGGGTGTACAGAAACTGCAACTGCTGACAGAAGTATAAAAATGCTACAACCATTTTGGAAAAAATTAACATGAACCTAGAATATACTCTTTTCTGTATATGAAAGCTACAAAAAGGCTTGCACAGGAATGTTCTTAGCACCTTTATAATAATTGTTTATTTACATATTGTTATACTGGTGTAATATTTACTATTCAAGCATTTGCTACTATTGAGTCCAGTTCAACTTGAGTTTCCTTTCCTTATGTTATGACCACAAAACTGTAGGCAGTTTGCTGGAACAATATTATGGCTACCCATATTTCCTCTCCACAGGATCATTCTCCATTGTCTCATGCCCAGTATCTCAAACCATTACTTATATTGCATTTGGTTTTTAAATTGGCTTAGTCAGGAAAGCCTATTTATTCTATTTTGACCACCTTATACAAGATGATCTTTTATTACTAAGTGGTTTAACTTTTTTTTTTTTTCCTTCAGCTTTTACCTGCCATGATAGTGGAGCCACAGTTTTAGCATATGCTCCCAAACATCAACTACTAATATCAGGTGGCAGAAAAGGTTTCACATGTATATTTGACCTTCGACAACGGCAACAGAGGCAACTTTTTCAGAGCCATGATTCCCCTGTTAAAGCCATTGCTATTGATCCAACTGAAGAGTACTTTGTTACAGGATCTGCTGAAGGCAATATAAAGGTAAACAAAGTTGATGCCATTGTATCATGCTTATAGTACTAATCTACTTAATAATAGTCTTATTCATTCTGTTGTAGTTAACAATGCTAATTACTATTTAATAAATCCTTTGATAGATGGAATTATTTTTAACTTGAAATTTTACTTTTCACTGGTTTTAAAATATGCTTAATTAATGCAAAAAGACAGATTTTCTATGGATCTAAGTATATTTCAGGTATTAGAATTAGTTTTGACTCTCTGCTCTTAGTTATGTATTTACTAAATTAAATTTCTGGCTTAACTGAGTAAACCCACGTTGCTCCTCTTTTTTCACATATAATAATAATGCTCAACAATTCAGATTCTTTAATTCTGGTTTAAGAATGTACCCAATTAAGCCTCATACATAGATTATCAAACTCTATTGTGCTTAAATTTTAAAGTTGTTTAAAGCATTAAGATTATTAAAAAATATTAAACAACTTATTGAAGTGTATATTGTAAGATTCCACCCCAAAAATACTTAGCTGTGAAGTTCTATGTTAAGGAAAAATTTAATTTAGTAAATACATAACTAAGAGCAGAGAGTCAAAACTAATTCTAATACCTGTTGATTTTGAGGGAAGATTCTGTGGGCCCATTACAAATGGATAAGCCAGTTTCAATTGTTCTTCAGGATGTTTAATGGCCAGCAAATCTAGATTTGAAGGACCTGATTCTTAGAGTCCATTATGTGAGTGTGAGCGTATTTAGTACTAAGTAAGATGAACTTCTCTCTTAGAATTAATAAGTTGTTTTCCTCCCCCTAACTTCTACCCCCCAGAAAATCAAACAGAACTCTAGAATTTAGAAATGTTGTTGTTGTTATTTATGTTTAATAGATGTTTTGTCAGCACATACTTGCTTGTTGTTGGCAGAGTTCTTAAGAGAGTTTTGAGTCCCCTGGAACTAGAGTTACAGCTTGTTCTGAACCTTCAAGTGGGTGCTGGAAATGAAACCCATGTTCTCTGGAGGAGCAGCCAGTGCTCTTAACCAGTGAGTCATCTCCTCAGCCCTAAAGTACTCTTGTAAAAATAATATATCCCAGCAGAATTCAAAGCCACTCTTTTATTTCAACTTGTGGCTGCTGGTAAAGGTTGTCAGGATTTGACAAGGAGCAAATTTGGACCTCCACCTGTTGCTTCCAGATTCTTAGAACCCTCAGAGAAAGAATTAGAAAGAAGACAAAGCACAGAACTGAGAAGAAGTTAATAGCAAAGTAGAAGTACACACTCAAGAAATAGTGTCAAATGGCTAGGATTTTGGATAATTCATATAATGAGCAAACATTAATGGAGGAAAGGATTGCTCATGAAGTGAAGGTCTACAGGGAAATCCAGGAATGAGTCTGGAATTTCCTGGAATAAGGTTTTCTCCCCTTTTTCTGTACTTAATGAGGTTTTTTTTTTTTTTTTTTGGGGGGGGGGTGTTGTAACATCAGATACAAGATGGAAGCCGGCCATTTGCCCAGTGTTAATCTGGAAATCTCATTGTAGCAAAGCAGAGGGACAATTAGCTGTCATCTGGGTTGGCCATGTTGGTCCCAGCTAATGTAGTGGTCTTACTGTAACACAGCTATGTGATTGCATTATCTTTTTTCCCTGTGTCTGCATAGTGTACCTCAAACAGACTTTAGTTTGGAGTAGGACAAACTTTGATTTAGATCAGCTATTTAGATTCTACAATGGTTCTGGAGTTTATATTTTTAAAATATTTGAAATTATATAGTTTGGGGCTGGAGAGATTGCTCAGTAGTTTAAAGCACAAGCTACTCTGACGGAATTCAGGTATGATTCTCAGCATGCACATGTAGCTCTCAACCACTTGTAACTTCTGGCCTCCTCAGGCATCAAGCACACATTCGATTCACATACATGTGTGTAATAAGTCACCCATACACATTAAATATTAAAGGTATAATATGTTTAAAAGGCATAATTTAACAGATTCATATAAAAAATAGTGTGGATTGATGAGGTTTTCTGTTTTTGTTTTTTTTTTGTTTTGTTTTGTTTTGTTTTTAGAAAAAGCTATTTCCCCTAAGTAGTATCAAAAAATCAGAAAGTAAATTCATTTCTCCAAACTGGGGAAAAAATATATATATCCTGAAGGCCTTTCCATACAGGCCTGTAATGAGAGAAGACATTTGGGATTTGATTTAAAAATGGACAATTTGTCCTGATGAGGGCTTATAATAGAAACTTTTAGAAATTAGTATTGTAGAATTTTAGTAATTGACTTTGTCTAAGCTTTACCAGGGTAGAGAGCCTCTAGATGTCAGTTAACTTTCATCCTTGCATGTTTCCTGAATACTCTGAGTATTCATTATTATAAGGAAGTAACACCCCATGGTGGCTACACAGCAAAACCTTTATTGTAGTTACTGATGCAAGTTTTTGTTGTTTGTACCCAGGTTGTCTTATCTTCAATGCATTGTTAATAATTTGTACTCTTGATGGATGGACTTTGAGTAATAATAAAGCAGCTGATAAATGGCTACAGCCTATAGAGAATCAGGAGACTGTGATCATATCATGGCTTATACAGATACTCTCCATCCTTGTAAAAATATCTTACCTGCACAGGAAGGCAGGTTTATATTTTCTTCTGGATTCCTAAGTTAATCACCAGCCCCAGTTTTCATTTGTCCTTCATATCTTTCAGATTTGGAGTCTTTCTACCTTTAGTCTTCTCCATACTTTTATCAGTGAACATGCTCGACAGTCTATTTTTAGAAATATTGGAACTGGAGTCATGCAAGTTGAGACAGGACCAGCAAATCACATTTTCTCTTGTGGAGCTGATGGAACAATGAAAATGAGGATACTGCCGGATCAGTTTAGCCCTTTAAACGAGGTGTTAAAAAATGATGTAAAATTGATGCTGTAACATTTTCACAAGAGGGTGTGTGATTTATTACCTGCTTTGTGGAAGTGGCCAACAGATACAGTATGCAGTAATCCCCTGTACTAAGGGTAAGCTAATGCTTTTATCCCCTGTACCAAGGGTAAGCTAATGCATTCTTGTTGTCATATTTATTTTATGGAGCTTTGCCCTTAATGCACTGATGCCTTAAAAGTTAACCGGTCATTCAAAGTTAGATCCTATTACCTAACATAGAATGTATAAGTAATGCTGTATTCATACTTATTTATAGTATATTTTAGTAAAATGTCATCACATTAAAGGAACTTTGTTTTCTCATTGTTACAAACTCTTCTGCAGACCCCAGTGCATGAATATTATTGACAGTAAAACCCTTTAAGACAGGTGCCGAGAAAATACTCATCATTTTATTGACCACACTCACTACTTTGTTACACAGACATCATAATTTTTTTTCTGTTAATAATGAGAAGTTTATGTATAGGTAAGATAAGACATCTCCATTAAAACTACTATTGGAACTTCCATATAAAAGAACCAAGGAGTTCATTAGGGTTTTGCTCTTTCCCTTCTATAGCCCAGATGTGTGTATGTAAATGTATTTATGTGTATGTATATATATGTGCATATGTATATATATATTACACATCTTATTTGATATTGTATATATACAAAAAGAAACTCCAAGTCTTTTATGTGTTTTGTGCCATAACACCTACTGCCACAAGTATAAAACTTCACTTGCAACTGTTTTTTAATATAATTTTTAAAATTATCACTTTAATTTTCAAGTCACTTTTAGGAAGAATTCAAAGATTACTATTTTAAAGATATTAAATCAAATAAGTCTCAGTAGGCAATAAAGATGTTATGTGGCACATAAGCATTTACATTTATGAATTTGTCACCAGTTTTTGATGATCAGTCATTTTACTTAAATTCTGTTTTAGTTTTATGTTTTTTAGATGAATTTAGTCTCAAAATTCTGAAAATGTTAGAGCAGTGTTTTTAGAAACATTGTGAAAAGAGTCAAATTAAATAGGTAGTATTTACAAATGTACAGTGCCCTCCATATCTACCATTGATAGGAAATAAACCTTATATTTTATTATTTTTGCCAAAATATATTATTTATTATAAAATTTATCCAAAATATTTAAAATTTACAATGCTTCTAACTTAAATATACTAGCCCTATTTCTGTTTGTTTCATGCTATACCTTTTCTGATTCAGAAATGTAAAAAAACTTGATAAATACTTGATTCCTAGCCAATGAGACTGGCAGTAGATGGGGATAAGTGTTTAAGGGACAGTTACATATTACTTAGCTTAAATTTATTTTTAGTTAGAACTGTAAATGACCATTTTTATGTAAGGAAATACGGAAAACTATTAGGAGTTAAAGAGTCAAAGCAAAGAAATGAAGGGCTGGTAAATGAATTTTGTAATATCCTCAGGATACTTTTATTATAAAAGTATATTGTTAAAGGTTTTGTAAATTGTATTTCATAATTTTAAATATAGTGACAAGTTACAGTAAAAACACTGTCATTATAGAAAGTTTATATATGCACATAGTAACCTGTACCTATAAATTGTGCAATAACAATATATGACTATTTTGCCATGGAGAAATCTGTGACAATATTGCAAATAATATTATTCTTTGATGTAGCTAAGTTATTTTTTAGTAATCTCTTCACAAATCAAGATTCAAAAGGCTTTAAACACTTTCCTTAAGAAAGAAAATTTATCGTGTTTATTAAAAACAAAAGGCTTTGGGTATGAACTATTGAGCATTCTAATTGAGGGTTTATATGAATAACCACATATTATGTAAGCCCATATGTATTTACATCCAGAGTCATATTTTAAATAAACAATCATGTAGTGATTTTTTTCGCATGCTTTTGTTTTAAGTATTTCTACCAGTTTAGTTGATTTTAAGTATGTGACATTTTTAAATTCAGAATTTCTATATATGTGACAGTTATAATATTTAACTTCCTCATACCTTCTCATTCTGTTCTACAATCTTTTTTACTTAATGAATAATCATTAAAGATGGTGTCTTAGGATTTCTATTGCTTCAAAGAGACACCATGACCATGGCAACTCTTATAAAGAAAACATTTAATTGTGGTGACTAACTTACTGTTGAGAGGTTCAGTCCATTATCATCGTAGTGGGACATGGCAGTGTGCAGGCAGACATGGTGCTGGAGAGGTAACTGCTACATGTTGATGTAGGCAACAGAGAGTAGACTGAGACTCTGAGCAAAGCTAGAGCAAAAGAAACCTTCTGTCCCCACACTTTTTCCAACAAGGCTACACCTCCTAAATAATGCCAATCCCTTTGGGGGCTATTTTATTTAAAACTACCACAGATAAGAATAAAAGTAATTGGAATGTGTAAAGATAAATGCATTTACACTTATATTTTCATTATTCAATCAAATGGAATGAACACATCAAAATACATTTAAATTCTGTTTTCTGAGAATGAATTTGTTACAGAGATTTTTTAAAACATTTTTTATTAGTTCTTTAGGAAATTCTTATCATGTACCCCAATCCCACTCATTTTCCAGGCCCTCTATGTCTGCCCCTCACCCCCCCCCCATAGTGTCCCCCAAAAGAAAATCTAAAAACTATTAAAAACAAATCGGAAAAAAAAAACCCATCCTTCATCTTTACTGCCTCTCCAACACCTCATTTGGCTTAGTGGCACTGGGAGCTGTGATGTGTCTTGTAGTATACCTATCTGTCTGCTCCACTTTGCTTGCAAATGTTCTTTTTTTTTTTCCAACTTTTTTTATTTGAATTAGAAACAGGATTGTTTTACATGACAATCTCGGTTCCCTTCTCCCACCCATCCTCCCCTACCATCCCCCCTCCAACTAAAACCTTACCTGTCACATATCCTTTCTGCTTCCCCTGGATGGTGAGACCTTCCATAGGGTGTCATCAGTGTATATTGTATCCTTTGGGATAGGGCCTAGGCACACACACACCCCACACCCCACCCCCCATCCCCACCCTCCCTTGTGTCTTGGCTCAGGGAGTATTCCTTTATATGGAATGGGCTTCTGAAGTCCACACCTATGCTAGGGATAAATATTGGACTTCTACAGGAGGTCCCGTAGATTTCTGAGGTTTCCTCACAGAAACCCATGTTCCTGGGGTCTGGATCAGTCCCATGCTGGTATTCCAGCTATCAGACTGGGGAGCAAGAGTTCCCGGATGTTCAGGTCAGCTGTTTCTGTGGGTTTCACCAGCTTGGTCCAGACCTCTGTGCTCTTCACTGGTCCTTCTCTGCATCTGGGTTCCAGTTCAGTTCGTTGATTAGTTATGGGTGTCTGCTTCTACTTCCATCAGCTGCTGGATGAAGGTTATAGGATGGCATGTTACTCAGTCATCAATCTCATAGTCAGGGGAGGGCATTTAAAGTAGCCTCTCCTCCATTGCTTAGATTGTTAGCTGGTGTCATCTTTGTAGATCTCCAGACATTTCCCTCATGCCTGATTTCTCTGTAAACCAAAAATGTCTCCCTCTATTATGATATCTCCATTCTTGTTATCATGTATTCTTCCCCTGACTCAAACTTTCTGCTCCCTCATGTCCTTGGCATCCCTCTTCTTCTCCCCTTGTTGGTCTGGTTCAAAGCCTCTGGCTTCTGGTTCATCATTAACACTAGACCCTCATTAAAACTCTTCCGGATATCTCACCATTGTCTTAAGTCATGGAGATCCTGGGGTCATGGTTCCCACATTACCAGTCCCTTCATACACTCCATCAGGTCATAGATGGGGGAAATCATGGGAAATACACCCAATGACCTGGATGTGTTTTGAGGTAGCAGCTGATTTGGTCAGTCCCACTAGGGCCACCTCCCTCAGAAGAGCCAGCTCTTCTGCACCATGCCATCAGGAAACATGAGAGATGGCTCTGAAGAGGTATGGAGTGGGACCAGCTCTCCTGTAAGGGCAGAGATATTCTGTGAAGTGGCCAGTGAAGGGCAGGGCCTAAGAAGGGCAGGGCTGTAACTTGGATTTCAATACTATGGTCCCCTGTGGTGTCTTGGGCCACAAAGTTCAGCAGAGACCCCAGCTACAGCAGGAATATGAACCCAGACATGACCTTGGGTTCAGCTTGGACCCGGACATCACCATGGCCCCCGTGGCAGCACAGACCATCCAGACCAATATGGCTTCAGTGGCAGCATGGCCCAAGGACACCAACATGGCTTCAGGTGACTGACCAGATCCCAAGTATCTGAACAGCCCTCAGTGGTAACAGAAGCCATGGACGTCAAATCAGACCCTGACTGCTATAAGATAATAGACGTGGCCCTGGGCAGCAGCTCAGGCCCAATCATCACCATGGCACTGGGTGGCCACTCAGATCAGCATGGCCCTGGTGGTAGTACATCCCTCAGACACCAGCATGGCCCCAGGTGACCAACCAGACCCTAGGCATCCATGTGGCCTTTGGTAGCAACCCAGGCCACAGACATCAACACATACCCTGGTTGCAGTAGGACCTCAGAGGACCCAGACATGGTCCTTGGCAGCAGCTGGCATCCGGATGTCACCATGGCCCCAGCAATAGCCCTCATATACCAACATTGTTAGAAATGTTTTGACATGGCAGGTCTCAAGCTCTACAGGATTTCTCATCATTCCACGCCACCCCCCCCACCCCACCCCCCACCACGCACACACCTTTGCTTCCACTCTTTGCTTTTAGATAAGGTAGAAATTTGCTGTTGTGCTTACCAGAACTTTATAAGGGCATTGGGCATAAACTAATTAAGCATTTAACTCTACTCTTATCTACTCTTCTTTAAAATTAAAGTTAAAAATGAGTTTTATTTTGTTTTTAACAGCAAAAATGTTTAAATGGATCTCATTAACTGAAACAATATAAAGACATTTCAGGAAATACTTTGTATAGCTTTAAAGTGGAAATGGTATTATTAACAGGATTAGAAGGCATACATATTTTACAAAACAAGAAATTTAGCCAGGTCATGGTGCATGCCTTTAATCCCACGAGTTAGGAGGCAGAGGCAGGCAGATGTCCAAGTTTGAGGCTAGCAGGTCTACAAAGTAAGTTCCAGGACTGCCAGAGCTACTCAGAGAAACCAGGAGAGTGGAAGGGAGGGAGGGAGATTTGAATGTCTTGTGACAGAGGACCACAGCCAGTTAAAAAAAAAAAAATCAAGCAAGTTTACAAGAAATTATTTGTGAAGAGGTATGTCAATGCCCCGTATATAGTATCACTTTAAGTTATTAGAGAAAGATCAAACTGAATAATCATTCCTCAGAGCAGTACATTAGAAGTTAAATAATATATGTTAAATAAAATGCCCTTAATAGTAGTTAATGGAATGTTATAAGGAAAAATTGTAAAGGCATATATCACTTTATTGTGCTCTGAGGATAATTTTAATTTGGGATGTTTTACAAACTGAAGGTTTGTGGCAACTGTGGTCAGGTATGACTATAGTCGTTAATTACCAATACATAATCAGGTAATGGTTAGGATATTTTATTTAGGTAAAATGCCTTACTGAGTTCCCTAGCCAACTGGCAGGAAAGCAGAACAAGCTGAAGCAGAAGGGAAAAGAGAGAGAGTCTACCATGTACCTTTCCTAACTCTTTAAAACTTCTTCCATTGTCACCCTGACATCACCTTGACCACGCCCTGATGGGTATGGTCGGGAACACCCTTAGGAGGCATGGTTACAGTGTCTCCCTACACATGACTATGGACAACACTGTTTTTCCAAAGGACTTCATAGCTGTCACACTTTCATATTTCTTACTGTATTTCAAACTGTACTCACCACTGTATCATTTTGATCACATAATGATTGTTTTGGGACTTCCTACTATACCCATAAAATACTGCAAACTTAACCTATGAATGTATTTTTGACTGTTCCCTGACTGTTGCCCAGTCTTTCTCCCTCTCTTTAGACCTTCCTATCCTGACATGCCATATTGAAATTAAACCAACTAACAACCATACAGTGGCCTCTTAAGTGCTAACTGAAGTGAAAGGAAGAGTCTTTTGCCTCATCCTTTAAATCAAAAGCAAGGATATATTAACTTCAGTGAAGAAAGTATGTCAAAAGAAGAACTAAGCCAGGGCTAGCGAGATGA
Organism: Cricetulus griseus; assembly: GCF_003668045.3. Taxonomy (NCBI): domain Eukaryota; kingdom Metazoa; phylum Chordata; class Mammalia; order Rodentia; family Cricetidae; genus Cricetulus; species Cricetulus griseus. Next base: position 188,411,721 of record NC_048595.1, on the reverse strand, counting down.
TTCAGTGAGTAAAGGTACTTCCTTCTGAAACTCATAACCTACTTGAATCTGATCCCCAGAATCCACCAAGGAGAAAGATCCAACTACACACATGCAGATGCACTCACATGCAGATGCACACACATGGAAGCACACACACACACACACACACACACACATTTTGTTTTGTTTTTTTAAGGGAGTAGAGAAAGAAGAACTAAGCCAAACGTTGTTGGCTGAAATGGGTCTGGTTACAAGATCAAAGCAGATATAGCATTCCCTTAATCTAATGTATAATCCAGTTTAAGAGCGTGACTATTCTGGGGATCAAGACCAGGCTGGTGAAACCCACAGAAACAGCTGACCTGAACAAAGGGGAGCTCATGGACCCCAGACTGATAGCTGGGAAACCAGCATAGAACTGTATCAGACCCCCTGAACGTGGGTTTCAGTTAGGCCTGGGCAATCTATGGGACCTCTGGTAGTGAATCAGTATTTATCCCTAGTACACAAATGGACTTTGCGAGCCCACTCCTCATAGAGGGATAATCTCTCAGCCTAGACACTTGGGGGAGGCCCTAGGCCCTGCTCCAAATGATATGACAGATTTTTTTTTTGAAGATCCCCCATGGAAGGCCTCACCCTCCCTGGAGAGCAGAAAGGGTATGGGATAGGGAGTTAGTGGGGGACAGGGGAGGAGAGGAGGGAGAGGGAACTGGGATTGACATGTAAAACAATCTCGTTTCTAATTTAAATTTAATAAATGGAAAGAAACAAAACTAAAAAAAATCACAAAAAAAAAAAAAACCATGACTTCTGATTTCATGAAGGCTCAGAGAGGAGAGAAAGCTGTGGAACAAGGGTTTGAAGCTAGCAGACATTGGTTCATCAGATCAAAGAGCACCCATCTCTACAACATGAAAGTGCAAGGTGACAACAATGCTGCCACAGAAGCTGCAGCAAGTTTTCAGACTCTTTCTGCCGAGGGAATTGCCTTTCTGGCCTTGGGATTCCTATCATGCACAGCTTTTTCAAATGTGAGCTCTAGGAGATGGAACTCAGAACCTCACACTCACTAAGCTTGCACTTTACTGACTGAGCTATCTATCGCCCTAGCCCAGTCTTTTTTATACGGTGGATAATTAGTAATCCACTATATTGAGTAATTGTTTTTCAATTGTATTCTCCCACAAGGGGCCACTGGGCCATCAACTGAGGAAACTGGGGAGCCCTAGAAGTGAGGTCTTAATGAGAGCAGTGTATAAGGGGCAAATGACAAGAGTCTGTGGCCAACACCTAGAAACCATTTTCAGAGTGGATAGATGATCTGTGCCATTCTAATTCCTTGGTAATTGATAATGTAAAGGCTTATTTCTGAATTTCCAGGTAAAATCATGGGTTAGAGGCTACATCTGTGAGAGCCAGGAAGGAAAAATATAGAATGCTGTGCCCGAAAAATTTGTTTCATCCTCTTCCGGTACTGGAAAAAGCTGCCCAGCAAGAAAATCCCCACAAAAGTCCAGAGGAGATACATAAAACAGATGCAAAATTACAACACAGAAACAGGAAAGTGAAAGGCAAGGCGATATATTCCATAAGTGTTGAACTTATAGACATGGACATGGGTAAAATGCCAGGTGACAATATCAGAGCTTTTCTGGGGAAAAGTATCAGGTTCTTGAAAGAGGAGACAAGCAGATTAATTGAATACAGAGGAAAATCCACAACACAGGGAAAAGAATGGATGAAAACATGAGCAACTTGGAAGAAAAATTCAGCAAGGAAATTGAGGTTTTTTTTTTTTTTTTTTTTTAAGGAAAACATTGAAAATGAAAAACTCAAGAGTCAAATAACAGTGGAGGGGATAGAGAGATGATTCACCATGTAAGACCAAATACTACTCTTGAAGAAAATCTGATTTGGGTTCTCAGTACCCATGTCTGCTCACAACCTCCTGTAACTCCAAGTCTTAGGGACCCAATGTCTTTGGGCATTGTGCTCAAACACATATACACTTACAGTATTAGGGTTCTCTTGAGGAACAGAACTTATAGAATGAATATATATATATATATATATATATATATATATATATATATATATGATGAATGAACATACATTGAATTAACACATATGTGGTTTATTAGAGTGACTTACAGCCTGTATTCCAGCTAGTCCAACAATGGCTACCAATGGAAGGTCTAAGAATCCAGTAGCTGCTTAGCTCACAAGGCTGAATGTCTCAGTTGGTCTTCAGTACATGGCAGAATCCTGAAGAAGTAGGCTCTAATGTTAGTGAAGTGATGAACTTGCCAGCAAGAGCAAGGGCAAATAGGCAAAGAGAAAGCCCTTCTTTCTTCCATGTCTTTTATGTAGGCTACCACCACAAAGTGTGGCCCAGGTTAAAGTTGTATCTTTCCACCTCAAAAGACTTAGATTAAAAGTGGGTCTTTCCCCCCACCCCACCTCCCATCTAGAGGGAGCTCATGGACTCTGGACTGACAGCTGGGAAGCCTGCATGGGACAGAACTAGGCCCTCTGAATGTGGGTGACAGTTGTGTGGCTTGGTCTGTGTGTGGGGGCCTTGGCAGTGGGACCAAGATCTGTCCCCTGGTGCAAAAAGCAAATGTGCTTTTTGGAGCACATTCCCTATGGTAGGATGCCTTGCTCAGCCTTGATATAGTGGGGAGGGGCTTGGTCCTGCCTCAACTTGATATGTGAGGCTTTATTGACTCCTCATGGGAAGCCTACCTTTTCTGAAGAGTGGATGGGAGGGAGGGTCTCAGGAAGAGGGGACAGAGGGGACCTGGTTGGTCTGTAAAATAAATAAAAAATTTTAAAAAGTGTCTTCCAACCTAAAGTGATAAAAAAAAAAATCTCTCATAGTGCATCCAGCCACTTGGTTTTAGAGTATTTGCTGTGCATACAGAAGACTTGAGTTCAATTTCAGCACCTCCATGGAGGCTTAAAACCATCCATAATTCTAGTTCTGTGGGGTTCAACTCCCTCTTCTGTCCTCCATGGCCACCATGTGTACATATATGCAAGCAAAACATTCATGCACATTAAATAAATGAATCTAAGAGGTTTTTTTTCAACTAAACATAAAATCCAAAACAAAGCAAAACAAAATAAGACACCGTAGGAAGTGACACCAACAAAGCAGAAGAAAGAATACCATCAAGAGAGCCTGGGTTGATGGACAACAGCATTCAAATATCAATAAGGAAACACAACAACATCAAAGAACTCTGAAATATGACCAGAAGACCAAACCATAAGATAGAGGAAGGGACCGAGGTAAACTGTAAAAACAGGGGGAATCAATTTAATAAAATTATGGCAGAAATTTCTTCAAATCTAAAGAAAGAAAAATACTGAAATATAAGAAAGCATATAAAATCCAAAATAGACATAACCAGAAAAGAACTTTTACAATTTTGTAATCCAGGTGTCAGAAATATAAAGCAAACAGGTAATATAAAAAGCTATAAGGCAGTGATGCCCACTCACTCACTGTCTTCTTTAGGCTTTCTATTGTGATGAAACACCATGACCAAACAGCAAGTGAGGTGGAAAGGGTTCATTTGACTCACACTTGCACATCATTGTTCATCATGAAAGGAAGACAGAACAGGAACTCACACAGGACAGGAACCTGATGTAGAGTCCATGGTAGAGTGCTGCTGCTGGCTTGTTCACCCTCCTTTCTTATAGAACCCAGGACCATCAACCCAGGGGTGGCCCCACCCACGATGGACTGGGCCCTCCCACATCCATCACTAAGCTTGGTCTTATGAAGGCATTTTCTGACTGCTTGTCAACTTGACACACGAATACCTCACTGTTCAGTCACAACCTTTCTTCACCATCCCCAAGATCTAACATATTGACATAATATAAAACATTTTACAAACTTAAAAAGTCAGACTTTGCAAATTCAAACACATTAAAATTTGGTCTCCTTAAAAATCCTAAGTTTTGCCTGCTTGTGGTGGTTCACACTTTTAAAATTCCAGCACTTAGGAGGCAGAGGCAGGTGGGTCTCAGTGAGCTCAAGGCCAGCCTGGTCTACAAAGTGAGTTCCAGGACAGACGGGACTGTTACATAGAGAATCCTTGTCTGGAAGCAAAAAAAAATAATAATAATAATAATTAAAAAATAAAAAAAATTTAGTCTCTCAACTGTGGACTTGCGTAAAATCTAAAATATTAAATACTTTCTTATTTCCAGAGGGAAGAGCCAGAGCACAGCCAAAATCAAATAAAAGCAAAATTATTGAACTCTAAGAGTATAAATAGGTTGGATAAGTCTGATTCACTCGCTATCTTCTGTACTCCTAGTGGTCTGGGTTACTTCTTGGCTCTGCTCTCTGCAACACATAGCTTGTCTTATAGCTTCTAGCTGGCTCCACTTCACTGCTGCGCTGTTCTTGGTGGTCACCCCATGGTACTGGCATCTCTAAGATGCTGGGGTCTTCTACTGCCATTGAACTGCACTTTCACTACTAACCTCTCATAGGCTATCTTCCTGGTGCCAAGCCTCAACTTCTCTCTAGGACACCTTCAATACTGGGACTTCAATCACCAGTGAGGTTACACCTTCACCAGTGGCCTCTTCTGGCCTGTCACAGTGCCAAGCCCCACCTGCTCTCCATTACCCATTCATGCCTTCAAAACTATTACTAAATGGATGATTCTTACACTACCAAGTTCATCTGCCAGAGTGAGGTGTAACCTTGGATGCTTCTGGAACACAGCTTCCATGTGTTCTCAGAACACTTCCCAGAAGACTTCCTGTCACTGCTAACCTTTCAGTTCCAGCTGATCAGCATCCAGTATCTCTCCAAAACAAAGGTTTCACTATAGTAGTTCTGGTATCTTGTTAATTTCAGCTGCAGCTAACCAGAACCATAGAATCTTAATTCAAAATACCAAATGCCCCCCAATAAAAACTTTAAACTTCCCTTTGAAATGTCACAAGCCATGCTTCCACTGTCTGCATTATCCTCAGCATTCTTGTCTTCCAAGCTCCCCCAGAACAGCTCACCATGCATTGAATACTCAATGGATTTGTTGCGCAAAGTTCCAAAGTCCTTTTTACTATCCCCCCCAGAACAACATGGTCAGGTCTGTCACAGCAATACCCCACTACTAGTACAATCTTGTCTTAGGATATTTACTGCTTTGATGAAACACCATGACCGAAGAGCAAGTTAGAGAGGAAAAGGTTTATTTGGTTTATACTTTCATATCATTATTCATCATCAAAGGAAAACAGGGCAGAAATCTGGAGACAGGAGTTAATGCAGAGGCCATGGAGGGGTGCTGCTTCCTGGCTTGCTTCCCATGACTTGCTCATCCTGATTTCTTATAGAACCCAGGACCACTAGTCCAGGGGTGGTCCCATTCACAATGGACTGGACACTTCCATATCAATCACTAATTAAGAAAATGCCCTACATACCCTTGTCTGCGGCCTGATCTTATGGAGGAATTTTCTCCATTGAGGCTCTGTTCTCTTCGAAGCTTGTGTCAAGTTAACATAAAAAGTAGCCAGTATACCTACAAGGCAGAAATAATCAGAGTAACAGGTCTCTTTGTCACCAACCCTCAAAGCCATGGAGGAAACTTTGTAGTAATGTTGACATTGAAAAAGTTTTAAGTTTTCCAATAAGGCACCTCCGGTTCTTAAAAACAAAGAAACAAGAGGCATCTGACACCAGCGATCTGCATGCAGAACCGAATTCGGCAGCGGGATACCGGTAGCAGTTCTGTCTCCATCCGCCAGCCCAGCGGGACCCAACACACATGAACACTGCCAAGGCCCAGGTAACAGTGACACCTCTATCCAGGAGAAGCAGACAGACATCAGAGTATTGGATCCCTTTGCATCTACCAGAAGAGAACCTTGGTCCCACACACACCAGGAGACCAAGAAACTGCTACACACACCAGAAGAAAGGATGAGAAGAGGACAAGGTAAAAGCACATTCAACAACAGAAAACTCAATATGACACCACCAGAGACTAGGAACCATACACCAGCAAGACCTGAACATCACAATGCAGATGAACCAGAAGAGAATGACCTTAAAAACATCTTCAGGAAAATGATAGAGGACCTCAAAGAGGACATGAGAGAATCCCTTAAAGAAATGGAAGAAAAAACAAACCAAAAAATACAAGATATCAACAAATCTCTTAAGGAAACAGTTCAAGACCTAAAAACTGAAATAGAGACAATAAAGAAAGCACAATCTGAGGGAATGCTGGAAATAGAAAAGCTGGGTAAGTGATCAGGAACTACAGATGTAAGCATAACCAACAGAATACAAGAGATGGAAGAGAATATCTCAGGAGTTGAAGACACACTAGAGGAAATAGATTCATCAACCAAAGAAAATCTTAAGTCCACCAAATCCCTAACACAAAATATTCAGGAAATACGGGATACCGTGAAAAGACCAAACCTAAGAATAATAGGTATAGAAGAAGGTGAAGAAATCCGATTCAAAGGCACAGAAAACATATTCAACAAAATCATAGAAGAAAACTTTCCCAACCTAAAGAAAGACATGCCAATGAAAATACAAGAAGCCTAAAGAACACCAAATAGACTGAACAAAAAAGAAGTTCTCCTCACCACATAATAATCAAAACACCAAACATACCGAACAAAGAGAAAATATTAAGAGCAACAAAGGAAAAAGGTCAAGTAACCTATAAAGGCAAACCTATCAGAATCACACCTGATTTTTCCATGGAAATTCTGAAATCCAGAAGGTCCTGGATAGATATTCTACCTACACTAAGAGACCATGGATGCCAGCCCAGACTACTATACCCAGCAAAGCTTTCAATCATTATAGATGGAGAAAACAAGATATTCCATGACAAAACCAGATTCAAACAGTACATATCCACCAATCCAGCCCTACAGAAAGTTCTGGAAGGAAAACTGCAACCCAAGGAAGTTAACTACTACCAGAAAAAATGGGCAATAGATAACCCCACTTTACCAACAGCCAAAAGGAAAAAGGGATAGAATCCCAAACATAATTTTGCCACCATCACCAAATCAAAAACAAACAAGAATGAACAATTAATGGTCATTAATATCCATCAACATTAATTGTCTTAACTCCCTATAAAAAGACACAGATTAGCAGAATGGATAAAAAGACAGAATCCTTCCTTCTGCTGCATACAAGAAACACACCTCAACTTCAAAGACAGACGGTACCTAAGAATTAAAGCTTGGGGAAAGATTTTCCAATCAAATGGACCCAAGAAACAAGCGGGGATAGCAATCCTAATATCCAACAAATTGGACTTTAAACTAAAATCAATCAAAAGAGATGAAGGAGGTCATTTCCTACTCATCACAGGAGAAATCCATTGGGATGAAGTCTCAATTCTGAACATTTATGCCCCAAATACAAAGGCATAAACGTTTGTAAAAGAAACATTACTAAAACTCAAATCACACATAAAACCGCACACACTTATAATGGGAGACTTCAACACTCCACTCTCACCACTGGACAGGAACACCAGACAGAAACTTAACAAAGAAACAAAAGAACTAATAGAAGTTATGGTGCAATTGGACTTAACAGATATCTATAGAACATTCCATCCAAATACAAAACAATTTACCTTCTTCTCAGCGCCACATGGAACCTTCTCTAAAATCGACCACATACTTGGCAACATAGCAAACCTCAACAGGTACAAAAAAAAAAATGGAAATAACCCCCTGTATCTTATCAGACCACCATGCTTTAAAATTAGAATTCAACAACAACACGAACTAGAGAAAACCTACAACTCATGGAAATTAAGTAACACCCAATTGCACAATTCATAGGTCCAGGAAGAAATAAAAAAAGAAATTAAAGATTTCCTAGAATTCAGTGAGAATCCGGACACAACATATCCAAACCTATGGGATACTTTGAAAGCAGTGCTAAGAGGAAAGTTCATAGCACTAAATGCCCACATGAAGAAAGAGGAGAATAATCACACTAGAGAATTAACAGCACAACTGAAAGCTTTAGAAAACAAAGAAGCCAATACATACTGGAGGAGCAGACACCAGGAAATAATCAAATTGAGGGCTGAAATCAATAAAATGGAAACTAGGAGAATAATACAAAGAATCAATATAACAAAGAGTTGGTTCTTCGAGAAAATCAACAAGATAGACAAACCTTTATCCAAACTTACCAAACAACAAAGAGCGAACATGCAAATTAATAAAGTCAGGATTGAAAAGGGGGACATAACAACAGTCACAGAGGAAATCCAGAGAATCATCAGGTCATACTTTGAAAACCTGTATTCCTCAAAATTTGAAAATCTAAAGGAAGTGGACAATTTTCTGGACAGATTTCACTTACCAAAATTAAATCAAGAACAGATAAGCAACTTAAATAGACCTATAAATTCTAATGAAATAGAAGCAGTCATCAGAAGTCTCCCAATCAAAAAAAGCCCAGGGCCAGATGGCTTCAGTGCAGAATTCTACCAGAAATTCAAAGTACAGCTAATACCAATCCTCCTCAAAGTATTCCACACAATAGAAGCAGAAGGGTCATTACCAAACTTTTTTATGAGGCTTCAATAACCTTGATACCCAAGCCACACAAAGACACAACTAAGAAAGAGAACTACAGACCAATATCACTCATGAACATTGATGCAAAAATTCTCAACAAAATACTGGCAAATTGAATCCAAGAACACATCAGAGAAATCATCCATCACAATCAAGCAGGCTTCATCCCAGGGATGCAAGGATGGTTCAACATATGAAAATCCATCAATGTAATCCACCATATAAACAGACTGAGGGAAAAAAAAACACATGAACATCTCACTAGATGCTGAAAAAGCCTTTGACAAAATCCAACACCCCCCTCATGATAAAGGTCTTGGAGAAATAAGGGATAATAGGAACATACCTCAACATAATAAAAGCAATATACAATATACAGCAAGCCGACAGCCAACATCAATTAAATGGAGAGAAACTCAATGCAATTCCTCTAAAATCGGGGACAAGACAAGGCTGTCCATCCTCTACATACCTCTTCAATATTGTCCTTGAAGTTCTAGCTATAGCAATAAGACAACAAAGGAGCTCAAGGGAATACAAATCGGAAAGGAAAAAGTTAAATTCTCACTATTTGCAGATGGTATGATAGTCTACATAAGTGACCCGAAAAACTCTACCAGGGAACTCCTACAGCTGATAAACACCTTCAGCAAAGTGGCAGGATACAAGATTAACTCAAAAAAAATCTGTAGCCCTACTATGTACCAATGACACATTGGTGGAGAAAGAAATCAGAGAAACATCACCATTTACAATTGCCAGAAACTACATAAAATACCTTGGGGTAACACTAACCAAAAAAGTGAAAGACCTGTACCATAAGAATTTTGAGTCTCTAAATAAAGAAAGAAGATACCAGAAAATGGAAAGATCTCCCATGCTCTTGGATAGGCAGGATCAACATAGTAAAAATGGCAATCTTGCCAAAAGCAATCTACAGATTCAATGCAATCCCCATCAAAATCCCAACACAATTTTTCACTGACTTTGAAAAAACAATTCTCAACTTTATATGGAGAAACAAAAGACCCAGGATAGCAAAACAACCCTGTATAATAGAGAAACTTCTGGAGGCATCACCATCCCTGACTTCAAGCGCTACTACAGAGCTATAATCCTGAAAACAGCTTGGTATTGGCACAAAAATAGACAGGTAGATCAATGGAATATAGTTGAAAACCCTGATATTAACCCACACATCTACTAACACCTGATTTTTGACAAACAATCCAAATATATACGATGGAACAAAGAGAACATCTTCAACAAATGGTGCTGGCATAACTGGATGCACACATGTAGAAGAATGCAGATAGACCTAAGCTTTTCACCCTGCACAAAACCTAAGTCAAAATGGAGCAAAGACCTCAAAATAAACCCAGCCACACTGAACCTATTAGAAGATAATGTGGGAAATACCCTTGAATTAATTGGTACAGGAGACTGCTTCCTGAACATAACACCAGTAGCACAGATACTGAGATCAACAATTAACAAATGGGACCTCCTGAAACTGAGAAGCTTCTGTAAGGCAAAGGACACAGTCAGCAAGACAAAACGACAGCCCACAGAATGGGAAAAGATATTTACCAACCCCACATCTGACAGAGGGCTGATCTCCAAAATATACAAAGAACTCAAGAAGCTAGTCTCCAAAACACCAAACAATCCAATTAAAAAGTGAGTACAGAACTAAATAGACAATTCTCAATAGAGGAATCTAAAATGGCTGAAAGACACATAAGAAAGTGTTCAACATCCTTAGCCATCAGGGAAATGCAAATCAAAACAACTCTGAGATACCATCTTACTCCTGTCAGAATGGCTAAAATCAAAAACACCAATGACAGTTTATGCTGGAGAGGATGTGGAGAAAGGGGAACACTTCTCCACTGCTGGTGGGAGTGCCAACTTGTACAGCCACTTTGGAAATCAGTATGGCGACTCCTCAAGAAAATGGGAATCAGTCTACCACAAGATCCAGCAATTCCACTCCTAGGCATATACCCAAAAGAAGCACATTCATACAACAAAGTCATCTGTTCAATGATGTTCATAGTAGCTCTATTTGTAATAGCCAAAAACTCAAAGCAGCCTAGATGCCCCTCATCCGAAGAATGGATAGAGAAAATGTGGTACATTTACACAATGGAGTACTACTCAGCAGAAAAAAAATGGAATCTTGAAATTTGCAGGAAAATGGATGGAACTCGAGGAAACCATTCTGAGCGAGGTAACCCAATCACAAAAAGACAAACATTATATGTACTCACTCATATGTGGATTTTAGACATAGAGTAAGATTACCAGCCTACAATCCACACTGCCAGAGAAACTAGTAAACAAGAAGACCCTTAAAGAGACAAACTTTGTCCCCTGGAGAAGGGAAAGGGTCACCATCCCCTGAGCAAATTGAGAACATGGGAAAAAGGGGGAGGGAGAATGAGAAGGGAAGAAAACGAGGGTGGCAGAGGTCATGAGGGAGCAGAAAGGTTGAGTCAGGTGTAGATTAGAAGAAAGGATATGTGATAAGTAGGGTTTTTAGTTGGGGGGGTGGTAGGGGAGTAAGGGAGGGAGAAGGGAACTGGGATTGTCATTTAATTCATTCTTGTTTGTAATTCAAATAAAAAATTTTACTAACTCATAAAAAAATTCAGCAAAAAAAAACAAAGAAACAAGCAACAACAATCCTAAAGGCAGCAGATGCCAAGAAGTAGTAAAGATAAACAAGAAATTAATGAAATAAAGAGTAAAAGAACAATGTGCAGAATAGATCAATTAGATCAATGAGTTGGTTCTGTGAATATGTCCTATCCAAATTAGCGAGAGAGAGAGAGAGAGAGAGAGAGAGAGAGAGAGAGAGAGAGAGAGAGAGAGAGAGATGAATAAATTAGAGATCAAACAGGTGAGGTTACTACAGATTCCAATGAAATGTAGAGTCAGCCAGGAGTACTGTGAAACTCACATTCAAAGACAGAAACTGAAATCTCTAGAATAAATTAATAAATTTCTATACAAGTATAATCCATTATAATTAAATCAAGATGATATAAACAACCTAAACACATCCACTGAAAAAAGATTGGAGCAATAATAAAAAGTCACCTAGTGCACAAATAGACACAAATGGATTCACTGATAATTTCTAACAAGGTTCAAAGAAAAGCTAACTCCAAATGCTTCTCAAAATGGTTCCATAAAATATAAAGGGAAAAACTGACAAACTTATTCTGTGAAGCCAGCATTACACTGATACAAAAACTGGTTAAGACATAACAAACAATGTAAACTATAGAACCATTTCCCCAATTGAACATAGGTGCAAAAATACTCAATAAACTTCTTGCAAATTAAATTCAAGAATGAACTAAGACTATATACCATGATCTCTGTGGATTCAGGGTCAGTCTGGTCTATATAGTGAGTTCTGAGACAATCAGAGCTACATAGTAAGACCCTGTCTCAAAAAAAAAAAAGTAATGCTAGAAATATCACAGTGCTGATCTCAAATTATATTTTACAGGGAGTGGCAATAATTGAGGAGGGTTAGGAAGTGTGGTCTTGTTGGAGGAAGTGTGTCACTGGGGGTAGGCTTTGAGGTTTCAAAGTTTCCTGCAGCCTGAAGATCTGGATATAGAACTCTCAGATACTCTGCCTATGTGCCGCCATGCTCCCTGCCCTGATGATAATGGACCAAATCTCTGAAACTGTAAGCAAGCCCCAGTGAATTTCTTTCTTTTATAAGAGTTGCTGTATTCACGGTGTCTCTTTGTATCAACAGAACGCTAAGTAGGTACCGGAGAGTGGGGCATTGCTGTGAGAGCCTGACAATACTGCTTGTTGGTGGAACACCAACGTTTGGATTTTGCATTAGGAAAGCAGTTGGATACTTTAAGTTATGCTTAATGGGCCATGTTAGTAGGAACATTTAAGACAATGCCAAAGGTAGTTTGAATTGTGGGGGTCCAGCTCAAGAAATTTCAGGGAAGTGGACTAGAGATCATTCTTGTGATATTTTGGCAAAGAATGTGGCCGCTTTTTGGCGTTGTCTGAAAAAGTCTACCTGACGGTAAATTGAAGAATGTTGGATTAATGGCAGTGGCATAGGAAATTATGAGACAGCCTAATATTGTGTATGTCACATAGCTATTAGTGGCCACTCTTATGCAGGTCTATAATGAAAAGAAGCAAGTTGAGCAAGGACAAATACAAAGGAGAACCCAGGAATGTAATGTTACAGCCAAGTCCAGTACTCAAGGAGATAAAAAAGCTTAAATAAAAGCCTGATGTTAAATGGAATAAAGGGAGTGATGACCTCAAGGCAAGACTCCCACCCAGCTAAGCTTCCAACTTCTAAAAAGGAATTAAAGACAAGCTTAAGTAGCGAAGGAAAACAGTGATAACAGAAAGCTGATACAAACATATTTGAAAGAAGTATCCATGTTCCAGCACCAGCAAGCAGCAGAACCTGACTTCTTCAGTCACATGGTTCTGCATTTGGAGCCAGGGATACAAGAAAGGAATTGTGGACTCTCCCTCTGTGGCTAAGGAAAGCCACTGAAGCCAGGCATGTGTCAGGTGTGTCCCTGCATTGGCCCCATTGCCTTTATCTTCTAATCCATCTCACCAGCCCTGCATTATTTAAAACTTCATAAATGTGTCTAGTATGAGGTCTTTCAACTTAAACAGAATGCATTGTCAGGTGATGCCAGGATACATATTAACTTCATAAGAAGAAGATTTATAGGACTTTACTTTTTATGGTAGTCGGTTTATTTTTTACAAATGATTCATAAACCCCGACATAGGCATAGTTATTTCAAGATATATCTTGCCATTCTATAATTGACTCCAGATTGTTATAGTAGCAGAGTGGAGACTGACAAGAGTTAGTTTAAAAATCAAACCAAACAAACAAACGTCTCAACTAGCTGTTGATCCAAGTGAGATAGGAATATTAATTTTCCTGCTACATTTTAGACATCATCTTACAGCAAAATAAACTTACGTCTAGATGTAAAGGTAATAGAGACTAGTAGTTCTTTAATGACAGTGATATGGCTTGTCTGAGATTGCAAACATGTCCCTAAACATTTTACCCCCTCCTCCCAGATACAAACTTTGCTGTTTCTTCCGTTAGAACCTGTGTGGTGCAGAGGTAGATGGTTCTGGTAAAGTGGAAGTTTTTCATTTTGTTGGTGGAACACCAACGTTTGGATTTTGCATTAGGAAATTTTTGGAATTTTAGCATTTTTATGTTACAAAGGAACATAGGAATGGACAGTTTGAAGAGAACCATTTATTAATAAAATCTGACCTCTATGGAGAGACGTCAGAGAAGACTCCGAGAACTGAGAACAGGCCTGCTCTGACTGAGATACTGGGACTTAAGTGAGGATGAAGGTGGCACACTTGGTGGCTAGCTAAGATGTTGAGAAAATTCTCAGTTTGTATATTTTCTAGGAAAAAGAAGGGAATATAAATTAAGAGTACAAAGGGAATGGGAAAGATGGCTAGATGACCTCACTGTGCAGACTAGTAACCGGGCTACATGATGAGTCAGCCACCTTTGGATGTTATGAGTTTGCTGCACCAAGTTTCACAGTTTTTGATTCTTATGCAGCTCTTGTGAAAAACATGACATCTAGAAAGAGTTTCCAGTTGGGTTGATGGTAATAATGGGGCCAAAGAATGAAGGGTGGGTACAAGCAACGAGGTGCCTCATGAGTGTCACATGAGATTCCTTGGGAAACATAAAAGGAGTGATTATTCACATTGAAGAAAGAGGGAGCAGTGAGACAAAAGAGAAACTTCACCAAGTCCAAATAAATGATCATATCGGTGTTACCTACCAGAGCATGAGTATCTTACGGACAGTGTCAGCCCAGAAGAGTCCCACTTCCAGGCATTTTTAGAAACCTCTTATATACTTTTGGTATATGTAAGATTATGGCTGAGCTGAGCAGTGGTGGTGCACACCTTTAATCCCAGCACTCTTGAGGCAGAGGTAGGTAAATCTATGTGAGTTTGAGGCCAGCCTGTTCTACAGAGTTCGTGCCAGTTCTGGAACGTTACACAGAGAAACCCTGCCTCAAAAAAACGGAAAGAAAAAAAAAAAGATTATGGTTGAGGCAGGATCGAGTGGTGGTTGGAATATCAGAGAAGGGTGTTTTGGAGTTTTGTGATCCTTTCTCCTCCCTTTGAGAGAGAATGTTAACAGTCCCTTTTCTATGGGCCTTGCTACTTGCTATATAGGTTTATAGAAGGACTTTTTTTCCCCACCCACCAGTTCCCAGATAACCAACATGGAGACTTAATATTAGTAGTAAATACTCAACCAATAGCTCAGGCTTGATACTAGCTAACTCTTATATTTAAATTAACCCATATATCTTATCATGCCTTGCCATATTGCTTGGTACCTTTTCTCAGTCAGGAATGTCCATCTTGCTTCTTTCTCTGTCTGCTGGCATCTCTTCTGAATCCACCCTGTTTCTTACCAGAGTTCTCCATGTCTGGCTGTCCTGACTATATTTTCTGTCTAACTACCACCTGCCAGTCAACTTTTTTTTTGCTGTTTTTTTTTTTTTTGTTGTTGTTGTTTGTTTGTTTTATTTTTAATTTCAGGCTCTTTTCCCCCTTTCATTTAAATTTAAATTAGAAACAATCTTCTTTTACATGTCAATCCTAGTTCCCTCTCCCCCATCCTCCCCTGCCCCTCCCCCCATCCCCTATCCCATCCTCTTTCTGCTCCCCAGGGAGGGTGAGACCTTCCATGGGGAATCTTCAAAGTCTGTCACATCATTTGGAGCAGGGCCTAGGCCCTCCCCCGTGTGTCTAGGCTGAGAGAGTATCCCTCCATAGGGAATGGGCTCCCCAAGTCCATTGATACACTAGGGATAAATACTGATCCACTACCAGAGGCCCCATAGATTTCCCAGGCCTCCTAACTGACAGCCACGTTCAGGGGGTCTGGGTCAGGTCTATGCTGGTTTCCCAGCTATCAGTCTGGGGTCCATGAACTCCCCCTTGTTCAGGTCAGCTGTTTCTGTGGGTTTCCCCAGCCTGTCTTGACCCCCTTTACTCATCACTCCTCCATCTCTATGACTGGATTCCAGGAGTTCATCTCAATGCTTAGCTGTGGGTATCTGCTTTTGCTTCCATCAGCTAGTGGATGATGGCTCTAGGATGGCAAATAAGGTAGTCATCAGTCTCATTATAGGGGAAGGACATTTCAGGTAGCCTCTCCACTATTGCTTATATTCTTAGTTGGGGTCACCCTGATGGATCTCTAGACATTTCCCTAGTGCCAGATTTCTCTTTAAATCTATAATGGCTCCCTCTATTATGGTATCTCTTTTCTTACTCTCTTCTATTCTTCCCCTGACTCAATCTTCCTGCTCCCTCATATCCTCCTGTCCCCTCCCCTTCTCTTTCTCCTAACTCCTCCACCCCTCCCCCCATGCTTCCATTGGCTCAGGAGATCTTGTCCCTTTCCTCTCCAGGGGAACATGTATGTCTCTCATAGGGTCGTCCTTGTTTCTGAGCTTCTCTGGAGGTGTGGATTGAAGGCAGGTAATCCTTTGCTCTTTGTCTAATATCCTTATATGACTGAGTACATATCATGTTGGTCTTTTTGTGTCTGAGTTACCTCACATGATGGTTTCTTCCACCAGCAGTGGAGGAGTGTTCTCCTTCCTCCACATCCTCTCCAGCATAAACTGTCATTGGTGTTTTTTGATTTTTGACATTCTGACAGGAGCAAGATGGTATCTCAGAGTTGTTTTGATTTGTATTTCCCTGAGGGCTAAGGATGTTGAACACTTTGTTAGGTGTCTTTCAGCCATTTTAGATTTCTCTATTGAGAATTCTCTATTTAGTTCTATACTCCTCTTTTTAATTGGATTATTTGGTGTTTTGGTGACTAGCTTCTTGAGTTCTTTGTATATTTTGGAAATCAGCCCTCTGTCAGATGTGGGGTTGGTGAATATCTTGTCCCATTCTGTGGGCTGCCATTTTGTCTTGTTGACTGTGTCCTTTGCCTTACAGAAGCTTCTCAGTTTCATGAGGTCCCATTTATTAATTGTCAATCTCAGTGTCTGTGCTACTGGTGTTATGTTCAGAAAGCAGTCTCCTGTACCAATTAATTCAAGGGTACTTCCCACTTTCTCTTCTAAGAGGTTCAGTGTGGCTGGATTTATGTTGAGGTATTTGACCCATTTGGACTTAAGTTTTGTGCATGATGATAGATATGGATCTATCTGCAATCTTCTACATGTCAGCATCCATTTATACCTTGACAATTTGTTGAAGATGCTTTCTTTTTTCCAATGTATAATTTTAGCTTCTTTGTTAAAAATCAGGTGTTTGTAGGTGTGTGGGTTAATATCAGGGTTTTCAATCCAATTCCATTGGTCTACCTGTCTGTTTTTGTGCCAATACCAAGCTGTTTTCAGGACTATATCTCTATAATATAGTTTGAAGTCAGGGATGGTGATGCTTCTAGAATTTTTTTGATGGGGAATGCATTGAATTTGTAGATTGCTTTTGGCAAAATTGCCATTTTTACTATGTTGTTCCTATCTATCCAAGAACATGGGAGATTTTTCCATTTTCTGGTATCTTTGTTAATTTCTTTCTTTAAAGACTCAAAGTTCTTGTTATACAGGTCTTTCAGTTGTTTGGTTAGCATTACCCCAAGATATTTTGTGGCTGTTGTATAAGGGTGATGTTTCTCTGATATCTTTCTCAGCCCATTTGTCATCTGTATATAGTAGGGCTACTGATTTTTTTTAGTTAATCTTGTGTCCTGCCACTTTGCTGAAGGTACTTATCAGCTGTAGAAGTTCCCTGGTAGAATTTTTTTGGCCACTTATATAAAAACTATCATATCATCTGCAAATAGTGAAAGTTTGATTTCTTCCTTTCTAATTTGTATCCACTTGATCTCCATTTGTTGTTTTATTGCTCTAGCAAGAACTTCAAGTATAATATTGAAGAGATCTGAAGAGAGTGGACAGCCTTGTCTTGTTCCTCTTGTTTAGAGGAATCGCACTGAAGGGTTGTTGGATTTTGTCAAAGGTTTTTCAGCATCTAGTGAGATGATCATGTGATTTTTCTTTCTCAGTTTGTTTATACGGTGGATTACATTGATGGATTTTTGTATGTTGAACCATCCCTGCATCCCTGGGATGAAGCCTAGTTTATCATGGTGGATGATTTTTCTGATGTGTTCTTGGATTGTATTTGCCAGTATTTTTGTTTGTTTTGTTTTTGTTTTTTCTGAGACAGGGTTTCTCTGTGTACTTTGGAGGCTATCCTGGCACTTGCTCTGGAGACCAGGCTGGCCTTGAACTCAAAGAGATCCGCCTGCCTCTGCCTCCCGAGTGCTGGGATTAAAGGTGTGTGCCACCAACACCCGACCTTTTTGCCAGTATTTTATTGAATATTTTGTCATCAATGTTCATGATGGAGATTGGTCTCTGGTTCTCTCTCTTAGTTGTGTCTTGGTGTGCCCTAGGTATCAAGGTAATTGTAGCCTTGTGAAAAAGAGTTTGGCAATGAACCTTCTGCTTCTATTGTGAGAAACAATTTGAGAAGTGTTGGAATTAGCTCTTCTTTGAATTCCTGGTAGAATTCTGCACTGAAACCATCTGGTCCTGGGCTGTTTTTGGTTGGGAAGCTTTTGATGACTGCTTCTATTTCATTAGGGGTTATAGGTCTGTTTAAATTACTTATCTGTTCTTGATTTAATTTTGGTAAGTGATATCTATCCAGAAAATTGTCCATTTTGTTTAGATTTTCGAATTTTGTGCAGTACAGGTTTTCAAAGTACAACCTAATGATTCTCTGGATTAACTCAGTGTCCATTGTTATGTCCCCCTTTTCACTTCTGATTTTGTTAATTTGCATGTTCTCTCTCTCTGCCTTTTGGTTAGTTTGGATAAAGGTTCGTCTATCTTGTTGATTTTCCTCAAGAAACAACTCTTTGTTTCATTGATTCTTTGTATTGTTTTGTTGTTGTTGTTGTTTCTACTTTATTGATTTTAGCCCTCAATTTGATAATTTCCTGGTGTCTACTCCTCCTGGGTGAGTTTGTTTCTTTTTGTTCTAGAACTTTCAGTTGTGCTATTGATTCTCTAGTGTGACTATTCCCCCGTCTCTTCATGTGGGCACTTAGTACTATGAACTTTCTTCTTAGCACTGCTTTCAAAGTATCCCATAAGTTTGTGTATGTTGTGTCTTCATTTTCATTGAATTCTAGGAAGTCTTTAGTTTCTTTTTTTATTTCTTCCTTGACTCAGAAATGGTGCAATTGCCTGTTGTTCAATTTCCACCAGTTCATAGTGTTTCTGCTGTTGAATTCTAACTTTAAAGCATGGTGGTCTGATAAGATACAGGGTGTTGTTCCACTTTTTTTTTTTTTTTGTATCTGTTGAGGTTTTCTATGTTGCCAAGTATGTGGTCTATTTTAGAGAAGGTTCCTTGTGGAGCTGAGAAGAAGGTATATTCTTTTGTGTTTGGATGGAACCCAATTGGGTCATAACTTCTGTTAGTTGTTTTGTTTCTTTGTTAAGTTTTTGTCTGGTGGTCCTGTCTAGTGGTGAGAGTGGGGTGTTGAAGTCTCCTAATTTAACTGTTTGAGGTTTTATGTGTGATTTGAGTTTTAGTAATGTTTCTTTTATGAATGTGGGGTGCCTTTGTATTTGGTGCATAGATGTTCAGAATTGAGACTTCATCTTGATGGATTTTTCCTGTGATGAATATGAAATGACCTTCTCCATTTCTTTTGCTTGATTTCAGTTTGAAGTCTAATTTGTTAGATACTAGTATAGCTACCCCACCCTCTTTCTTGGGTCCATTTGATTGAAAATCTTTTCCCAACCCTTTACTCTGAGGTAACTTCTGTCTTTAAACTTGAGGTGTGTTTCTCGTATGCAGCAGGATGGATTCTGTCTTCATATCCATTCTGTTAGCCTGTGTCTTTTTATAGTTTAGTTAAGACTATTTATATTGAGGGAAATTAATGAGCATTGATTGTTAATTCTTGTTTGTTTGGGATTTGTTGTTGCTGTTGTTGGTATTGTGTGTGGATTTACCCCCTTTTTCTTTTGGCTTTTGGTGAAGTGTGATTATCTATTGCCTATGTTTTTGTGAGTGTAGTTAACTTCCTTGGGTTGGAGTTTTCTTTCCAGTACTTTATGTAGGGGTGGATTAGTGGCTATGTATTATTTAAATCTGGTGTTGTCATTGAATACCTTGTTTTCTCCATCTATAGTGATTGAAAGCTTTGTTGAGTTTAGTAGTCTGGGCTGGCATCCGTCGTCTCTTAGCGTTTGTAGAACATCTATCCAGGACCTTCTGGCTTTCAGAGTTTCCATGGAGAAGTCAGCTGTATTTATGATAGGTCTGCCTTTATACGTTACTTGGCCTTTTTCCATTGCTGCTCTTAATATTCTTTCTTTATTCTGTATGTTTTGGGTTTTGATTATTATGTGGTGAGGGGACTTTTTAGTTGTCCACTCTATTTGGTATTCTGTAAGCTTCTTGTACTTTCATTGGCATGTCTTTCTTTAGGTTGGGAAAGTTTTCTTCTATGATTTTTTTTTGAATATGTTTTCTGGGCCTTTGAGGTAGGTTTCTTCACCTTCTTCTGTAACTATTATTCTTAGGTTTGACCTTTTCATGGTGTCCCATATTTCCTGTATATTTTGGTTTAGGGATTTATCTGACTTAAGATTTTCTTTGGTTGATGAATCTATTTCTCCTAGTGTATCTTCAACGCCTGAGATTCTCTCTTCCATCTGTTGTATTCTGTTGGTTATACTTTCATCTGTAGTTCCTGATTGTTTACCCAGTTTTTCTAATTCCAGCATTCCCTCAGACTGTGTTTTTTTAAATTGTCTCTATTTCGGTTTTCAAGCCTTGAACTGTTTGAATTGTTTCCTTCACTTGTTTGGTTGCTTTTTTTGGCTTTCCTTAAGAGATTTTTTTATTTCTTGCATTTTTTGGTTTGTCTTTTCCTACATTTCTTGAAATTTTTTGTTTTTCTTCCATTTCTTTAAGGGATTTTCTCTTTTAGGGTCTCTATCATTTTCATGAAGTTGTCCTCTTCTGTTTCATCTTTTTGGGGATGTTCAGGTCTTGCTGGTGTAGAGTCTCTAGACTCTGATGGTGTCATATTGGTTTTTCTGTTTTTAAATGTGTTCTTATATTGTCATCTCTCCATCCCTTTTTCCAGTGGGTGCAGGTGGGGTCTCTTCCTTTCCTGGTGGGTACAGGTTTAAGGTTCTCTTCCAGTGGGAGCTAGCAGATCCAATACTCTGATGGGTCTCACAGTTGGTGCAGGCAGGTCTGAGGCACTCCCTCTCCAGGTGGGTGGAAGCAGGACTAACACCTCGATGTCAGCAGACTCTGGATGGCTTGATCTGCTGGGGGCAAGTTGATCTGCCCACATTCCCCAGATCAGGAGATCCCAAAGAGCCAGTCAACTTTTTATTAAACCAATTCAAGCGATGAATCTTCACAGGGTACAAAAGCATTACTCCATAGCATAGGTCTGTTGGTTTCACTGCCATGACTGTGCAGTCCTCATCCACTCTGCTTCATGATGGCATTCATCATGTTAACCCTGAGGAAACAGCTCACACACTGAAGTTCAGCAACAGTGAAAGTTAAAGGGGTTGAATTCTCAGATAACAGGGCATCCTGGTGACTCACAGCAGCAGTACAAAGAGGCCAAGTCTCATTAAAGCTTTGTGCTTTGTTCAAAGACATCCAGAGGATGCATGTCAGATCTAGTATTAGAACTCTCAGATGGTGGTGACAAACACCACTTGGTAGATGTATATGCTTTATGGTTTGAATCTGGAATTTCCCCCACACAAGTTCACAGTTTGAATGTTCAGACTCTTAACTTGCTGTGCTATTTTCAAAACCGGGGTGGGCCCCGAACAGTTGTGTTTTACATTAAACCCACACCAGTTGTGATTGTCTCTATTTCATCAACCCAGTCTTTACTTTCCTCTGTTCCAGTCAATCTGCCAATGTGCAGCTTTCTTTGAACAGTCTTTTACACCTTCCTTTCTTTTCACTAGATTTTGGTAGCTGTTAAGAGCTACATCGTAGTCTGTTGAGAAGATTAGAATGCTCCTGTGCACATATTAAATTTGTCAATTCTATTCCCTACCCTCTGCACAGAGTTAGTGAATGTTTATGGGATGGGTAGGCTCCTCTTACTCCCATGTAGATAGATGGTCCTTGCCAGTTATTGTAGCCACCCAAGAATGGCTCCTTAACAGAAGGAAGCCCCAGAGCAGGCTTTGTCCTGGTGTTTCCTCTGTAGTCTCTAGTTCCTCAGGTAAAACCAGTCAGTCACTCTAGAGTGGTGTGAGTTTGAGTGTGCATGTCCAAGACCACAGGCTTCCCACCAGGAAGCCAATGAGAGACATTAACCCGGAGATGGATGGAATCCCACAACTGCTGACCATAGAAGCCAAAGATGTGCAGGCGCTTAGAAAGTCACTGGGTAATCTTAAAACGAGGAGGGAAAGAGCGAGAAAGATGGAAGAGAAGCAGGATCCAAAGACCTCCACAGATCATCAGTCACATATATGGGTTAAGTGTCAGGCATGATGCAAATGAGCGCGTTACTATTTGACCACATCGACTAAGAAGGTGATCTCATTTACAAAGAAACATCTCCTAAGCAGGTCTTGGCCGCCAGCACCCAGAGGTCTGGGCCTTGCTGCCCTGTGAGCTTCCATTCTGCCCACTGTGGGCAGCACCGTCCTGCATCGACCTCTGAGTACAGGGGCCCTCCCTCAGAGGTGCCGATCCATCCGCTCTGCCTCCAGCCATACTGCTCAGTCTCTGCCTCCAGACCCCGCCCTAGTTGGTGGCCTTTGCTTCTCCTCCCGCCCAGCAACTCAGCTCCTCCCCATCTGCGCCTTCCGCAGAGTCCTGGCTCCAGCCCCGCCCCCTTCACACCAGGCCACGCCCCTGACCTCCTCCCTGCTTCGCCACAGCCGCCTGGCCACTCCCTTAGTCCACCTCCCAGCTCCGCCCCAAGCGTAAGGCTCCGCCCCTGCCTCCTCCTGGCCCCGCCCCAGGGACACTTCTCCCGCGCTGGGGCCCGCCTGGGGTTGTTAGGGGTCCGGGAGCCGCGAGCTGTCCAGCCTCCGAAGAACGACATTGCGGGACCGCCCCGCTCTTCTCTCGTCCCGGCGCCACCGCGCCCTTCCTCCGAGTAAGTGCTGCCGCCCTCCTAGGAGTGGAGCTCAGGGGCTCGGGGGGATTCAAAAGAATAGTAATGATAAAACCGGACGCTGTTTTGGGACTTTAAAAGTGCTCCTGGGGGCGCACTTGCAGTTCGCCCAGAGTTTCGGCCGTGAGAGTGGGTGTGAGTAGGTGTGAGTAGGCGCGTGTGTGGAAGTCAGCGTGAGCGTGTGGGAGCGTGCAGCTCGGAAAGTCCCACAGTTTTATCGTAACCGCGTCCTACTGTGGATCCCGGTTCCGCTGCTGGGAATCTACCTCCTGGGCGACCTCCTCCAGCTCCTGAGCTGAGCCCCTCTCCCTATCCCTCCCTTTCTTCTCTGGCTAATTGTCCTGTCCTCCCGGTAACCAACCTCAAACGCTAAAGCAAGGGTTGCCTGTGTTGTTCAGGATGCCCCAGATTGCAGACTGAGATGCTGGCCTCAGATTGTTATCCAATCCTGAATTGTAAAACCGTCCGCGACCAGAGTTTTGCCTTAAGATCGTTCAGTAAAGAAAGTTGTATGCCTGCGTGCGTTTCTGAATGTCCCACGTGTTTACCCGTGGCGCCCAGCTTCCAGCACCTGCTGGGAGAACACCTGATGAGTTCCCAGGGCCAGCTGATCCAGGACTGCTGATAGGCATTTTCAAGACCAGTCTGATCAAACGACTTAGACACCTGAAAGATGTTCATTGACTCAGCAACACCATGTTTCTAAACCGATTGATTTCCTAACCCACAGCACTAGCAGCTGTAGTTTACTGCCCAGTGTTGAAACAGTAACGTCCTTGGGTTGCTTAAATCTGAAAATTTCATCCCACTGTAAGTTATTTTTGTTGAGGAGGGGGCATCAGTAACTCTCACTGCAGAAGCATATTTCTACACAGAAAGATTCCTTGGTCAGTTTGCTGTATCCTAACAGCCTTACTGCCCTTGAGTTGCTGAGTTCCTGTCAAGTATCATTTCTGACTCTCCTACTGCTCTGGTTATTCTTGCTGTGTGCTTGCCATGGAAGTAGAATTCCCATGAAACTTCTTCCACATCTTTGTTGAAAATCCCCTTGGATGCTGGTAGGGAAAACGACACTATGAATACAAATTATTTCCTGAGGTGCATGAGCTAATACAACTTTATAGCTAAAGAAAAGAAAGAACCCTAGCAGGGTGGCCTTTAAGAAACCAGTGTGCTTTGGTGGCTGCAAGTTAAGAAGTGACAAATTACTTTAAGCGCTGCTTATCACAGTGGATATTTTTATCGTGCATCAACTCCTGTATTACACAAAGGTGTTTCCACGCTGTTTTAACTGAGGAAACATTATACTTTGCAGTGTAAACATATGACTCCATTTCTGTTTAAGGACAGAAATAATTATCACACTTAATTAAACACCTGGAAACATTTTTTGCCACCTTCTAATTAAATCTCTTGTAGGGAGTTAAGTCAATAACTTATTGCTAATAATCTAGGTAGTAATATAGTTATCTTTTCTTTGGTCTTTTGGGAAGCTGTTTTCCTTAGTATAGATTAAGCTCCTCCTCCTCTGCCCTCCTTTGGAGGTTCTTGCCTGTAGACCAAGTAAATAAAGTTTAGGAAAGTAGCTTAGCTCTTGGCTCCCTGTAAAATGTGAATAGTTTAGATAATGGATGTTTGTTTACCGCTCACATGGCAGGTGTAGATTTTATAAGCCCTTGTGTCTTTTTAGGTTTCCTGATTTAATAATCATTAATAAATCATCAAATGGAGGAATGTGCCACCAAAAGCTTAGGGATCTTGCACCAGTTGTAGACACTATCTTCATGGGAGATTTACTCAGCTATATATATACCCTTTGTTCTCATGAGTTTGTGCTTACCGAGAAAAGGAGCTGTTTGAGTTGGAAATCTCATCTTTGTTGTCCCTTAACTTTCTGTCCTAGTTTGCTCTCATTTTCGGTGATGCCATGACCAAACGTAACTAGTAGAAGGAAAAGTTTATAGGTAACCAGCACTGAGGGAAGTCAAGGCAGGAACTGAAGCCGAGGCCATGGAGAAACAATGTTTAGTGGCTTGGTCCCCATGACTCTCTCAGTCTGATTTCTTATAGAACCCAGGGCTACCTGCCCAGGGATGATACTGCCCACAGTGGTCTGGGCCCCCCTCCACAATAATCATTAATCAAAAAGAGTGACCACATAGACTTGCCTGTAGGCAGATCTCATGGAGGCCATTCCTCAGTTGAGGTTCCCTCTTGTCAGGTGAATCAAAGTAACCAGCACACTTTCCATTTGTGACTGTATTGTTAGATGCGGTCTCTGCCTGGGTTTTGAGCTTATATAAGGACAGACTGTACTGGGAGCCTAAATAGAATGGCAGAAACCAGGGGCTGAGCACTCTGCGCTGGCCAGGCACAGGGTGTTTCACAGGGTCAGTTTTTTTTTTTTTTTTTTTTTTTTTTTTTTTCAGTTTTCATTCTGTTGAAATCAGAGGAAAGGGTATGTGGAGAGAAGTGATTGCATCTAAATGGTGCTCATTAGGAAATGCTCTGTGTGTGTGTGTGTGTGTGTGTGTGTGTGTGTGTGTGTGTGTGTGTGTGTGTGTGGGGGTGGCTTTCTAAGAGAAACTTCCAATAGTAAGTCCTTGAGGTTGAGTGGGCCATCATGTCAGCACAGCATAGTTAATCCTCTGTTAGCCCCACTTTGAAACAACACAGCCCTTTCTTGGAGATTTCACTGGTACTCAAATTTGAGTTCCACACTTAGCAGAGTGGTGAGTCACCACCCTCTCAGTTTTGCATGGTAGGGGTTGAAAGGGCCAGAAACAAGGTAACTTCCAAGAGTCAGGGGAGAGATAGTAATGACAAACACAAGTCCCGTGTTCTCCAGTACAGAAAGAAAGGCAAAGAGGCATGGGGAAGCTCTGGGTATCTTAACCCCAGTGCTAAGGGCACTGACTTTGGCAATGAGGACATGCACAGGGCCAACCCAATGACAGAGTAGACAGTTTGCTCCAATTTGGTATTTTTAGGGTTCTATGGCTGATACAGAAACTAAGAATGGAGATGCAGGTGGTGCCTTTTTTCACCTTCCTGCTCCATTCCTTACACTGCCCACATCCTGCATTGTTGTGTGATGTTTTACTCTTTTGCCTGTTTGGACTTTACTCTTTGGTCTTCGTTCTTTGTGTGTGTGTGTGGGTGCTGCTACTCAGCTCACAAATAAATCACATATGGATTTATACTACTTACTAGTAAGATTATTACTTATAAATGCCTGACCTTATCTTGGCTTGTTTCTTTCTAGCTTTTCTTAATTATCCCATCTATCTTTGACCTCAGGGCTTTTATCTTTCTCTATTCATGTATACCTTTATTTCCCTTCTTACTCTGGGTCTGGCCAGCTGGGTGGCTGGCTCCTGAAGTCCTGCTCCTTCCTCTCTTGTTCCCTCATCCTCAGATCTTTCTTCCCCCAGATTTCTCCTCATATTTATCCTCTCTGGCTGCCAACCCTGCCTATTTCCCTCTTCTGCCTAGCTATTGGCCATTCAGCTCTTTATTAGACCATCAGGTGTTTTAGATTAGCACTGCTACACAGCTTCACAGAGTTACACAAATGCAACACAAACAAAAGCAACACCTTAAACTAATATTCCCCAGCACTTTATTTAGTACCAAAGCATATAGTAAGAACTTAACAAACAACCTGAAGATACTCTTAACAACTCAGCATTAAGACTTCTTTGTGGCTCATTTCATTTTCTGATATCCTGTGTCTGGTTTTGATGACTGTGGACTGCAGTTTCTAGACTTTTCTTCTTGGATGTCACTGTCCAACAGTTGGAAATGAATGTTTCATGAGGGAGGGAGGAGAAAGGAGAGAGGAAGAGAATATCTTGTCATAAATTGTAAATGAAAAATAATTCCCAGTGGAAGTAGGTTGAATTTATTTTTCTGTTTTGGCCTGAAGATAAAGGTATGAGTTAAAAATAGAGGTGGCTGATTCCAGAATGTCAGTCAAGAGGTACCTTAGAAACCACTTCTCAGTGGACTTAGACCACAAAGTCTCAAATTTGGAGGTATGCAGTTCCTCATTCTAGCATGTAGGAGGTGAGTGAGCATCATTCATTCTTGCAGCAGCACTAATTCAGCTTTTAGTGTATGCCTGGTAGTTCATAGCTATCCCTTATGTATCTGATGGCCTGAATGGCTGGTCACTTAGCATAGAGAAGGACAACGGTGAAAAGAGGTCCCTTTGGGTGACTGGATAGAAGCCAGGTGAACTAAAGTTTTCTTACATATCACAAAGAAAAGGTACTTCCTGAGGATAATAAAAACATTCTCAAGATAGTTTTATTTCTAAGTGATTAGAAATTATATTGAGCACATTTTACCTGATGTCTGTTTCAAATAACCACGGATGGAACAGCAATAAACCTGATTCTATTCTACATTTTCTTTCGTTAAACATTTGTGTCAAGCATGGACGTTACTTGAGAAAAGTGTTTGGAAATATCCCTGTCTCAGCAGTAATCAGGTAATACCTACTCCATCCTTTCAGGGTACAGTTGCCTTTTCTATAGAAGCAAGTATTTATGGTACAGGACTAAAGTAGGCAAGGTTCATAACCAGCTGTGAAGCTGCTGCAGGCCACCATTGTTGGCTTTGTCACATCACCCTTTTTATACAGAACAGGGGGCTGTCAAAACACCTGATATTTCTGTCAAGGTGATTATTGATAGGGCAGACAAATGGCTGCTCTCTACCAAAATGGAAAATACAAGGGTGAGGAGGTCATTGGAATGTGTCAATGTGGGAGCTCACGGACTAGGTTATTAACAAATCGTAGGTTTAACTTTTTGATAAGGGAAGAGTGCTAAGTTCCAATTTTTTCCATGCTTGTTTCATTGGTGATGGGAATAACAACGGCTTGTTTGGTCAGGAAGAGCTTGGTTAGGATGACTGTACTGGAATCAGCTGCTCATGTCTCAGCCACCACGGGCTATGTGACTTTGGGCAATTGACATCAGCTCCCTGAGCCTGCTTCCTCAAAGTTGGTGACAGTATTTGCGTTATGCGATTGCTGTATGGACTAAACCAAAATCTTCTAAGGCACTTGGTTAGTGGTGGACTTACTTCAGTTACCCAAGTTGGTCTCTTTTCAGGAGGGTGGTGATGGCTCTGGGCTGTCGTACAGTAGAGAGGAATAGTGGTAAATTGTGCTGGAGGTACTTGTAGCATTTTTTTTCCCTAACAAAGCCAGAGGAGCCCAGAGAGGAGAGTGAATATAGTACAGTTTCAATGAGTTTCTGCTATAGGATTATATGATTCTGTGAGGATAATGCTGCTGCTCCTGCTGCTGCTGCTGCCGCTGCCACTGCCTGAGCCAGCACAGGACTGCTGAGTTTATGTGTGCTCAGCACAAAGCTCTGGTGCCCATCAAGCTTCCCCACACATGAGAGATGCTTTTATGACCTGTTCTAGTTTACCTGTGACTAGTGAGCTGGCCTTTCACCTCTCCCATGTGTCAAGCAGGTATCGAAGACAGAGTATCCAACACAGACAGCTGCCCACGGTTTTGCAAGGGACTTGGACTGATGTGTCCTCAGCCTAAGTATGAACTCCAGGACTCCAGGAGGCAAAAAGGCAGGGAAATTGTGCTCTTCTGTGAACACAGCATTGGGCAAAGCATACAATGTGTGACTGAATATTTGAAAGGAGCCAAAGAATAGACAGCAGCCCAGACAGCCACAGCTAGCATTTACTACTTCAGGCTGAGTTCACTTAGGACAAACCCTTCTCACTCCAAAATCTGATCTATCTATCTATCTGTCTATCTATCTATCTATCTATCTATCTATCTATCTATCTATCTATCCATCCATCCCCCCCCCCCGTGTGTGTGTGTGTGTGTGTGTGTGTAGACCAGGCTGGCCTTGAATTCACAAAGACTCTCTTGCCTCTGCCTTCTGAGTGCTATGATTAAATGCGTATACTACCAGCTGATTATTTTTAAAAATGAGAGATTGCGGAGCGGTTAAAGGCATTTATTTGTTCATGCAGAGAGCCAGAGTTCAGTTCCCAGCACCCACTTTGGATAGCTCATAGTGTCCTGTAACTCGAGTTCCAGGGGGATCTAATACCTCTCACCTCTTCCTCCACCAGTACCTGCACTCCTGTGTGCACACTCACATAGGTACATAACTTAAAAAAAAAAAAAAGTCTTGAAAAAATTCTTGCAACATGGCCTCCAACGGAAATGGCAGACACAGAGGTTGTGGTATATGCCATGGCAGCCTTGCTACCAATGCTTTCTTGTCTTGGGCTGTCCATCTGACTGTGATCAGAATCACATGCATACAGACACAACACCAAATGCCATGGCTGTATGGGGAAAGGTGCAGGCACAATGTTGGCAACAGATTTCAAAGTTCAAGACATGCTTTGATGACTCAGACCTTCAAGAAACAAGCCAGGTGTCTGACTCCATCATGAAGTGACCAGGAAACAACTTCTTTATTTCCCCTTCTCTCTCTACAATGATGAGGTGGTTTTTCTGGGAAATGGCTTGTGTTTGACTAAATAATCATGTCACCACCTTAGTGTAGACAGGCCCCCAGTGACTCACAGGGTGTACCTGGGAGGTGACTGAGCCCAGACATCCTCAGCTTCCGGAGATGACCTCTGTTTACATGCTCAGCCTCTCTGCTCCTTTGCTTTTATTACCTAAAACAACTGGTAGGTCCCAAAGGCACGGCTGCTGTAGCTTGCCCATTCAGGAGACCATCACTAGAGAACTCAGGTGGCGGCAAGGAGTCCCTGCCTGGTGTGCTGAGCACTCACTGTCTTCCCAGCAGGAAGTCTCTGCTCAGGTGTCACAGTCTGGGATTTTCTGGGAAACCAAAAAGATGAATGGGTCCACTGTACATCTGAGCCTGCATCTTTGGCCCTGACAACATGTCAGTCACTTGGAAAACTTGATGTTGAAGGTGAATGTTCTTGGGTTCCATTACCAGGGTAAACCTGGGAATCTGTTTCTACCCCCTGTCCTGCCCGCCCCCCCCCCCCCCCCCGAGATCTAATGCACAGCAAAATGAGAATCTCTAGCTGGGGAGATGTGTTTTCATGTCTTGTTTTAGAAAACTACTTTGGACAGTATATTTCTACAGGGATTTGTGTGCATGTGCTCGTGTGTGTGTGTGTGTGTGTGTGTGTGTGTGTGTGTGTGTGTGTGTGTGTCTGTATATGCATGTGGAGTGCAGGCACATATATATATTCCTGAATGTGGATGTGGGGTGGCAGCAGGGACCCATGTGCATGTCTACGTACAGACCTGAGATTGATGGCAGGTGTCCTTTTCTATCACTCTCAAGTTTCAAGACAGCTTGTTTCATAGAACCTGAAGCTTACAAATTTGGCTAGACTGACTCGTGAGATCCAGGGATCTAATGTCTCTTCCACCACCACTGGAATACCCACCTGCCCCCCAGAACTGGGATTACAGATGCATGCTGCCAAGCTGGGGTTCCAAACTCAGGTCTTCCTGCCTGCACAGTAAGTGCTTTCATAACCACACTATCCCCAGTCCACGGTTATTATTTTCTTTGTACAGAGTGGCTTTAAAGGTGAATGGACATTGTAATAAATTATACACAGGGAATGCATACCCATATTTTTTTAAAAAAGTAATTATTTAATGTTATTTTATGTGCATTGGCATCAGATCTCCTGGAACTGGAGTTACAGACAGCTGTGATCTGCCATGTGGATGCTGGGAACTGAACCCAGGTCCTCTGGAAGAGCAGCTAGGGCCAATTCTCCAGCTCCTACATACCCTTCTTAAGAAATAACCAAGTCTGTATTTTTTTAAGTAGGTCCTCACTGGCTTGGAAAATGTTGACAATCAAAACTTGTAGTGGTATCCTCAAATGGATCAAAATGTGACGTTCATGGGAGGTCACATAGGATTTGTTCGGTGTTCAAATAGCTGAAAGTCTAGCTGTTAGTCATGCATGATGCTGACCTTGTGGGTTTGCTGTGTGGCTGGCTTTCGCACGTTGAAAGTGCTTTGTAGATGGCTGGTCTGGGATGACATCCTTCTTTCAAGCATGACCTGAGACTCTGAGCTGCCAAGTGACCCATTTTCCCCAGCCCAGGTCCTAGTACCTCCAGGAATAACCTGTCTTGTTCTCACATTTCCTCTTTGATTTTGCAACCTGAAATAGGCTGGTTTTTTTTTTTTTTTTCCTTTGAAGCGAACTTGCTATAACTTCTGCTTTTCTCTCCCTTTTCCTGCATTTTGGGTTGTGTTAATACCCAAGTCCTCCTTTCCTTATCCTGAATTTGGTTACTTTTAAAGTTATTCTAATAGGGGCCATGGGAAGTATGAATAATGAAGGCCTCATCCTGATGACAGTACTAATTTTAGTTGATCCACTGCTTTTGCCCTCTAGGGTTAAATATGTAATTAGTTCCTAACAAGGATGAAGATGGATGAATTTGAGTCTAGCTACTGTCCAGTAGGTTTGATGGCCCAGCTCCAGTACACCAGGCCTTCCAACCTCACCATTTGAGGAGTGGAACAGATGGAAGAATGGGCAGTGACTTCGAAGACAGATGGCAGGAGGAGAGAATCAATCACCTTCTGCCTGATGCACAATGCAAGCACATCTTCCCCAAAACTGTCCCTTTAATGAGCCTTAAATTTCTTTCCCCTTTTGTGGCTCCCATTAGTATGTGTACAGTCATGATAGGAGTGCACCTGTCTGGGACTGCCAGAATACCCAGATCTTAGTCTGAGATCAAGATACCAGTAGCTTGGCTTCTCCTGGGATCTCCCTCCATGTTTAGCAGATGGCCACCTTCCCTCTGTGTCCTGCTGTGAATGTCTCTGGTGCCTGTCCCTCTTACTAGACCACAGTCATGTTATGTTAGGGCTTTACCCTTATGACTTCATTTAATCTTAATTATCTCTTTACTAAAGGGCAATCTCCATATAGTCACACTGGGAATTAGGACCTTGATATAAAAAACTTAGAGGGACACACTTCTGTCTGTAATAACCAGGTTTTATAGCAATTAAAAGGTGAGAAAAATTTCCTTTTATAATTATTAATTTACTCTGTGTGTATCTGAGTGCATGCATGCAGTCACGCTTGCGTGTCATAGCACATGAGTAGTAGTCAGAGGACAACTTATGGGAGTTGGTCTTTCATCCACCATGTGGGTTCCAGGGATCAAACTAGTTGTCAGGCTTGGTGACAAATGCTCTTATCTGATGAACCATCTTACTGACCCCAGGAAGAAGCTAGATTATTGTTTTTGTTTTTATTTTTAATTTACCTGCTCATTTGATGTATTTGGGCCCTGTGATTTTTACTGGGGACCTCAGTGTATATTTGGTATAGTTTTGTTCTTCAGATTTGGAAAATTCCCTTTTAAATTTTTCTGTGTGTGTGTGTGTGTGTGTGTGTGTGTGTGTGTGTGTGTGTGTGTGTGTACCTCCCAGGCTGATGTCAGGTGTCTTTGTCAATTGCTTTCTCCCTTGCTTTTATAATTAGGGTCTCTCAGTGAACCTGGAACATGGTGATTCGGCTAAACAGTTTGGCAAGCACACCCAGGGATTGTCCTATCTCTGTCTCCCCAATGTTGGGGTACATCTGGCTTCTTCATTTTTCTGTCTGGGTTCTAGGGATGTGAACTTAAGTGCTCATGCTTGCCAGCAAGTTCTTTACCAACTGAGCTATCTCTTCAGACCCATGAGGAACTTTCTTTAAAATGTTCTGGTAGTTGAGGTCTGCCAGCAACAGATTCTGTCAGTGTTCCTGGTGCCTCTCTGTATCATTCCTTTCCTCTGTTTATAAGGACACTAGTCAGGTTGGAAAAGGGCCAATTAAAGCTTTGTTTTAACTGACTCAATGTAATGGTTCTGTCTTTAGCTCTAGTCACACACTGAAAGACAAGACTTCAACATTCAGATTTTGGAAGATGTCTTTTTATGATAACACTGCTATGACAAAATGGCCAGCACTTGGTAATTTGTAAAGAAAATAACTTAGCCAGGAGGTGGTGGCACATGCCTTTAATCCTAGCATTCTAGGGAAAAGGCAAGGCAAATCTCTGAGTTCGAGGCCAGCCTGGTCTACAAAATGAGTTCCAGGACAGCCAGGACTACATAGAGAAACCCTGTCTCAAAAAAAAAAAAAAAAAAAAAAAAAAGAAAGAAAGAAAGAAAAGAACAGAACTTTGTTTTTCACAGCTCTTAACAGCTAAGGAGCCAAATGTCAAGGTATCAGAAGTCTCTTCTAAGATGCCTTCTTGTTTATTCACCCGAGTTCATAGACTCCTTTTATAATATTAACCTATAAGGCAGAAGGGCCTGCCTCAAATCACTGCTCCGAAGACCTCGGGCCTCAGTCCCATCTTCTTAGGGTTTTATGTTCAGTGGTGGAAAATCATACTGATTACGGACCTTTGGTATGCAGGTAAGGGGGTGCCCCAGTCATAGTGATTTTAATAGTAAAAATATTAAATTACTTTATATGAAGGGCAATCTGGTTATCGGTGGCTTATGTATGCTACCTTTCATTCACATGTTTGCAAATGAGCAGATTTGCCAATGAAAGGTATCATGGTCAGACCATGGTTTCCTTAGCAGTAGTCATGGCCCACCAGTCTCATCCATAGACAGGAAGTGGGGAAGCCTGTGTGTGGGCACAGGGCATGATGGAGGTGGCTGTGATAAACAGTGTCTTTTGTAGAGTCCTACACTAGAAGCTTCCACAGTCTCATTGTCTAGAACTAGTCACACTTTAAAGGAAGCCGTGTAACTGGACGGTGGACATGGAGTGAGAACTATTGTACTACTCTTCAGTAGCTGTGTCAACAGGAAGAGGCAGAAGGGCTAGACACTTGAGTTGGCAATCAGCATTTGGATTAGCCTGCAGGCTACCTACATACCTACAAGGCTGCTGAGTTAAGGCTGTTCTTGACAAAAATTCTAAGTCTTATTGGAATTAAAACTCTACTGATGATGGTGACTGGGAGGATATTTTTAAAAAAATGTAATGTCTTAAGTATATTAGAAATCACAAGTGTGTAAGGACTGCCAGTGGTAACTATCTTCTAGACCACGGGCTTATAAAAATGGCATTATTTACTTTGGAGAAATCATCCAGCATTTAAACCCAGAAAAACATTTCCAGAATGGTTTGCTGCCATGATAGCATTACCGAGTGTTTATGATGGGCCAGGCCTGTATACTAAGTGCTTTATACAGTTATTCAGTTTCACCTCAGAATGGAACCACCAGGAAGGAACTACTGTTAATCCTCTCATCCAGGTGAGGAAGGTTAACAACCCCCTGCAGCTTGTCCAGCTGACCTGGGGCCACGCCCTGGCTCAGCTGCCGCCCACACTGCTGCTCTAACTGCTCTAGGGGATTTGCTCCTCAGAATAGCTGCTAGGAACACTCTCATTTCCTGTGACCTCTTGGCAGCCATTAGGTCTCCAGCCAGATGGTTCTATGTGTAGCTGGCCTCCGTGCTTCACTCTTTGTTACACTGTGGTGCTTTTAGTTGTAGAAAGATGTATCAAGGTTGGTGTAGAGCTGTCCACTCCACATTTCCTGGGTGGACATGTGTAGTCTCTGCACTGGGAACATGGAACACTTAACCGTTTTTGTGCTTTCAGCAAGGTCTTTCCTCACAACTGCCACCCAAGACTCATGTATCCCAAGCTAGCTTTGAATTCCTTATGTAGCTGAGGATGACCTTGAACTCTTAATCCTCCTACTTCTACTTCTAGAGTAGTAGGGCTAGAAACCAGTACTAGATTAGTAGTATGCCAACTGAGCTATGTCACCAGCCCAGGCCAAGACATTTTAAAGCTGTTCTTTAGGTATCTTGGAGTACATCATTTGCTACAAGCTCTAAGCATATTTTGAAGTGTTATATCAGGTTTAATTGAGCCTGTAAATGAAAATTATGTTTTTTAAAAAAGTATTTATTGTGTATCTGCCTGCATGTATGGCTACAGGCCAGAAGAGGGCACTAGATCTCATTGCAGATGGTTGTGAGCCACCATGTGGTTGCTGGGAATCGAACTCAGGACCAGTGTTCTTAACCTCTGAGCCATCTCTCCAGCCCAAACATTATTTATCTTAAACAAGAGGTTTACTGAAACACTGAGCCGGTTCCCAGCTCCTCAATCCGACAACCCGTGGTCCTTTCCTTTCCATCAGATGCACATTGCACTGACATGTCTAGATTTTCTTAAACATTTTAATTTTTTTTTTTTTTAGAATAAAACACAAACACCCAAATCCACACAAAAAAACACACACGACTCACTGAGGTATTTCAAGGCAGGCACATGTTGGTAGTGTTAAGGAAGCCCCTGGGTGTCCCGACTGTAGAACCTGCTTGGGCTGTGAGACCATATGACCCTGCCCAGAATAGGACCGTTGGGGTTCCATGACCCTGGGTGTTGCAGTTTGGCAGATGTAG
The DNA here is from genome assembly GCF_003668045.3 of Cricetulus griseus. Lineage (NCBI taxonomy): Eukaryota > Metazoa > Chordata > Mammalia > Rodentia > Cricetidae > Cricetulus > Cricetulus griseus. The sequence continues at coordinate 188,376,390 of NC_048595.1, read as the reverse complement.
ACAGCCAATCAGAAATGTAACTGTTGGTCACCTCATCCCCACCTGCTTTGGGGTTTTTCCCTTTAAAAGAACTCCCAATTCTGGGCTTGGGGTCTGACTCTTTAACTCTTGCATGAGCTTGAGTTGGGACCCCAGTGCGCTGGTTGCTGAATAAAGCCTCTTGCTGTTTGCATCAAGCCTTCACCTCTGCCTGGTGATTGGGGTCACCACAGTCCTGGGCCGAGATCCTGGGGGCCTGAACCTCAGGGGGTCTTTCACGACCACACATCCCTCTGTCCCTCCATAACAGAATGCTGACCTGTTAGGAGGAGGCTTTTCCTGGTGCCTCTCTTGGGTTGCATCACATGAGTGAGCATTGTGATGCACAGGGGTTTAGTCTGGCTCGCTTGACTAAGTGTGTCTTGTAAGCATCTTTACTGGATGGATCTCCTGACCACCTTCCTCTCCTCAAAACTACTGTTCGTGGAGGGCTGAGGGCTGAGGGCTGAGGGCTGACTGCTTTGCAGTTTCACTCGCTGTGTCATCAAGATGCCACTCCAGACCTTTGCCTCCTGTTTCCTACATCTGCATCCAGTGTGATGGACCCAGATGGGACCCCTCTGGCAAGATTCCTAGAGGTGGACTATGCTGTCACCAGGAGGTCCCTAGGCCTGGTTTTTCCACTTTCTGAAGGATGCAGCTGCTGACCACAGATGTAGTATCGATTCACAGAGACTTGCAGAATAGGGGTTTTTCAGTTCTGCCTTTTTATCAGTTATAGGCAAGATAATTGTATAAAGTCAGACTCTTCCTTGATCGTTCTTTGATTGCTCAGAGGTATAGTTCATAGAAACAGACAGATAGATGCTTATGTCCTCTGTTTTACCCAAGTTTTCTAGAATTAGTTTCCTATCATTCCTGGAAGGTGACAGTTAGGCTTTTACTATTTTAAACCCTTGTTAGCTTATGGAATTAAATATACTTGATGAATTTCCATCTGCTGCCATTTTAATTATCAGCAAGACTCACCCAGGTATGGTGGAACAGGGAGCCCTCCTCTGTTGGCTCTGGGGTCCTTCTGTAACATGCTTGCTGCCATACTAAAGTGATCCAGGCTTGTTCTTCATGTTTCTTGCCTCAACCTGCAATGAGCCTCAGAATCTGTCTTTTTGTTTATTTTTGCTTTTTAGTGAAGAATGATATTACAGACCATAAAACATGCAGGAGATGGCCCCCTCACTGGAATAGTTATTCTTTCTAGGCATTTCCACTGGTTCCAACTGGAAAGAGTATACACATCCACACAGAAACATAGACTTTTGTGGAGATAAGAAACTTTTAGTTCATATTGATGGTTCCAGTTCATACACTATGACTATTGTAAATTTTTGTTTGTTAGTTTCTTTTTTCCCCTTTGGCAGGAATCTGTGAGGGCCAAAGTTATGTTTTAAGTTTTAATTACTGTGCTTAAGGGATCCATAAAGCAAAAAAAAAAATAATAATAAAATAAAACAAAACAAAAAACAAACAAAAATGCCTCTAACCTGTAAGCCCCACTTGCCCAAGGACAGATAACTTCCTGAAATGCTAGGGGCTGTTCATGTAAGATAATAACCCACATTGTTTTTATATCTGTAAACAAGGTGGGTTGCTCCAACTGCTTAGGATGTGCTTGATCACTGTAGGTGGGGGTATGTAGACAGGAAGTACATCGGGATGTATGCTTGCACATATCGAATGAAGGTGGGAAGCATGTAGCCTTGTGCGTTTTGCCTTTATAAGCACCTGACTAAAGTAATTCATGGCCACTGTCTGGGAATCTTGGGTATGGACCTAGCTAGCCAGTGTCGATTTTCCTGGGCAATCTTGAATAAAACTTGCTTCAAATTTGGCTCAAAAGTTGTGGTAGCAGTCTTATTCTTGCTTATTATTTGGGTCAACAAATCCTGTTTTGTTTTTGTCAAGAAGAGAATATTATTTGGCATATTTCATGCTCCTTCTACCCACTACCAGATAATATAGCCATCATATCAAGCAATCTGCCCTATAATCTCCATTTAGTGTTATTTCTCTGGTATTTTCACCAGTTTCTACACTGAAGCCTATGAACATTCCAAATTAAAGAAGATTCTCTAGTTGACTTAACAGGAAGGACTCATAGAAATGATATTCTCTAATTTATTGCTAACTTTTTTGTGACCTTTGGTAATGAGAGTCAGTTTTGCTGGGTATAAAATCCATAGCTCACATTCTCTTTTCTTGAGAATCTAAAGTATGGTCACCCTTGTCAGAATTCCAGTGATGAAATTATAACTTTATTTTAGTCTTTGTGATCCATTCTTGTTATCCTTTTGAGGGCACCAATCATGCTGTGTATCTAATTCAATCAGTCTGCTGTGTATCCAGCATTCCATCCTAGGGTTAGTGATCTGTCGTGTTACCAAGTGCCAGCTTTATGATTTGATCAGTCCTTATACTAATTAATCTCTTCCTTTCAATCCACAATAAACTCTGTGCTCTTGGTAACTATAGCACTTTTGTCTTTGAAAGCTCAGCAGACCCTTATAAAAGTGCACAGCTAGCACTAAATACATGTTTGTTTGTGAAGTGATATGGAAGGGTGATGGTAGTTTTCCTTTCCTTATTAACCTATGAGGAACCACCCATCCTTTTGAACTCTTTCCTCTTGTGACATGAGGCTTTGCCTCAGGTATAGCTGTGCTTACCAAGGTATCTCTTCCTTGAGAAGGGGGGGTTACAATAACCCTTGAGTGGCAGGTTGTCCTCTGTATTCAGCATAAGGTGATCAGACTGTGTTCTCATTGTATTACATGTGGGGAATGCCCATGCTTCCAACAATATGACTCTATGGTGAACATCAGCATGGTCCCCATGCCTTATTCTTCTGTCCATACATTCCCTTCTCATTTCCTTTGTCTTACAGCCAGATCCCCACTTCTCCAATATTGTATTTGTAACCACTGCTGCCTCACTGGGTGCTGGGGCTGCTACCTTCTTTGATACACCCTTTCCCTTTTCTTGCTTGCTTTGTTCTTGTGCATCCGTGCATGTGTGTGTGTGTGTGTGCCTGTGCACATGGAATTAGAAGAAGGCATCAGATCCCCTGGAACCAAGGTTATAGATGGTTGTGAGATGCCATGTGGGTGTTAGGAATAGAGCTCAGGCCCCCTGTAAGGGCAGCCAGTGTTCTTTCTTAACCACTGAGCTCTCTCTCTAGTCTGTTGTTACCATTGTACAGGTGAAAACATTCAGAACTCTAATTGTTACCCAAGGTCAAAAGGAAATCTGACATTTGAATCCATCTTTATTATTTTTTTTAGTTTGCATGTGAAAGAATGAGTTTGGCTATAACATTTTCATACTATACATGGCCTCTGCATTTGCTCACTACTCTCACTCTCCCTGTCTCCTTCCCACTCCTGTTGCAGGAATTGTGTCACCAACTTCATTCAAGGGCACAAGAAAGTGCTTGCCATTGGTCAGTAACAGATTGGTCTTGGGGTTAGAGGATGGAGCTATTATTCTAAGTTTAGAACTTTTATAGACTTTCCTTGGAGCTGTTAAAAATATCTCATTTAAACCTTGGAGCATGAATAGGAAGGGGAAGAGAGGAAGAGGTATGGCAGATGGAGCTCTGTGGTTTTCAATCCATTGTCAGGATTGCAGACCGGACAGCTGCATTTCTCACTGGTAACAAGTCAGCAGAGTTACCTGCCCTTGCTTGTTAATGCCTCAACACTCTGTGTGTGTGTGTGTGTGTGTGTGTGTGTGTGAGAGAGAGAGAGAGAGAGAGAGAGAGAGAGAGAGAGAGAGAGAGAGAGAGAGTCCTTGAGAGAGAGTGTGTGTGTTGTGGGGGGGAGGAGAATGTGTGTATGCAGTCAAGTTCTTGAGGGGATATGTATGTGTGTGTGTGTGCTCAAAGAGAGGGAGAGAGAAAGGGAATGTATGTGTGTGAGTGTGATGTGTACTAGAGAGTGTTATGTGTGTGTGAGAGTGTAGGTGTGTGCGTCTGTAAGAGTGTGTGTGAGATGTGAGAGTGTATATGAGTGTGTAACTAATGTGTCAATTTCAAAACTTGTTAAGCATGTTCATTTGGGTAAGAAAAAGTCTCAAAGCCTTTAAAAAAGATGATTAAAAAAAAACCTGTTGTGTCTCCATATATCCTTAGAATTTTTTAAAAATGTGCGTCAGGAACCAGTGAGATGATTCAGCAGGTAAGGTACTTGCCATCGAAACTGCTGACCTGAGTTAATAAGACAACTGAATCTCGAAAGTTGTGTCCTGACATCAGCACACACTCCATCCTCCACCAAGTAATTAAGTATAATTTTAAAAGTTAAAAAAAAAATTCATCTGGTCCTGCATGCTGGGTAAGGTCTTAGACAGGCATGCAGGTAGTGATTGTGTAGTAACTGGCTGTGTGGTGTTGCTGAGCTGTATAGCCGCTGTCAGCCTGAATGTCCATACCTAAGAATGTAAAGCATAGACTAAATTTCCTGCAGGCAGGCCCTCCTGGCTGTCGAATCCTAAGGACCTGTTGATGACATACACTTTTTATTATCACCAAAAGCACAGGTGCCAAGGGAGACCAAAGCCCTTGGCAGAACAAGAATGATAGTGTTCTGGATGCCCTGTGAAAGAAAGCTGCACTGCCTGCCCCAGGATAGAATGGGAAATTTTACCCAAGGAGCTTGGGGTGGGAGCCAGAATCCTGGCTCAGAATCTTCCCAGGAGGCTCCGGGGCGGTACAGTGCTATCCTGAGATACTCTGGTGAGTAAATTTATTTTTAGACTCTCTCATGATTCCTCTCCTCGATCAGTGACTGTTCACTCTTACATACGCTAAATAGAGAACCCATCTGTGTGACAATGTCAGGAAGCTGATACGAGTGGCCCATAAGTGGATGAAGTTTTGTACAAAAGAAAAAAAAAAGGTTCATTACAGTTTTTGTTTTTAAGAATCGGAGAGGACCTAGAGAATATCTCAGGAGTAGCCCACTCACGTAGCTGCATGAGGCCCCATTTTCAATCCCCAGCATTGCAAAATAAACAAAATAACAACTAAAACCCTTCAATGGCTTCAATATGTTTGACTGCTTATGCCTATAAAGTGCTGCTTCCTGGAGTTGAAACCCTACGCAGCTTGAGAACAAGGTTGGCCTCTGTGCTCTGATATGGAAAGATCTCAAGACAGATTGAATTAAAACACCAAATAATGATCTCATTATGTTTTTAAAAAAGGCATATTATATGTTTATGAGTGCATAGACATTCTTTAAAAGAATGAACACTGTACCATTAATAGTAGAACTGCAGCTTGAAAGGGAAGGGGGTTTATGTTTTCATTTTAGTCTGTCATGCTCCAATTTCATATTAAAAATATATTTGACAAAGGAGAGAATTTCCATTTCAATTGAGATTTTGAGTCCTTCTAATAATCCCTTTAAAAAATCTGAATAAAAATAGCCTACCATAAACACTTTTGCCTCCCAGCATTAGGTAAGTCTCCATTTCCACCTCCCCAGCACTGTTCTTTTTTCAAAACACAATTCTCTGGTGATTGTGTTCCTGTAGCTCAGAGTGATCCATGAGTCTCCAGGAGCTATTGACATCCTGAAGGGAGGTGTGTAGAGTGTAGGCCTGGCCTGTTGGCTTGACATCCATTGTTGATGGCTGTTCCATGTACCCAGCATAGTATTCATGCAAGATACACTGGTGTGCCTTTCGTCGCCCAGAAACTGTTTGGCTTCCAGGTCTCAGTCTTTTCTCTTGTAGCAGCAAGGGAGGAATGAACAGACTAGCAGGTTCCAAGCTCCTTGTACAGCCTTCAAGGCTCTGACTGTACCCCTCCTCTTCCTCTGTGTGGTTACTTCCCATCCCATTCCCAAATCCCTAGCAGGCTATCAGGCTACACCTGCTCTTCCCTGAGTATGCAAGGGTGTATCCAAGTTTTCTCTGTCCTGGACCCAGTCCAGGTGATGCCTCACAAACCTTATCTGAGTTCAGATGTGCTTTTGCTGTCTTCAAAGGTCCTGTAACTCCTTCCAGGCCTCTACTTTTAACAACATTTCCTTGTAGTGCAGCCCCCTTCTGGCCTCCTCAATGGCTTCCTGGGCACAGTAAAGACCTTTTTAGTTTTTACCTTTTCTGGTGTTATTGAGGTATATGATTAATGGATAATGATTATAATCTATTCAAGTTGTAAACTTGGCTGATTTGATAGGCACCTCCATCTGGATATCTATGACCAACAATGGGCACCTTCACAGTACAGTTACTATATACACGTATGGTCAGAACACATAAGATCAGGTCTCTCAGTAGGGTACAGTGTTATTAGCTCCTGACACTGTGCTGTATAGTAATAAACCTTAGCCTTCTTCATCTTAGAACTCAAGGTTTGTACCATTTGACCAACCCTTCTCCATACTCCCAGCGTAGGCAACCACTGTCTACTTTCTGCTTCTATGAGGGAAGTCTTGTTATCAGTATGTATTAATGAGTGACTTCATTTTTATGGTTTTTTTTCAAATATTTTTACTTTCATCCAAAGAATTATTTTGAAAAGTCTGATGTTAGGGCTGGAGAGATTGCTTAGTGGTTAGGAGCACTTATTCTTGCAGAGGACCCAGGGTCTAGTCCTAGCATTGGCAGGGCAGGTACTGGGACACAAACACAAACTGGAGTTATGGCACCCCAGTTTCAAGGGATCCAGTACCCTTTTCTGACCTCTATGAGCACCAGGCATGCACTGATAACTAATCATACATGTGGGCAAATCACTTTTATATACAAAATAAAAATAAAGCAAAAAAAAAAAAAGCCTATTGCTAAAGTGAGACTATTCCTTAGAATGCAGCATAATTAATGGGTTGGACCATCTCCTTCCTCTTACAAAGTTTAAACTTGAACCTTATTGAGGAATTTTTAGGCAACCAGGATCTTGGGGTGGTTCCCATGTCACCACCCTGTACTTGAATATTGTAAGGTATTATCTAATGAGAGCTGAGATCTTATCTTGATAGTTGAAAAGTAAACATATTACACCCACTATTAAGACTACTCCCAGGAAAGTAAATTTGGAAAGAAAGCACAGTGAGGCTGTAGACATTGCATGAAAACATATTTCATTTCCCAGTTCCCTTCCTTTTTCGCCCGTTCTTACACATGGCTGGCTGGGGAACACAAGTTTAGCATCTCGACTCCACTCCACCTTGTTTTCTATCCAGTTGCCATGCTTTTGTGCACATTTGGCTCTGAGTCAAGATGAAACTCTTAGTAAGTTCACTTGATTGCTGCCTGTCCTGAGAAAGACGTGGAGGCTCTAGAACAGATGCTGCCAGAAGGAATGCCGTGATGTACAGTGATCTTCTTCCTATACTACCGAGGGGGACTGGAATAAAAACAATGGATGATCTGTTGATATTTGTAGCACAATAAGCTAATATCTTGAGGGACTTGCAATCGTTTTCTTTAATTAAACACACATCCTTGTGAGGTTGGACAGGCTTTTGCCTAAGCAGTGACTGTATTTATGAAGGTGTGTTGGCAACAGCTGGACAGCAGCGCTTCCTTATCTGCAGGTTTGTATAATTAGCCCCAAGTTGTTCCGTAATAAAAATCCATGTTCCTTAACTGAGAGGATGGGATAATTTACACTGAAAAATCAATCTCTAAGGACCCTTTTCAGAAGAAACTAAGTCTGCCTGGTGCCTGTATTTGAAGAGGTATGTTTAACATAAGGAAAGAATTAGGCTAAGTGCCGGAATCTCTTTGAGGTCTGTGGATGTAGTCTCCAAAGAGAAAGAGGGGCATTAGGCTGCACAGAATTTAACAGGCACTAAATACTTCTTCTTGGCCCCAGTCTTCCGTTGGCCCCAGGCAAAGCAGACATGATTTGCACTGCAGTTCTTGACTTACAGCCACATTGACTCCCCTTTACCTTAAGAACCAGCTAACTTCGTACCAGTGTTCTTAGCTTTCCTTCACAGAGCAGTTTTAAAGGATGTTCATTTCATCTCTCATAGTCATTAATACAGATGTCATTTCAACTTAAATTTACCTTATGTTTAAGAATTAGTGTGTGTTACATTGATCACCCCTTAATACTTGTAACTTTATTATTCTTTTTGAGGATTTCATATATAACTCTATTTACACTATTTCAGCTCCTCCCTTTCCCCCTTCCAATTCCTCCCATGTTCCACCTCTAAACCCCTTCTTGAATTCATGACTTCTTCTAGAGTTATAATTGTTTGATACACACACACATACACACACACCCTATCAAGTCCAATTAGTGTTTCCTGTATATACATGGATTTAGGCTGACTGTTTAGGCTTGGGAAGCCTATCAGGATGCTCACCTCTGAACAAAACTGATTTTCTCTCTCTCGGTACCACTGACACCCTGTAGCAGCTCTTCAACTAGGTGTGGATTCTTGTGTACCCTTCCTTCATCCATCCTGGAATGTTGACTAATGTGGTTTTGCTTAGGTCTTATACAGGTAACCACACTGTTGAGAGTTCACTGCTGCATCATTCCTGTCATACCTAAAAGACTCCTTCGGTCATCATACCAGTCCTATGACTCCAGTCTTCTATCCCCTCTTCCTCAATGTTTGCCAAGCCCTAGGAATAGGGATCATGTTACAGATGTTGTATTTAGGTCTGGGAACTCCCACACCCTCCTATTCTCTGCATTTGACCAGTTGTTCTCTGTAATACATGGCCTCCTGCAGCAAAAAGAAGAGGCTATGATGAGGAATGGGAGCTGTCCTTGCCTGTGGGTATACAGGTAAGCGTTTAGAAGGCAGCTGGACAATATATTAATTTAGCAAAATGGTAGTTGTGGCTTCTCCCCCAGTATCAATCACCTCTCCAGCCATGGGTTTTTAGCTAGGTTTATGATGCCAGGCATGAATTTCCTCCTATTGCGTGGGCCCTAAGTCCATTCATACAACTATTGGCTACCCCAAGATGTAAGTGCCATTGTTGCACCATTGGAGTTTTCTTGCTGGGCTGGTCATTCTTGTGGTTTACAGGATTAATAGCTAGGTAGGACTACTGATTATTCCCCCCTCCCCGTATCTTATGTTGCACCTTCTGAAGCTCTGAAAGCCAGTCCTCAGGGAGGAGACTTCCAGATCAGTACCAGATCGATGTTTTCCCCATGGCCATGACTGAAGTGTGTGGTGTCTGCAGCAATAGGATCTCACCTCAAGTTTGAGCAGGCAACCAAGATCAATGGAGTAGTCTGTATTGCCTGGTACTGGGGTTAGGATTAGATAATCTATTGTTCCTGGTGGAAACTTTATCCTTCTGTGAGGGTAACTACAACACATACACAAGCACACAAGCTTATAAAATAATGTTTCCCTATGTTCTTTTAAAACATTCTTATTATTTAGCTCCCCCCCTTCTCACTCTACTGGTTTTTAAGGTTACTCCAAGTTATAGTCAAACCTAAAGTTTCAGAATTGAGATCCACAAATAAGAGAACATGTGTTTTTCTGGGTCTGGGTTACCTCACTCAGAATAGCATTTTCCAGTTCCATCCATTTACCCACTAAGTTCATGATTTTTCACCCTACTCTATTAGAGTCTGTAATTTCACAAAGAGAGCTGTGCAGTTCTTGGTGTGGCTGACAAGGTCTTTGTGTTTGTTTATGGTTTGACTTATGAAAGGGCCCATAAATGATTAGTTCTCCCTTCTCCTTATTTTGGCTTTTTTTTGCGTGTGTGTGTGTGTGTGTGTGTGTGTGTGTGTGTGTGTGTGTGTGTGTGTATGACACACACACACACACACACACACACATATCAGTCTTACCTTTCACAGCAGTCTCTGTGGGCCCTACAAAGGCCTGCATGGAGGATATCATTAGACTGGAACTTAGCCCCAGGTTTGAGAGAACACCAGCACTGACCTGGAATATTGGGAGGCGCAGGAGAAATGGCAAGTGAAAATACATAAAAGGGTTCCAGTCTCAGGATGTGGGCTGAGTGAGGGGTGTGCCAGGTGCAGCTCCCTAGGCCTGGCTGCTGTCTGACACCCAGCCCACAAGATGCTCACTTGATGGCTACATTCTCATTGGCCATAGGTGACATGTGAGTGCTGCTTTTGCTTTTGGTGAGCTAGAAAAGCCAATGTGGGAGAGGAGTCCTGGCTAGAGGTGTTACGGAGCCTCTTTTCCTGAATGATTCCCTAAGACCCAGGCTGAGGATCAGCAGCCACACTGCTGGCCAAATGTTTGCTTGTCTACTGTGATTTTTACACATGCTGGGCTACCTGGTGTATATCTGCAGACCAGACCAAGTCCTTAAAGCTCTCTCTCACACAAACTCTCTCTCTCTCTCTCTCTCTCTCTCTCTCTCTCTCTCTCAAAGTCAATATAATGTCAACCCAAGGCACTATTTTGCCAACTATTTCATTTAGTATTTCAATTCTTTTATCTCAAGTTGATCAACGAATGATTAGTACATAATCTTGCATATAGAGGTCATGAATTTGGGAGCAGCCCAACCTGTCTAGTACTGACTGGAGGTGTCACATAGTTTGAAGTCACAGAGCTGACAAGGTCTGCAAAATTCAAAGGTTCTGGAGCAATTTCAGTATGGCTTCCATATACGCTGGCCCCAAGTGGGAGGTCTCATTTCTTACATTCAGTTTCTGACAGGCTTTTTGGAGTAAATCCTTATATGGTGGATGAGTCTCCCTAGAGACAGTGACCCAACATAGTACATGAAGAAGACTCAAGTATCTGTTATAACTAAGCCCTGGGAGTCACACAGCCCTTTCCACAATTAGCTACATAGGTCGTGTGGGAAGTGATAGCGCAGGGAAGTGAGAATCATTGGGGATGCCTTGGGGACAATTTGATACAGGAGGCAAAGATCAGCACAGTGTTAAAGAAAATATTGTTGAATGCCTCAGTAGAGGAGGTAAAATGTGAAATTGATGGATGGTGGGTGGCTCAGGGAGGGAAAGGATGTCCTGGAATAAGGACCAGAAGGAAAGACTTGGGCAGTACCTGGTATCAGTATTCAGGGCCTTTAATGTAGTTTGGCTGGAACAAAAGCCAGCAAGATAAGAAGGGGTCACTACCTGCAGGTCCTAAGGTGGGAAATGAGGCTGGCTTGGAAGGGATTGAGCTGGCCAGGAACTTTGTCATTGGCATACTGTAGCTGTAGTTTGGATGTGAGCTTCCAGGTTGGGTGCCCTCCTCTTTCTCACTATTATCAAGGTGCTCAGCTCTCTCATTTCTAAATTCTGTAAGACTCTTGCCCCTGCGTTGGCCAGACTGCCTTGTACTGTTTAACTTTCATGTGTTTGTGTTACTATCACACGGAGATTACAGGAGCCACAGGGCCTAGCCTTATCTGTTTGTATTTCCTCTGCTGTGCTCTTAGCACACTGGTGTGCCGTAAGTACTTGCTAACTGGTGGACAGTATCAGCCAGTTACTCTGTGTGGATAGACACCATTTCCAGCTTATGGTGCATAACTCAGTTAAAAGTTTTTTCAAAAGATTTCTGTGAGTAGAAAACATCCCGATTTGCCAAAATATTTAGAGGAAACTAGTAAAAACAATTTTTTTTTTATTTAACAAAAACCCCATGGGTTATTTTTATTTTCAAAAGGTTTATTTTGCTTAATTCTGCTGATGCAGTTATAACACCGTGTGAAATAAGGGTGGGGTTTGTGTTTGAGTAAGGGCTGTCTTGCTCATGCACATACAACAAGGTAGTACGGTTTGTACTTTTGTTGAGGATGGAGGCGGGGCAGTGAAATGCTCACTGCCCACCTACCTAACTACTGAAGTGCTTCACCAAAGCGATGATTTCACAAAAATTAAAGTTTTAAGTTAGGAGGGACATTTGTGTTTTCATCTTTGCAAAATTGCCATGAAACTAAGAATGAAATCTGTAGGTAGAGATCGGCCCTTGTGGGTGCTGGAGATATGTGTAACCTCAAATGACACAGTGTAGACTAGACAAGAATGGCAGTTGAGGTTTTAGAGAAAGGAGCAGGGCTGTAAAATGCCTTCACCAAGGGAGGGGGCAGCACCAGAGGATCCTCAGAGTCTCAGATTCCAGAGGCCCATAGCTTCCTGGTGGAGTGGAGGAGGGAAGATCTGTGAGAGGAAGGATTAACAAGTATTTGTTCCTAGAAGCTGTGGCCCCAGGGGGGAAGTCAGGCCAGATGCAGCAAGCCTAGAGCTCCAGGAAGAAGGCTTCTGGGTGGGAAAGCAAGACACTTAAGAATGGGAGCCCTAGGGTTCAAATCCTGACAGCAACTAAGAAACTGTGAAGTTGGGAGAATTACTTGGTGTTTTGGTTTTTGTTCCTTATTTATAAATGTAAAACTGGGTCATATGCTGAGACCTGCTCTGATTCTAAAATTATGATTTTGTTTGTTGGGCAATATCTCCACCCCCCAGCAATTCTACTTCTGGATATCTGTGTGTGTGTGTGTGTGTGTGTGTGTGTGTGTGTGTGTGTGTGCGCGCGCGCGCGCGCGCGTGCGCGCGCTCATATATTCTCTATACTTAAGGGTCCCTGACTGGAAAAGCCCTGTGTTAGTAAATGGAAACACAATGGGATGCATTTATACAATGCAACAGTAAACAGTATTTATCAATGAACAAGAGCAACTTACTTCATTTACTGCATTATGGATTTCAAAGCATTTGAGAAGATTAAGTTAACTAAGGGACACAAGCATCAAAGACTAAATATTGTCTGAGAGAAAAGCAGATATTATGGAGGTAAGTAGGCTATTGGCTGCCTAAGGATGAAAGCAAAAGAGTACTTTTGAGATGAGATGTGTTCTGAGTGTTAATGTCTTTCGGATACATCTGTTGTCACACAGACGGTGGATTGCCTCCTTTTCTTTACAACATTTGTTTTAGTTGACATGTAAGTCTTAAATATACCAACAGTGTACATCATGAGTATTGGTAATGTTTTCATTCTTGGAATGTGAATCAAGCTACTTCACGTAGGTATTGCTATTCATTTTTTCCCTTTCCCTTACGATGAAGGAAGTTGAGGCAAAGAAAAGCTGAAAAACTTGCCTGAGATCACCTGTATGTGATTTCCCAGCAGTTTTTCAGGTGTGCGATGTACTGTTAGCTGCTGCCATCAGAATGTGCACCTCTGTGCTGTGCAATGGATCTTTTGAACTTAGTTCTCTTGTCTAACTGAAATGCTGAGTCTGTGATTACCATCTCCTCAGACCCTCACCACACCCGCCAGTCTCTGGGAACTTTGATGTCTTTCTGTCCAACATCCAGATGAGTCATTCAGTGTTTATCTTTTTGGGGCTGGCTTTTTTCTCTTAACATGAGGTCATTGTTTATTGCCCTCTATTGCTATGATCAAACACCAAAAGTAAGTTGGGGAGGACAGGGTTTATTCCATCTTACAATGCTCAGGTCACAGACCTTCCCTGAGAAAACTCAGAGCAAGAACTTAAGGCAGGAACCTGAAAACAGGAACTGAAGCAAAGACCATGGAGGAACGCTGCCTACTGGCTTGCTCCTCAAGGCTGATGGTCAGCTCAGGACTATTTGTCCTGGGATGGGGCCCATAGTGGAATGGCTCCTCCTACATTAATTAGCAATAAAAATAAATGCCCCACAAACAAGCCCACAGGCCAGACTGATCAAGGATTCTCCCAGTTGAGAGTCCCTCGGATAACTATGAACAGTGTCCTCCAGGTTTTTTCATGTTGTTGCAAATGAACTTTCTTTTTAAATAGTATGCCATTATATATGCACACCATACTTCTTTATTAGGGAAATATTTTAGAGTTTGGATCTTGGTGACAGTTGTACAACTTTTTATGGAATTATTGAAATGTGTACTTAAAATGATAAATTACGGGGCTGGAGAGATGGCTCAGCAGTTAAGAGCACTGGCTATTCTTCCTGAGGACCTGGGTTCAATTCCTAGCACCCACATGGCAGCTCACAACTGTCTGTAACTCCAGGGTGTGAAACCCTCACAGAGATACACATACATGCAAAATACCAATGCAAATGAAATAAAAATAAATTATTTAAAAAAGTGATAAATTGCTTCATTGGAACAGGGAAGGGTGCAGGGACTTGAGGTTGCTCAGCACTTGTATGCTCTTGCAGAGGACCCAGGTTCAGTTCCCAGAACATATGCGGTGACTCACAACCTTTCATTAACTCTAGTTCTTAGAGATCTGATGCCTTTTATACATAAATCTAGATTTTTGCATATGAAAGAAAAATATGTTATATTTGTCTTTTTGAGTCTGATTCATCTTATGTTAACTCAATGGTCTCCAGTTCATCCTATTTCTCATAAATGGCAAAGTTTTGTTCTTTATGGTTGAATAAAACTTCAGTGTGTGTGTGTGTGTGTGTGTGTGTGTGTGTGTGTGTGTGTGTGTACAAGTGTGCATATTCATTTGTGTGCACATGCATGTGGAGGTCAGAGGTTAGAAGTCAACATAGGGTGTCTGCTTCAAATTCTCCTCACTTTATTTTTTGAGATAGGGTCTCTGAACCTGGAGCTCACCCAGTCAGCTTGACTCTCTGGCCAGCACGCCTCAGGAATCCTTGTCTCTGTGTCCAGTACTGGGATCACTGACAGGCACTACCATACTTGCCTTCTTACGTGGGTGCTGGGAATCCAAACTCAGGTTTTCATGTTTTGTAAAAGGCATCTTACCCACTGAGCCGTCTTTCCTCCAAGGTGGATTTTTGTCCCAATCTTAGGATGAGAAAACTTGAAGTACAGAAGAACTGAATAACTTGTCTGAGACCAGCCACCTAACGGACATTAACACTGTGGTCAGCTGACCACAGTTGGTTTTTTATATCTTCTGTATTCTTGGTTTCCTGGGAACAACATAATTTCCACCAAAGGCCCATTTTCCACAGACTTCAGTCTACCACATATGTCATGGACCACATATGAGGTTAGCAAGAAAGAGGAGGCAATGTTTCGCTGGGTGAACTGCAGGCACAGGTACCAGTTAAAGGTAGTGACAGTCTTCAAGACACACTGCTGGCACTAAAAACATTACAAGTGAGTCCCAAGCTTTGATCTGAAAGTAGTGGAGACAGTTGTTGCAAATGCAGAAGCCAGATTATTGGCAACATTATTTTCAGTACATGCTGGTGGTAGTTACTTTGAAGTATATATGCAGTGATAAAATCTAGTGTCTTTATCCTTCCTCCCCACCCACCACAGCCTTTAGTCATCACTGTTCTATATTCAGGTCAGCGTTTTCCTTTTAGTTTCTACCTCTGAGACACACAGTACTTGTTTTTCCTTTCTCTATCAGGCTTATTTCACTTGACACCATGTCTTTCCTGTCCATTGTTTGTGCACAAAAGCTAGAGTTTCAGCCATCTTTGTGGTTGAATAAATTTTCTTTCTACAGAGATCCCACACTTTCTTTATCCATCCCTCTATCCATTGATAGTCACCTCTGTTAATTCCCTATTTTGTCTATTATGAATGGTGCCATAGTTAATATGAGCATGGTATGCATTTCTTTGATATGATGATTTCACTTCTTTTGGACATATAACCAGGAGTGGACTGGCTGAATAGTATGGTAGATCTGATTTTAGTTTTTGAAGAAATTTGATGTCTTCTCCATGGTGGGTTTACATTCCCATTGGCAGCATTTGAAAGTAACTTTCCACTCCAAATCTTTGTCAGCATTTCTCATTTTTATTTTAAATAGTAGTCATTCTGATTAGGGTTGCTTTTTCTCAGGCATTTCCTGGAACTTTCTGTTCATCTTGACTACCCCTGGTTTTGCTGGTTATTTGTGTGTTTCAGACTCTTCAAGCTAGAGACCTCAGTATCTCCTTCACATCTGGCACCTGAGTTTTATGTTGATCTTGTAGTGGGCTTTCACAGATTCTAGCAGGGTGAACTCTGATGGAATCCTGGTTTATGATTTCTGTAGAGAAAAGTCTAAAGACTTAAAATAAAAACACTTGACAAGTCACCATCGTGTGAAAAAACAAAACAAAACAAAACAAGCTGACCTAAAAGTATTAGCCTGTATTCATAATACACAAGAAATGTCATCTTCTTTCCAGTGTCCCCTCTCATCCACTGCAAGGTCTCATTGAATTTTTTGTATTGGGGAAGGCATGGGAGAAATGGAAGTCTAGGAACTACAGAAAGGGGAGATAGGTGCTCCTAAGAATTTTTTAGTTTGTCTTTAGGGAAGATGGTGCCATTCAGACTCTATGGCTTTTGAGCATCTACCAACCAGTCTCAAAAAATAGTTTAGTTTCAATTTTCATCTTCTATCAAATAAAAGAATAGATTGATTATCTGAAGGCAGGGTTTAAGTGAGTCCACCAGACCCAAGTTAAATGATAAATAGGTATTTATTAGGGAAGCACAGATAAAGAGTAAATAACTGACATGATATTTCTGCTCTTTCAATGCTCTCCAAAACCCGAGAGCTTGAGCCAGCCCCTCCTCTACCTTATAATGGTCACATCTGAACCAGAAACCACGCCCAAAGGGTGTGACCACCACCACAAGTTCACTGGCAGGCAAGATGCCGCCACAATTATCCACTCACTATATATTCAGAATAATACAAACATTTTCTCCCCTGACTTATTGGTGCACACTGGCCAGTGCACTAAGCTTGACTGGTGATGTACCTGTTGTGTGAAGGTCCTTTGGTTCCCAGGTGCAGCTCTCCTGCAGCTGCTCACTGGTGTTTTGTAAGCTAGAGAGTCCCTGTGCTCTCTCGGAAGCAACAGTCTCTACCTAAAAATATGTATGTGCTCTTATGAGGAAAGATGATTTCTCCAGAACACTGGGTGCATTTTTGTTTTTGTTTTCTTCCATGATTCCTTGTGTACTCTGCTAGTCACTAGGTAAAAAGGAAAAGCAGCACTTATCTACTAGGGAGTAAGGGTAGTGTGAAAAGAATACATTTTTCTTTTGAGAATTGTTTTTGCTTCTGCTGGGTTACTCACTTCTGTTGTATGGGACAGCATGTGGTTTTCCTTAGTCCTTTCCAATCCTTTGTCCCATAGTCTTTTGAAAAGAGAGAGACAGAGAGAGAGAGAGAGAGAGAGAGAGAGAGAGAGAGAGAGAGAGAGAGAGAGGAGAGGAGAGAGTGCACATCCAGGCCAGCCTGGAGGTCAGAGGACAACTCTCAGGTATTCTCTTCTGCCATCTTGTTGGATCTAGGGACTGAGCTCAGGTTGGCAGGCCAGTACTCAGAGGTCCCTATCAGGTTTGCCATTGGGACTGGGGATGTGATGATAGGTGTGTGTGTGTGTGTGTGTGTGTGTGTGTGTGTGTGTGTGTGTGTGTATGTGTGTTGTGATAGTCTTTTAATGGGCTTCTTATGAGCTCATCTGGAGCCTCTTGCTTACTTGGTCATCTTTTCATCGGGGTTGGCTGGATCAGCGCATTTGCTCCCATTTGTAATTAATACTTACAGCCTGTGCTGTAAGATGACTCACCTATAAAAGCAAACAGAACCCCAAACAGCAGAGCAAAGAAAAGCAAAAAGCAGAAAGGCTTGAAAATGCCTCTGGCATTTTCCCCACTTCTAATTTTGCATTAGTATTTGTACTTGTCACTTTTTGCCACTGTGACCAAACAAAAACCCAAGAAAAACAGCTGAAGGAAGGCAGGATTTATTTTGGCCCAGAGTTGGAGAGGTGCATGGAGCCTCGGCTCTCTTGGTCCTGGGCTATACAGTCAGGCAGGGAGCATGTGGTAGAGCTGAGCTGATAACCTTTTGATGGTTGGGAGGCAGAGAGACTGAGAGGCAGGATCTGGGGTCTAGATATCCTCTTCAAAAACACACCTTCAGCCACCTACTTCTATCTGGGCCTCAGCATCTCAAAGCCCTTTCATCCATGACCTCATCCATGGGTTGATGAAGTTAGAGCTCTCAAAAGCCTATGGGGTAGCCACGAATTCCTTCACAAGAGCTTTTAGGAAACAGTTTAAGATTCAGTATTGAAGGATGCTTCCAATTCAAATATCCCAGTCTTGGGTGGACATGTAATATTTTCTTCTAATGTTTAGTTTCTTCCTTTATTCATGTTTGAACTTTGGCACCACTGACCTGTCCAGTGTGCTGTTCTTTTCTTGGCTCTTCTGCATTAGAAAGGCTCATGTTCTGTGTCCTAGCCCTATTCAGAGCAAAACTATACACTAGGAAATGAGGAGAGCCGGCTTCCCGGCCTGGCTTCTTTAGGGGAGCAGCTGTACAGCCAGTGTAAACATTCCAATTCAGTTAGAGATAACTTCTTGGTTTCCCATTACCCATGCCAGTGAGGTCATAGAGAAGGTGCTCATGTTAATGAGCGTTGTGTTTTATTTCAAGTGCAAGTTGTTTGGTAGAATGTGTGCAGTTTCAAAGCCAGAGGCTAAGTGAACAGCTAGTGTTCACCACTGATAGCATGTGGTGCAGGGGACACTTATGTGCCCCCCCTCTACACCCTCTCTATCCCTAGCTCCACACCTGCAGTGTAAGCAGTGCTGTATGCTCTGGGATGGGCTGAGTCAGATGGACTGTTGCCTCTGTGGAACAGTAAAAATATCTTACCTTACATCTCAGAGGCTTCCAAGGCTGAAGACCAGTGTAGTAGAGTAAATCCAAAGAGAGGGATAATGGCATAGAGCCAAAAGATGAATGCTTGCTTCAAACCAATAGAACAGAGACGAAAAGGAAGTTGAATTCAATGGGAGGGTTACTTGCCATAATAATGGACAACAGCACAACGCTACACAGATTGATGAGGTGGGTCACACTTCCCTTTGTTTATATAAGAACTCACTAATATGGAGAAAATACACAACAGTGCCTTTACTTTCTAGAACGTTGCCTATTTACATCTATTCACTAGGTATGGGCTGCAAGGATGAACAGTTAAACAATTTTGAGTGGAAATTCCCTCAACCTTTTCTCCTTCAGTCTTCAGAATGTTAATGGAGAGTCTTCCTCCCTCCTCCAATCCTCCCTAGGGCTTGTGTGGTCTAAGAGGCAAATACTATTATGCCCAGCTTGATCATCACAAACCCTGGTTTTCGGGATCAAGTTCAAACTCTCACCTTGCATTTTTTTTTTAAGATTTTATTTATTTATCATGTATACAGTCTTCTGCCTGCATGCCAGCAGAGAGCACCAGATCTCATTTAAGGTGGTTGTGAGTCACCATGTGGTTGCCGAGAATTGAACTCGGGACCTCTGGAAGAGCAGTCAGTGCTCTTAACCGCTGAGCCATTTCTCCAGGCCTCTCACCTTGCATTTTAAGGCTGGTTTGTATCCACCTTTCCAGCCTGCCTTCTTCCTTTTTGAGAGGGCTCTGTTTCTAATGGCTAGAACTGTTTCTTTCCCTCCACAGACTTTCTAGTGATCCTCCTTCTGTGTACGGCTCCTTTCCTGCTCAAAATGACTGCTTCCTTTAGATCTATGCTTTGAGATGCCCCCAAACATGTCTGTTGTCCTGTGTACACTATATGCTCCCTTCTGGGTTTCTCTAGAAATTTAGTGTACTATCTGATAAGAATTGGTCTGTTGGCCTACCTACTCACTGAGAATGTTAGCTAGCATTCGTTAACCAGCATGCATTTTTCTAAGGGTTTAATTTGTATCAATTCATTTAATCCTCATAGCAAGGCTTTACATGGGATGCTGTTCATTTCTCCAATTTCTTTATTTTAAAGGTTAATAAGTTGAGTACTGGCTTACTGTACGGGTTTGATCCCGCTAATTGGTAGAAACAGGATCTGTTCCCAGGTATATTGGTGGGTATAGCTACATACCATGAGCCTATCAAAAAAACCTAGCTTGATGTAAACAAGAGCTGTATCAGAGTGGCATTTAGTGGCCTTATGTTTAGCTTGGCTGCTTCCTTGTTCCTTCAATCTTATCTAATCCCTCCCACACTAATAAGAAAAATTATTTTTAAATTTTGAAAATTTCATAGGTGTACACATGTTACTGTGGTCTTTTTTTGGGGGGGGTGCTCAAACTTTTATTTTAATTCTTACAAAATACTATAGAAATGAACCCAAACTGAACAGATATGTACATGTACATATGTACAAAATTTTACTCCTGAAAAAAATTATAAAGTTAGGTGGTAAAAACAAATAAAACACAGAAACTCCAAAGCAAGCAAACTTAAAAAGATTTAAAACCCAGTATTATGAAATTGGTTTTCACAAGGAAAGCAGTAGTTATTTTAACTATTGGCAGCAGCTGGTTTTCTAGGCTTTACACAATCGATGGGTCAGATTAAAGGAGCCTGCCTCTTCCATTTCAGAATCTCTCTGGTCTCATTCTACTTCATCTGCCATTCCAAATCCCCTCACAACCTTTCAGCATGAGGGCAAGGCACCAAGTTGTCAACTTGTGTTGTCATCTTCCTCTTGAGTCACAGGTCGGAAAGGCAATGTGGTTTGCCCTCTTTCAGGATCAGACATTCAAAGAATTCTAATCAGTTTACTTGAAGGAAGTGAGCTCATGCTTTGAGGGGTAAGCAAGATAAATTGTCTAAAACGCTGGGAATCTGCCATCTTAAGTATCATGTCCATTGCAATTCTCCTATTGACCATATCCATGTAGATATCAAACTCATCCAGGCATCTGAAAAGTGATTCGGCAATGGACCACAGGGAAAGAATGAAGCACACTGTGGAGAAAGAATGTTCACTGCCGGACAAAGCACTCATGTCATTGAAAGAAGCTTTATTTCTGATATACCAAGAGTTTCATTTTTGTGGTCGAAATTCATTTTTCCACAATAAGCCCATTGAGACAATAAGATGTCAAAGTATAATTTTCAGCACAACATAAAAGACCTTCTAAACTGTTGGTACGTTTTGTACCTATGAGTCATTGTTTCGTATAGTAATTTAATGGACCATCTTAAAGTCCTTACTTTATTATCCAGATCAAGACAGGTTTCTCTTGCTTCCTGGTACTGCTTCATTATTTCTTCCCGATCTCCATGACTAGCATGCTCTGCCTGTATTTTTGTCTTAATCGTTTAATTTCTTTGTCTAGAATTGTTGAAGATTTTTTTTACATCTATCCATTCTTGGCAGTTCTGTCTTGCTTGTGACATTTTCTCCTGTAGCTCCTTTTCCTTCATGTCAAGTTCTCTTCTCTTTTTATTTAAGGTATCCAAATGCTCTTTCTGCTTATCTTCATGATGCTGCTTTCTTTGTTTCTGGCTATCTACTTCAGAGTCAGCAAGATTTAATTCATCCTTAAGTGGATCTGCCAGCTCTGACAGCTGATTAATTTTCAATTTAATTGTATCATACTTGTTTTCTGCTTCAATTTTTAGACTTTTAAGATTCTCCATGTTTTTTTGTTGCTCCATATTTTTCTCAACCATCTGCATTTTTATTTTATTTTCCTCAGCTTCATCTTCCAAGGTTGCAATATCTACAGACTGGTTTTCTTCCATATTCTCAAGTTCCCGAATTTCAGAAATATTTTTTTTCTTGTTTTCATCTTTATTTCTTTGTAATGTAGCTAGCACCTTTTAAGAAATTCTTCATTTCTTTTAATATCCTTCTCAAGGGCAGACCGATGGTGCTGAAGATTTGTTATGTGGGCCTTTTTATTTTCAATCTTAGTCTCCAAATCACTTATTTCAGAATCCACATCTCTGCTTAGAAATTTGGGTCTTGTGCTTTCAGATGAATAGTAACGTCCTGCAAAAACCTGATCACCATCAGCAGTAAAAGCTTCTTTACAATTCTTGGGTGGCTTTTGGGACTGCATGACTGCACGAGCTACAGAATTATTTTTGATCAGCAGCACAGTCTCAATGCTCCGCATGTCAATCAGGCTATTTGCAACAACAGCATTGTCTATTTCTAAAGCTGTCAGAACAGTTGGAAACTCTGGATGCTAAGCAGCTCTGAGTCTCACAATATACCTCATTCTGAAATTCAGAAACGATTATCTGTGGCCGAGAGGTCCCTGGTGGATAAAATTTTTTCATCAATGACTGAAGTACTCTCTCATCAGTGTGATTATGGCAACAATAGGCTTGCAGAAGTCCTTTCAAGCAAGATTAAATGGCCAAAGCAAGCTCTGCATCCCGCAGATGAATGCAAACACCTAATGGGCAGATAGGTTTAAGAGTAAATTGTCTCCGTCTGTAAGCATCATCTATTGCTTCCAGAAGAGCTGCAACATGAGGACCAAATCTTTTTAGTCAATCGGTTTTACTATTTTTCACTTCTTTCAATTGTCTCTGATTATAGGTCAGTGTATGCCTCACATTTAAATCTTCTCTCTTAATTCGGACATGTTCTTGTTTGTCCTTTTCTATAGCTTGCTCAAACTGTGCAGCCTCCTGATTGACGGTACTTTCTTGGTCCTGCAAGGCCTGTACTTTCTCTTTCAACCAACAGATCCTTCTTTGCCTTTCCAAGCGCTCTGGCTCCAAAGACTGATCAGTGCTTTTCTTTAGCTCTTCGATTCTTTTACAAAGCTGTTCATCATCTTTCTTTAATGCTTTATATTGTTAGGGAACGGTTATACAAAACCTCAGCATCATTAAAAACTCTTGTCCTTGCAATGACATCTGTTTTCAATGCTATACATTCTGGTGCTCATGCATTTGTCTCTTCACTGATTTTTTCTAGTTTATCTTGAATATCTTTGTACTTTTGTTCTGCATCATTAAGTCTGACCTGCTGTTCTTCCATTTTCTGTCAAGTTTGGCAGCATGTTCTTCACCAATTTTGATATTATCTCGAATAGCATTCAATTGTTTTTCAATTTCATTGACCACTGCCCAAGCCATTTCATGTTTCAAATATTCTTTTTTTTTTAACGATTTATTTATTTATTATGTATACAGGGTTCTTGTCTGCATGTGTCCTTGAAGGTCAGAAGAGGGCACCAGATCTCATTACAGATGGTTGTGAGCCATCATGTGGGTTGCTGGGAATTGAACTCAGGACCTCTGGAAGAGCAGCCAGTGCTCTTAACCTCTGAGCCATCTCTCCAGCCCCTCAAATATTCTAAATTAGTCTTCATCGTATTTAAACCAGCAATATTTTGAAAACGTTCCTCTTTCTCCCAACATTGGCGCTTTAGTTCAGTAAGTTGCTCTTCTCCTTGATTTATCTGTTCCTTTGTTCTTTATTTTGTTTCCATAATATATGAAATGAAATATATGAATACTCTTCCTTAATCTGTTCAAGCTGGGTTGCTTTCATGAAGAATTTGTATTTGTCTCCCTCATTTTTGGACTGTAGAAACTGCTTACCCATCTCTTGTGTTAAAACAGAAACTGGTTTGTCCACCTGGATGTTAAAATGATCAAGAATTGCCATCAGCTCTTCTTTCCTAGTAGAAAACACGGTGCCTTTTTCACTTTTTAGTTTGTAAGATCGACTTCCATTCACACTAATGTGTTGTTGCACAACAATAGAGTCGCCATACACATTTGCCCTGAAGGCATTGTCTCCTCTGTTCCATAACGTTATTGAGATGTCTGCTGAGGAGATATTGGCGAATAGAATCCAAGAACACATCAGAAAATCATCCACTATGATCAAGTAGTGATCCCAGGGATGCAAGGATGGTTCAACATACGAAAATCCATCAATGTAATCCACCATATAAACAAATTCTGTCCAGCTTTCACAAAACCTTTTAAGGAGGATCCTCTATTAGTAGCAACTGCTTTTCCACCAAGGCCAACTATGAGAGCAGTGAGTACAGCACTCTTTCCACTTCCATTGTTGCCAACAACGAAGTTGACATTAGAACCAGACTTAAAAGGTACAAGCTTTGAGTGGCACATGAAGTTTCTTAGCTGAATACTCTCGATGATTCCAACTTCTGCTGCAGTCAAAGTAGAGGTACCGTTAGTGAAATTGTACATTCATCTTCATCTCCATCTTTATCAAAATCTTCCAGTTCTTGTCTTAGCCTTTTAGCTTTTTCAGGAGATCAGAAATTTTCTTCCTTTCTTTTGTCCATCAGATCTCCAACAAGTTGCGGACGCCCCTGGGAAGGGAGTAGGCGCAGCTGTCACAACGTGAAGGCCACCCTGAGGGCATCCAACCTTGGCCACTGCTCGCCCGCCAAGCAGGGAGTACCTGCCCTGAAAGCAGGGCCAAGCAGGGAGTACCTACAGGCGGGAGCCTGGCAGACAGGCGCCCACTGCGGGAGGGTCCGTGCCTGTGCCCAGCCCCGCCCCTGCGCCCGGCCCCGCCCCTCCCCGCTGCTCCCCCCATTACTGTGGTCTTATTCTTTCATCCTATGACTTTCTCTTATCCTCTTCATTCACATGCCCCCCCCCACCATCTTCACTACTACAAGGAGAATTTTTTTTTTATTAGTTCAAATTAGGAATAAGCTTGCTTCAGATGTCAATCCCTTCTCCCTCTCCCTCCCCTCCCCCCATCATCCCACCTGCCCCTAGCCATCCTCCCTCCACTCCCCAGGCAGGGTAAGGCCCTCAAAAGGGGCTCCCCAAAGTCTACCACATCATCCTGGGCCAGGCCTTGGCCCTTCCACAAGGAGAAAAATTCTTATTGTCTTGTCTCAGCACAAACTGAGTAGCCTAGATCATGAGCTTATGGAGGAGTGCAAGGCAGGTGGACATTTCTTAGTGGCCCCTGGGAATTCTGAAACCTTTTCCTGTCGCCTGTCCTTAAACAGGATCTTTATCTGCGTTTGCAGTGCAGTGCTCACAGCTTCTATCTGTTGGGATTTTTTTGTGCAGTGAACAAAGGTTGCATGGACTCATTTCCATCAGCTAAGAGAACTATAACCATCCTGTTTTCCTTCTAGGGGGCAACTTTCCTGTCAATAAGATTGTATCCTACAATTCTTTTCAGTTGTCTTCTTGTCATTCTTGGAGCACGAGTTTGTAGCACACAGAAGCTGGGTGGGTGTAGTGACCCATCTGATGGAAGATCCCAGGGCATGCTGTCTAGCTAGGGTGACAAGAGCAGTGAGTTCAGGTCCATGAGAGACCCTGTCTTAAACAAGTGGAACAATAGAAGAATAACTGCTATCAACTTCCGGCCTCAGTGGAAATGTGTCTGTCCTATGTGTGCATACATGTTCTCCCCCAAATGTGAACTTGCAGACTACACACACACACACACATACACAAAGTAAATAAGAGACAAATTTTCACAAAGGACTGGCTCTGTGAGATTGATTTTAAAAATTGACATATAAGGACATCCTTATCACTGGGTCAATATAAACTGCCTCTGCCATGATACAAAGATAAAGAGATCATGTCGTGAGACAAAGTTAAATCTGTTAAGTCCAGACTGAAAGCGTAGAAGAAGAACCATTTGAAGGGAAAGTTCCTGTGCTTCGAGTGCCCTGTGACTGGTTCCGTACGAGAAGAATCTAAATAAGCTGATTTACAACTGAAAAATAGGTTGCAGAAATAAAGTACTTTGATAGGCACTTTAGCAGTTTCCTTGCCTCACAAAAATAGTCCCCTCCACCACCACCACCTTAACTGTTTTCTTAGTTGAATTTGTTACTAAAGGAGTGTGTTTCCTAGGTCTTCAGGAGATGACCATTTTAAATTTGGGCTTTAGTATCTAAAAGCTTTTAAACAGAAAGGTTTTAATCCCAGAAGATCCAAACCTTTCCTGCCAGGGTTGTGGTTTTTATTTGTATTTCAAAGTCATTTCGAATAGAGTTTATTAAACTTGCCTCAAATCTACTTCTTTTGTTGTTGTTTGTTTGTTTGAGGGTTTCATTCATGACGTACATGAGCACACAGTATTTTCTTCAGTTCCACCCCACTCCCCTCCTGCTCTTCCTGTGTGCTCCTCCAGCACCCCCCTTTAAAATTCATAACTTCTTCTATGGTTATTGTTATATTTATGTAATATATGCATGTATGTGTGTATGTGTTTATGATGTGTCCTACTGAGTCAAGTTAGTGTTGCCTTTATGTGCATGTTTGGGGCTGACCACTTAGGATTGAAGTCTCATCCCTGCAAAGCAACAACAACAACAACAACAACAACAACAACAACAACAACAAAACCTGGGGTTCACCTTCCCTTAGCAGCTGTTGACTGTCTATAGCTCTTCATCTAGGTGTGGGGCCTTGTGAAATTTCCCCTGATCCATGTTGGCACATCACCTAGGTCTTTGCAGGTCTTGGGCAGGCAGACAAGCATATTGTTGAGAGTTCGTGGAAGCAGCATCCAGTTGTGTCTACAGGAAATTATTACATAGCAGTCATCCTGTTCCTCATGTTCTCTGAGCTTTAGATGTAGGCGTTGTGTATTGTCCTATTTTAGGCTGGGTGCTCCACAGTTATGTACTTTCTGCATTTGGCTAGTGGTAGTTCTCTATAATAATCTCTGTAGTCTGCTGCCTTGATGAACTGTGAGAAGGCCATTGGAAACTGCATTACTTTAGTGATATGGCTGAATAGGTAAGTTCTCCTACTCCATGACCTCTCTAGCTATGGAATTTTGGCTAGGTTAACAGTATCAGGCACAAGTTCCCTCCAGTTGAGCAGGATTTAAGTCAATTATACAGCTACTGATTGCCTCCATGATGTAAATGCCATTATTACACTGTTGCAAATGTTGTGAGCCATCATTGTTGTAGTTGTCAGGCTTTACAGCTGGGTAGGACTGTTGATAACTTTTATGTTGTGGCAGTCACATAGCATCTTGCAGCGCTGTAAGAGCTATGCCCTAGGAGGAATGCTTCTATCAACTTTTTATGTGTTTTAAAGGTTTCTCATTGCTACATTAGCTTATGTGTTAAAAATTACAAACACTCACTCTCTGGCCGATGCTTTAGCTGCCACCTGGAAAGGCTAGAGCTAGCTGTGCTTAACAGGACCTTTTTGTGGTTCTGGATTAGAGTGCTAAAGGGCTGCAGAGAACCTTGTCCCGACTTCTCTGCTGTCTCAGGCATCTCTTGGTGAATGCACCCTTCCTTTGACCTCCACTGTTCATTTTCAATGTAACAAGTTTTTCTATGAATAAAAGCCTTTTCCTCCAAGCATCAGGTTACCCAAATTATTCTGTTTGGGAACCTGGGACAAGTTACACTTTGTTTTGGAAGTAATATATGTTCAAGGAGGCACTTCAGGCTTCAAGAAAGAATATAGGGCAAAGTAAATTAAAACAAAGAAGACAACATTCTCTGCAGTTAGAAGTGGTGTTCCAGAAATGCTCTCTCCATATTCAGATATGTGGATTTTACACATGCTTTTACAGATACTACTCATCCCACTCAATTCCATGGCCTTTGAGACACTATTAATTGTATGATGAGCCTTAATTTCAGGTGTTATATGAAGAAATGTGAATTCTACAGTTGCTAACATATAGAAAATTACTCTTCTGTAATTTACTTTTTTTCACATCAAATGCTGTAGATGGAGTTTCTGTTCCACCGCCCATAGCCATTTAGCCCCCCAAAACACACAGAGACTTATATTAATTATTAAACTGTTTGGCCAATGACTTAGGCTTCTTACTGGCTAGCTCTCTCTTAATTATTAACCCATTTCTATTAAACTATGTATTGCCACAAGGCTGTGGCTTACCTATAATCCAGAATATTACTCCTTTGGCAGCATGGTGTCTCCCTGGTGGCTTCTCTCTGCCTCCTTTCCCCATCATTCTCCTTGTCCGGTAGCCACTCCTATACTTCCTGCCTGGTTATTGGCCAATCAGTATTTTATTCATCAGCTAATAAGAGAAACATATATACAGAAGGACATCCCCCATCAAAATGCCTTGGGTATCATTCCACATTTGGAGAGAGCAGGTAAGAGGGAGAGATACAATTCTTTTTACTTCATGGTGTTTCATGTTAGAATTCCATGTTTAAATATGTATCCCACATTTCAAGTCCATGGTTTATTTAAGAATTTCCCTATTGTTCAACATTCTTGTTAATTATAGGTTTTTATGTAACAATGTTGTAATAAACACTCAGGTTTCTATCATTGTGTCTCAGTAGATTATAGTCATAAGGTAAGTTTCTGGAAAATTTTCTAGGTAAAGGATGGTCAGACAGTCCTGTTTTGTAAACATCTTTTTCTGAGTTCTATATTTTTTCCATGTTAGAAATCAAGCACAAACAAGTACCTTCTATCTGAGTCCTTTGTAGGGAAGACTTCCTAGGAAAGTAGGTAGATAGGTCTGAATTATTCGTATATGTCATAATCATTTAATCATATAACCATATTTCAGTTCTAATATGCATATTTTCATTAAAACATTTTAATATTTGAAATGTAGAGTGGATGTGTACAGATAAAAACGTCCTCATCCTTCCCCCAAAAAATATGTTATAAAATTGTATATCTTCCAAATAGAGTGTATTTTAAATGAGAATGGGTGTATACATGTCCTGTAA
Organism: Cricetulus griseus; assembly: GCF_003668045.3. NCBI lineage: Eukaryota > Metazoa > Chordata > Mammalia > Rodentia > Cricetidae > Cricetulus > Cricetulus griseus. Next base: position 188,347,992 of record NC_048595.1, on the reverse strand, counting down.
ATTTATTTGTAGATTACTCTAAGGATGACAGTATAGTTTTAACTGTTTTCCCATCGAAGCAAGCCAGAGCTCTGTAGACAACCCTTGTTTGTTAGCAGCTGCTACTCTCTTTTGGGGTCTGCACATGTGATTTGCATTTAATTTGTTTATTTATGTATGTGCATATGTGTGCAGGTGCACATGCCTGAGCGTGCTTACATGGAGGCCTGAGGTAAATGTTGGGTGTCTTCCTCTATCACTTCTCACCTTTTCTTTCTTAAACCCATTTGTTATTTATGTATGTATTTCATGTGTGTGGGCACAAGAGTGCTACCACATTCATGTGGATGTCAGAAGAAGATCTTCAGGGGTCAGTTCTTTCCTTCCATTTTGTTGAGTCAAGGCCTTTCTAGTTTCTGTTGCTGCACTGTGAACTCAAGGATAGCTGGCAAGAGATTTTCTAAGGAGTTCTGTCCTGAGCGCCCATCTCACCACAGGAGTAGTGGGATGACAGATGGGCATTGCCACATTGGGCTCTTCTTAAAAGCTGGGTTCTGGGTTTGACCTCCTTGTGAGGCCTGTGTCACTGCCTTTACTTGCCGAGTTGTCTCTCTGGCCTCACATTGTTTTCTCAGTCACAGAGTCTTTTAGGGAACCTGGAGCTCACCAATTTTGTTAGAATGGCTGACCAGGAAATGCATGGATCCTCCCATCACTGCCTCCTAGTGATGGGATTATGGGTCTGCAGTCAATACCTGACCTCTTTTTAGATCCTGGGTATCTAAACTCTGGTTCCCATGCTGGTGTAGCAAGCACTTTAACAACACTGAGACACTTCCCCAGCCCTATACACATCACTGAAAGCAAGCTTTCATGCCTGAAGTTGCAGGATAGTGGTAGAGTTTGCACATAGCATGTTAGGCCCTGGGTCTGATCCCCAGCACTGGAAAAATAGACAACTAACACCCTTTCATTTCCAAAAGAGCCACATTTCAAGAGAGAGAGAGATCAAGACACAAATGGTACCTTAAAAATAGTAAGTCTTGTTACTTTGAGTTGCAGAATTTGAAGGTTGATTCCACCCCCTGTAATTTAGAGGTGATCCAACTTCTTATGGCTCAGCACTCCGGCATTTCACACATCTTGCCCAACTGTTGATTAACATTAAAGTGTTGTAGTCATGAAATGATAGCTTGAGAGCAAATAACTACATTTCCTGCTGACAAGGACAGTCTCCCACCTGTGAACAGTCCTTTGGGTCTCCAGTATTGGCATGTATTTCCTCCCAAGTCAGTTTTTCCCTTTCTGTTTGATTAAGTTGGAGGTCTGAACTCTCTTGTGTGCTCGCCCTCACCATTACTTTTTGGCTTCCCTACTGTATCGATGGCACGAGTTACAGCTATGCTTTCTTGACTCTATGAAAGGCTGCCCATGCAGAGAGTGGCCTTGTAGACGGTCTTAAGCATCCAGGAATGATAAGTATTTTGGCCCATATAAATTTACAATCTCTCCTAAGACTGTTGTTTGGATATAGCATGGGGGAAGGCTTCAGGGCCATTGCTGCTTAATGCTCCAGGTGACTGTTCCTTTCCAGTTATTTATGGTACCCAGTAAAAAGGCAAATGTGGTTGTGTGTGGTAAAGTCGTTACACTGTTTCTTGCAAACTGCAACTGGTATTAAAGAAGACAGTTACTTACAGTTTTGGTTACATTTTGTGAAATGCAAAGATCAGAACCCTTTTCTGCAATTTCCTTCTCTGCTCAGACCGCAGCTTCCTTCCTTTGTATTAAATTCTCTGCTGCACGCTCAGTATTCTACTTTCTCACCCTGCATGACAACTAGCAAGCTCACCCAACCAAGATGACATGTGGCTACTCAGGGGCTTCTCTGGGTATCTCTGTCCTTCTGAATCGACACCCCTGTCAGACCTGAGTGGGGTTTTCAAAACAAATTTTTTTCCTCCAAAATTTTTTAAATGAAAAAAACCTTTGTGGAGGTGTTCCTCACTAGACTACAATTTTTTTTCTGGGGGGAAGGGATAGGATGAAATCAAGATGAGGGTGAGGGTCAGTAGTCAGAGGCTATTGTTAGTGGTTCACATTCTAACATATTGTCTGAAAGAGATTCCTTATTAGCTGATTTTTAAAAGTGTGTGTGTGTGTGTGTGTGTGTGTGTGTGTTAGGATGGGGAAGCACACACTCTGCCACAGCTTGTGTGTGCAGGTCAGAAGGCAACTTATAGGAGTAGCTTCTCTCCCTCTATCATATAGGCTTTAGAAATGGAACTCAAGCTATTAAGCTTTTACTTGTTGAGCCATCTGGTCTACGCTCAGCACTGTTTAAAACATGTGTTCACAAGAAAGTTCTGGGGCTATAATGAAAAGGTAACACTACAGGAAACGACATAAGGGCTAAGGTGGGCAGTTCATCATGTGGTTGAGACTCCAGGCCCAGCCTATGAGAGGACAGAGGAATGAGAATGAAAGTAAGATTTTGTATATATCTACATATGTATCGAGCACTGGAGTGAGTGCTTGGCATAGTTGTATTTTATATAGCATGTGTTTGTTTTTCACAGAAGAAAGGAAAATAAAGCTGTTTCAGTGGGAAGCTGTAGTTCAGATTAAGCTTAGTGTGATTCTCAGGAACCAGCATGCTGCTGCCAAGGGAGGGTGTGTTTGTTTACTGGGAAAAGTATGGACTTGTAAAGTTAGGGAAATGTGAACAAGAAGATGGCAAGTGAAAGGAGATGGCAGGGCAGGGCAGCCTGTTCATTCATGCAGAGAAGGCAATTGTGGTCATTAAAACCCAGGGGACACCCTGTAGGATGTAAGAGTTTTGAACAGAAGATAAAGTTAGGTTAGAGTAAGCCCTACTTGGAAAACAGCTATATGCTAAAAACCAGAAAAAAATACCTATTTTAAATATGACACTGTTTAGTCTAGCTTTCATATTAAGAGTGGCTAAATATATCAAAAGAACCTCAGTGAAGACGGGGAAAGTAACATTGAATAGTCAGAGTAATGGAGCCAACTCTCAACTTTCCCTTGGATGAATTTCTTAAACTGCTTGAGCCTTAATTACTTTGACTCCAAAATGTGTGTGTTTACTAAAAAGTGTTTTAGTAAACTACTCTACAGTCATGTTATATACAGTTATGAGATACTGGTGCCTGTTTGGCACTTATGTGAGTACTGCATGCATCATAAGCATGCAGTACAAGTTAGCAATCAATATTGATAGGAAAGGAGTCCCATCACACATGCATCTACTTGCTCTTTCTTAAAGAGATGACAGCCTGCCTTAGCACAGCCCATAGGCTGGCATACATCCGATGAGAAGCCCATAGACTGAGACCAGCTCCCAGGGGAACAGTGCCACTGGGGCAACACCATGTCATTCTCCATGAAAACTGGAAGCAAGCCCAGTGTTGTTGAAAACTGAGGAAGCTGGCAGAAGATTCTGAGTGTGGAGGAAGGAGAGGGGCATTTGGGCTGTTTGTGGCTGTGAAAAGATTGTATAGGCAGTAAACTTTGTTGTTGGCTCCAAGGAAGTCTCTGGCAGTGCCATCTACTAGACCATGAATCCCCCTAAAAGAGGGAATTGCAGTTCTTATGGGGGTCTTCCCAGCCCACAGGTTTTCTCATTTGTCACAAGCTTGACAATTCCTCTAAGCTGTTTTAGAAGTGTCTATTGTCACTGTGGAGCTTTGGGGTCTCTTCCCTCTAAGGCTATTTGTAAGTTTCCCAAAGCTTAGCATGTTTGTGCTTTTGTTGCTGTTTGGTTGCTCTTTTGTCCCCGATTAATTGTGTGTGTGTGTGTGTGTGTGTGTGTGTGTGTGTGTGTGTGTGTGTGTGTGTGTGTGTGTGTACAGAGGTTAGAGAACAACTTGTTGGATTCAGTTCTCTTTTTAACATGTGGTTCCCAGTGAATGTGGTTCCCAGGTCATCTGGCTTGGTGGCAAGCACTTTTTACCCACTGGGCCATGTTGCTGGTCCTGGAGTGTTTTACTAGTTTTTAATCCCTCTGAAGGAGAAAAGAGGTTTGCAGATATCGACCTTTTCCATTTGTTCTACTCTTTTTTTCTTCCAATCACAATGACTCTAATATCAAGGTTATAAAGACTCTAACTTGGAGGGAGGGTAGGGTAGAGTGTACTTTGTGTTGTGTTAAATTGAGTCAGTGAGGTATCCAACATCATGGATAGCTTTTCAGGACACATTCTTTCACTTGTCTGCATGTTGGAATCTCTGGCTTTCACAGATGCAGAAGCCCAGGGCCCACCCCAAAGAAATAAAATCAGAACCTCTCAGGCTGAAACTTGAGTCAGTATTTTTAGAAGTGCCTGTGGAGTAAGCCTTCCAGTGTAGAGCCAAGTTTAAAAGCCAGTGCTCTGAAACATAGCTCTCAACTGTGGGTGATTTTGTCTCCCGGGGGACATCTGGTAATGCCTACAGACTTTGTGGATGGCACAGAATGCTTCAGGCATCTAGGTAGTGGGAGATTCTGCCAGAAACATCCTTCAGTGCATGGGATATAGTACAGCATGTAATTAAGCTAGCCCAAAATATCACTAAAACCAAAGATGAAAACCAGTACTGTGGAAATCAGATTCAAGAGCTTCCGGAGCCAAATCTGTGCTTCTCTTGGGGAAAATCACAGCAGGTAGGTTACATACTTGTCCTCTCAGCAAGAATATGCAAGGAAGTGGTTTTAGTGTGTACCATTGAGTGTCTTCCATGTCCTCTGTAATGGCAACCTGTCCCTGAGACTGGTGTACCAGGTTCTGATTTTTGGGGCTAGATATCTCCCTGTTCGGGTGTTCTAAATTTATCATATTTGAATGACTTGGAAGAAGACCAAAGTTAGGAAAATTAAATCCATAGAAATTAGCCAAGGGAACAAAGAACCTTTAAGTTTTTTAATCAACCTTAAATTTTTGGCCTGTTCCAAACCAGAGAAGTGATCTGTAAGAAATCTGATTTTATGTTCTGTGGGAGGTCTTTCTTTTCTTTCAAGGAGGTTGGCAAATACATTTTCAATTTCATTTAATTGTGAGACTTTCAGGAATGCTTATATATCAACTTTCTTTTGGGGTTGCTGAGGATTGAACCCAAGACCTTGCACATAGGTGCTCTATCTCTGAGTCACATCCCCAGTACCATAGGAAGTTAATGTTAATCTGTATTTGTCTCTTGTATAGTTAATATTAGCTATCCAGTGTATATAGCTGATTTATGTACTCTGTACACACCTCAATGTTTTCTTATTACATTGGAAGTATACACATATATATGGAATAAGAGCTACATTATCACATATACAATGATATACAATCCTGGTTTCCAAGAAGTCAGAATGGTTCTACACTATCTTTTTTTAGTAGTATCATAAGGGACTGGAAAGATGGCTCAACAGTTAAGAGCACTGGCTTCTCTTCCAGAGGACTTGGCAGTTCAGAACTGTCATAACTCCAGTTCCAGGGGACCTGACTCCTTCACACCTAAATTTATTTATAAAATAAATTTAAATAAATTATAAAGAATAATATCACAAAAAGATTTTTATTTTCTCTCTCTCTCTCTCTCTCTCTCTCTCTCTCTCTCTCTCTCTCTCTCTCTCTGTGTGTGTGTGTGTGTGTGTGTGTCTATGTGAGGATTTGTGCTTGAGAGTGTAGTGCCCACAGAGGCCAGAAAAGGGTGTCAAATCACCCCAAGCTAGAGTTACAGACAAACGTAAGCCACCTGTCACAGGTGCCAGGATTCAAACTTAGGTGCTCTGCAAGAGCAGTATATGCTTTGTGGTGGTTAAGTAAGAATGACCCCCAGGGCTCATATATTTACATGGTCCCCCATTGAAGAATGAAGAATTGTTTGGAAGGATTCGGAGGTATTCCTTGGTTGATGTTTCAAAAGCCTGCCCCCCCCCCTCTGTGGATTAGGATGTAAAATTCTCAACTACTCCAATGCTTTGCCTGCCTATGTGCCACCATGCTCCCTGCCATGATGATAAGGGACTAACCCTCTGAAACTGTAAGCAAGCCTCCAATTAAATTCTTTTGTAAGAGTTGCCTTGGCCATGGAGTCCACAGCAATGGAACAGTGACTAAGGCACGCTCTTAACCACTGAACAGTCTCTCCAGCCTTGGTTCAAATTGATCACTACTCCAGGGTTTGGGCTTACTCCATTCAGTCCTTAAAAGAAGTAATTGAGCTTTTCTCTATGCCACTCTGTTTCTCCACCCTAGCGGGGTCACTACATATTCTCTCTCTCTCTCTCTCTCTCTCTCTCTCTCTCTCTCTCTCACACACACACACACACACACACACACACACACACACACACTGTACTTATGCATGCTATGCTATTCACAACTTCATGCAAAGGAACATTAGACCATTGTTAGCTGCCCTTATTAAGAACCTTTGGAATGGTTCTCATGACAAGTTTCAGGGAAGGGTCTGGATACTGCAATCTGAGGTCATTTTCAGCGAATCTCAAAAGCAAAAACTGGGGCTCAGGAGATGGCTCAGTTGGTAAAGCACTTGCTAAACAAGCTGAGAACCTGAGTTCAGACCCCCTTCCCCCAACTCCCAGGCAAAATGTCTGCTGTCCTGGCATATGTCTGTAGTCCCAGCACAGAGAGGCAGAAACAAAGACTCCCGGGGCTTGCTGGTCAGCCAGTCTAGTGAGAGATCCTACCAAATAAATAAGTAAAAAGTGCAAAGAGGGGGAAGTGATTGAAGAAGATACTCAGCCTATGCCTCCCAGAGGCTTGCTGATCAGAGATCTTGCTTGACAGATGGATGGATGGATGGATAGATAGATAGATAGATAGATAGATAGATAGATAGATAGATAGATAAATGCAAAGAGGGAAATGTGATTGAAGAAGAGACTCTCTGGCTTCCACACACATCTACACAAATGTGCATGTATTTCCATACACATGTACACAATACAGAAGACAAACAAATACTGCAAAGCCAGAAAAAATCAGAATGCTTGTGTATCTAAAGATAGTATTCTTTTTCAAGATAGTAATAGTATTTTAATGCAACTATAAATAAATTGAAAACATGGCTATATAGGGCTAGGCTAAGATTAAAGTCTCTCCTGGAATGTGGAGTCATGATTAATAATCAGTGAGGAAACAGAAAAAGGTCTATCCAAAGTGCTGCCCTGGGCCAGACACTAAGTCTTGCTACTCTCTCTTCCTCCCTCCCTCTCCCCTCCCTCCTCCCTCCCTCCCCCTTCCCTTCCCCTCCCTCCCTCCCTCCCTCCCTCCCTCCCCCTCCCCCCATCCCTCTCTCCCTCCCCCCCTTGTGCCTCATGTTGGTTGCCATAGGACTTTTGTCATCGTTCTGTCTTAACACTGAACAGTGTTAATGCATACCTGATAACCAGTAAGTACTTGGGGCTGTGGTCTGCTGCTCCTTAAGGACTGTGTTTTGGAACTGTAGTGCTTTGTCACTGTTGTAACCCTTTGTGCACTGTCATTTCTTTCCATTCCCATGGAAGATCACAAAAGGGCTATAGCTAGCATCTATTGCTAAATTAATCTCAAAACCTAATCTCTTCCTGTTGACTCTCATTCAGCTTCTCGACAGAGGACTGTAGAAATACATAGGTTTGAGGAAGGAAATGAATGTGTCCCTTGATTTAGTGAAGGGTGGGCACCTTTCACTTTTTCTCTTCCTGATCATCGGTGCTTCCACTCTGCTCCTGTGCTGTGTAGACAGACTGGTCCTTGATCATCTCCTCGTGCTGTCCTCCTTGCTTGGGTCCTCCTCAGCCTCCCTCTGCACTCTTTGCTCTGTTCACTCTGTTCTATAAGCATTGGTGTTTCTCAGGCCCTGCTGGTGTTCTTTTCCATCATTCCACTCTCTCCCTCATGGTCAGGTCTATTTCTAGGTCTTCAGATTCTCTACATGCCGATGACTTCCATGTTTATATGATGGAGTTCTTATCTGCCTCCTCAATCCCTGTGTCCTCCTGGAATGCATTAACAAGTATATCACGGACAACTCACAGTCACTGGGAAGGAAACTGAGCTTGCCTTCTCTTCTAGTTTTCTCCTCAGCAAATAACCTAGAAACCTGAGTGGCATCTTGCTTTACCATGTCTTTGTCTCTAATGACGTACCAATGTTGTCTCTTCTTCCATCTATAGCATCTTTGCAATGCGTGCTTACTGACAGCTTCAACCAGCCAAGACCATACTTGACTTCTTTTATGTAGATTCCCTTCAGGGCAGTTGATTGACTCTTGTCTCACCATCCTGCCTGGTTCCATGCACCACTATTGGTATAGTAAATATCCCTCTGATTCCTTCATTCCCAGGCTAGAGGCGCCTTGAGGTTTTCAAAAGTTCCAGCATTTTAACAGGACTCAGAAGATCTCATTTTAACAGGACTCATTCCCAAACTGGCTCTGTTTTGTGGCATTCCTTAGGAGTCCCATCTCTCTTACTTCACTGACCAAGCAGTCTCCTCTGGCCCAGTGTTTATCCTTTATCCTGTAGTTTAGTTTAGGGCATAGCAAGGCCTGTTGAATGAAGGTAGTAACCCGGGACAGCAGTTGCCAAAGTCATCCTCAAATTCTAACTTCATTTTCCTTAAAAGTTAAAGGACTTCCGGCTTTTTACTTTGTTTTGTTTCCTGGTTTTCTGTGTGTTTCCTTGGCTTGTCATTTTCAGAACTAGGAGAACTTGCTGTTTTCAGAACTAAGAGAAGTGCGTGGGATTCTGTTAGTGAATCATTTGCAGTGTGTGTTCTTTGACCATTGAGGGTTGAGTTCAGGAAGCAGCCCAACAAAGATCCCCTGGGAGCTGAAGCACCTTCTCGTGCAGGCAGAGCAGGCCACCGGAGCAGGCCACCTTGGCTGAATAGACTTGAGCTTTCCAGCACTGTCTCCAGGAAGTCAGAATCTGAATGCCTGAGACTTGCTGTGACTTGTCCCCACTGCTTAATAAACCTGTTTGGAAAGTGAGGGTAACAGTGTCTGGGTCCTGTGCAGTCATTCCATTTCCAAACAACAGACAACAACTTGACCATGCTTTCTTCACTGGTAGCAGTGAACAGTTAAGAGACTGCTGTTGGTTGTGTGCATTCTAAAAAAGACAGGGTTCAATTCCTCTATTTACAGACTCCAGGCCCAGCATTTGAAATCTCTCTGGGCTGTGAGATGCCAGCTTCCTCTCAGCTCCTACCTGTCATCTCACCACAAGGATCTGAGGGACTGAGCAGCCATGCTGAGTCAGAGGGACCAGCCAGGCAGAAATGACACACTTCCTGCCCCAAGTCAGGCTTTCTGGTTTTTCTGTTTTGCTTTAAGATTCCCTGAGAAGACAGAAGGTTGTGGGGCCGAGCCTCTGTGCTTTCTGTGCTGTCCCAAGAGGGCCTCTCCTGTGTCTCCTGGTGTTATTAATCTGTTGCTCTCTTACTATAAAAGTATAATGTTTGTGAAGTATGTTTACCAAGCATCCTTTGACAGAAACAAAACAAAACAGAAACAAACAAGACTAATAAATGCCTTCTGTTTTTACTACTGGGAACATACTGGGGCTGGAAAGATGTACCAGTTATTATGAACACTCACTGCTCTTGGAGAGGACCTGGGGTTGGGTCCTAGCACCCACATGGCAGCTCAGAGTAGCAGTTCCAGAGTTACCCTCTTCTGGCCTCCTCAGGCACTAAGCACTCATGTGGTACACGTACATACATTTAGGCAATGCACTTACACACATAAAATACAATAAATACATCCTTTTTTTTTTACAAGCCCAAAGAACATATTTGTACGTGTCATTGCTCCAGACATTTTTTTTTTTTTGCTTAGAAAGACTCTATTCTGTTTCATATAATCTTTAAAAGGTACATTTTTATGTGTGTGTTTTTATGTGTGTGAGCATGTCCATATCATGGTACATATGTGAAGGTTGGAGGACAGCTTTTGGGAGTTAATTCTCTCCTTGTACCATGTACCATGTACCATGTAGGCCCCGAGGATCAAACTCAGGCTGCCAAACTTGGCACCAAGCTCCTTTACCCCGTGAACCTTCTCACAGGCCCTCTGCTTCAGTGTATTGTTTTACAACCTTTGTGAGGGTTCTCCATGTTATTAATTGCCAGGTCGTTTAAGACCATGTGGCATGCTGTTCTGTAGAGGTGCCCTACTCCAAATGCAATTGGGCCTGCCCCAGCTCTCACTTCATCTCATTTTAGTGGGTAGCTCAGGATGGCCTTGAATTCTCCATCCACCTGCTTTGGCCTCCCCAATGTGTTGATAACCAGTGCCACCACCAAGCAACTCTTCCCAGTTCACATTTTTTGTCATAAGCTATGCAATTTCCTTGTAACATCTGGCTGCATTCATCCCTGCTTCACTGACTGTGTGCTTGGATGTGGTTCAGAGGGACTGGAGAGTTGTAAAATTTTTGATCTTTCCTGCCACTTTGCCTCCCAGGCACTTGTCTGTTTCCCATTCCCACCAGATGGTCTAACTTTCTGACAGTATCTTACATGAGCTGTGTATTCTAGCCCTTGCCTGACTTGCAATTGTTTTTCACACCTCGATTCCAGCAGTGAAGTCCTGCCCTGCCCCGCCCTGCTCTCCTGACTCCATTACCCACAGCAAGCTGTGCATGCCCAGCTCTTCTTGCTGCCAGACTGCTATTCCTCTGGTGCTGGGTATGCACCTCCTATGCCACAGCCACAGCGTGTCTCCATCTCAACTCCTTTTTTTCATGCCAATGGCTCCACACATGTCCTTTATTCATTTGTGTGTTCACTTATTGGCCAGTCTCTTCCACATTGAATGTCGATTTGTGGAGCAGTGGAGCTTCACTCCCCACTGAGTCCTCATTTCTAAGTTAATCGTGTCTTCAGCAAGTGCCAAGTTTCAGCCCTTTACTGTTGGTTGACGTTTTCCAGATTAAACTATCCTATGTGCTTTCCTTGGCAAGATAGAAGATGATGATAGAACACCACTTGGGGCTCCTGTGTCCACATCTGCTAGAGTAGGACTGTATTAGTGAGAGGGAAAGTGGGGACTCTACCCCTTCCCAGGGGATGAGATGTAGTTTGCTAGAAAGTCTGCTTTCATCTTGCACTGAGAAGGCACTTGCTGGGCATTGGTCCTGTTATGTAGCCTTTTGGTAGGCTGAGGAGGAGGTGTTGGAGAGCTTGTGCACAGAATGCAGAATACAGATGGACTTGGACCCGGAATGGGATGATACATCATTCTCCCTGGAAAGCACTCAAAAATGAGGTGCTTTTTTTTGAGTTTCTGCAATTTATTTTTATTACATTTTTTAAAATGTGTCTGTGCACAGAGCTGCCCATTGGTAATACAATATAATGACCAAGGTGTTATGACCTCTAAAGAGGGAACCACGACACTGGAAATGCCCTGCTGGAGTCTCTGAGATATTGAGTCTTCATGGAGCCACCTTTTGACACCTCATAGGAAAGGTCTACAGAATCCAGTGCAAGCAGCACTAATGAGAAGACAGCAGAAGCCATGGCCAGCCAGGCTGGCAATGCAAGGGGCTTGGGAAATGCCTGGGTCTCAGGTTGGAAAATATTCTGTGTTTCCTCATTAAGTAGAATTTCCAGAAATGTGTAGGGAGACCTACTTCAAGACTGGATAGTTTCTCTTAGCCAGTTGAGAGTTTAATTAGTTTAATATTTATGACTGGGGATCATGTTCTATTTTGTATGGAAGGTTTGCGGTGCAAGAGAGCCATAAAATCATAAGGCACTGTTTCTGTTCAGCTCAGTAGAGAATAAACCACCTCCAAGCGCTATTCCAGCATAGTTGCTACAGCTGGCACTTTCTCTTTACTTTCTAAATGCCGACTTAGTGTTGTCATTGGTGGTGCAAGTGCGAAGAGGTTTGGGTATGAATGAATCTCTCAAGAAGATAGCCCTCTCTGCTTAGTGGAGTTCTCAAACCTGCTCACTGCATGGCCATTCCCCACCAACAAAATGATCAGGGCCTGGCTTTCAACCTGCTTGCACTGTCTCCTTGTCTTTGCTTGTAAGACATGGTTAGCTGATATCGGAGCTCTTGCAAACACTAAAATTATGAGATTCCAAGAGAAAAGCCAAAAGAATAACATTTAATAAAATGTGTGCTTGAACTGTAGCAGCATATATCACTTCATAGAAAGGCCTGCACCCCCACACTTATTCTTTGAGCACAGTGGTTCTCAACCTTCCTAGTGCTGAGACCCTTTTAATACAGTTCCTCATGGGTGTGACCCCCAAACATAAAATCATTTTCATGGCTACTTCATAACTGTAATTCTGCTACTGTTATGAATCATAATGTAAATGTCTGGTATGCAGGATATCTGATATAATACCCCTGTGAAAGGGTCATTTGACTCCAAAGGTGTCACAACCCACAGGTTGAGAACCACTGTTTGAGCAGCTGTTTTGTTGGAAGGTCCTGAATGGCAGCTGCCACAAGTTACCGATATGGGAAATCTCCAGCCCAACCTTGATCCTGTGCCAGGCTGGACCCTGCCACACAGTTTAGTTTGCTGCTCTACCTGGCCCAAGATGGGATGTTTGTAGGTGTTTTTTTTAATTTTCCCACACTGCCCTTGTTGTGTTAACTGATGAGCCAAGGACTTTGTTTGGAACAATATGCAGAGGGGAAAGCCAAAAATTTGGAGTGAGGCAAACCTGCTGTACCCCTGTCTTCCCAATGCAATCAGATAAGAGAGTTAGATGGAGCTCACATTCCTTGTCTGTAATATGGAGAACATGATGCCCACCTCCCAGGACCTGGATAAGTATTGTGCTCTCACACTGGGGCAGTTGGTGGGCAGGTACTCAGCAGGCTTGGACCCTGGGCCTCCAGACCAAGATAGGAGGTCCCCCAGGTGCATCTATCTGTGATGTCTTTTGTGGAATATCTAGAGGACACTTCCCAGACAATGCATCTCCTGGAACAATTCCATCAGACCACCATTCTTGCCTCTTCACCTATGGCTTCCTTATCTTGAAGAGGAGGTGAATGAAGAGAAGCAAAGGGAAAAGAGGGGAGGACTCTGGTTGAATTGATGTTTTGGGTAGGCCACTGACAAAGTTCGGTAGGATGGGGAAGGAGGTGGGCCGAACAGGACTGATTGGATAAGAGGAAGTTGAACACTAAGACAGAAAACAGAGTCGATTCTGGCATTCTCAGTGTTGCTTACAATGGACTGGCAGTGTCTTGGGAATGCCAGACGACAAAGGTCAAGGTGTTATGTGAATGTTTCCAGTTCTCTCTGAGGCTTGAAAATCAGATGAAATATATGAAGATATCCCTTGCATGCAGGCACCAGTGTGGTGCCGATTGTGTGCAATGAGCTACTGATAAGGATGTGGGTGGCTGTACAGGAAGTCCCCCCCCCTGCCACCTTGGGGTATATAATAAGCAGCCACTGAAATGAGAGCAGCATGTGTGTCTAGAGATAGTTCTGGAAGGGTAGAAGTTGGCCTCATTGTCTTTCTTCTCAGCCCTGCCCTTTGTTACAGAGCCTTGAAGATGCTGCTTAGCCCCTTGCTCTGCCATATTCTCTGAAAATTGAGACTGCCACCCATTTCTCCTGGGTGTAGGGAGGATTTTAATTTAAGGGATTGTTTGTTTTTGTTTTGTTTTGTTTTTGTTTTTGTTTTTTGCTAAGAGTTGCTAGATAGCATATACAACAGCTGATTTTTCTAGTGCCTTCTATCATGTGGCTGCAGAGAGATGAAGAAACCCCTGATGGCTCTGGAACCCTTAGAGAGGGCTTGCTCCATGCGAATGCGAGCCCCCGGAGCACCTTCATGACTGACGGTGCAGTTGGACTCTTGGGGCTGGGGTATTGAGCAATCCTGTACTTCTGCTGCAGTGTGCTCATCATATGCAAGTCTCTGGGTTTGATCCCTAGTATGGAGAGGGGGGAGGGAGAGAGGAAAGGAAAAAGACTAAGAACCAAGAATAACATGTATTTGTATACAAATTGCCTTATCAAGGCATAGTCTGGGCACATTCTTTGGCCGATAGATCACCAACCAGTGTCCAAGTTTGGAAATTCTGACTATGTGTGTCCCCTCCCCCGCCACAGCATGAAGATGTGTGTGCACTGCACAGCATAACAAATGTGGATCCTTGAATCTATCCAAAGTGGTTGAATTTGCAAGCCCTAGGGAAGCCTGGAAGAGCTGTATTCATATCCACAAAGGCAAATGTAGGAGTTAAATATTTTGTACATAGGCTCCTCTGTGGGGTTGGACTGCTGCACAGGTAGTGACATGAGAACCTTCCTCTGCCTGTGCCCACCCACCCCCTTTAATCAATTGGCATGGGATGAGCAGAACATAATTCTAAATGCTGGAACAACTTTAAATACCAATGAATAGAGCCAAGCATGGATAACACGGGTGTTCTGATCTCATGTGAGAGAAGAGGGGTGTTGTGGAAGAATAGTGCCATCCAGGTGCCTTGCTTTCCATTATTCTCCTGTTGTCTGGGCCCTCTCTGAGACCGGGGATGTCCTGTTGAGTTGGTGGTGCCCTTGGTACCCAAGGGTAGAATACTTAGAGCATTCTCATTCTTGCTTGGTGTTGGGACTTCCTCGGTACTTCCTTCCGTGGGCTTGGATCCCACAGAGGTGAGTTGATGTGAGTTGCAGGAGTCTTCTTCCAGCCTCCCCTTTCCACAGCCTCACTGGGCACCCCAGTCTCCAGCAGTCTAGACAAAGCAATGCCTGGTAGCTGCCCAGCAATGGAACTACCACTGCAGCCATTCTAAGGCAAGTGGGATACCTTCCTTCTGTTTGGGTGTGATAATTTTGTTCATTATTAATTACCCTCAAATTTATCAATAAACCAAGTTTAGAAAGTCCCTGGGCTTTAGAATCTTGAACTTCTGAGAACAGATCTCTCTTGACATTTTCTTGTCACTGATGAAGTTTTCATAGTATTATGGGCCAGTCAGGATTCAGAGAGATAACATTTTTGAGAACACAAAAAGATGGTTTCTAAAACACAGATTTCATAACTTCTTCCTACATGACTATGTAGACTGCAAATAATAACTGTATATCTATTTCTGTAAGTTGGCATTCGTTTCATTTCCTATTGTTCTCTCTCTCAATTAATAGAAGGCATTTTTACTTAAATTCAGGTCATTAATAGCTCTCATTACTGCTAGAACTCACTGAGTATAAAGCAATTTGTTATTTGCCTCACATGGTTCTCTTTGAACTTTGACAGACGGTCTGTGAGCTTGACTGTGTCACTTTTATTTTGCACATGTGCAAAGTTGTCCAAAGAGGTGAAATAACCTTGGAGCTTACAAACCAGAAAGCAGCATAAATGGAATTTGAACTCAGTCTAGCAAATTATATTCTACTTAGTATCTTTTTTGCTGGGTGCCTGGTAGACTTGATCTGGGTTATCAGTGCTACAGAGGATAAAAGTAAAATCCAAGAGCATCCATCTGGGCAACAAGGTAGAAACACGCCAAGGATGGTATTGACTGTAGTAACTATCACAAAATGGTACTGAGAAACTACAAAGCAGATAGCTTTAGGACTTTAAGGCAGATCCTGAACTTACAATTGAAGTCACCAGGAGAAGGTGTCACACCCCCCTAGGTACTGTGCTTTGAGTGGGTCTAGGAGTTTGGGCAGAATGTTATCTAAGGGAAGTTAGCTGTGATGACTTCTGAATACCTAGGTAAATAAATAAGACATTAAAGAGACTATTAGACTGTCTCTATGGAGACATGTGTATTGCATACATATGTATTCATATTTGTGTGTGCCTACACATACTCAGACTTGCATTCTTTAAAAGTCCTCTTCAGAAACAGAAGACTGGTAATTTTAGGCAGTAACATTGTTCTACCTGCATTCTCTAGCTGTCCTGAGAACAAGGACATCTCTGAGCAATGCTTCCTATTAATAGACATCCATTCATGTTTGTACTGGCTAGGTAGGAATGGGGTGGGTTTTTAAATTTTTTTCTTCTCCAGGCATCTGTGAATGGAGCCACTCCCTTTTGTCTTTTACTATTTTTTTCCATTGGAGTGTCTGTTTTTTTCCCCCTAGCCTGTTGGAACAGTAGACTTCCTGTTCTGCTTGATTTTTTAAATTCTGCCTATCTGCCTAGCACAGTCAGCCTGTGTTTCTGTGTAGTGAACAGGTAGGGAGTGGGGGCAGCCTCCAGTCCATCCACAGTGTGAATGCTGAGACCTCTGTGACAATAAAATTAAAGGCTACATAATGCATTCTTCTACAAGCAACAAAATGCAATGCCCAGAAGAACAAGCAGGACAACTTCTAAAGTGACCATTGCTGACCAGTCTCCTGTGTGCTCCTTTGGTAAGCTTGTGCTGGATTTCCCAGAAGACTGGTGTGAATTGTTTGGAAAAATGGTACTGTGGATGTTCCTCAAGTTTTTGTGAGTCTACCAAGACACTTTGACATGGTCCTCCTGATGAGCACAGGGAGAAAATGCTGAGATTAGGTGAGTTAACACTGTAGTCTGGGTGTAGTGTCCCACTGGGATCTGATGGGATGTGTTCAGATGCCTAAGTCACTTGGTACTGCTATTTTCAAAGGAGTAACGTTTGGTCATACCTTTGGAAGGGCTGTGCTTACTAAACTCACAGGTTTCTTTCTGGCTATGGGGAGCCAGTATTTAGATGAGAGAGATATGGGAATTATAGGTTAAAAATGGCATATTCAGAGTACAGATAGATAATTTCACTTGTCAACAAATGAAGTCTTGAAAAGTTTTAGAAACACAGCTCTGTAAGATTTTGTATTTTTTCTTAATCCACTGTTTATTTTGTGTATCTCCCTGTAGTTATGAACTGTAGCATACCTCTGGTTGGTTCCCAGGGGTCTGCTGATTGGTAACTTGTAAACAACTAGTTTTTTTTTTTTCTCTTCCTCATTGAGTAACTACTTGTTCGAATATTACTATTGCATTTTTCTCCCTCATAGCCGGAGAGCAACTTTACCCACATATAAAACCTTTTGCCTTTTAAAAATAACACCCGAGGCTTGTTTATAGCCATACTTAATGTTGATACAAAGAAACAATTTGACTTTTAAGATAAATTGAAAAAAAATTTGAAGAGGTGAAATGAAGAGAACTTTTTAAAACAACCTTTAAAGTTATTTTGGTACTTATGCATGTCTCTACAGGTCTGTGCATAGAATTGTTTAAACTTATCTAAAAGTTTTATACTCAAGGCTTTTGGGGAGCCAAGTATGGTGGGGCACACCTGTAAACCCCACACTTGGCAGGGTAAAGCAGGGGGATAGTGACTTCAAGGGTTTTCAGCAAGACATGCTCAAGAAAGAAAGAAGAGAAAGAGATAAAAGGAAAGAAAGGAAAGGAAAAAGGTCACGGGAAAAGGTGCTTCATGGAGTTTAAAGTGAATAGCAGGAAGAACTAGAAATGGAAAGACACAGGTAGGTGTTGATGTAACTTGTCTCAGCTCATTAATTGAACCTTTGGCAACCAATACTATTTTGCAGAGTCACAATTTCTGTTGGATGAAATGTGGTCACGTGCACATCATTTATATAAGATAAATATGTGTCAGAGCTGTGCATGTGACCTTCTGCTTCATATGCACATGTGGTATATATATGTATTCATCTCTCCCCTCAAATATGGTATATAAAAACAGGCACGTGTCTGTGACTGATGTTATGGGGTATACACGACACAGCTGGGGTTAGAGCCAGATTTGCTTAGGAAGGTCTTGTGGAAGAAGTGGGTTTTAGGGAGCATTCCAAAGGGAAGGAATGAACTTTGGCAAAGGCGTACATGTGAGCCTTCCAGGGCTGGTGCTGTATGATTTCATGGGTAAGCATGCAGCACTAGAGGGCAGTTTATAAATTAGTGACTGAAAATTGGCAGGCTCATGTGAAAAAGAAATGAGTGTGAGAGCCTAGCAGAGGGCCCAGGGGCTCAACCACTCCATAGTTGGTGAATTTCCCCCTCCAGTGCCAGCATATCTCTTGTTGCCCTCTAGTGGAATGATCTGAGATGCACATGGAAGCACCACCACTTGTTTCTGTTTGCCCTTGGGTGTTCTAAGAGTTAGAGCAGAGGAGTACCATCCTCCCTGCATGTGCTATTAATTTAGACACTAGGAATTTGGAGCTGGGTGGCAGTGTCAGGAACTTCTCGTTAGCCAAATGTTACTGTCTACAGAGGAGGCTCGACAGTGGGCCTGCGCTTGGCCAGTTCTGCAGCAGAATGCAGGCATGTCACAGCTGGCCCTGGCGCTTTATGTCTTCACTTGAGTTGTCTTGTTTTTTCATGTGGTTACAGAGTAAATCCTAGTAGTGGAGAGGGAGAGACCTATGATCATGAGCACCACAGCCCACAGTCCTGAGAGCCAAACAAACAATAAAGGTTGGCACTGCCTTCCTTTCTGCACACACACTGTGTTCCTGTGGGTCCCCATCATTCTTCGAGGTCCTGGGGATACAGAGGTAAATTAGGCAGGTAGAAAGGCATGCTCTTGGAGAGCAGCTGTTGTAGTTGAAGGACACTGACCCCCAACCACAATAAATACATAAAATGTGTAATAAGTCAATACTAAGTGCTAAGAAGGGCAAATCTAAACACAAAGAGGGAAATAGTGCTCTCTCTCTCTCTCTCTCTCTCTCTCTCTCTCTCTGTGTGTGTGTGTGTCTGTGTGTACTTACATGCACACATGTTGATGAGTTATAGAAGCAATTGCAGTTGTGAATACTCACTAAGCATGTTATATTAAACTCATCTGAGCATTATAGGGAGGCCAGCTAAGACTATCCCTGGCAGAATGCTGTAGGCAAAATGCAAACAGCTGCAAAGGCCCTAAGGTCAGAACATCCTGTTGCATTCCAGATCCCAGCTCCTGCTAAGAGAAGAGATGGGTTAGAGACGGCTGGGGATAAGACTAAAGAGGCCTGATAGTTTTAATCTATTTTAACTTTTACTGGGCATGAGGTGAGAGTCATTTGGCCTAATTTCAGTTTACAAATGAACCTAGGCCTAAGAAATCAAGTCAAGCGTCCATGGTCATCTACCTTTGCAGTGCCACATTGGAATTTACCTTTCCACTCCAGCATCCTTCCCACCACCCTGTCAACTCTGGCAGGGATGTGTGGCTGCATACAGCCTCAGACCGCCAAGTTCTGTGGGCTCCTCTAGCATTGATGTTTCTACAGCATTACCTTTGTCTTTTCCCCAATACATCAGTACCCAAAGGAAAGGCCCCGCAGCCATCATAACAGTGAATCATTCCCCTTTGAGTCTAAAGGATAGCCATGCCAACACTGCCCACTTGTTTTGGGGAATGAAATAAATCCTTTGTGTTTTCCTGATAATTCTCTACTAGTCAATAGATGGATGACCTATTCTTCACCTGCGTTCATGATTTGGTTATTTGGGCATAGTTAACATAAGATGAAATTTATACATTCCTAAGCTCTCAGGAAAGTAAGATTGAGCATCAAATATGATTTAAATTAATTTGAAAGCAGAAGTTGAGATGAGTCAGAACTCATAGTCACCAAAGGCAGTTTGTCCTGCATAGGTTTGCCTTGTCCTTGTTTTTTTGTCGTATGTTGAACTAGTTCAAACCATTTTTTCCTTATTGCATTTCTTTACATCATATGACTGTTGTCCTCTGGATACAGACCAAGTCCTCCAATATCACTGTGTGATGTAGGTCATACCAGGGCTAAGTACAGAAAAAAAAGTGACTTTGAGATGTCACCTGCAATGTCTCCTCTTGTTGAATCACCCTATGCCCTATCTTCAGTAGAAAAAGTGACAGAAGTTGTTTTCATCTTGTGTATGAATTTATCCTAGGATCTCTCACATGGTTCTTTCCCCTCATCTTAGAGTTCATATTGTAGATGTGAGATTTATATCACTTTCATCATCACCACCATCATTAACACCATTGCCCACAACCTTCTACTTTTGTGCTGGTTTGAATAGATTCTTCTCTTCTCCTTTTGATTGCCAGCCAAGGTCATTTCATGTTCCTTTGTAATGACTGCTGAAATCCTTCTTGGAGCCTATATGATGAGCATGAATTTGCCTTTTTTGTTATCAGTTCTCAGAGTAAAGTTCTTTGATTACTTTGGGAGCCTGGGCGGGGGGCGGGGGGGGCAAAGTTGTGAGATCTTTTGCTTTTTATAGTCTTTGGGAGTGTGGTGATTCTAGGGGAGCTTTCTTAGCCAGATTTTGTGGGAGTCTCAGAATGGAAATGCAGAGCTGTGATTGGCTGTGTGCTCAGAGTGGAAGTGCAGAGCTGTGACTGGCTGTGTGCTCAGAGTGGAAGTGCACAGCTGTGACTGGCTGTGTGCTCAGAGTGGAAGTGCACTGCTGTGACTGTCTGTGTGCGGTGTTCCTTGTTCAAAGCAGCACCACATGGACTGTGAGCACTTTTTGGTTATGTTTAATTTTTGTTGTTAAAGACAAGGTCTTGTTATGTAGCCCAAGCTGACATGACATTCTAGATCCTCCAACCTTAGCCTTCCGAATGCTGGCATTAGAGGCACATGCTCTCAAACACAGCTGTCTTTGAACACCCTCAAAGGCAAACTCAAGCCCACCCTTCCTGTATTACAATGTGTTATTGATTTGTCACCTTTCCAGGTAACTATTTGGTGACATTTCTGCCCTTCACCACATGTGCTGTGGCGTCCCCAAGTGTGCCTTCAGCACTCAGGAAAAACCCCAAGTCATACCTGACCTCACTCCTGGCTCCTTACAGTTTGGAACATGGGGCTTTTATCTACACAAACCTTCCAGCACCTTATCCTACCCTACAAATGTTGACCTTTTTGCCCTTTTTCAGGAGGGAGGCAGTCAGCCATGTATGACAGGACCTATCAATATGGGTGTTTTAGGAAGCTAAACCCCTGAATTGTGAGACAGGGATGAAATCCAGGAACCAGACCCTGCAGTCAATGTCAGCTTGCCTACCCATCAATGCCACTGGGGCTCCACAGCCTTTACACTTTCACCTACCTTGGGACTCTGCCTCTGATGCCACTGTCATCCAGTGCTGGACTTGGCCCTGCTGGAGGCTTGTCAGCCTTCATGCTGGCCTAGATGAAGAATCTGGCGGCATCTCTGCACCCCTGGGCCCTTGACCCAGTGGATAAAGTGGTACCCTCTGTGTCAACCAACTCACCACACTGGGCACTGGAAATATGTTGATGTGGATAGCAAGATTAGAAACATTCTCATTGTTCCCCCTCAGCCAGCCCAACATTGTATCAGTAATAGCACCCAGGGGAGGGAAAAAAACAAAGCGGGTTTTGACTGGTGCATATAGAGGAGAGTTTTTGCATTGGCTCAGTGCTGAGGACGAGGTTGATTTAGGAGCTTTATGATGTCAAGAACCCACTTGTTCTTCCTGGTTCCTGCTGTGGGGGAAGCTTCCTCCTGAACTGGCTTCTTGCACATTCTATCAAAGATCTAAACTTCAGTGAGCCACTTTTCTAGATGCCTTGGACGCCTCTGATGTCTTGAGGACCAGTTTGTTGGCTATGCATCTGCTTGGTGATTGGCTTAGGCCTGGATAGCCTGAACCTCCTTCTCCATGGCAGAGACATCTGTGATGACTATAGTTGAGCTAAAATGGTCAGGGCATCTACCAAGGAGAGAGGCATGTGAGTGTTGCTGAGCTTCAATATACACAGGCTGCATGGTATTCTCATTAAGTTGCTTCTTATTTGGTGACTGGCCATGGTATGATGTAGTGATTGGGACACAGCCTGTGAGATGGCCAGGTCCCAATGACTAATGTCAGATACAAATGCACCAATCTCATGACCATTGTAACATGATAGATCACACACAGAAATTCTTGAAGATCAACAGAGCATCTTTAAGGTAACAGACAACACTGACAGCGTAAGTCAAGAACATTACAGACAATTCTTCAACCTTTTCTAATTTACATGTCACTATAAATATTCAAGTCTAATATACCTTTAAAAATTGTATAACTAAATTCCTGCAAAGGCCAGTCTTATATAATAAATACATGAGTTTTATCATCATGTTTGACTAATTATTTTATTAACTTTAATCAAATACGTGGCTTCTGGGTAATGTAAAACCTTTTGAAGCTGAACATTAATATTTGGGAGTTTGTTTGCTATAGATAGTCCTGCCTGGGAGTGACTGGCAGGGCAGGGGAAGGGTTGGGGAAGCACTTAGGGGGCTGGTGACAGGGGAGGCTATATAAAGTCAGAAAAATACTACTTTGTGGTGAGTTGGTTGACACAGAGGGTACCACTTTATCCACTGGGGCAGTGGTTCTCAACCTTCCTAACACTACAACCCTTTAAAACAGTTCCTCATATAGTGGTGACCCCCAACCATAAAATTTTCATTGCTACTTCATAACTGTAATTTTGCTATTGATATAAATAAATATATCATAAATATCTGATATGCAGAAAAATCTGATATTCAACCCCCAGGTTGAGAATCACTGCTTTAGATCCCCGGCTTAGTGTATCAGAGTGTCTTGCATTGCCCCCAGTCAACAGCAATCCCCACTATGTTCTAGAAGGAAATTGATGCACAGAGGGGCAGCCACAGCAAGGACTACCTTGTTACTGGTAGATTTTAGTCCAAACCCTAATGAAAACCTAGATGAGATTTCTGAGGACCTGGGTCAAGGCATATTATCACCAGCATCTCGGGAGGCTGGTTGAATGGAACATCGAGCTCCTGAGGTCACAGTCCAGATTCTGGAGATTCAATTGTATAGTTTCCAAGAGGACACTTGTGTGATTAGCTTTGGGATATTTCATGAATTTCCTGGGCCCATTTTCCTGTTTATTAACAAGTTTAAAGAATGAGGAAATGATTCTGCCTTCAGTTGTTAGCATTCTGATTCTTGGTTTTCACGTAGGCTGTGGTACACTGTATCTTGAGGAACTGAGTTGTAGGTGGCTATGGAGAGTTGAGTCCTCCCAGTGAGAGACCCCATACACCCAGGCAGGCGATGGCCCCATTTCTGTATTGCATGCTACAAATTAACTATGAAGAGGCTTCAACTGGCTGGGTGCCAGGTATGAATTGCTCCCACTGTTGTTGGTTGTAAACCAGATAGTGGTCACATTTGTGGCCACAGTTCACTGAATGGAGTTGCTTCCTTTTCCAAGCCAGAGTAGGATATTGGCTGCCAGGCTTGTGCCCTGGGATGTTCATATGTCAGTGACAGTACAGAAGCAGTATTCACGAGACCAAATCAGTCGGTGACCCAGATTACTCAGTGACCCACAGCAGTATGTCTCTGGAGAAGTGTTTTCAAAGCCTGGCCATGTTTTATGCAGGCACTGGTGAGTCTCATGGCGGTTTTGCACTCATGTTTTGTAAAGAGTCTGATTACAATGGTTGCAGTTTACTGTCCATCAGCAATCCCATTCCTCAAGGGCTCACCTGCAGCAGGCTATACCTCAGCAGGAAAGAAGTTACGATAGGCAAATAACAGAGAGTAAAAAAGAGCCAGGTAAGAGACTGGGGATCTTGAGGCTTGTGGTGAACGATACAAAGACCCTTAACATAGAGGTTCTCAACATGTGGGTTGCGACCCCCTTTGGGGGTTCATGTCAGATATTTACATTGCAATTCATAAGAGTAGCAAAATTAGTTATGAAGTAGCAATGAGATAATTTTATGGTTGGGGGTCACGACAACATGAGGAACTGTGTTAAAGGGTCCCAGCATTAGGAAGGTTGAGAACTACTGCCTTAACAACACTGAAGTTGGAGTATAAAGAAAACTTGTCTGGCCAATGAGATATCAGTTCAGGGTGTAACCCCACTGACCTTGGCTATCACTGTTTATTTCAAATGAGAGATACCAGATTTTATGGATGTGAGCCTTTTATCGTGTGTGTGTGTGTGTGTGTGTGTGTGTGTGTGTGTGTGTGTGTGTGTGTGTGTAACTGACTTTAGCTTCTGTCTTAGATTAGAAAACTGGCTGTCTCTGGAATAAGTAAGACCTCCAAAGTGTTTACCCATAAATTGGAAACTTTGGGAAGGAAACTGTGTCCTCACAAAAGTCATATTTAGCCTTAGTCAATTCAGAGAGGCAGAGATGGAAATTGCAGTCAAAACAGTTCTGAATATTTATGTCACTTAAATAATTTGCATCACTGCAGACCACGAGCCCCAAGGTTTTGAACCACATGCTCCAGTTCTGTGCATTATCTGGTGGCTGTGGCTCTTCTTTGTCTGTTCTCAGTATTAGGAAGCTATGAGATTCCTGGCCTGCCAGACCTGGGAGTGGAGCCCATGGTGGCTGTTCATTTTCTACTCCCCATACTCTTTTAATTTCTACAGCTCTGCTTCCCACCCAGGTGCCCCCTTCTCCCTCACCTCTGCAGAAAAGAAACCAGTGAATTGCTGTCAGATGTTAATAATTCCCAGGCCCTTCCTCCAAGGAATGTTTGTATTTTCAAAAGAGCCTCACAGTAGAACAGGAAGTAGGGCAGAGTTTCACACTGAGTACCGCCTCTTTAATGAGAGTATTTCCTGTTTCGCTCAGAGGCCAGGTGGGGTCCTGGGAGCCTCAGGCAGGGTTGGGTCAGACCTGCTGGACCAGCACCAACCACAGGCAAGTGGAAGGAGTTTGGAGTTTGTCCTTTTTTAAAATACATTATTCCAGCTCCTGCCAGAATATATGCAGATTCTTGCAATTGTTTTTTTTTTTTTTTTTTTTTTTTTTTTTTGAGATCCAGGGTACCCACTCACCTCCCTGTGGCTGGTGTCGGCATTGATACAACTGTGGAAATACAAATATCCCCCTTTCAAAGGCACTTACCCCTAGACTAAGACTGTCAGATTTTTTTTTTTAAACAATCATTCCTCACAATTTTCACTTTTTAGGGAAACTTTATAAATGAGTGGTCCACCATGCTTTCTCTCTGCCCTTTGGCTTCTGTCTCTAGTCATGTGACAGAATTCTTTGTCAAAGGACTACCAGTGGCTTCCTCACTGGCATAGCCATTGACCTTGTCAGCCTTCCTTCCACACTGCTCATTCTTGAACACGTGGGTCTTTGCATGTGTTGCTATTACCACCAAGATCCTTCCCCCACCACCTCACCTTCTTGCCATCTGCACATCTTTCGGCCAGGCTTCTAAGACGACTCCATCCCTCTGATATGATTTGGGTTCTTCTACTCTGAACTTTTATGCCATCTTGTGCCTTTTTGCTCCTGAACTTGTCATACTGCACTTTAGTGTACCCTATGAGTCCTTCTCTAGCCCCTTCCTCAGTCCACCCCCTAACTGGCTCTTCAAGGACAGACACCGTAGCTGTTGCATCTGCATTTTCCTGTTAGTGATGGGGGCTCCACAAATATTTGCAGAATGAAGAAAGGTCAATGAAGATGGTGTCTGGAATGACACAGCTTTCTTTAGAGCAGGGTGTGAGCCCCAGGTTTTCTTAACAACCCTTGGTTTCACTAGGACCCTTTGGTATACAGTTGAAGCTGTAGAGGAGGAGATAGATGCTGTCAATAAAAAAGAAAGAAAATGGCACCTGGCCCTGATGGACAAGATAGTTGTCAGGACATCTGGGCCCATCCTGGCCACTGGCATTCACCACCCAATTAATAGCAAGTAGCTCTGCATTGCTTGTGTGAAAGTGGGAGTGGCTATTGATTAGATCTGGAAACACTTGGAGGTTCAGAACGGGACCAGAATGGAGAATATATTATTTGGGAGACCAAGCAAGTTGGTTGTACTAAACTAATTCACGTTATGGAGGAAGAACTTGAATATCTGATTGACAACTGGAGAGTAGAACAGAGTTAGGGCTCTCATACCATTGTGTGTACAATGTTGTGTTGAATCTACTGGACTCCTGAAGGAATGTACAATGCAAATATTGAGTAGATAAAAATTTATGGATCTGAGAGCTCAGATCCTCACCATCCCTCTAAAAACAATTCATTCTATATCATATTGGTACAGGCTATCTAAAAGAAGAGTTAGAAGTAAGTACAATCCTTACCACTCACTTTGAATTCTGATCTTTTTGTTTCTTGACATTGGGCCAAAATTATTGCCTATGTGTAAAAACAATGACAAAGGGCACCATTATTAGGTGTTGGAATGACTGGAAGGCCGTAGCTGTTGTATAGTGTACGATTAGCTATAGCCCATATCATCAAGAAAGCACATCTCCTGGAGCTGGAGAGATGGCTGAGCACTTAAAAGCACTGACTGCTCTTCCAGAGGAACCTAAGTTTGATTTCCAGCATACATGTGGTGGTTCACAACTAGCTGTAACCCCAGTTCTAGGGCATCTGCCACTGTCTTCTGGCCTCCCCTGGCACGGCATGTACATGGTAGATTTTAGGGCAGTGAGAGGTCTTCCTTCTGTTTAGGTGTGATATTTTGTTCTTTATTAGTTACCCTCAAATTCATCAATAAAACAAGTTTGGGCTTTAGAATCTTGAACTTTTAGGAACAGATTTCTTTGACATTTTCTTTTTTTATTATTTTTTTCAGATTTTTGTATTTGAATTAGAAACAAGATTGATTTACATGACAATCCTAGTTCCCTTCTCCCTACTGTCCTCCCTACCACCCCTCCCCCACCTAAAACCCTACCTATCACATATCCTTTCTGCTTCCCCTGGATGATGGGGCCTTCCATAGGGTGTCATCAGAGTCTATCATATCCTTTGCGATAGGGTCTAGGCCCACCCCCGTGTGTCTTGGCTTAGGGAGTGTTCCTCTATGTGGAATGGGCTCCCAAAGTCCACACCTATGCTAGGGATAAGTACTGCACTTCTGCAGGAGGTCCTGTAGATTTCCGAGGTCTCCTCACTGAAACCCATGTTCCTGGGGTCTGGATCAGTCCCATGCTGGTTTCCCAGCTATCAGTCTGGGGACCAAGAGCTCCCCGATGTTCAAGTCAGCTGTTTCCGTGGGTTTCACCAGCCTGATCTGGACCGCTTTGCTCTTCACTCGTCCTTCTCTGCATCTGGATTTCAGTTCGGTGATTAGTTGTTGACATTTTCTTGTCACCAATGAAGTGTTCATAATATTATGGGCCAGTAAGAATTCAGAGAGATAACTTTTTTTATTTTTTTATTTTTTTGTGAATATGAAAATGCCATACCTAAAGGCAAAACACCTATACACATAGAATAAAATAATAAGTTTTAAAAATATGCCCTTTAGATTTGGCATTTAGAGAGTGGATATTCTGTATGATTTCACAAAAGACTCTGAGTTGCCCAGGAGCTCTGTTTATAGGGAGCAGTGAGTCAGAGCGGAGGCTGAAACTCCTCCTGTGGGTTCCTCCCCAGACCTGAGCACCCTCAGTTGTGTGAAGTGGAGCCTGCTTCCTCTGGCCACACCTGTTCCCTCAGTGTCTTCCTCTTTTCTATTGATGTGCAGTCCCCTTTCCCCCAGGCAGCCAATCTCAGAGCCTCCACATGGGATCTACTCAGTGTTTCTTACTGTCAGTATCCCTCTTCAGAGTTGCATGACAGGTTTACCTTGCAATATGCGTTCCTGCTCGGACACCACGGGTGTAGAGAAAAAGCAAGGAATAAGTGCCGAAGACTCATTGTAGTCTCAGCCTTGGCTGGTGGCTGTGGGCCAGCCACTTAATGCCTCTGAGGGTCTGTAAACCCATGAGAAGTGAGTGTTGAAAGCAACACTCGAGGTTTCTTCTTTAAGGATTATTATGAGGGAGGATCCGTGCAGAAGTACTCCATAGTGTGGAGCACCACCTTGCTCAGAGACATGTCCTATGATGTGTCTTGTGTGACAGGAGCTGCAATAAATTATAGAAGGTGATACATTATGTGTGAATTGCTGAAATAGGACATGATTTAACCTTATGTACATAAATTGGGTTACTGATTCAGAATTTGGGGCTATGGTAGAGGTTTTTTGTGTTTTTCTTTTTTTCTTTTTTCACCACTGGCCCAAACAACAAGGTACTTGAGACAAACACGGTGCTTCCTTTTAAAAAGAATTATTCCTCTTAATCTTTAATTAATATGAGATATTTTCACATACTTACAGGTGACAGTGTGATGTTTTTACCTCACGTTATCATTTGTAAAATGTATAATGTTGAAATCAAGGTCACTATTATTTCCACCCCCTAAACTTTTATCATTTCTTATGATGGGAAACTTTGGACTCCTCATTTTTCATACAACAAACAGTTAATTTTGTAAACGACGGTCATTCATCTCTGCTGCAGAATACTAGAACTTAGACTTCCCATCCAACTCTCTTTTGGATCCATTACCCATTCCCTCCCCTTCTCCTGCTGCCTCTAGTGCCCACTATTCAGTTTCTGCTTCCACAGAGTCAGCCTGCTTGTTATGCTGCCTTTTTACATTAACAGATTTTTTTCATCTGTTAAAAAAGTTAAAATTAATTACACATTGTGCAGTGATGGATCCCAAGCTAGCTCTATAAAGCGCAGTGTATTTTAAATGAAGGCATTCCCCGCAAGGCGGCTCACTGCTGGGAGATCAGCTTAATAGAATGTTATGGCCTGAAAGAAATTCATGGCTTGAGCAGAGAGGTGTCTGGAATTCCCATCTGGGATTTATTAGTGTATGTATGCAGGTGACGTGGGGCGGATGTTAGTTTTTAAGAAAACAAAGTCTTCAAGCTGAAGATGGCGAACTTGTTGCTTTGTGAAGTAGCCACAGCTGCCAGTGTCTTCCTAGCCCTGGAAATTCCATCAGCTGAAGTGTGGAATGTCTGTCTTATCTGGATGGCATCTGTGTCGGGTTGTCGAGATACCTAGTTAGGCTGCCTCTATATGGTAAGTGCAGCCCATCCGTCGCAGTTGAGAGCCCGGAGAACGTCTTCTGGGAAGGTTGCATTGTGCCCCCACACTCTGTTTATAAGGATGATAAAGCAAGTATGTCCACTCTGCGCACACTTTAAAACAGAAGGCTTGCAGCTGCCAGAGTTGCTTTCTTCTTGGCTCCTTTTCTGATGGAGTTTTTGGAAACTTGTTAGATTTATGAATAGTTGAGGATTACCAGACTTGGTCTCCAGTACAATGCAAATGCTTTTTTAAACTTTTCTTTCTTTGAAGGTAGCAGCTTTGTGTTTTCATGGTCCCTTATAATATGCTTTATGGGTGTAGGAAATGAAGTTTATTCTTACATGTTGTCATAAGTCAGTATATGTCTTGATGATTATTTTGTTGGTTATATTGTCCCTTCAAAGTGCCCAACAAGTGCTATAGGTCTAGATAGGAGAAAAAGGCAAAACATAAGGGGTAACCTTGCATTGGAAATAGCATAACTTAGTTATCTGCCTCAAAAGACATCTACTATCAAGCTTATCAACAGTAGAAGGTGCATGAAGTTCAGCGCCTCAGCAGGCTTCATAGAAAAGGGGAGGCCTAAGTGTGGCTTTGAGAGGGGCAAAAAGAGGATGTAGCCACAGACAAAAAGAATCAGGCTGGCAGCAGCTGCCCCCACAGTGTTACTGCAAAGGGTGTCATGATTCACCACAAGGGTTCTTGTCAGTAATTTCCAGTTAATGGAAACAAGTGTCAAATGTTTCGGAATGATTACTTTTTAACCCATTCGTGCCTGTGAGCTTGTGGGCACACGTTCATGAATTAGTCGCAGAGGTGAAGACACTGGCTGGAACACTGGGAAATGGTGTCTCACCTGCAGCCCAGCTTGTCTGTGTCACTTTGAGGGATGTAGGACTGTGGGAGACAGGAGCTATTGTATTGTAGCCTTGTCAGGCATTTGGGGTTTTCAGCCCATGCTGCTGGGAGAAACCAGCTTTAAAAATTATAGGAACTGCAACTAGTGCTGATGACTTGACAGTCAGGGCAAGAATAGAGGAGAAAGGGCCAGGAAACATTTTGACTGGCACGTGGATTAGAAATAAAGGGGAAGAGAGAGCAGCTCATGTGAATAATAACCGTCAGGCTTCTCGACACTGTTTGCCTAAGTGAAGAAAAGAAAATGAATGTTATGTAGGAAGAAAAATCAAGATGTTCAAAAGACATCAAGATGGACTTTGATGGGTACAGTGACCCTCAGCAGCCATCCAAGCAGGCCAATCCTAGGCAGCTGGAAATATGTGGCCAATGTAATAAGTTTTTATGTACTAATAACTTTGTAATCCTATGAAGAAATAATATACCTAAATTGAAAGATTAAAGGGGTCTTTATTTTTTCTTTATTTACTAATGGCATATATGTACCTGTGAGGTACTGTATATATTAGTCAGTGCCCAATCAGGAAACTATATGTTAATTTGAACATAAAGGTTTAAACAAAAGATTAGCTAGGAAACACAGCAGTGCTCTCTCTCTCTCTCTCTCTCTCTCTCTCTCTCTCTCTCTCTCTCTCCATCTCTCTCTCTCTCTGAATAGAGCTGAAGAGATGGCTCAGTGGTTAAGAGCACTAGCTGCTCTTTAGGAATACCTGGCTTTGATTCCCAACACCTACACTGATGGCTCACAATTTCCTGTAACTCCAGCTCCAGTGGATTTGACTTCCTCTTCTGGCCTCCATGGGTACCTACACACATAGTGGCATATACTCCCACAAACACATATACACTTAATCCTACATGTCCATTTCTGGTTACATAACAAAAATAATTGCAAAAGGTGTCAAAAACTTACCCATGAATCTCTATTGACAGCAGTAGCCACAGGTGGGAGAAACCTAAAGTCTGTTACAAAGATGATGTGGAATATTACTCAGCCAGTAAAAGGAGATTCAGACATATTTCTTGACATGGATGAAGGTAAGTGAAAAAATCCAGTCACAAAAAGACATCAACTCTGTATAACCAATTTAGATAGAGTAGCCAGTCTAGAGACAGAAAGTAGCCCATTAGTTTCCAAGATTTAAAACATTCTGAAGATGTATAGTGATGCTAGCTATACAAACGTGCATGTGCATGTACTTACTGTCACTAATCTACACATTTTCATGGTTGCAATGACAATTTTTATGCTGTGTATATTTCATCACAATGATAAGAATGGTAATAAGAAACCAATCTATTAAAAAGAAATATTAACTCTGATGGTGACTGGCTGTAGGAAATTCAGAGATTGTTAGCAAATGAGAAAGAACAGCTTCCTCCACTTCAGATATTGGCTCACTGAGTGGCAGCCAAGTCACTAGGGTGTTTGTTGTACTGGCAGAACATGCTGGGAAGTCACCCTGTAAGCCATTCATCAGTAGTGTTAACATTTGCCCATCACCTGAAGGATATGCCAGAAGGAACCACAGGTAGTGCCATTCAGTCAGATGCACAACAGAAGCTAGCCAATGAAGCATCTGCACTAGGAAGCAAGATGCCCAAGCCACCCACAGAAAGCAAGCACCAAGTCCCAGAAGGGAATGTCTTCCTGTAAAATGTAATAAGTTCCATCCACTGAACAAATACAGAGTTCTGTCAGCTATGGAAGAAATGCTGGATAAAGACCCTGGTGTTTTCTCATCGCTCAGACTGAAGTGAGAGGGTCTGTCATGAGTCACCTCACAAGTTCTCCAATCTTGAGATCAGATAGGGTCCTGTAACCCTAATTTCCTGTTCTGTGTTCCCATTCACAGAATTCTTGTGTTTATCACATTTCTTAGGAAGGGCATGATGTCATCACATGAAAAACAGTACAATGTGACATTAAGCTATGAACAAACTTGAGCAAAAACTGATGCATTGCACATTGCCTGAGGGATTGGATGTTATTCTGTTCTCCTCCCTGCCCCCAATCCAACATGCCATGGCATGCTTTCTAGTTTATTGTAGTGCCCTGAGTGAGACAGATACACGGACACACAGTGTGGACATCTCAGAGTTACAGCTGTGAGTCCTTATCAGCAACTTTAGGTCACACAACTATAACTAATGGGAGTTTAAGGTGCTGATTTGGTTAGGAATGCATTAGAGTCATGTGTAGTAAAAATTGTATAGAGTCAATATTAATTTTGGAGACCTCCTAGGAAGTTACTGAAGACTGGTAGCCCATCCCTTAATGTTCCTAAGAGTTACTGAGCAAATGCTGCTTCTAGCATGGGTATAGGTTGTAATTTCTTTGGGACCAACTTTAGTTGGCTTCTTTTAGAAACATTTTGCCATGGAAAGATAGATAGCTCAAAATAACTAGAGGAGAAGATTCTGAATGTTCTCAATACAAAGAAATGAAAAATGCTGACAAGGATGGATGGCCTAAGTGTCTTGTGTTGACCAACATACAATATACTAAAACGTCAGTGTGGTCCAAGAAGATGTGCAGTTATTATGTCAGTATTTCCATGCTGATTCTTTCTTCATTTTATATTTTTATAAACTTTATTTAGTGTGTGTGTGTATATAATGTGTTCATGGAGGTCAGAGAACAATTTGAGGGCATCAGTTCTCTCCTTCCATCATGTGGACTCTAGGGATTGAACTAGTCACAAGGCTTGGTGGCCAGCACCCTTTCCTGCTGAGCCATCTGTCAGGCATGTCATCAGTTTTTAAAAAGCTACATAGCCTTGAATGTAACATTCACCTGTCATGTACTAGGGCTACCAGGGTAAACGGCCAGGCAGAGGTGCAGAGAGAGGGTCAGAGGGGGAGCAGTAAAGTCCCAGCTCTACATTGTCAGATGTTCCAGGATAAAATTAGGTTGGACTGTGGCCCAGGTGCTACTTTGCTATTATTTGCATCTGTTTGAAATGATCATGTATAGCTAAAATTGGGGGAAAAATGCATGTAAGGGGACTTCTCTGAATTGTGTAGTTTTATATATAAAAAAAAAGGTCAGTGGAAATAGATTTCAGATAAAGTTAATGATTTTTAACTTTATTCTACAGAATTAACGGGCTTTATATTCGGTAGCATGCACACAGCCAGGTCGGGAGTCAGAACATGCAGCCCATACTCTGAGACAAAACTGGCACATGTTTCTATAGCTCTTCTTTAAGGTCTGGCCAAATAATGGGTTTCAGAACCTGACCTATTCAAGTGGAAAAACTTCTGATCCATAGCAGAAGTTTGGATAAGTTCTGCTTCAGTCTTCTCCCTGCAACCCTGTTTGGATAAGTTCTGCTTCAGTCCACATTTTACTGCCTGCTGAGTTTGCCTGTCCAGTGTCAGTCTTGGCCACTGTGCCTGGAAAGCCCATCCTATCCCAGGGTTTCTCCACAAGCCTTTTCTCTCCCTTAAACTACAACCACCTGGCACATAGTCAAACCCTCCTAGATTCTGCTCACGCCCAAAATCTGATGTTAAATTCAGATTGTGACAACTGGACGTAGGTTAAACTGCCAAACAGATCTCAAGCTAAGAGTCTGAATTCAAATTTCCACATGTGGTTCGTGACTTTGGGATTTCAGATTTTGTTCAGAAACTTGCACAAAACAAACAAAACAACTCTTCTCTGCTCAGATTCAATCATTCGTGACTCATTCCTCAACCTGTCTTGGCATAGTCTCTAGCCCTTCAAAGTGAACACAAAGAAGAGAGAAGAGATTATCGCTGGAGGTCCCAAGCAGAGCCCCTGGCTTCTGAACGCTTCACAGTAATCAATCACAGATGTGTGCCGGCCGCCGGCGCTGGAAGGTTGCATAAGTATCTCAGATTGCATACAGCTCCAGCCAGCCAGCCAGTGTGAGCCGGTCTCTATGAAGTTGCTCAGAAAGAAAATTAAGTTATGAATCTATGTTTATCTCATCACACAATTATTTCTTCAGTGTAAAGGAGGTAGGGGCCATGGCTAGAAGGAAAATAATTGAATTTCAGCTCACTAGAAAGAGGAACTTTCTAACCAAAGCTGCCTTCTAAGGAAAGTGTGTCTGCTAAGAGAGGGGAGGGAGGAGATGGAGGATGGATGCTGCTGCTGACGTGTCTGGGGGTCACATAAAACAGAGGGCTGGAATGGTGACAGCCAAGGTTGCTTCCAGACTTGGGCTCCTGTGACTGGCTATGGCTATTGATCACTTGAGTTTAGGAAGGCCAGCATGCACTGGTCAGTGTAACTCTGTGCTGCCCTGACTCAGTCTTGACTCCTTCCCATCAGTCTGTTGAATCCTTTCTGTGACTATCCTTTCAGGCTTTTCCCTTTGACCCCATTAACCTGGGCACAGGAAGAATTCCAGGCCTATTGTGTTCACTATCTGTAGCTTGTCAATCTGGGTCAGCATTTAGGGTTCCAAACAGACATTCCTAAACAACCCAAACCAGTCTGGCCTCATTCACAAATATATGAGGGAAGGAGACAAGGGGTGTGCTATCGTGTGTATACCTGGCCAGCTCATTTCATCACTGTAACTGATAAATAAGTAGCATCACCCCCATTTTTACAGATGTGCAAATAGAGGCTTAATGACTTGCCTGTTTTTAGAGGAATTCTTTTTTAAAAAGAGTAGATAGAGGAAAATCCTTCAAGCAAGGCTCAACCGGCATAGGTTCTGCTATGCTGTCCATAATAAGGCCAAGAAACCCAATTGAGTCTGGTGGGTTTTTTGTTTTGTTTTGTTTTGTTTTGTCAGTTAGTTTGTTTTTCCTTAATTCTGGTAGCTTCATATCCAAGAAAGCTTAGTTGGGGTCCTGACTGAATTTTTAATTAAAAAAAAATAAAACCCAATACATTTGTTGTCTCACGTAGCTGAATAAATAGAGGCTATTAAATTTATAGCTTATTTAAAGCACTAAATGTCAAAAATGGAATGACTTTAATTGGAAGCAGTGACCTCAGCATGTGAACAGGGATTAGAGCAGTCTGTGCTGGAATCATAGCCGACTGTGAACTATTTAGTGACCTTCCAGTGTAGGAATCTCTAGGTAACCCTCTGTGAAGGGAGGGCTGGCTTTTTTATGAGTACCTGGATAGAAAGAAGGGGCCCAGATACAGGAGACAGGAAGGAAGCTCAGTACACATCCACTGTGACTTGGAGTCCATTGTTCCTCAGGTTGGTGACTTGACAAGTCATGGAACCTTCTTTCTTTCGTTACATATCTTTAAAATGACCCATAGTGAACCCAAATGGTGACTTTAAATAAACCTATAGTAAGAGCCTCCCTCTGCTAGTTTCTCATTGAATGGAGATTCTCCAGTCTCCAAGCCAGGCCTTCTCAGTTAGATCCAGACATTTGACCCTTGAATAGACAGTCTCTGTTCATGTATAGCAATGAAGTTTCAAAAATTGAGTCTTCAGCCATCATCAACACTTAAGACTAAACAAAATTCCAGAGAGGTAAATTGAGGCAAGATAGGAAGGCAGGGAACATTTCAAGGACACGGAAAGAGAAAGGAGCCCCTCAACTTGGAGTGTAGTTGAATTCTCTCACCAACCAAGAGTCAAGAGTTTTGACATAACTAACAAAATTTGTCATGAAGAATGCCAACATGGAAACAGTATTCCTTTTTATACACTTCAAGCAAAATGGTAAAGTGACGAGTCACGTGACATGTGAGTTTAATCCTACTCCCTTCCAGCCTGCACTATCCACTGCACCTCAGAGACCACCCTATGATCCCATCACCTTCACTCATCCCACACCATATAGGAAGGAAAAACGAGAGAGAAAAGTTTCTTTAAAACACTTTGAAGACTGTAACTTCAGAAGCCACCAACTCATACACATTGTCTATTGTAGAATACATTGGTGCCACTGTCTTGGGAGAAGCCAGACCCATTTATTGGGTTTATACTACCCTTTCCTACATACCTCTTGGAGGCTCTCCTAAAGTTAATATCCACACTGAAATCATGTTAAAGCTCTCCTTAGCAAACTCCAACACTGTTTCCAAAAAGAAAACATAAATGAAAGGAATTACTGGTAAGTGTTTTAGGAAAAGGATCATGGACTCACAAATCCATCAGTATTTTCCAACCTGGTGTGTATGTGTTTATGTGTGTGTGGTGTGGTGTGCGTCTGGGTGTGCACTTGTGAACGCATGAGCTTTGTGATCATCTACTCAAAGCTCTGTAGCAAGGATGGAAACAATGGAATCGTAGGAAACAAGTGCTTACCAGATGCATAGCTGTTTGCCTGCCAGTGCGCACCTCAGTGTCAGCGCCTTTTCATACTCCCCCAGAACTGTGGGCTCACACCCAGAATATTAATGATTATGTAAGATTTGCTGGAAGTGTCATTGAAAGTCTGAATGGAATTTACCCATAGCTACACACCCCCAGAGTCTGGCGACAGTAACCCTTTCTCTTCCCACCGCCACACTCTTTCTCAGTTGCTGTTCTTGATTCAGGCACCTCTGTTCCACTTCACACTCAGACTCCCTAACCTCGCTCCTTTACTCATCAAGATGTCAACATACAGGGCCACCTCAGAAGATACATATGAGGGCAAGGAGGGCTGTGAAGAGACACCCAGTGAGGCCTCGCCATGGTTTGGAGGACTGAGGGTGAATGGTGTCTTGAGGGTGGACAGTCCTCAGCCCCAACCAGATGGGACCAAGAACAAAGACCCTTTTCCACCTTAAGGACAATGAAAAGGTTAATTTTGTACACAGATCATGAGAGTCTTTGAAGATAGGTAATAGAAAAGTTGAGGACAGACAACCTCAGAGTCAAACAGAAGAAGGCCACTTTGAATACTCTGTAAATAGCCTTTTTGTGACCGATAATTTTTATATGTTCAGATTCAGCCTCCTGACACCAGGGCAGAAATAAAAATAAAAACATTGATTGACATGACCAGAGCTGCTTATGAGCCAGCAGTTGCCAGGACAGAAGTAGTTGGCAGAGGTTCCTGGTTTCCACTGCAGATAACTAGACCCTTCTTGAGTTTGCTGGGGAATGTGACAGTGTGACACTTCTGGGTAGTCATGCCTGCTCTTCCTACTTCTGTCGCTGGCCTTCTGAGCTGAGAATTATCCAACCTACTTACTCTTCAGAGGCACCTGGGTCTCTGGAAGCCAAAGGGCCTAAGGCCCAGGCTGCAGTCACCTTCTCTTTTTTAAAAACAGCTTCACTGGAGTGCCAATAAGAGGAGCCTTGTCCTGGTGCATGAAATTCAGTTGACTTAGTTCAGTTGGGTTGGTGTTAATACATTTTTCACAGAACCAAGTGCCTTGTGAGGAATTAGTTTAATCTGTGCTCCAGAATTATCAAAATTATAAGAGGAAGCTCCAGCTAAGGAAGACCATTTATATGTGACTTGTGTAAATATTGGGTAGTGCCTGAATGAATGGATAAATCATCAGAACCTGTGCAGTGTTGATATAGATGGGAATACTCCATTATTGCACAGGTGTAGGGATGCAACACAATATTTAAGTATACCTTTTTCTAGATCGGAAATGTTGCCAATTTAGTTGCTATTTTATAGTAGGTGATATATAATGGATGGCTAATGTGAATTCTGAACTTATGCTCAAGTAATGACTCTGGGCTGCTTCTCAAACATAGGAAAGTAAATAGGGGACTGGGGATATAGCTCAGCTGGTAAAGTGCTTGCCTAGGATGCATGAAGCCCTGGGTTCGATTCCAGACACACATAGACTAGACATGGTGGTTGAAGCCCATAATCCTAGCACATTGTGGGTGAAAGCAGGAGAATCAGAAGTTCAGGGTCATATACTTGGTCATATGCAAATTTCAAACCATCCAGGGATCCCTGAACCCCATCTCCAAAAGACAAAAAGTGAATAGGTCTGATAGACAGCAGCAGATGACTATGGTATACTGGTACATTAGTCACTGTGGCTAGCCCAACCCTCTTTGAGTAAAATCCTAGCAAAATCAACGAAGCATTCATTTGGAAATAGCATGAAGCAAAGACAGCCCTAGAGATCCTGCTATCCATTGCCATGATTTTCCAAGTTGGAGGCATGAAACAGAATAGCATGCCCAGGGCAGATGGTTCTGAGGTTATGCCAGTGTCTGTGGAGTGCTTATCATGTAAAGTCTTTTGAAATAAGCTGGGCATCATTGCTCTTGATTTCCATCTGAACATTCTTCCCCAAGGTGACTGCTTGGCTATATTGGAATAAAAAGTTTCTCTGGAGGTTTCCTGATGATCCTGGTGAATGTTCAAAGATCAGCCGGGCTGTTAAAAGGATGCTAAGTTGATTACCGGGCTGCTTGGTGGCATTCAAACTGTTTATTCAGCACTTGTTCTTCTTGGCTAACCTGGACTGTGCTGAAGGCCGTTTTGTGAACCCATGTAAAAACAAGTCGGGTATTAAGGTCTTCTTCTTAACAGACCTTCAGAGGTTTGCATGCACTTGGATTTGTGAAAGGACACTTAATAAACATTACATAAAGGGGCACTTTCTGAAGGAAGAGAGAAAGTCATTCTGCTTGGGGCAAATGGATGTGGAAGCTGGGCTGTCCTTATTTGCATAATCATTACCTCACCTTGAAAAGGTGCTGCTTCACCCCAGCTATATATTCACATAAGTTATCTCATT
Source organism: Cricetulus griseus (assembly GCF_003668045.3). Classification (NCBI taxonomy): domain Eukaryota; kingdom Metazoa; phylum Chordata; class Mammalia; order Rodentia; family Cricetidae; genus Cricetulus; species Cricetulus griseus. The sequence goes on along the minus strand of NC_048595.1, from coordinate 188,309,578 downwards.
TGTGTAGCAAACAGCATCCGGGGACATCTGGCCTGGGGGGTGGGGCAAGGCAAGACAGATGCTGTAGGGTAGGGAGGGGGAAAATGATTCCTCAGAAGGACAGGCAAGGCCATGTGTGACTGACAAGGTAGCGTTTCTTTCTATTCGGAACCATCCCCATTCTTATCTCAGCTGTGTCTATCATGAGCCTAAAATTAGGGAGCACAGGCTGCCCATCCCAGCAGCACTAGGATGTGGGGCAAAGGGGACCGTGGTAACCATGATTTTCAGAAGGATGTAGTTACCCTTCTCCAGGCATGTTTAGTCTCCTTAGGCTGATATTTTCCAGATGTTTCTTTCTTCCCTCTGGCTCCTATGTCTTGGTTCACCTTGCCCCTTCAGTAAAATAGAGATAAAATTCTGGAAGGGTCTTAGGAATGTTAGAATCACCCATCAATAGGAACTAATTTAATATCAGACCTTATATTATTATTTATAATATCCCTTTGCCTGTGAATAGAATCAATAGTCTTCAAACTTGTTGCTGAAACAAAAGGCAAGCGTACTCTTTACAAAAACTTATAAGGTACAATAGTTAGTGATAACACGCGTGTAGCACTCAGGCTATCAAATCACTTTTTTTTTTCCTTTTTTTTTTAAAAATTTATTTATTAGTTCCAGTTAGGGAACAAGCTTGTTTCACATGTAAGTCCCTTCTCCCTCTCCCTCCCCTCACCCCCATCCTTCCTCCCCCCCCCCACCCCACCCACCACTCCCCAGGCAGGGTAGGGCCCTCAATGGGGGCTCTGCAAAGTCCACCAAATCTTCCTGTGCTGGTCCTGGGCCCTTCCCCATGTGTCCAGGGCCAGAGTGTAACCCTTTACATGAGATGGGCTCTCAAAGTCCCTTCTTGCACCAGGGAAAAATACTAATCCACCACCAGAGGCTCCCTGGAGTGCAGAGGCCTCCTTATTGGCATCCATGTTCAGGGGTCTGGATCAGTCTTGTACTGGCCTCCCAGATAGCATCTGGGGTCGATGTGCTCTCCCTTGTTCAGGCCAACTGTTCCTGTGGGTTTCTCCAACTTGGTACAGACCCCTTCGCTCTTCATTCCTCTCTCTCTCCAACTAAATTCCAGATTTCAGCTCAGTGTATATTTGTGGATGTCTGTCTCTGCTTCCATCAGCCACTGGATGAGGACTCTAGTTCCTGGGTCGGTCGGCGGAAAGCCACTTTGTTTATAGTACCTTCTGCAATACCAGCCAAATGTGTGAATTATATATTGTTTTTATCTGTGTTTTATAGATGAGCAAATGGATGCTTGAGGGGTTAATTATTATTAATTATTATTTTGCTTAAGGCCATATAAATAATAAATAGCAGAACTAAATCTAAACCCAGATTTGAAAAACATGGGCACTTTGCATAATCCTTTCATTAAATTTAGCATAGGTCCTGGACCGCTCTCTCCCCATATAAAAGTAAGATATAAGGAGAAGGAGGGCAGCTGGAAAATACATTTCTTAAAGAATGTACCTCTCCTCACAATCTCCAGCTGGGGATTCCTTCCCATTGGCTGTTTCCTTTCAGGTTCCTTGAGGCCCCTCACCCTAGGGTTGGTGCTAAAACAAGGTTTGATAAAATAAATACCCCGCAAGACAGGGAGGCCAGTGGAAGCGGCTGTGCCCACCTCTCTGAAGGGCAAACAGGGGCCACCCAGAGCTAAGAGGACTTTGGTGGTAAGAGCCAGGTGGGGACGGGAGGGGAGGGGAGGGCAGGATGGTTGCTGTTCCCTGGGCCCTCCTGCCCTTTGCCCGTTTATCTTCTGTCAGTCAGCATTTCCCAAAGCCAGAGAGGTCTTTAGGGACCAGCAGCTTGGTTAGAGGGAGCCAGCGATGCATAGGGGGCTTCTGCCTCGCCTGTCCTACTTTCCTTAGAGGCCATTTCTGGCGCTGGTGAAGTTTGTGCCCTGTGAACGGGACCCTTCCAAATGTTCTCACAGCATCTGTATCACTAGCCTGAAATACAACAGCCCTGAAAGGGTTTTCATAAATCGGGCCATGTAAAAACTCAAGACGGGGAATGTCAAAAATGTCACTCTCCACACCCCTCCCAAATGCAGCGCAAGCTTGTCCCGGTGCACTTCTCTCCAGGGCACCTTTCCTGCGCTGGGCCCCACCTGCCGGGGTCTCCTCCACCCGCGGCGGCCCCTCGGGGGCGGACTGCTGTGGCCCAGCCCCGCGCGATTCGTCACTCCTGCGGAACTTTCCCCTGAAAATCCCTCCCGCAGCCAGCCGCCCGCCCCGGGAGGTTCTGATCTCAGCGGCTTCCTCCCACCGCGTCCCGCCTGCGCGCATCACACTCGTCCCGGAGCCTCGCAGCCTCACGTCCATGTCCGCGGTGGTGGCGCCTGTGGCTGTGCACCCCGACAGCATGCTCTCCGAGGTGGAGGAGCCCAAGGAAGGTACGCCAGCCGCTGGGCTCAGCCAACTTCAGCGCAGGAATGTGGAGGAAGGCGGGAGCAGGCGCTGATGGGAGCAACTAGCGAGCAGTGGGGAACTTTGTCTCTCCTCAGGCTGGCTGGATTCAAGAGAGTCCAGGGAGCAGCCCTGTCCCACTAATCGGGCAGTTAAGGGACAAGGGATCCAGCATCAAACCTAGCCAAGCCAGCCCACCAAAGCTGCTTTTCAGATTTCTCTCGAAAGGAGAAAGCGGGCTTTCACTGTTAAGAATACAAAACGCTCCTGGAATGGGCTGCCTGTCCGCCTGCCTGGGGACAGCCCAAAGCTGGATTCCCAGGAAGAGTCCAAGTCAGGGTCCCTTGAAAAGGGGTGTCAGAAATTGGAAGGGACATGCATTTCCGGGTAAAAGAGGAAGCTGGATGAGGAGAGAAGTGAAAGATCTTTTTTTTTTGGGGGGGGGGGATATGTTCGGTTTTTATTTATTTATTTTTTCCTTGCTACCTCTTCTGCAGTTGGTTTTGCTGGGGACTGGAAGATGTGAGGGTGCCTTTTTACCATTTGAAATAGGAAAGTTTGTCCCTTTCTGTCTTTGGAAAAGCAAGAGTTTCATTTACTGCTAACAGAGCTGGTGACAGGGCTGGAAAAGCTCCAACCAAAACACTATTATAGCTGGTGTTAGCTTGGGAGTTTATTTGTGTGTGAGTGTTTGTGTGCTTTGTTTCCTGGAACTTTATATATACAAAAGTCCACTTGTGAATGGGGGTTGGAGTCGGGGTGGTTGGGGAAAATTAGACGGGTGGGGGGAGTTCAAGGTTGTGAAATCCCCCTTTCTTTTCAAGTAGCTTCTTGGGAGACTGCTAACTTACAAGTCAGTCACAGCTCGGGCTGAGCAAGGAACCTTCTGCGTTTTGCAATGTAGGCTTTCCGTGTGGCCCATGTACCTAGCAATGTGTGTGAGAGAAACTGTCAATTGAAAGGGGCTTGTTTAATAGAAATACTGGCCAGCCCGCATGAAAAGTGACAGCTTTGGAGAGGAGTGTTTCCCTGTAGCAGCAGCCCCTGTACCAACAGAGAGTGCGGATGTGTGTTTTCTTGTTCTGTTTTGTGCAATTTACGCGGAGTCAAAAGGAAATTGGAACTGGACTGAGAAACCACTCTTGAACTTTTTTGTAAATTGCACAGCGCTTAGATTAACATTTTCTTCCGGGCCTGTTATTCCCTGTCTTTTGGGAAAGGAGTGGAGGGGGGAGTGAAAAACTGCCAGGTCAACTGTATTAAGCCTCCCTCTAGCAACAATCCACACTCTCCCCTCTCTTTGCTGGCTCTGGCTGTGAGTTTGCAAGCAGCAACATGGAAACTGTGGTGTAGTGGGCACCTTTCACTCCTTCCATTCCTTATCTGCCCTTGCCTGCAGTAGCTACCTGACACACAGGCTTTGCTCTCTGCATTTTAGAGGAAGCTCAGAATATGTGTTTCTTTTGAATCAATCTGAGCTGCTAGAATTTTAAATTGATAGAAGTTAGGGTAAGATTTTCTTTTTTAACTAAGTCTGAGGAAAATTAATGACCAGACTGATTGACACTTCTTCTAGGATGTGTGTGTGTGTGTGTGTGTGTGTGTGTGTGTGTGTGCGCGCGCGCGTGCCAGGCTGGTATTTTGTGGGTTCTAACCTTCTCACCTCCCTTCACTTACAGTTTATGGGGTTCTTTTCCCTGGTGGCAGACTTGTCTATCTTGTTTAGTGAGAGGTCACCAAGAGCCCTTCATACTGTCTGAATTGAAAGAAAGTTGCCTTTGGATGCTTCATATCCAATCTGTTGTAGTGGTGGATACTTTGGATTCATTATTCCAAACCCTAGTAAGAGACTAGTGTACTTTCATTGGGGTTGAATCTGGAAAAAAGACCATCAGATGTAGAAGCCCTTAGAGGCCAATTTATTTATGCATGTGCATGAGTGTCGACGACTGTGACTGGGGAGATTGTTCAGCTTTCATAGCTTAGAATGCACTTGACTCTGTGCCAGCAGTAGCTCCCGCCTATAGTCACCTAAAGAAATGCTTTCATTCTGCCTGCTTGTCGGTAGGTAAGTGACTGAGCTTAAAGTGATAAAAACAATCCAGGATCTGCTATATGAAAAAGGAAAAGCATTTAAGATATTTAGACATAAAGTAAATGGGAAGTAGCCAGTTTATTAAGGAGGAGAATGCCTTTGAAAAGAGGATATCAACAGTTTCCTGTGGATACAGGCTTCCTGAGGAGACAATTAATATCCACATATTTGGCATTTAGTTGCTTCCTGTTGAATACATTGCTTAATTATGAAAGTAGTAAAAATGAATGATAGTTGAGATCACTGAGGATGAGTTAGACATAAGCACTGAAGAATCCAAGATTCCTTTGCCTTGGAAATCAATCGGGGTTTCAGTAGTGGTAATGCAAAAGCTATTATTGCTTTGTGAGGACCTGGGAGAGAATTAAGGGCTGGCAGGCAAGTGAGTACCACTCTCTCCTCCATTGCCCACACCAACCACTTCCCTTTACCACCTAACATAGGTCATTACTGCCTCACCAGTCCCCACCATGAGCATGGTGGCCATTAGACAATCTTCTGCTTGCAGACTGACAGCCTCACTGTCAGCCACACTCACCAATCACTCCCTTCCATCTTGGGCCTCCACACAGTCTTTCTTGGTTCCTTTCCTTCCACTCTTAGATGAGTTCACATTCCTCATTCTAGGGTACTAGTATTTGACATTTTTCTGAATCCTTTTCTTGGCCAGCTCTTTGGAGAAGCCTTTTCTGAACCAACCCCTCCCCCATCTGAACCAAGATCGCCCTCAGTCACCTTCTCTCAAAATACCTGTCCTTTTCCTGCTGACACACACCACACTGGGTAACCTCTCTTCTAGGCTACAAGCTCCTAAGCAAAAATGTCTCCTTCTCCACCTCTGTCTCCAGAACCTCTCCACCTCTGTCTCCACCTCTGTCTCCAGGTGCTTGTTTAATACCATAGACAAATGGTATTAAATGGTCCATTCCCATCACTTTGTCCAGTTTTAGGCATTACTTACTCACCCTTTAAAGTGAACCTTTCCTTAAAAACACTTTCTGGTTGTTTTTATTTTCAAGACATCATTTGCCTATATAGTCCATGCAACCTTGAACTCACAGTGACATTCCTGCTTCAGATTCCCAAGTGCTGGGATTACAGAGACATACCAACACACCTGGCCTTTAAATGTTCTTTTCCTGGTATCTTATCTTACTAAAATTTGGTTGCTTTTGTGTTTTGTTTTGTGGAGTTTTTTTTTTCCATCTTTTGTTTTTTTGCTTCATCTCTCCATAAATTTGTCAAAACCGACAGTAAACCTCTGGTCATATCTTTTATCATAATGACCATTTTAAAACTGTTGCTGCTGCTGCTGCTGATGATGATGATGATGATTAGTAATAGTAATAAGTTTAAAGGCCAAGGATGGATCAGCCAATAAAGGTGCTTGCCACCATGCTGGATGACCCAAATCCAATTCCTGGAACTCCCATGGGGAAAGGGAGAGAACCAATCCCTACCAGTTGTCCTTTGACCTCCACAACTTCTCCACACCTCCCATGGCACACATGTGTGTACACACACACACACACACACACACACACACACATGCACACCACACCATAATACACAAACAAATGCAATTAAAACCACCACCACCAAAAACACAACTATATTTAATACTAGGCACCAGCATCGTCCTTGGTTCCTCTGATATCACCATCCCTTGGTTTCCTTTCTTTTTCTAGTCTCTCATTATGTCTGCTCTGCCTCCATCTTGGACTCCTCTAAGAACCATCAGTATACCCAGCTTCCTGGTAGACACTATGCTTTGAACACTGAATAGGAACCTTCAATTCAATAAGTCTTGTATGACCACACCCCTTCTGCCAGCACAGATCTGATCTCCATTTAGGGTTTCTACTAAATGCCACACACCTCTTTTGTGATTCCAAACTATAAGTTCCCATGTTTTCATCAACGCTGTCCTTTATCCTCCAAGTGCTCACCAAGGAAGGACTCCCACTTTCCCTTTCTCATTACTCCTGGAATACATTTTCTTTACATGTCCTGTAGCTGAGCGTTTGTATTCTGACTGTTATAATCACCTCTGTCACTAGAATTCCAATGGCAAAAAGTGAACATAGTTTCTGTTACTGTAAATAAAACAATTGTTGGAAAATTTGAATAATTCATACATTCATTCTGTCAGACAGTTGTCTGTCACTATAACAAAAATATTTGAGGTAATTAACTTCTATGGAAACTTTTTTGTTACTGTTTATTTTTCTTAATAGGCTTTTACTTTATAGCTTTAAATACACTATGTTTACCTATGGAGGCCTCAAATTTACTCCTCCTGTCCTAGGCTCATGGGTACTAGGATTTCAAGTATGAACCTCTCTGGTTGAAGGGTTTATCTGGCTTGCGGTTTCAGGGCATGATTGATGGGTCTCTTGCCTTGGGTCTGTGCTGAGGCAGCTTATCTTGAGGAAGGAAAACCATGAATGAGGTGTTCAGGAAACCAAAGAAAACAAGGACAGGCTGGGGTCTCACCTTGGCACCCTCCTGTCACTGGAAAAGCCCCACCATCTTCTAATTGTGCCATTGGGGGCCTTTGAACATAACCCTGTGGGAGAACCTTTGAGATCAGTCCCACAGCACCCACTAGCAGGCTACAAGCCCAGGCTTCCCGGACACATTAGGTAGCATAGTCAGATACCCAAGAACCATCTGGTTAGGTTGCCACCACTGCCACCACTACCTCTGACTGTTCAGGTTTTCTGTTACAGAGTGTTTGGTCATCCTTAACCTTCGAAATCCCAGATACTAACCATCTGGTTGGTCTTGGCTGGCTGAGTTCCTGCCCTTGCTGCCGGGGGAGAGGATGCTTCTGATTCCACTGCCGGAAACAGGAGTCTGTTGTGAAAAGGAGACCTTCTCCAAAATGGGAGTTTTTATTTGCATCCCCTTAACCACAACAGTTTGCCCCACCACTTGACCAACAGTACTCTGTTCAGTTACTTCCTCATTCCTCTAAACAACCCTGTTTCCTTGGCTGTGATCTCTCTCTGGCTCTGCCTCAAGCTGGTTCTGTCTTCGGGTACATCCATTTTGCAGAAAATGCTCTTCCAGGCTGTTCCCTGGCATCCTACACTTGTCCAATATGTACTGTTTTCACCTGTGTCACAATAATTAGTTCCATTGGCCTGTACTTTATTATGAACTTTTTGACAAGGTTATACATTTTCCCTTCCTGAACCCCTTACACCAAACTGGGACATCTTCTGTGGAAGGAGTGAATGGTGCCTTATCACATAGTTAGTTTTAAGTGATATGGCAGAATCTTGAAGAGCATCACCTAGAGGTTGCTAGCTTCTTTCTAGAAATAGAAAATGGTGTCTTCCAAATCCAGAGGACAAGCCTATTTTGATTTTCTTTAAAATTTCATACAAGTACTCTTAATAGCACAGGCAAGACAAGTATAGGGGCAAGTATGCCAGCATCATGAATCTCGTTGAACACAGAAGCAGCAGCATTGAAGCTAGAATATACTGAGTTGTTTCCTATGCTAGATTCAGTGCTGGGCATACTTCTTGTTGCATACTTGTGACATGATCTTTTGTGTCCATCCCAGTTGACAACTCATTTGTCGATGAACACCCATGTGGATTCCATATTTTGATTATTAGAAAGTGCTGTGTTAAATATGGACATGCAGGTATTTCTTTGGCATTCTGATTTTATTTCATTTGGATCAACATCCAGTAAGTAGGATTGTTGGATTGTATGGTAATTATATTCTGTTTTTCTGAGGAACTTCCATACTGTGTTTTATAATGCTATATTGATTTAGCTATATTGATTTATAGAAATGCTATATTTCTACCAATAGTGTATAATAATTCTATTTTATCAAAATACATGCCAGCATATTTTGTTGTTGTTGTTGTTTTCCTTGGGTGACAGCCACTGTAATGGTGGCTCCTCACTGCCAGTTCCAGGTATGTTTCCTTGTTGACAAGTGTTGAGCAAATAACTTTTCATGTATTGTTGGTCATTTGTATTTGAGGAACACATATTCAGATGGTACTTCTGGGTTTTCGTTGGGTGACGTGAGTTTTTGCTACTGAGTTGCTTGACTCCCTTGCACTTCACAGTTACCTCTCCCTTGCCCCTTGTCAGATGAATTGTTTGCAAATATTTTCTATTTTGTAGGTTATATCTTTGTGTTTTCCTTTGTCATCCTGTATAGTCTTTACCATTTGGTATATTCTCATTAGTTTGCGTTTGCTTTTGTTTCCTGTGTTGTTGGCCCCAATCCCCTACCCTCTCTCTGCCCCAGAAACCCCTTTCTGTTTCATTATCCCGAAGGTTTTCGTCTAGAAGTTTCACAGTTTTGCTGTCAAGTATTTATTTTTGAGGAGCAAGACTTAGTTGTTTATGATGGTGACTTACTAGAATCCTTTTCTGTGGGAATGGACTCTTGTGATGCTGTGTAAGCTATGCACAGTATGTTACTTACTCTCACTGTTTCAGACACATGTGATGTGGCACTTCCATGTTCTCATTCATTGCCTTATCAGGTACTTCCTGTGTATCTTCTCTTTACAGCCCTTGCTTGGCAGAGGGAATGACAAGGTGAATCCAGGTAGTGATGAAGATTGGTTGTGATGGAACACCTGGTGCTTGGTTTGCCTGACCTTGATGTCATACATAATGTAACAGGCATAGCATTGTCTCTCTAAGGCCAGACTTTGTCATGATTATCTGTTTCCACTTATGTAGTCATTAGCCTGAGAGTAGAGTGTGCTGACAAGGACTAAAAGTAGAAAAGTCATTGTGAGATGTGGCACACTCTTTCCTCTATAGTGAGCCTTGCATTACCTGGTACTCCCACCTCTCAAAGCTGAAATATAATCAAAGTGCCCCATACACACCTCTGAAAAATTTACCTGCCTGCTTATGCACCATAGCTTTGTTGTTCTTGCATTATGATGCCACTGAACCGTCAGGAGAGCATGGATGATTAAATTCCCTGCTCCTGGCTATTAGTAATCCAGGAAGTAACCAAAGGGTGGGTGGGTAGAAGAGAACACAGCCAGAAAACAAACCTCAGCATCCGATGACTTCATCACAACAGGATACAAAAGTCAGAAATTTGCCACAACCTTTTATTTGTAGACATTTCTACATGGAAATCAGTGAAACAAGCAGGGCACATGATGCGCTTTGTGTAGCGGGTTGTTCCTAAAATAATACCACAAATGAATTAGAATGAAATGAAATCCTGTGCACGTCTATACGTATAAGCGAGTTCTGTTTAGCAAAGGTTGTATAAATAAAGCAATCCTTGATGCAAGTGTGTGAAGAATCGCCCACCATGATTGGGGGTTAGAGCAGCATCCCATCAAAGATCCTTTTATCTAAAGTTTTCACCTTGGAAAAGTCGAAAAGCCTACCAGCCTTTTTCCACCCTCTTCCTGTCATGTTTTACAAATGAAGATGTGTGCAAACACAGGCTTTGGCTTCAGGCCATGAAATCTCCTTGAAACAGGAGAGTAATCTGTTTGTATGGATGTCATCCACTACCTTTTGGAAAAGTTTAAGAACCTAAATGGAATGTTTGAACAAATGAAGTGTTCCTGTCAACCTTCCTCAGTGAGAAGAAAAGATAAGGCGCCATAAGTAATATTTAGCTCTGCAGATAGATCCCATCAGATCCCTTGTTTTGAAAGTGACAGGCTGAAGGAGAGGCTTAACCAGTGGGCTTGCTTGTTTTCATTCCTTCAAGGATAATATCCATTTAAGAACAATTAGTTGTTGGGAGTGCTGGCTGGGTGGAGAACTCTTCAGGAGAATGTGTTGCTTGTGTGTGGGTGGGGAAGGAGTCACTGCTTGACCTGGAGCATGCCATTGCAGGAAGAGATACCCATCCCACAGCCTTACCTTCCCTGAACCTGCAAGCCTGGGTGCTTTCTGGGAGTCAGAACATTTGTTTTTAGGAAGAAGTGGTTGAGGGGCAGTAGTCTACTGTTTTCCACAGACCCTGACCGTGACTATGACAGAGTATATGTTAAATCTTGTTCTGATAGTTTACCAATGTTGAAGAGTTAAGTGTAGGGGCTGTAGAGTCCTTGTGAGTAATTACTGAGTGGAGAGCAAATTGGTAGGAGAGCTCTGCTCTGTACTGCCAAGCCTGTGTTATCAGATTTGGTACCCTAGCACCATGTTAATGGTTTTAAGACAGTAACTGCAGTTAGCGTCATACATAGACTTGAGAGGGAATGTGTCCTCTAGCTCCATAGTGATAGTGATAAACGAGGTTTAGCTTTATAAATATTGAGGAGCGAAGTCAAGGGAAGAGAGAGATCACTTGCTCTCTGAACTTCAAGAGGAAGTGTGGAGAAAGAAGAGGCTGAACCATGGGTTTAGTTTCTGAAAACAACCATTTTTTTTTAAACGGGGCAGAGATAGATAGAACTAGTAAAGAAAACAGAATTAGACACACACCAATGGGAGGAGTAAATCCCAAAGAGAATGATGGGCTTTGGAAGCCAGGAGGAGAGTCCCGTGGGAGAAATAGCCAACCGAGTCTGAACTGATGCTAGAGAGAATACTTTGCCTTGGTTTGGGGCCTTGAGTGAAGGTGGGCTCAAGTAAACCTGGGAGCCAAAGCTTGAGGAGGCCATCTGGGGTGGGTTGGGATTGGAATGCACCTTGGGCATTCAGTTGGTATTAAAAGGGTGAATCAAGACTGCCCCACCATAAATACCCAGTCCTCCTCAGCCCCCATCATGGCCCTTTGTGTGTGCCTTCCAAGTCCTAATTACCAGTGGACTCCCTTCATTCTGTCCATCCTAGCAGCTCCCATCAGTGTTGACCAGAGTCTGAGGAGGTCTACAGGCCTGTGGGGCATTATATCAGATACGCACCAATGCATGAAAATAACCGGTAAAGATAGCTAAGTGGGGGTAGGGGATAAATGTAAAATGGACAGAAAAGGTTTTCCCACAAGCTACAACAGATCAAAAGCTCAGGAAAGTGTCTGGCTTGTAACAAAGGAACCCACACAATTAGAGAAAAACAGAAGAGAAACCAAGGAAAGGGGTGGGGCAGGACCCTAAGCACCTCTGTGACTTCAGAGTACCAGCTAGGCATCCCCACGAGGGGCTGAACTGGGTCTCTAGCTGTTTTCCCCTCTCTAGATGAAGTTCCCTCCTCTTGTCACTTGGTTGGTTCTGTGGCATTCAGTGCATATTCTCTGAGCTGCCTCATTAGCATAAACAGGTAAGAATTTATTGTGAAAAACAGAAGTGGCTTCTCTCACTTAGGACCTTTGTGACAGAAACAGTGAACCTAGAACGTATAACAAAAGATGTTCCTGTTGCTTAGGAAGTTCCAGGGGTTGTAGAAACGCTGGCCAGAGGCCAGAAATGAAGATAGTGTTGATTTTTGCTGCCTCACACCATCAGACAGGTATCTGTGCTCCGAAGACTTTTGGCCCCTCTTGAGAATAAGGGAATTTTTCTCTCCTCCCTTGTGCCTTAATTTTCTCTCTTGCCATGTGTTTACTTCTGGCATGAGTTGTATGTCATGGGAAGCCACTGACGCCCTTTGCCAGGGTGCTTTAGTCTTGGCATCTAACCTAGAGCTCTTTGGACTGCCACTTTATACACGTTAAGTAGGATTTGAGACACTCGGAAGCTCTCTGAGAGATGTCCATTTTGTCCCATAATTAAGATAGAGGACTGTTGTGAGATGCCAGCAGAAATATGTCACATGGCTCGTTCCTGGTGAGAAAGATGATAATGTAAATGGACAGCTTCATCTAGGAGCTAAGTAAATAAGGAGACTCATGGTGGCACCCCAAGGCAGAGCCCTACCCAAGCCTGCTGACCACCACATCCACACAGTGACTCCTCCCTGCACCTTCACTGAAAAGCCAAGAAGCAACCTTTTCCTTATACAAAATTATCCTATCAAAGTGAAATGATAGTGCATCAACTGTTCCCCTTAGAGGAAGACACTTATGAAATGATTTTGATTTTTCTTTTCAAGGTTAAAATGAAAATCGGGTTAAGTCAGTTTTGAAATAGCTAGGATGAAAACACACCCCTCCTCAGATCCAAAGGTCCAAAGGTTGGACTCAGATTCTTGAGAGGAAGGTGATAATTAAAGGAGTCTCCCAGAGTCCTCCGTCAGCAGAGGTGAAATTTGGGGCACCTAGGAAAGGCAAGGGGATGAAGGACTAAAAACCAGAATTGAAAAGGAAGTCAGGGAGGGGACATTTGCCAGATTCCAGAGTAAGGAAACAATGAGGGAGAACTGGGGTGTGTGGGGGGGGAGTAAGAATGGGTGGGAGTTGGGAGTGGGTGGGCATGTGGAAGGAGAGGAAGGGTGGAGTGCGGAAATAATGTGAATTGGACAAAATGTAACTGAAAACCCCAGAGTGAGCTGCAGTATTTACCAGGCAAGAAATGATGGTGACCTGGGTAAGTTTGGGCAGTTTGCTTATTTTGGTTGGTTTAGCAGGAAGCGGGATGGGTGCTGCTTGCCAATGCACTATGCCAACTTGGAGCCAGAGGAATGGTGCCATTAAAAGATCATAAAAAATAAATTTTTCAGGCCAAATCTGTGCAGGGGGCCCATAAAGAAGGCAGCAACATTGGTAATCCTGCAGCATGCTGACTCGGGGCCAGTTAAAAGCTGGGACTGTGTTGAGTTGGCTAGAAACTAGTAACTGTCTTACTGGACTCTAAAAGGGATTTTTCTCCGAAAACTAGCAAATGACAGATGAACAATTAGCAAAGCAGTAGAGCCTGCCAGACTGCAGGAATCATTTCAGACCTGCCCACTGTTCTGGGCCATCTGTTTGGACAGGGATAGCAGTAAGTGATTGTTGGATTTAAAACCAAAGCCCCTTTCTGTGGAAGCTCCACACCTGATTCCGGTAGCTACCCTCATTGACAAGTCAGATGCAAAACCTGAAAAGGTTGGGGCTGAGGATTTTTTTATGACTAGAACTGGCTTACTTTATCTGGTCACTCAGCCTTAGTTCTGACTTCTTGATCAAGCAGATAATTGTAGAAGTACACATAGGAGTGATTACTTCACATTCCTGTTCTGGCCTCGTATTCCATCATGCTATGGGACCATGTCATGTGGCCATGGGGGCAGGGAGGTGTTCCCTGTGTCTCTCAGCAGCGGAGCTGCAGCTGGCTTGTTTCAACACATCTGAAGGTTAATCAGGTATATTATAACTGCTACTGGGAGAGGCAGTTGAGCTGAAGCCTGACATAGTTCTCAAGGTTGCCAGGGGAAAGGGTCATTCTTGCAATCCTTAACTGTTTTCCATTCCCTTTCCCAAAGATGAGTTCTTAATATACAATTGCAATCAGTAGAGCAGTTAATATCATGTACCTTCCTGACTGGTTTTTAGCTCTTAACTCTTGTTTCTTTACAATTCTTAGGTGGCTCTTTCTTTAAAATACGCTTTGACCAATGAGAAGATAAAGGATTGACAACAGACTGATTAGTTGTCATCATTTCTTTTTTTCATTGAGCATTTTACAGTCTGGTATTTTTTGTCCACAGGGATGTGAAATGTCTGTTGGATTATTTAATGGTAGAAGAAGGTATTATAGTTTCCTTTCTGTTGCAGTGATAAAACACTCCTACCAAAAACAACTTTGGGGAGGAAAAGATTTATGTGGCTTACATTTCCAGGTCACAGTCCATCTAGGGAAGTCAGGGCAGGAACTCAAGCAGGAGCCTGGAGCAGAAACCATGATGGAATGCTGTTTGCATGCTTGCTTTCTGGCTCACTCATATGCTAAAGCTTAGCTAGCCTTTCTATACAACCTAGGACCACTTGCATAGGGACGGTGTTGCCCACAGTGGGTTGGGCCCTTCTATATCAATTAAGACAATCCATGGCAGACATGCCCACAGATAAGACAGTTGCTTGATTTAGACCCTTTTCAGGTGAGTCTAGGCTGTGTCATGTTCATAGTCAATGGTAACCAGGACAGATAGAAAGAGAGAACCATTATGTTCAGCACAGATTCTAGAGTATTGTGGGACCCTTCTTAGGATAGAATTGTCTTTGACTTTCCCTCTATTTTTTTTCCCCCATGGACCGTCTCTCCCTATTTTGTGAAATGATCTATTCTGTTTTTTATTATATATCCTTTAAAGTTTTAGGCAGCCAGATTTCTTTCTTTCTTTTTTTTTAAGTCTATGGTGCTGTTTTTATAGTTCATGAATGACTCAATTGACTGAATGTAGGCAGCTACTGAACTTGGCAGTTGGTTACTATTAGCCTGCCTGTGGACAGGAAGCGTTTAGTATAGATATGACTAACCATTTTCCAAGCTTAAAATAAAGTGGGGGATTTTGGACAGAGTGGGTCTTTGTCACTCATTCCAATATTTCTTACATGCCGAAGTTCAAAGCCAACCACTCTGCTATTTTACATTTTTCCAGGCCATCAGGCCATCATTCGCCTAGCTTCTTATATTATACAGATTGAAACTTTTCTCATGCTGTTGGTGTTTTATTGATTTTTAGAAATGAATTATGAGATACTGGAATAGTCCTGAATACCCTTTTGGGTCTGTATTTTCTATTTCTTCTTTGTTGTTACTGTACTCTTGAGGTACCTACCTGACCTGCCTACAGAGAAGTTTAAGCTAAGAGATGAAAGCAAGCTGAGCAACTCCCCAGATCAGGGCCTTGTCCTTTTGAATATGAGGCCCATATGATTTGTCACCTTTTCCCACCCCTAAAGCTCCTTCCACTTAGCCTCATTTTTTTATTAGTTCAAATTAGGAACAAGCTTGCTTCACATGTCAATCCCTTCTCCCTCTCCCTCCCCTCCCCCAACTCTCCCCCTACCCCCTACCTGCCCCCCAACCCCATCCACCCTCCACTCCCCAGGAAGGGTAGGGCCATCCACGGGGGCTCCCCAAAGTCCACCACATCAACCTGGGTCAGGTCTAGGCCCTCCCCCGTGTATCCAGGCCGAGAGTGCATCCCTTCATGTGGGATGGGATCTCAAAGTCCCTTCTTACACCAGGGAAAAATACTAATCCACCACCAGAGGCCCCCTAGAGTGTGGAGGCCTCCTCATTGACATCCATTAGACTTTTTTTTTTTAAATTTTTATTTATTATGTACAGCATTCTGCCTGCATGTATCCCTGCAGGCCAGAAGAGGGCACCAGATCCTATTACAAATGGTTGTGAGCCACCATGTGGTTGCTGGGAACTGAACTCAGTACCTCTGAAAGAGCAGTCAGTGTTCTTAACCACTGAGCCATCTCTTTAGGTCAACTTTTAGACTTCTTTAAATCAGGTCTCCATTCACTCAGGAAGAACCATGCTGTTTTGATAGATACCAAAGTATTTTTAGTGATCTTGCTGCCTTTAGCTAATAGTCTAAAAGAAACTTTTCTCTACCCCCACCCCACCCTCTCTCTAAATATTATAAATTTTCCTCCTTTAACTTAAGGGGAAAAAGTCTTTCTGGTGCCTCTTTTAAGCAAGACCCTTTTCCTGTGCTAAGATTTAAGAAGTATTGGTTATAGGTTGTGGAAATTATAAATGAGATGCAGCAGTGAGGAGATAAGACTGTACAAAAGAAGCACTTCCCTTTCTGCATCCCCCACTCAGCATGTGTTGATCACTTGAGCTCCCATTTGTCTGTCAAATACAGAGGCATACTGGGGAAGAGGATTTAAAATACAAATTGCATGCAAATATTTTTAGTTAGATTAGTCAGTGTCAGTTCGCTGAGACATCTTCAGGGACACAGCTAGACTTCACTTGCTAAGTTTAGAAATAAATCATAAACTTACAAAATATACAGTTAAGGTATGTCTCAGGGTTACTATTGCTGCGATGAAACACCAGAACCAAAGCAAGGTCGGGAGGAAAGGGTTTATTGGACTTAAGCTTCCACATCACTGCAGGAAGTCAGGACAGGAACTTGGAGGCAGGAGCTGATGCAGAGGCCATGGAGGGGAGCTGCTTACTGGCTTGCCCCTCATGGCTTGCTCAGCTTTCTTTCTTATAGAACCCAGAACTACCAGTCCAGAGGTTTCTGTACCCACAATGAGGTGGGCCTCCCCAACTGATCACTAATTTAAAAAAAAAAAATTGCCCTACAGGCTTGTCTGCCTACAGCTCAATCTTCTAGAGGCATTTTCTCAACCAAGGCCATGGATGACTCTAGCTTGTGTCAGGTTGACATAAAACTCAACAGCACAGTATTGCAATAGGGTGAGACGTGACTAACATCTGTGTGCCTCCCTTGTTTGTACCTTTTTTTTCATGCTGAAGCAGGAGAAAGCAGCCCCTCATTTGTTTTAGATTAAAGCTTGATTTTTAAATTTTAAATGCTATATATGAGTTTTCATCAAGTAAAAACAGTTCCTTGGTGGAAAATATTGATTCATTTTAACTTTTTAGAAACCAAGACTCTTGGAACTTAGAGTAGCAGATAGGAATTAAGAATTATTTATTTTATATGCACAAGTATTTTGCCTGTATGTGTATTTGTATAGGTGTACCACGTGTGTGTCTGGTGCCCGAGGATGTCAGAAGAAGGCATAGGGTCCTCTGGAACTTGAGTTATGGACGGCCATGAGCCACTATGTAGATGCTGGGAACCAAACCTGGATCCATACTCCAAGCCACTGAGCCAGTTTTCCAGTCCCCCATGTTGTTTGGTTGGTTTTTGGTTTTGTTTTTGTTTTAATGTGTACAAGTGTCTTGCCTGTGTGTGTGTGTGTGTGTGTGTGTGTGTGTGTGTGTGTGTGTGTGTGTGTGTGTGTGTGTGTCCCAGGAACCTGAGTTAGTGATGGCTTTGAGCTTCCATGTGAGTGTTGGAAAGTGAACCTGGATCCTCTGTAAAATCAGCAAATGCTCTTAATTGCTGACCCATCTCTCTAGCCCTTTGCAGTTTTTTTGATGATGAATAATACATTGTAGGCAAACAGAAAATGTTTGATACCCAATAAAATGTGAAGATAGGCTCCCTTCTAGATGGCCCACAATATAAAATATTTTGTAAAAACAAAACGTGATTTTCATGAGATTCGTAGATTATCCAAACCTGGATATTTATAATGGCTCTGGGCCTGTATCTTAGTTTGTAGGTTCTAGGGTGTGTGATGCTCATTACTGATACCATTCCTGTCTCTGGAGTCAGTTAAAACTAGACTGAACAATCCTAACACATCACATTAGAACAAGCTTAGGAAAACAGGGTAGGACCTTGTCCCTGGCTCCCTTTGAGCCTGCACAGGGAGTACTTGATCTGCTGGTTGGTGGTTGTTTAACCACCACGTTCAGGACTCAGAGTAGACTGACTCTGTCCAAGCTGGCCGAAGGCTGTGCTTACCTAACTTCTTACTCAGTGGGAACATGGCAAAAACTAAAGATAACATCTTTCAAATTTGGGTCTGGCATAATTACTTGTTGAAAATGCATCCCGTGGTACTGTTGGAAAAAAGAAATATCTTAGCCAAACTCCATGTCTGGAATACCTGCAGGTTTTTTTCCCCCACAAAAATATCTTTCTGTTAAAATTCAGTGGATGACTTCTGCTATAGAATTCTTCATGTACTCCAACCATGAGAATGCCAAGCACCCCAAAAGGCTTGTCACTATCTAGGTGTCATTTCAAATAAAAAAAGTGTTTTAGGTGTAAAGAATGGTGTTACTTGGTGGAGATGGGCATGACTGAGAGAAATAGTGCATGCAGCTAGATGAAAAGCCACTTTGAACCAAGTAAAGGAGGCCTTGAACCCATTTTGGTAACTGCAACAGCTAAAATTCAAGATTCTCAAAGTTTATACACAAAAGATGAAAGAAAGACTTTATCAAACTTTGACAAAAAAAGGTCTCAGCCCTCTAACCATGGATGTGCATGCCTTCAAGTTCTTCCTTGAGCAATACAGGCAAGCCACTGGCTAATTGTCTGAATTGTTCTGGGAAAGAAAATGTTCCAAAGTTCCTGATTTTCATAAGACCTTTGCTAATGAGCTAACCCTAACTACAGAGTACCTAGCTTCTTCTTGGATACCCCTAGTGATTATAGATAGATAGGTAGGTAGGTGGATGATAGATAGATAGATAGATGATGGATAGATAGATAGATAGATAGATAGATAGATAGATGATAGATAGACATAAATATCGACATATAGAGATATATGGTTGTAATATATATAAATACCATTTGCAGATATATTAACATAATATAGTAATCAAAATGCAGGGAGCCCTACATCAGCAAGAAAAGATGAGCCAGAGCACCTCACTTGTCAGTGTTTTACAACTAAAAAGGAGAGATTGTCAAGGCTCTGCATTTGGAAAATAGAATCTTTTTTTTAATTTTTTTTTTATTTTACATACCAGCCCCAGTTCTCCCTTCCCCCCCCAACAACTCCCTCCCATCCCAATCCCCATTGCCTTAACTTAGAATCTTAATCCAAATATTGTGTAGCTTTCTTATTGAAGTTTGCTCCGTTTTTCTGTTAGTGTAAATTTAATGGTGTGTGTGTGTGTGTGTGTGTGTGTGTGTGTGTGTGTGTGTGTGTGTGTGTGTACCAAGGATCTAGGACCTTAAACCTGCTAAGCAAGCACTGTGCCATGAAGCTACACACCACCCCTGATGCAGATATAATAGAAGATCCTTTGCTTTGTACATACTAAACACATGGTATCAGGGATTAAACTCCCTTTGATATGAGCTAAAGTCTCTAAACACTGGTTTAAATAGCCTATAAATTCTGGTGGGACGATGTGAGGAATGGTTTATTCCGCCGTGGTGCATAGTTAAGGACAGTGTGGGAATATTGTTTATTTGCAGGAGAAAGTGCCCTGCTTTGGAATGTGGGTGTGGTTCTGGCATTTGTGTATTTGCCTGTTTCAGGGAAATAAAGGTACAGAGAAACACTTGCCATTGCCTATATAAAGATTAACCCTCTACAGCTGACAGGTTAAAAATACTGCACGAGACTATGTCTCAGGCTCCAGCATCTGTTTCCTTCATTCCAAGATCAACAAAAGGCAGTAAAGATGGATGCAGAAAGGGGAGGCAAGAAAGTCCTTCACTTTTGGCAAATTATTAACTCCCCTAAGCATTTTTTTCTCCAAAGCAGAAAACTAGGTGGCACAAACTGAAAAATTAAAAGGATAATACCCCTTAAACTCAAGGGGAAAGTAGTTAGCTAGGATAGATTTTCAACTCAGTTTTAGAAACTGACTTTGAAATCACACATTCAAAAGAATTGATTATTTTCTAAGTATGATGCATTGTCTAGAATGTACATTGTCTCGCATCTGAGAGATAAAATCAGTGTTATTTAGCTAGTGCTATGGCTTAGCTAGCTAGTGCTCTGTCTTCCAAAGGTTCCAGTGCTGAACACTTGATCAGCCCTCAGTGTAGCTATATTGAGAAGGGGTCAAATCTTGATCAGATGGGGCCTACAGGAGGTAATTGGTCATGGGGGTAGCACTCTCAAAAAGGATAAATGCTCATCTCCTAGGAATGGACTAGGTCTGGTGGAGCTGGAATGATCACGGTAAAGCCGTCCCATGAGTCTGGCTTCTTTCTAGAGGTCTCTTGATATGACCCCTCACTGTTTTACAACTTACCATGCAAGTTACAACCTGAACACACAGCAGTTGCAGGTATCCTTTCAAGATGGCAGGACTGTACGCAGCCTCAGGTATTTGTTCCAACAATGTGAAATAAAGAGATATTTTCAACCTTTTGCAGCTAAGACTATTATAATAAAATTTCAATGAACTGTCATCTTTTTCCATTTATATTTTAATAGGAGGCTCTGTTCTTTATAAAACCTCGATGTAACTGGCACACATGATCAAAACTATTTCCCAAGACCAAAAACATGGCCATAAACCTTGTTAGTCATTTGACTTAGTAAAATTATATTCCCAGACTTTAAAGTGGCAACATTATACTGCCTAAGCAGATTTTGCACAGGCTTCACACTTTTAGAAAGTTAATCCAGATACTTTGAAAATACAAGCTTTACCATCACAAATTGTATCTCAAAAGCCATTTAAAGTTATGTTAGTTATACTGTTGTTTGTTTATGTGAACTCTTGTTTCTCCCACATTGGCCCTGGCAATATGAACAGTTTCTTCATGGACATGCTTGACACCTTGAACCACCCCAGGAGATCCCATGCCCACCCAAGAAATAACCTGAGAAACCCCCCACACACACACACACCTCTGCTTCCGAGCCTTTTAGCTACATTTATTTCCCCTTTAAACTTGCTCAGAATAGGATAGCTTTAAGAACAGGGAATGAGTCCCACTGATAATTGTCTCCAGTGCTGTGTGATACCCACAGTGAAAGAAGGGCAGAGATACACATAAGTATCCCTGGGCCTTTTCCTGTATTGAACACATCATCTGGGACATATTTTAGTTCATTTAGTAGCTAGTTTAGATAATTTTTTAGTAAATTTTTTAATTTAAATTAGAAACAAGCTTGTTTTACATGTCAATCCCAATTCCCTTTTCCTCCCCTCCTCCCCTGTCTCCCACCGACCCCCTATCCCATCCCCTTTCTGCTCCCCAGGGAGAGTGAGGCCTTCCATGGAGGAATCTTCAAAGTCTATCATATCATTTGGAGCTGCGCCTAGACCCTCCCCAGTGTGTCTAGGTTGAGAGAGCAGCCCTCTATGTGGAGAGGGCTCCCAAAGTCCATTTGTGTACTAGGGGTAAATACTGATCCACTGCCAGAGGCCTCATAGATTAACCAGACCTCCAAACTGACCTCCTTGTTCAGGGAGTCTGGAACAGTCCTATGGTGGTTTCCCAGCTATCAATCTGGAGTCCATGAGTTCCCCCTTGTTCAGGTCAGCTGTTTTTGTGGGTTTCTCCAGCCTGGTCTTGACCCCTTTGCTCATCATTCCTCCCTCTCTGCAACTGGATTCCAGATTCAGCTCAGTGTTTAGCTGTGGGTGTCTGTGTCTGCTTCCATCAGATACTGGATGAAGGCTCTAGGATGACATATAAGGTAGTCATCAATCTCATTATCGGAGAGGGGCATTTAAGGTAGCTTCTCAACTATTGCTTAGAGTGTTAGTTGGGGTCAACTTTGTAGACCTCTGGACATGTCCCCAGTGCCAGATTTCTCTTTAAACCTATAATGGCTCCCTCTATTATGGTTATCTCTTTTCTTGCTCTCCTCTAGTTTCGAATTTTTTAAGTTACTCTTCACCAACAATGTCAAGGCAGGCATAGGACAGGAATCTGATCAGGATAAAAGAGGGTCATTAATACTAGTAGCTTCACCAGAGAAGGAAAATGAAATGTGGAAGACTTCTTGCTGTTCTTGGAACTCAGTCTCAAGGATTTACCAGAAATACCCACGAGTTAAGAACCCAAGGGAGGATGCCACATCTTGGGGAGAGAGGTTCATGAAAAAGTATTCATGGCTACAATATCTGAGGCAAAACTGTTGATGTAGATGGTGTTTCTGTGAAGCTTGGAATGGAATATGTGGTTGTTTCCCAAAACATGGTTCCTGTGCTGCTCTTACTACAGAGAATGGTCTTAGACATAGTATCCAGTCATCTTCAGCCACATCACGAGACCAGGTGCTTCCTTTTTTTTTTTTTTTTTTTTTAAATCATTCCAGAGAATGCCTGCATTTGGGCTATGTGACCTTTGCTCCTGAGTCATAAGACTCATTTTGTAATCCAAAGCTACATGTGTACTCATGGCCTTTGGCAAAAAGCAGCATCTGGAGCAGCTAATAGTGCTGCTCGTTAAAAATAGTGAATGATTTTGATGACTTTGATGTGTTAAACGGGAATAAAGTCAGTTTCCACTCACATTGAATAAATGGTGTTCTTTCTAAGTGAGTTTGTTTTGTAATAAAAGTATGCTAAGTAGCTATGAGGAAATAAAATAAAGATAGTAGGTAGAAAACAAAGCATGATAGTGTGGTATTAAAGGACCAGGCTTAAGATGTAGCAGAGGTGGACATAATATGGCTTTAGATGGAGAGAGAAAAGTTTCTGAGGTTTAAAAAATGGAAGCATTATGAGGGGGAAGTGAGTACAGGAGTTGACAAGAGCCTGGGAGTTGAGGAGGAGGGACAAGCTGAAGCCCCTTTGCCCAGTTTGATGGACAACCCAGGAACAAAGGTCTGGAGGCTCGTGAGTCACCAAAAACCTTATCCAAGGTTCTTGTAAAGTGACTCAGAATGATGTGAGACCCTGCGGTTCCAGTCAGAGATGATAGCTTGTACACCCACAGAGGCTAGGGAGTTAGCATGGGCTAGGGAGTTGCCCCTATGCTGGATGGACAGGTAGGAAATTGGAGAGGACCAGTATTTTTTGCCTTCTGACCTTCAGAAGGTCAGGTTTTGCTTTTGTTTTTTACAAAGAAGAAGGGGCGGGGGGAACCAAAGAAAAACTGTTCAACTTTCATATTTTTTAACTAATTACAAAAGCAAAACATTAAAGTATTATGGGGGCTCATTTTGGTGGGTATAGGAGCATGCTGGAATTAAATACTAGAGACGGTTGTTCAACATGTGGATATAATAAAATAATTTTAAAATGGTTACAGTGTAGATTTTATGTGAGTTTTACCACAGCTGAAAAAGAGATAGTGTTTATTCAACTGGACAGCAGCAGCCATGGGCTTCTAAGTGGCAGAATTTGCTGAGGCTTTTTTGTTGTTGTTGTTGTTGTTTGTTTGTTTTTTTGTTTTTTTTTTTTTTTGGTTTTTCGAGAAAGGGTTTTCCTGTGTAGCTTTGGAGCCTATCCTGGCACTGGCTCTAGAGACCAGGCTGGCCTCGAACTCACAGAGATCCACCTGCCTCTGCCTCCCGAGTACTGGGATTAAAGGCATGCGCCACCAACGTCAGGCTGAATTTGTTGAGTTTTAAGTGGAGGAATTTGTTGTCCACTGCTTTTGGTAGTGCCCTGGCCAAAACCTTTCCAGAAGGAGAAAGAACAATAATGAGTTAATAGGACTCATGTTGTGACCCTGGGTTGACCTGTGGGCCTCTGCTGTCCCTGTCCTATCTCTAGAGCAGGGGGCTGATGAAAGAGGTGGGAAGGTGACTTACTGTAGAAGTAACGAGGGAGTGGGTGTGATGAAGGCTACAAAGGGTGGGGGCTGACAAAGTATTTGAGAGAAGATATTTATTTTGTTGATAGTTGGCAGTTGGTCACAAAAATGACCCGTTTTTGTTATGTTATTTGCCAAAGTTTATTTTACCCCAATATCCACCGTTACAGAAGTAGTCCATCTCCATGACAGCAGGGACTGTTTTTCAATTCTTACAAGAAAGGACTGTAATGGCCTTTTAGTTATTTAACTGAAAAGAATTAGTCTAATATACCAGGTATGTGCTGTCAGCATCATAGGACTATGATTATTTTATCTGAATACTTGTCTTTCTGTCTTGAGAAGAGGGGCTTTATTATTTTAAATTCTAAATATAATTTTAAGGCAGCTAGTTTCAATAAGGGGAAAAATAAAATAATCCTAGTTTGTTCTTTCTTTTTCAACAAATTAAGGTAAGTTTATGCTTTCTTAGCTTTCTAGATGTGTGTGTGTGTGTGTGTGTACCCACTCATGTTTGGGTGTGGGAATACACATGTATGAGGTAAATGTGGGTGTCTGTGTACATGTGTGCATGTCTGTGTAGGAGTCAGGGACAGCCTCAGGAGCCATCCACCTTGTGTTTTTAGGTGGCGTCTCTCATTGTCTTGAAGCTCTCTGAGTAGGCAAGAATGGCTGTGCTATAGCAGGTCCCAGAGACCCTCCCATCTCTACTTCCCCAGCATGAAGATTATTGAGTTAGAACTACACCAGCTTTTTTTCTTTTTTCTTTTTTCTTTTATCTCTTTCTTTCTTTCTTCCTTCCTTTCTTTCTTTCTTTCTTTCTTTCTTTCTTTCTTTGGGGGGGGGTTCTGGAGATAGAACCCAGGCCCTCATGCTTGTCCAACAAGCACTTTAACAACCACTGTATCATGTTGCCCACACCTTCAGTTTCCAGTTTTTGTGTAAATAATTGTAAAGAAAATGCTTTTTTATAGTTAAAAAAATGTGCCCTAAAAGCCAAATTATCTCTTCAGATGTAGTTATTTCAGTAATTCCTACCAATTCCAAGGCTATCAATAGATGGCTTGTCTTTTTATTTCTGTCTTTAGTTATTAGACCAGTAATGTTTTCCCCAAAAGATGACTTTGAAATATGCATGGCTTGTATAAGAGTAGTTGAATTAGCTGTGCAACTGATAGGAAAATACATCATCTGTAGTCACTTATTTTGGTTGTGTTTCATAGAAACAGTATCCATGTCCTACTCCTTCCCTGTCCTCCTGCCTCCTCCCCACAAGTCTAGGAGGTACATACAAGAGATTAACTGAACATTTATCATAGCAAGGAATAAGTAATAAAGTATAACCAATCACGAGTTTACTCTAGCTCAAAATGGAAGCAGCAAATCTGCAAATGCCTACTCCAGTAAGAGCTAGGCAGGACATCAAAAAAGTTTTGTGGGAGAAACTTGGGGTTACACCAGGCCTAGTTTGCTTCCTGTGCTTTATTTAGGTCTCTTTTCAAATGTCACCTTTTCAGAAAGGCCTTCTCTTACTACCCTGGATGAAGGAACATACTCATTTACACATTTCTTTTTCATATGGCCCCTGTCACTATTTGGCAACTAATGTGTTAGTTTCTGTCATGGGTCTTCCTTTGGAATCCAAAATTCTTGTGAGCAGGTGTGCTGCCTAGCACATGATAGACAGGAGATTAAAGAAGGAAGGAAGGAAGGAAGGAAGGAAGGAAGGAAGGAAGGAAGGAAGGAAGGAAGGAAGAAAGATCTGTGGAATGAAAAATGAGTGAGTTGAGTGAAAGCTTTCCCCCAACTTCTAAGTTTATTTTATTGTTTAGGGTTCCACATTGATATGGTGACAACTAGTTCAACTTTCTCCTAAATCTTTATGAACTTGGCCAACTTACTACTTCTCCATGACCCAGTTGGCACATTGTATAGATATGAGATTAGGCAACAAATATAGCTGAAGCCTGTGACTGTCTTAATTACTCTTCTGTTGCTATAAAGAGACACCATGACCAAGGCAACTCTTATGAAAGAAAGCATTTAATTGGAGGTTTGCTTACAGATTCAGATGGTTAGTCCAATATTGTTTCACAGAGGGCATGGTGGCATGCAGGCAGTTGCTGGAGCAATAGCTGGAAGCTGATTCAAAGCCAGAGAGAGAGAGAGAAGAGAGAGAGAGAGAGAGAGAGAGAGAGAGAGAGAGAGAGAGAGAGAGACAGAGACAGAGACAGAGACAGAGACAGAGACACACAGAGAGAACCTAAGGCATGGGCTTTTGAAACCTCCAGTGATACACTTCCTCCAACAAGGCCACACATGATTCTTCTAATCCTTTCAAATAGTGCTACTCCCTTCTCCCTTGTGACTAAGCATTCAAATATATGGGCCTATGGGGCCATTCTTATTCAAACCACCACACTAATGTATAAGCATTATACATTAGTATATTATATGTAATACAATGTTGGAGTGTTTGTGTGTGAGAGAGAGGGGGAGGGAGAGGGAGAGAGAGTTGGTAGTTTTTGTCTGAACAAGCAAACTTTACTCTTGCTCTAGAGGGTGCACTCAGATGAGCGAACATACTAAGAAATTAAGTACATTTGGGTTTTATTCTAATTGAGGTGGTGGTTTTATCTTTTCTCTGTTGGCTGGGGTCCAACCTCACAATCTAATTCAACTGACTACTCTGAAAAAAATTGGTGCAGAGAAAATGAAGGAGGAAGGAGAACAGATCACACTCCAAGAAGAAAGGGGTTACTGCTCTAGGACATCAAATTCCTAGCACAGAGCACTGGACCTTGGTGTTAACAAAAGTTTTACCAGATGGGAAGGATTAAAACATTTGCATGAAAGCCTTACAAAGTGGAGGTGTTAAAAACAATTTTAATTCCTGGTCCTAAACACAAGTTTTATAGTATTTGATTGAAAAAGACTCATGTTTAATATTTCTTACAAATCCCTCCTCTCTTTTTATTTTTTTAAACACTCTTTCAAACTCATCAAGATATGTGCTCACCTTTTCTGTCCTGTCTTAGAGTAAGAAACTGCAGTAGGGAGGGAGTATTTGCTCAGTAATAATTGACTCAGTAAGCCTGAGTTAGGGCCTTAGTTAAAATAATTAATTATTCCATCCATTTCATTAGCGTGTTGTCAAGTGAATGCATCTTTCTTGGGGGTGGTTCCTTAGCCAGGAAGATTGACCTGGCCATATTGGAATGTTAGCTCCACACCCAAGCCAGAGATCTATTCTCTTGATCAGGAGGCATTTTCTTTTTCCAGGCCTTCATACCTACTTGAATATTCCACCTTCCTAAAAACCCTAGAACGACCATATCAAAGAAAGAACTGCTGGGAAGGATTTTTCATTCCTGACTTTTCAGTGGGAGTTCCAGAAGTTGCTCTAAAATCTAGTCATGTTTATATGGTACAGGTTAGAGGTCACCCACTCAAAAGACCAGGGGACCCTCCTTCCACAGAGTGGGGTCACAGCTTAGCTCAGGCACACCATTGTCATATGGGAATTGAGCTTCTTATGCACAGATCTTAGGTTTGTTCAAAGAAAATCAGAAACAATGATTTTGAGGTTAATTGCCCTCATTTTCTCACACTAATCCTAAGCGCAATCCAACTCTATGCAAACCCCAAACCTGGGGAGTCCAGGCTCCAAACTCTGTCTGGGAGCTCAACACTGGAGAGAAAAGAGTAGACACTGGGGAAAGAACTACCTTTCAGAGAACTCAGAGATCTTCTTGGAAGTACCCAAAGTCGGGAATAGTGTTTCAGAGATCCTCCAGGGAAAGAGACTTGAGTTTATCACAGACCCCCAGAGCATGAGTGCTGTGACATCTGAATTGAAGTAGTTTACTCAAAGGCCTATGCATCTCCTCTCACCATTCACATACCCTCAGCAGGATCCGCCCTCAAGATGTCGATATTACCTTAAGATGCTTGAATATAATTCCTCCTCGGGAAAGGTTGTAAACAGAATGTTGGGAGGTTGTGCCAAGATGCATATTCAGAAAGTGCCCATGGTAAGGCCAACAGGTTGTTGCTCCTAAAATATTCAAACAGATGGGTTTGAGATATTTGTATGGAAGATTCTAGAATATTTGCCACAAAGATTGGATAGCTACTTGTTTAGTACAGTTTGGCTGAGGATGGAGAGAAAGCAATGACTTAAAAATAAAAGTAGAAAGTGTACCAGTTTGTTTTTTAATAGATTTTGCTCCTTTAAAACATAAAGGATTACCCACCACATGAGAGGCCCTGGGTTTGCTCACCAGTACCACAAAGAAAGAATGTGTCTACATCCCATTTATAGAGTTATTTTCTTAGCCATGGACTACAAATAATTTCCTTTGTTAAATTCTAGATATAAAAAAACTGAATTGATTTTCTGATGTCTTTAGGAGTTGTGAAAGACACCAGTGGGGTCCACCGAGATAGATTAGAAAGTTGGAGCTTGGTTCATTCCATGCTAGCTTGGTGGGCATATGTTAAGCACTCTGAAGAATATAGAGATGAGAGACTTAGTACCTTACTTGTCAAGGATTATAAGCAGTGAAGGTAAGATAGAAGTTGAACTTCTGTATCAAGCAGAAAGCAGGTTAGAAGGAAAGATGTATTCTGGTCATTTGGTTTGGGAAGTTTTCTTGGAAGAGGTGATATTTCAACTTAGGCTTATAGAGTGAGAAGCCCCTTTGGGGCAGGGATGGAAGGCCAGGGAAAGGGTAGACAGACATGTGATTTTTCTTTAGTTTTCTATCCCCTGATGTGTAAGACCTATTCTTCTTATTTTTGGTACAGAAAGGGTAGACAAGCTCCAAGAAGTGGGGTGTAACTGACTTAGCAGTATGTAGTAGCTGATGGAAAATTAGTGAACATTACCTTAGTTTGCTTTTCTTACAGAACAACTGTATGCTCTAATAAGAAGTAATGCTCCTCAGCTCTGTCTCTGATTTTGCAACCTTGGCTTCTGAGCAATGGTTCACTCCTCTGGCTACCTGGGGATGACAAATTATAGGTCCAAATCAGAAATGTGCATGAAAGTGTTTTGAAGTATTTTGTTAACTACAGAGAGTGGTCACTGTAATTATATTGTTAGGTTGTCTTTATGATCAGGCCAGGAGCAACTTGGTTAGACCAGAAAGTGTGTATTGACCATTGATACTAACCAGTGTGAGCCAGTTCAGTGCTAAACTTCATTCTAGTGTGCTGGATTTAGAATTTGCTGTTGTTTTCCTAAATGTTGCATGAATATAACTATTCATCAGGGGCCAGAGGCTCTGGCAAGTTGCAGGGCTTGACTTAGAAAAGTATAGAAATCTTAGAGCTATTTAGAGGGTTTTTCTCTACATTCTGATAGAAGACTGAATCAACAGTGGAAAGTCGCTATACACTTACATGTATATAAGTAAATCAAGCTCAATAGAAGCATTTGTAAGAACAACTAGCATTTTCAAGTTCAACATAGTAAATAAGAGATTCACTTAATTTGAAAAAATAGATCAGTACAGTCAGTTTTATATAAATGATTGGAAGATATTTTCATTTAATTTCGATCCTGGGCTGGAGAAATGGCTCAGAGGTTAAGAACACTGGCTGCTCTTCCAGAGGTCCTGAGTTCAATTCCCAGCAACCACATGGTGGCTCACAACCATCTGTAATGAGATCTGGTGACCACTTCTGGGCTGCAGGCATATGTGGAGGCAGAGTGTTATAGACATAATAAATAAAATCTTTAAAAAAAATTGATCCTATATGTAGGAGTTAGGCCCTGTTCTAGTTGTGCTGTGTAGTGTCTAGAGAAGGCTTACTTGTTACTCTCTTAGCTGCATTATCAAAACCCTTTCTGTATATAACGGGGTCTCTTCTCTTGAAAACATTGTCTGTCGGTTCCAAGCAGAAGTCACATCTCCTTTTCCGTGAACTTCTGAAAGGAAAAGTTATCCGATGAATCTGTTTTCAGTGTGATTCTGTGGTCAACACATATATATTTGGGATTTTTAGTCTAGTGTTCTAGGAACATAGAACAGGGCAGAACCTTTATTATACAACATGATCACTCAGTGTCTTCCCAAATGCAATCTCTGAGACTAGAGTTGTAGAGACTCCAATGCAGTCAGAGTGCAGCAATTACCAAGCCACTTCCACTCCCTTCCGGTAGCAGTGGTGGCCCAAGACTCAGAGTTCTGCCTTGGATACCTGTTATTGCTCTCCTTTCCCTGCCAAACAGGGAGAACTGAGAAACCTAGTAGCAAACACTTCCAAGGCTCTGACAACTTACACACAACTGATGTTTCCATCTCCACACTAAAATCCATCCTTTGGTACTTTAGAGATGCCAATGAACAGAATTTGCAATGCCTCAGAAGTAGGTATAAAAGTCTCTGTGTCTGCTCTGGGATATAGTCACATTTATCTAAGGCAGGAATCTTTTGAGGCTAAGCCCCTTTTGAGAAACCTTTAACTCTAGTCTCCCCCCAGCCTTCATCATCTCTTCCAAAAAATTAGTGTTCACTGTCTTCACTGCCACTGCTTCCCCAACACATACAATCCTCCTATGACTTTCTGCAGTACATCCCACTGTTCCCACCATCCACCACACACACACATGATCCCATCATCCCTCATGCCTCTTTTAGTCTGAGAACCTGGAGAAAAGAAAGAGTGTGATTTATCTGTGAAGTTACAGCATCTGGCACGTTAGAAACACACTCAACACAAGCTTTTGCTGAACAATATATATGAGTTTCATGTGTTAATACTTTTTCTTCTTCCTTCACTTAAACCTGAGCCATTCTGTACAAGAACATCACTATAATGACGAGCCAGTATTTACATTGATGATAATTATCCAAATTCAACTGGTTACCTAACAGCAAATGCTATTCTAAGCACTTCCTGTGGGTTATTTTTATTTAAACTCCATTTGCAGATAAAGAAACTGAGGCACAGACGAAGTAGGTGATGTGGTCCAGTCTCAAGGGCCCCAGGGAATGATGCAGCTTCTGTCCTGGGCTGCCTGCTTCCAGAGGTGATGCCTATATCACTGTAGTGCCCAGCTTTGCCCCCACAGCCCACCCTGCCCATCTTTATTTGCAGTGAGTTATGCTGAATGAATCCATTCCAAAGCAATACTGAGAACCTTCATCAGTTTAATAGCCAATTATCTTAATTGGTTTTAGTGTACAAATTTGTTCTTGGGTCCTGTATGAGATGTTTTTTAGGAAATGTAATTAAGCAAAATTAATAGTATTAGTAAGATTTTTTTACTACATGGGTAAGTGAGCATCTCCAAAGCAATGCACACTTTCTGGACCTATTTAACTAGAGAGACTTCTCCCCACACCATCAGTATGATTCTTCTTAACTTTAAAACAAAACACAAAAAAACTAAGTTGGGTGGTAGTGGTGGTGCACAGCTTTAATTTCAGCAGAATCAGGAAAATCTCTGTGAGTTGGAGGCCAGCCTGGTCTACAAAGTGAGTTGTAGGACAGCCAGGACTGTTTTGGTCTCAAAAAAAAACCAAAAATGTAAAAGAAATTAGAAAAAAGAAAAAGTTAAATAAAAAACAAACACTGTGGTATTTATTTATAATAAAGTTTGAAAGAAAACCCTGTCAATGTATTTATAGGATTCTCAAGAAAATTCTTATAAATATTCCAGTAAATACATAGTTTTGCTCCTTAGTCATATAGAAAAACTACTTGCAGTATTTACCTCAGGTGGTCACAGATCTGTAGTTACCAATAGCACCCTGTTTGAAGGTATCCCATTTGGATGACAAATTATATGGTACTTGGTCCCAATTTCACACATTTCAAGAGGATAGCCTTCCTCCCACCACTTATAAAGGACCCTTGCTACTACTGTTGTGTGGGCATCAAAGGACTGGCCTTGCTCCTCAGCATGCGACATCAGTTCGCATAGAATTTCGAACACCTACACAATTTTATATATCCTTTCGTCACTCAGAAATCACATCTCATAAGAATCCTGAGCCTTAGTCTAGGTGTGGTGATTGGTGCACACTTGTAATCCTAGCACTTAGGAGGATCATGAGTATCGGGCCAGCCAGAGCTGTTACATAGTGAAACCCTATCTCAGAATCAAAGTAGAGAGGTGGAGGGCCTTTGAGACTTCTTCACATAGCTCAGGATCTATTCATATGTTGGCTTATCTATGCAGGGGCAGATCTATGCATAGCCCTGAAAAGATGCCAAAAATCTCAGAACAGTTGTTGCCTCTTGGAAGCAAGGGTTGAGATCAGAGCTGTGCAGCCAGTGGGGGCAAAGTCGAGGCACTTTTCACTTGGTTTGATTACACTCTTGTTCTTGAACAGTGCAAGCATGTCTTCTTTGTTTGTTTTCAGATTAAACACTGTAATATCTTAAAGCCAAGCAGGTGCAGGCATGGTGGGGCTGGACCTACTCCTTTTCTTTGAATTCCCTTCCCCTGGACATCCTTCTTTTTCCTTTTTTTCTTCTTCTCCACCCCCCCCCAACACTGTTTCTTTGTATAGCGCTGACTGTCCTGGAACTCACTCTGTCGACCAGGCTGGCCTTGAACTAACAGATCCACTGCCTCTGCCTTCCAAGTGCTGGGATTAAAGGCGTGTGCCACCACTGCGCAGCTGAAACATTATTTCAAAAACTCATGTATCACACGAATCTTTCAGAGAAGGCCTTAGCATTGGACAATGTATTTTAATACATTTAATAGTTGGCCAATGAAAAAGGAACTCCATGTTTTTTGGGAGAGAGAGAGAGAGGGAGAGAGAGAGAGAGAGAGAGAGAGAGAGAGAGAGAGAGTGAGAGAGAGAGAGAGTTGACCTTTGTTTTTTAGCAAGAAAGAGAACATGAAGTTAGATAAATAGGGAGGTGAGAAGGACCTAGAAGGAGTTGGGGGAAGGAAAGGAATATGATCAAAATATATTGTATAAGAATATTTTTTTCTGCACCTCAGAGACCTAACCTGAAAATACAGGCAATAATAACCTTCCTTCTAGGATTGGTGTGAAACTTCAGTAAGAGAATGTAAGTTCCAGGATAGTATAATAAGGATTTTTAAAATGATGGCTTCCCAGCTAGCATTCTAGCATGGAGGGGAAAAGGACTCATGAGCCCCCACCTTTAACTTCTGTGGGAAGGACAGTCAAATTTCTCTAAGGATGTGACTCCTGGTGTCAGCCACACTCCAGATGGCCCCACACCCAGAAGTATAGGGACAGCAAAAATTGGAGTGAAGAATTATTAAAAAAACAAAAGAGGCCATGAAGTTGGGGAGACAGGGAAGAATGAGGGGGTGAATATGATTAAGATACATTATATGAAATTCTTAAAGAATTAACCAAATTATTTTTAATGGTAGCTACTGTTATTGTTGTCTATTCTTTGTGTCTCTACTGTGATTATAACCTAGGATAATTTAGTGGGTTCTCATGGCTATATATGTCTTGCCCTGACTTTGGGCAGCCATAAAATATATTTGTTTCCCTACCTTTTGTCCTAACATTTATGAAACTGACATTCTTTGAGATCCAATCATACTGCTTCATCTAAACATCACCAAATTTTCCTCCATTTCTGGAGGCAATAGGGATGTCTTGTCAGAGTTTATTACATCAAGAAGGCAATAAAGAGGTGGAATGATCCCTAGAGAACATTGGGACAAGGCAGAGTTGGGTCTAATAATAGGACATTAAAAGAGTTGAAACAACTGGCATTGTCATTTGAATGTGAGTGTGTGTGCACATTTGTGTGCATATGGCTGCATTTTCATGTGTGCATGCAGGTGCACACATGAACATGTGTACACCTGTGTTGAGTCCAGAGGTCATCCTGAGGTGTTATCATCAGGGATGCTGTCCACCTCACTTGAGGTAGGATCTGTCATTAGCCTAGAACTTACCAAGCACACTCTTCTTGCTGGCCAGCAAGCCCCAGAACCCATTTGTCTCCCTTCCCCCAGTCTGGGGTTGCAGTAGCATGCTACCATACCTGGCTTTTTTACATGGGTTCTGGAGATCCAATGCAGGTTTTCTGGCTTCACCCATTGACCTGTCTCCCTGGCTTTACATGTTCAAAGTCACCACCTTTATTCATTCAGCATATGAATAAAGGATGCACAGTTAACCTCAAAATCATGATGAACAGGTTCAGTGTCAATGTGACAAAAGTAGCCTGTAGTCACACAAGGAAAGCCTTCTTCATGTCATCTTTAAGGCTTATTTTGTCTAGTCCATACATTATCAACTAGAAGAGATGAAGAGAAATGAACAGAGAGGACATGGTGTGTTTAAACTGGCTCTTCTCTTTAAGCAGTCTTTACTTCTGAGGTTCTCAGTACGCCAGGGAGGATGGCTGGTATCAGAGTCCATTTGAGACCCTCAGGAGCCTAGCACATCCACGGCTGCTTCAGTATTTGTGACTTAGTAGATCTCACTTCAGTCTACACCACTGGGAAACATCTTCCCCCACACTGGCAACTTAGCAGATGAGAAAACTGAATTTCAAAGAAATTAAATTGTACCCAGACTTACAGCCCAGTTCTCTCCCCTCTGGGCTCTCTGTTTCACTGCCCTGGCTTCCTGTGCCCTATGTCTGGTTCTTTGTGAGGCATTGGAAGGCTAGGCCTGGGGTGGTGATGGTACAGTGTGGCTTCAACTGTTTTGTTTCATTTCCTTTTTGAGATGCCCCTGTTACACAGCTTTGCATGCCATGCATGTTGCAACTGTGTCTCTTCTTGTCTTCCTGTGGTAGGCGTTCTTTCTGTTCTCCAACAGCCAGTTTCCTCAGATGAAAGACCCTCCTATTACCGCTCTATGATCCTGCAGTTGAATCTATTGCTAAGAGAGATAGAAATCCTTCAGGAATTAAAATTTTCTTTCCAGAGAATTTACATATGTTACATGTGTTTCAATGTGATCATGGGAAAGGAAATATAAGTTGATATTAGGTACACTACAGGAAGCCTCTGTTTTCACACAATCATTTGGTGCTTTGCATTTCTTAGTTTCATAGTACTAACAGAAAGGAGCTGATTGATTTTGCTCAAATGCAATTCATCACTGGAGAATTGAGATACATATGAAGCTTAGTGTGTTTGTGTTCTCCCCATAAGTCTGCAGAGGAACCTTTCTGTGGAAGGCACTGTGGCAGTTCCATGCTCTCCCTGTTTATTAATTGGTAGAACAACTCCAAGAGGTTGACTCAATCGTCTCAGCTTATAGATGAGGAAAACCAGTCCCAGCAATAGCCCTGAGAAGTGCAGTGGCTCCGTCACTCATTAGTTACAGAGTGTTTGGGCTTATCAGGCAGACTGTTTGTCCAGGGTACGGTGAAGAAATGCTACCGGAAGGGACCCTTGAACATTGATGATTACACTGTAGCCTGTTAACTTTAAGTATTTTTTTTTGATAAAATTCCTGTATGTGTTGGAAGGTGTAATTTTAAGGTAATTTCATGACTCTTGCATGAATACAAATTGGCTGTTTTGAAGATTTTTCTTAAGTTAATGAGGCAACAAGGCACACTGTTAACACCTTACCCAAAGGACAATCCAAAGATATACAGACAAGAATACTAAGACTTACTGCCACTCCACTGGAGACATTTTATTCACCCCTCCATAAGCAGGAGCCTTGTCCCTATGGTGGTGTTTGTTGCAGGTTCTTAGCCACTTGGGATCAGGAGAATGTATGCACACGACTGTGCTTTTGAGGGACAAATTAAGGATCCAAGCTATATCAATTCTCCCAAGATAGCAATCCGCTGGAATGACCACTTCCTTCTAAGGAGATAAATACAGTTGTGTTAAGGTGTCTGGCACTTGTCTTCTCTCCAACTATGCATGTTACTTCTGACCTTTTTGGGGCCAGCTGTCCTTACACTTCAGATAGATATGCATGCACGCAGATCCTACTGGCCACAGCGTTCCCACTCCAGCCCCTACCCCCCCCATGCTTCCCCTCCCCTCTTTCCTCTCCTTTCTCTTTAATTTCATATCTTCTCTGTACTGTTGATTTCCTACTTCAGAGTTTTCAGTATGGAGACTGGTGTCAGGATACATAAGCGATCATTTTCACTTGGAGTACTGCCAGATTCCAGGGTGGGGAGGTTAACTCTTAGCCACTGATCACTCAGGATGAAACTGGGTTTGGTTCTAACCATTTTCTTATCCCCAGATCTGCCTTTTTCCCCCCCAAATCTATTTACATTTGGAATTATTCAAATAGAATCGAACTAAGATTTTGCATTGTTTGTTTAAACAGCATGGTTTTCTTTTCTATACTTCCTCATTCTGGATCCACTGCATCAAATTTAACTAGGAAAAATTTGGGATGACGTGTATCTATAGTCCGTATTCAAATAAATTATCAAGTGTAATAAACCTGTTGAGTGTTTGCTGTTAAATATGTAAAGTGACTTAAGTCCTTCATTGTGTCATATTAGCAGTTGTGGGGCATTTTTGTTAATTTTCAGAAAAATATACTCTTCATTAATTGATATGATCAAAAAGCTTTTCATCGTTGTTTTCTTCTAAGCACATATTTTTTCTTGCACACATGGGTCAGAATATTTTTACCATCAATATTTATCTTTAGCTTTATGATTGTTGATGGTAAAACCAGGATTCCCTAAATATTAGCTTGTTTTACAGAAAACATTGCTGAAGTGGGCTGTTTGCTTCAGTCCTAAAGGGAGAGGGAGGTGAGCAGATGTAAAATAAGATCTGTTCTGTAGAACTGTCTTTTCCTCTCAAACTAGGAATTGAATAGGGCCTCACACGTGGCTAGAGATGGCATCATCTCTTTTCTGCCAACAATTTCTGTGTCTGTTTCCAAGTCAAATGAATTCATTTTAATTGGTAAACAGATCAATAGTCTCAACACTATCTCCTTGGAGAATATCTGTATGCATCTCAGTTGCTTCCAGGGACATGCCTTGGTCCATCTCTCTGCCCTGTGGTTAAACACTGAGCCAGCCAGAAACAGAGGTGGGTGGGCCAGGATGGCTAATCTTCCACTGCAGTTCAAGTCAGAAATATTATACCATTCTTATACCCACAATAT
This sequence comes from Cricetulus griseus, assembly GCF_003668045.3. NCBI lineage: Eukaryota > Metazoa > Chordata > Mammalia > Rodentia > Cricetidae > Cricetulus > Cricetulus griseus. The sequence continues at coordinate 188,272,871 of NC_048595.1, read as the reverse complement.
CTGTATTGTTATCTTCTGATGAATTCCCTTAATATACAAAAATCTTTCCTCTTTAAAGAGAACCAATTGCTGGTAGTAAGAGAAACCACTTTCTGAAGTGTGCTTACACTGGGGTGGGGAGTGGGGTGCAATCCACATATTTAGTGAGTTTCAAGTGCCTATTTCTTTAAGTTTTAAAATAAGCAAACAGAAACACTCAAATATGTATTTAAAACTCATTTTTTCAGGCAAAAACATTTTCCCTGAGAAGTATTTAAATATAGTGAAGAGATGGGAGAAACTGGTACCTGCCCAAGCCCAGGTCATGGCACAGAGAAGTAGATAGATGGAGTCTGCTTTGGGAGAGCTCAGAGCCCAAAGGGAGAGCTGGGAACAATTAGATAAATAATGATTTTTAGGAACTCAGAAGTGTGATGGTTAGTAAAGAACTTAAATAGAACCTCATTTTCAAAATACCCTGACTGTAGTGTGAAAAGACGTTTCAAAGGAGTTGAACTAGATGACATCTGTGGAGATAGAGGGAATTGAATAGAATTTAGAAACTAATAAATGGTAAAAATGGAAAAATCTTGGTAATGGACTAAGGAAAGGAAGGATGGGATGGTGGATGGTTCCCAGGTCTCTGACTTGAGTAATGGTTGGGAGTGATGCTATTAATCTAGGTGGTAAATAATGGACCGTGAAGGAGAAACAAGGATTCAGTTAGGGACATGCTACATCTGTGATGCCTGCAAAATCTCAAGAGTCTTAAATGCTTTTGTAAAATGAGTCTGGAAGAGAAGTCAAGGCTGAATTAGGACTGTGGGAGTCATTGGCACACTATTTGAAGCCATGGCGATGATGTCACATAGAGGTGAGACTAGACAGCAGTTCGGCAGGATTAACTCTGAGACGTGCCAGGCCTTTAAGAGATCTGATTGAGCATGGAACTGACAGTGATCCCGAGCAGGCAAAACTAGCTGCAGTTAATGTCTAAGAAAGAAAACAGTCACATTTTATGATCCCAGACCGCATATCCCTGGCAAGCAGCTGTCAGCCACAACCTTGGTTGGCTCAAAACAGGCCATTTCTAAGGCTGAAAAATAAACCCACTGAATGGAAATCTTCCTACTGGAGAGGGAGAAGAGTGCACTGAATTGATTGAAAGATTAAAATGAAAGTGTCATGTGGAAGTTCTGGGAAGAAAGGAAAAGCCTCAGAGATCTTCTTCCATGTCTGGATTGAGACTTGGTTGCAGTAAATGGGGATGATCTTGCTTTAGTCTGCAGTAGACTGGCTTTTCCTCTCTAGCTCGCAGGAAGCTAAGATGCTGTGCTATAGAGTCCTTGCTTCTCTTTCTGTTTAAAACAAAATGGGATGTTGAGATTTAATGAGAAAAGTAGCTTGATGAACTACAATGCTGCAAGTTCAGCCTTAACAAATTAGCACCGAGGAGTTTGAATCTCTCCCTCCCTCCCTCCCTCCACCCTCCCTCCGTTCCTCCCTCCCTCTGGTTTCAGTATTTCCCAACAGAAAGTGTGTTGATCTGGCAAACATGGTTGTAGATTCTAGATGGGATATTTGTAGGCTGTGCCAATCTCTAAAAGATTGAAAACAGAAGGGCCATTATATAAAATAAGTTGCTGAATCCTAAGTTATTTGTTATATATCTGGAAGTGATTATATATCTCCTCCTGTAGAGACCAGATTTATTTGTTAAGATCTGTACCTGGAGTTATAACATAAAAGAGGGTCCTTGGCCATAATGTGGCAATATTAACTGCTGAGGTAAACTAACACCCTTGTGAATCCTTAAAGAGACAGGAATAAGAATAGATTACTGCTAAACTGAAAACAGCTTAAAGCTTGGGAACCTTCCTGAAGCTTGCCTTTTGTCACAGCTTTTCACTTTCCTTTTCAAAATGTATTTCGGTTCTTGTTCTGCAGTCTCGCTTCACGTTTCTGTAATAGTATGACAGTTGGGAGGGCACCATTTCTGGTTCTACCAGGACATGCTTTTAGTAGATGCACGGCTTTGTTTGTTCCTGGCTGAGTTCTACATGCTAGGAGCTGTTCTCTAATAACCTGTGTGAGACCATATACCTGCCATGAAACCAGATTTCAAATGTAATGTGGAGTCTCTTTGTCCCCTCCTTACATCTGGCATGAAACTTGTGCACTGAGGCAGTTACTGCTCATATATGTCCATCTAGCCTGGGTTTGTCACTTCTGCTACTTTTCTTCCTCCTAATGATGTCAGCTTTTGTCCAAACTAGAAATCGCCAGTGCCCCAAGTTGTTCATCTTCATTACTAAATGGTTCTATTCCAACTGCTCTACATGGATTTTGTGGCAAGTGCAGTGAGAACTGAAATCCCTGAATCCTAGGGTGGAGTGAATACTCAGAGAACCTCAGTTCTGAGGTCCTCATCCAGGGGAGGGAGAAAGAGCAGACTCGTAGACAAGCTTTCAGAGTGCATCCAGCACATAGAAGGGGTAATCATAGTAGAATAAAAGTAATGTTGGTTTGAGAGCATTTTCACTGCTAGGCCCTAAGCTAGAAGCATTCCATTGCATGTGTTATTAATTTGTAATTTGTGCAACTCTTCTTGTGTATGTTAAACATCTGCTAAATTAAGTTACAATCATTCCAAAAGTCAACTCCTGGGATCCACTTTTCCCAAGTATGCTGCATGTAGCATGTCTCATTGGCTCATGAAAGAAGCTTATTTCCTCAAAACTTAAACGGTGGATCAGGAACAGCGGCTGACAGTGAGCTCTGTCTGTAGTGTAACCTTCCAAAAGCTGACATCTGGGGGTGAAGTTCAAGGTGGGTCGGATGGCTGGGAGAGTGATGACCAATGTCTTAGGCACTTAGGGTTTCTGTAACTGGTTTATAAAAGAGAACTCTCCTTTGGGTTTGCTGGAGTAAATGCGCCATCTTTCTCAGTATTGTGGGCTTGCTATTTAGCCTGCTTTCATTCAAAGGAATTTCTCTCACTCTTTCTTTGTTCTTTTTTTGGTTTTGTCTTTGTTTCTTTTGTTTGTTTGTTTGTTTGTTTGTTTGTTTGTGTGTTTTGAGACAGGGTTTCTCTATATAACTACATAGCTATCCTGGAACTCACTCTGTAGACCAGGCTAGCCTTGAACTCCTGCCTCTGCCTCTCAAGGGCTGGGATTAAAGGTGTGTTCCAACACCTCCTGGGCTCAGATGAGTTTCTTTACGTTGTCTAGGGTTGCAGATGCCTAAGCAAATAGGTACAGAGTGGTCTTAAAATTTTTAATGTTTTTATACAATTAAGCTAGATAAAAAGGCATAATGGTTTAGCACCTCATGAGACACAATAGTTAATTTTTGGATTTATTTTTACTTATATGGTTGTGTGCATATCTGTGCTAGTATATGTTATATGTGTGCTGGTGCCCAGAAGATAATGTCGATCCCCATACAGCCAGAGTTACAGGCTGTTGTGAGCCTCCCAGAATAGGTTTTTGGATTCTGAATACATGTCCTCTGCAAGAGCACCAAGTTCTCTTAACCACTGAGCCATCTCTCCATCCACTTTTATAATTTTGGTTGTGAGCCTGGCCTTTTAACATCGGGGCCATCTCTCCAGTTCTCTGGCCCCTTTTAAATCAAAAGATATTTTCAAAGATGTTATTAATGTTAACTGCTACTGACTACATAGCAGAAGGTATTAAGGATTTTAATTATACATCATCCCAGTAATTCCACAAATGAGAACCCGATGCTGAGAAATGTACAAAACATTGAATCTTTTTTTTTCTGAACAGAGACATATATCAGTAAATGGGAGACAAACTGTAAATAGTGATAGAATGAGGAAAAGTACTCCCTAACACTTAGAAATTTGTTTTGTTGTTTTGTTTTACTTGCTATTTACTGATCTTTTGTTCTTTCTGCCCGTCCTTTTTCATTTTATTTTGTAGTGGCCACAGATGTCTTTAATTCTAAAAACTTGGCTGTTCAGGCGCAAAAGAAGATCCTGGGTAAAATGGTATCTAAATCCATTGCCACCACCCTGATCGATGACACCAGCAGCGAGGTGCTGGATGAGCTCTACAGGGTGACCAAGGAGTACACGCAAAACAAGAAGGAGGCAGAGAGGGTCATCAAGAACCTCATCAAGACCGTCATCAAGCTGGCCGTCCTCCACAGGAACAATCAGTTCAATCAAGATGAGCTGGCGCTGATGGAGAAGTTTAAGAAGAAGGTTCACCAGCTTGCCATGACAGTGGTCAGCTTCCATCAGGTAGAATACACCTTTGACCGCAATGTGCTGTCCAGGCTGCTGAACGAATGCCGAGAGCTGCTGCATGACATCATCCAGCGCCACCTCACCGCCAAGTCTCACGGACGGGTTAACAATGTCTTTGACCATTTTTCAGATTGTGAGTTTCTGGCTGCCTTGTATAATCCCTTTGGAAAATTTAAACCTCACTTACAGAAACTTTGCGATGGCATCAACAAAATGTTGGATGAAGAGAACATATGAGTTCGTGAAGCGATCTATGTGAAGACAAAGCACTGCTGACTCATGAAGGGATGACGGAGAATCTTTTAAAGATCACATGTATTGCAGAAAGGCTTGGCCTGTTACAACCATTGGACATTAATGGTAGTACTTTTGTGTGGCTTGTTGTAGTTGAAAATAAAAAAAAAAAGCATATTGCCAAAAATTCTGGCTGAAAATGTCTTAGTGAATGTCAGGATGTGGGAAAAATAGACGGTTGGTAATTCAAAAACAGAGTGACACAAAGACAGACGAGTGTGTCTTCAATCACTGAGGCTTTCTGTGTTTTAGGGAAATTTTGTTGGTGGCACATTAGATATTTCTAATATGTACAAAGTTGTGTATCTTGATTCACTTTTATTCTTTACTGTGTCTGTGTATCTCTTTTAAAATGGCAAGGACCTCTCTTTGCTGTCATTGATCCTTTTGAAACAATTCTGCTTCCTAGGCTACTCAATTCTTTTGTTACAGATTGTCGTTGACTTTCAGGAATTAAATCTGAGGCCATGGAATTGAACTCCCAGGAAAGCAGAAAGGCGTGTATCTGCAATCACGACTGTGGAAATAGATAACATGTCTGTTGTAAGAAAGTGCTTCTGAAGCTGAGTTGTACTTTTTACTACCATCAGTGACACTTAGATCTCTCAAAATGGTAGTAACATGTCATTGTCTTGAAATACTTGCTTAGGGCCTAACTTTGATGTCATCTTGAACTTATGTTGACAAATGTCTCTGAAATTAACATCCATTTCACACATAGGAAGAAAAAATCTTCTAGATTGGCTTTGATATTGAAATAATAAAATGTAAGTAGTATGAAAAAAAGGAAAACGGTCTTTAAAGATGAACTCATCAGACTAATTTAGGAGAGCAAGGGATGAAAGGATAGAAGGGTGTTGCTAATAATGTAAGAAAGATGGATACATTTCAATGTTTAACAGGGATCAATGAATAAACGACATCATTTTTTTATTTAACTACTCAGGTTTAGAGTGTGTTATTTGCTATTTTGGTGAATGAACCAATGAGTGTGTCTTTCTCTAGCAAGTGGTGTGCTGTTTCTGTGTAATTTTAGGTGCATGGATGATAAAGTAGACCTTTGCTTATTTTGTAAAAGAACTAGAAGCCTACTGGCCAACTCTGTCATATAGGAAACAACAGACCCAACCACCAGCACTAAATATTGGCACTGCCACTGAGTCTGTCATTTACCTACCTCAAGAATATTGACAATGAAATGAAAATTCACCAGAAAAGGTCCCAAGAATGAAAATTCCAGAAGATCTGCTTTGACCCGTCCTAGAATAGAAGGAAGGGATCAGGTTTCTCTGAGAGTCAGCTTTGCTCAGTTAAGACAAACAGCAAAGGCAAAAAGTGTTTATGCCTGAGTGATATGAAATCCTGATTTGAGCTGAAAATATAATTCTTACCTCCTGGAGCCTTGTAGCTAATTGCTAGATGTTTAGCAATAACATAATGGCTGCATTACTGACGGTTGAACTTGAAAACTGCTTAATGGCTCACACACAGAGCTCAGCAAGCCTTCCTTGGCCAGCCCTTTCCCCACATGAGGGAAGCTAAGAGTGTGATCTAATGGGAGCCACTGATCTACTATATTCTTTCTCTACCAGGTCTTGCACTGCAGAAGTATGCATAGTGATGTCGATGGCTTTTCGAGAATTTCTAACTCAGTACATGACCAAGAAAACACAGAAGACCTCAGGAGAATTTTAGGGCATACTGCTGGATCTGTAGGGCACACATTTGGGTCATACTGATGGACCTGTGGGGTAGCAACACAATGCACATGTAGACGGAGGTAGAATCCCTTGGTTTCATATGCCAGGGTCTTACTTAGGGCTACTATTGCTATGATGAAACATCATGACCAAAAGCAACTTGGGGAAGAAATGATTTATTCGGCTTACACTTCAGTTTTACAGTTCATCAAAGTAAGTCAGGGTAGGAACATGGGTAGGGGCTGATGGAGAAGACATGGAGAAATGCTGCTTGTTGGTTTGCTCCCCACAGCATTCTCAATCTGTTTTCTTATAGAACCAGGACTATTATTCCAGGGCTGGCAGCACTGACAATGGTCTAGACTCTCCCCCATGAATCGATATTTGAGAAAATGCCCTACAGGCTTGCTTATAAGCCTGATCTTATGGAGATATTTTCCTCATTGAGTCTCCCTTCTCTCAGATGACTCTAGCTTGTGTGCATATTGATGTAAAACTAGCCAGCACACCCCTGGGAGGCAAAAAGAAGTATCTGTGGAGAACTGGTTCAAGAGCCAATAGATAGATATCAAACACTGCAGATGCTGAAGTCCCTTATAGAAAATCTGCATAGTATTTGTGTCTATCTACCCTGCCTGTACTTCTTCCTATATTTACATGCCTCAAAATTACTTACAACACATGTACAATGTAACTGCTGATTTGGAAACAAAGCTAATGTTTTGTTTATAGAATAATCCCAAGAAAAAATGTGTGTGTGTGTGTGTGTGTTCAGTACAAACACTTTATTTTATGTTCACTTGTGTGTATGTGTGTGGGCATGCCTGTGGAGGTAAATGACAGTTTGCAGGAGTTGGTACTCTCCTTCCACCTTGGGTTCTGGGGATTGAACTCATGTATCAAGTACCTGTAGCAGCAAGTACCGTTACTTGCTGAACTCTATTGCTGGCTCCTACAAACACATAAACACATTTAAAAAAAAAAAAAATGCCGAACCCACGGAAGGTCAACCGAATGCTGAAGCAGGGAATCTGTGCTGCCGTTTTTTCTCCCCAGCATCATCTGAAGACCATTGCCTCATTAGTCTATTGCCTGGTAAGTATGTATTTCCAGGTCAGTTAAAATGTTGTGATTAGCCGGGCGGTGGTGGTGCACACCTTTAATTCCAGCACTCTCGAGTCAGAGGCAGGCGGATCTCTGTGAGTTTGAGACCAGACTGGTCTACAAGAGCTATTTCCAGGATAGCCTCCAAAGCCACAGAGAAACCCTCTCTCAAAAAAAACCCAAAAAAGCAAGAGAGAGAGGGGGGTGTGGAAGGAAGGAAGGAAGGAAGGAAGGAAGGAAAGAAAGAAAGAAAAGAAAGAAAGAAAGCCGTGATTAACAAGTTATTTTCTGATGCATGTGTGTAGGTTCTCTGTCTTGAGTAACAGGCTAATTTCTGATGTGACTAGGCTCCCCCTGCCTTTGTATGACTTTTGGCAAGAAGGGCTAGAACTAGGAAGAATTTGAACAAGCTTGTAGTAGATAACTCTGAGCTGAGTATGGGATCTTAAGTGTCTTTGTTTTCTAAGTTTCATGGTTTATTTTGGGTTTTTTTTTTTTCTTTTAGATACAAAGTCTGACTTTGTAACCCAGCATGGCCTCAAAAGTATGATCTTCCTGCCTCAGCCTTTCAAGTGCTAGGACTATAGGTGTGCACTCCTATATGTATTCTAATTTTTTCTTCCAAATGATGTCCTTTTAGATTTGGTGAAATAATGAAATGTGTTCCAACTGACTTTACTAGTTATGTGCTGATGGATTTTCTGCAAAAGTATGATACACACACACACACACACACACACACACACACACAATAAATGAATGATGGCCAATGTTGGCAATTAACATTTATGTTATGGCTTTGTCTGCCAGGCACATTCACTCAACCCCCCCTCCCCCCCGCCAAAATTTTCATTACTTTGTAAATAAGGAAACTGAGGCCAGAGAAATTTAAGTTTTCTTGAGGTCACACTTCCGTATCACAGCTACAAAATCAGTGCACCCTTGGTTGTATTTAAATGCAGCAGTGGCTAAAAGCAACAGTAAACATATCATTGGTGAAAAGGTTTTATGCCTCTGAAAAGGTTTTTCAAGTAGTGACATTTTATTCCGAATTTAAATCACTACAGGTCTGATCTATTCTCCAAGATCTGGGTCTAATTTTATACAAAGGCATTTTTGTGTGTTGCAGCATGGGTTCTAATTTGAAGGCATCATGTAGCTCAGATTTCTGTCCCTTGTGGTGCCTCAGTTCAAGGTGCTCACAATTAAGGATGGTTTGACATGGGCTCCTGAGGTGAGGCACCCCTCCCAGAGAAAGCCTTTGGTGGAGGCACAGAACTCTGCCTGCACCAAGACAGCCTCCCATTGTGTGCCAAGGAGTTGTATGGCATCAGTTCAAAGCTTCGACCTTATTTCCAGGTTTGGAGTCTGAAAACATTTTGACAAATAAGATTTAAAACATACGCATGTATTTTTCTGATTATTAGAACTTGCATATACAGCTCAGTTTGTTTAAAAGAAAAGCCTGTGTGAGAAATGTCAATGATACAGAAGTGCCTCCTTTTGTGTCTATAACAGTATCTCATTCGTGATTTTCTGGAAAGCCTCCCACGCCCCCTCATGTGAATGCACATGTAAAACAAAAGCCTACAAAGCACAGGCTTCTGATGGATTCCTGCCACAGATGGTTTAAAATGATAGTTTTTGTAGCCTGAACTGTCAAGTTTGGGTTTTCCCCCACTGAGAGTTGTAAATGCGCCTTGAGATATTGGATTTGAGTATATGAGCTCATCCATAATTTAACAAACCCACCTTGACAAACACGAAGATCAGTGTATCTACCCATAGGCTGAGTAGTCTTAGGAGAAGTTAAATGTTGTTCAATCGCTAGGAAATTAAAATATTCTAATGAAACAGCAGATTAACAGGAATACTAGTGTTTATGTATGTTATCAGCCTTGGATTTCCACACTTGGATTTTCTAAGTTAGCTGGACTTAGTGCTTGGCTTGATATAAATTACATGCCTCCACAGACCCCTCTCAGCAGTTTTAGAAATGTTATTTGACAGGGAAAAAAAGCCTTATCCTAGCTCTGACTGTTTCATTTTCTGTAATTCAAGTAAAAATCCCAAAACTTTATATATAAAGATGATATATCAAGTTCATTGACTGGAAAGATGGCCCAGAGGTTAAAAGCAAACACTGTTTTTGCAGATAACCTGAGTTCAGCTCCCAGCTCACCATGGCGGGTAACTCTAGCTCCAGGAGATCTAACATCTCTGGCCTCCACATGCAGCAGCACTGAGGTGTACATATACCCACACAAAAGTGTACACATCAACTTTAAAACAATTAAATCTTAAAAAAAAAAGAAACAAGCCTAATGTGGTGAGGTAGTGTATATCTATAATTCCTTCCCAGAATTTTGGGAAGTAGAGGCAGGAAGATGAGGAGTTCAAGGTCATCCTCAGGCACATAGTGCCTGGACTATGAGGCTCTGCTTTTAAAAAACAAACACAAACAACTAATCAGAAAATGAGTCAACTTTTTGTCTTCAAAATGATACAACAGGAAAATTTATACTTATTATAACTCATTACCATCACCACCAAGTGTTGAACATTCGTGTCTTTTTTACTGTGGTGTCCTTAGGGACATTTATTCATGGTCCAGAACCAGAGGGAACTGTAACAGGTTTTCTTTTGGGCCACTTCCAGCTCCCAAATCATGACACACAGACTTTATGAATGCTTGGCCTTAGCTTACGCTTGTCCTGCTAGCTCCTATAACTTAAATTAACCTGTTTCTCTTCATCTACCTTTTGCCTTGAGGTTTCTAAATCTTTCGTTATGTACTAATGTGTGTCTGGCTGGCTGGTGGCTACTCAGCTGGCCCCAGGCATTTCCCTTTCTCCCCATCCCCTCTCTCTCCTTTTCTCCTATGTCTTCTTTCTGCCCACCAGCCCCACCTATCCCTCCACTGCCTAGCTATTGGTCCTTCAGCGATTTATTAGACAAGTCGGGTGCCTTAGGCAGGTAAAGCAACACTTTTTTTTTCTTCCCAGTCCCCCTGGACTCAAGCAACATATCTTTACATGTTATGTTGTTAAACAAATGCAGCATAAACAAATGTAACACATCTTTGCCTCGTTAAAGTAATATTGCACAACAGGGACTTTTTTTTTTTTAACCTCAGGGAAATACCTGAAAGAGCAACATTGCATAAGGACTTTTATTCTGTCTTTCCCAAGAAGCATTTTCCATCTACTGATGAGTTTGAGCTCAGGGTAAGGGCTATGCCACTATCTACAGAGCACTGAGAGAAGATGAGGACAAGCCAGGTAGCAGTCCAGCTAAGAGGAAAGCATCTGTGCTTTGGAAAACACTTTGCATGTGCAGAGAACCGGGCTCTATTCACTAAAGTTCCATGAGATCTTTGTAAGATCAGGCAGCCAATGAGTCAACCCCTTTCTTCCCTGGTGGCTGAGGGAATTCTGCCTTCTCCACTCGTTGCTGCATAGTTCTGGTTTTGACTTGTGAAAATAAAGCAACTGATCAAGCACTTACAGTTTAATCTTAACACAGGGGAAAAAATACTTGAATTGGGGCCAGTGAGATGGTTCAGCAGCTAAACACACTTGCCACCAAGCCTGAAAGCCTGCATTTGATCCCTGGCTCCTAAATGATAGAGGGAGAGAACTGACTTTCACAAATCCTTCTCTGACTCCCACAAAATATGTGCATGAACACTTTTTTTTTTAATTTAGTGTCTGATTTTTAAAGTAAGTGTTTTGAGTCACAAAGTCAACTAAGGCAGTAGATTCCTCTATAGTTTGACTTCTCCATTTAAGAGCATACAGACAGCTACGTCATCTAAAACTGCTTAATGTGAGGCAGAGAAGGGTAAATATGTTTATTGTCACAATCACGTGGGACAATTGGTAGTTTACAACACAAGCCACTCTCATTGTGTGGGAGCTAGATTTTTGTCAATTCAATAGTCACTGGCACTTCCCTGTGCTGAAGGGCTTCCTCACTGTTTGGGGCTCTCTTCTGAGACCATTTGTTTTCCAAAGCACAAATCCTGGCTGATAATTGGAGGGAAGTCTCAACATTGCTACTCTTACCTACTCCGGGACTCTACTTTCACAACTGAGCAGTCCCAGTTTTACCTTGTTAGAATATTCACGGAAGAACAAAGCCTGAAATCTGAGGGTGGAAACATTCCACAGTGTTTTCAAACAGTGCGTGTCAGGAGTTTGGCTTCCCTTCCTCCTGGGAAGTCACCAGAGGGTGACCAGGTGGAACCCAGCAGGGTACAGAGCACATACACTGAAGCTAGCAGCTTCAGTTTCCTGCTTCCCCGCTTGCCAGAGAGCTTTCTCCCTATGTCTCTAAAACTTGTAGAGATCAACTGTTTCATATTTTCGCTTGAAAGATAAAATCAAACACAGTGGGCTCTGAAAGCTGGGGACTGTTCCTTTGTGGGGCACTGTTTATGGTTGGCCTTCTGCCATTTCTCAAGAAGCAATACAAATAAGCCTGAACCTAAAAGGAATTCAGTTACAGGCTTCAACAGATCCAGAGAACCCCATTCAACCAAAGGCCCCACTAAAAATTGGCTTTTGCTTTCAATTTAGGAAAGTTATTTTAGATTGAGTTGTGAAAAATATTGTCTGGCTGTTATTTAGGCAGGACCTCTTAACCACTACAGTCTACATTTCTGTGAATTATCTAATCATTTCTGCTGGCATTAGTCATCTATTGCTGTATCACAAGCCTTCAGCAAAATTAGGTGTCTTTAAGAAAACAAAAACCAAAAAAAACATTTAGCTGTCTCTCATGGTTCCTAGGGTAAAATGGACTCAGCCAGACCTGTTCCTGTTTGGATTTGGGATTGGAAATTGACCATGTATGCTTATTCTATGTACATGCTACATACCATGTACTTTTGCCTTTCTCTCCACTGAGTTCTCTCATGGGTTACAGTCATATTGTGACCGAAGATTAGCCTGGGACCCCGGGGTGAGTAGGCCTCTTGATCTTTTCTAGTCTCTGCTTAACTTTCTACCTCCTATTTTCTAAGAGTGTCACAAGTCCCCAAGCAGAAGTTTCCAGTCCTTTGCATGACTCATACCAAGACACATCTATTATCACTTCTGTTTGCTATACTAGTCAAAGCACATCTAGGCTCTTCTGGGATTTCTCAACTGTACCCTTGGGGTTCATGGCTCTTTAGGAGAGCTCAGGGAACTCCAGGAAAAGGTTATACTTACAGTTATGGTTTATTTCAGTGCAAGAATACAGTCAGCAAAGGAGGACACACAGGACAGAATCCAGGAGGGACCAATTTGACTGTTTCCAGGGGACTTTCTCCAGTAGACTTTTATAGCTCAATTAATTCTTCCAGATACAATGTGTGACAACATATGAAAATATTACCAACCAAGGAAGCTCCTCTGCCTGGTGGGACCCAGGGTGTTTGCTGAGGCTTGCCACATCCATCTGACTATTACCTGTTACCGAGACTCCACCTTCTCCATTTGGTGAAGGACCACAAGATGACTCAGGGCCCAAAGTGAATTTTAAAAGTGGACATGCAATATCAATGACATTGTTAGCATAAACTGTTTGGCATGCCTTCTGGTTCCTAGGTACACAAAGACATTTTGGTCCAGCAGAGTATTCCAAAGTTTAGAAATGATCTCCTGGGGTCTGATGAAGGGTCTGTCTTTTCTTTGGAATGTGCACACACATGCAACCTGATTTCCTTATGGGGGGAACTATGCCAGGGCATGAACTCGGGAATGAGTAGCTCTTTGAAGTTGTCTTTACAGACTAAATACCATGTCATTATTTTTTCTCTCCTGGCTCCAGCAAAGACACCAATACTTGGGGGATCTGGAGTTTCTTCAGGGAATTGTTTTCAACTAGAAACAAATACAGGAAATAATGAGAGACTAACCCATTCAGAGTTACATTCTTGCCCATGTGAAAGGTGAGTCCTCATCTATGCCTGACAAATTAATTTAACTATACTATTCAAGAAAAAGTGGACTCTGCAGAAACACCTGGCTGCTATTTCTAAAGAGTTTGTGGCTGATGAGGAGTGGGCTGACAGTGCACGGCTAATTTAGCTCTAAATTAGACTTCCCAGGATGTGGAGGATCCCAAAATATGAAGATTGCCAACAGTATGGTTTTAAACTGATGTTTTTAAAGCAATTGACTCAAAGTGGTGGCAAATTTTCAATACCAATGGCAAATGTATTTGAATGTGTTTGTATATGTGCATGAACATACATGAATACATATATACATTCATGCATGTATAAGACATAGTTTAGGTAAAAGAAATGTATATGGGTCTTTTGTTTTTATTTAAAAATAAAATGGTTACAAGTGAGTCTGTGACAAGACTTGGATTACAAACCCTGATAAGTGGAAGAATGGATTTGAAAATAAGTAATAGGTTCATCAATAGTTAATATTTAATTCATATCTAAAAGGTCACAAATATTTGAGTGATAGCAACATAGAGGAATTTGTTTGTTTTGTTTTTTGAGAAAGGGTCTCAGTTGTGGCCCAGGCTGACATAGTACTCATAGTGTTCTGTCACCCACCTTCTCAGTTGTAGGATTGTACAATACCTACTTTAAAACTTTATAAAATGTCATTTATGTTGAAAGTAGACTTTTCTACATGTCATGAAGCTAGACAAATTCTGACTTCATAACCTGTGCTCACAAAGTACACATGTGTCCCCTGAGCCCTCAGGTGGAGACCCAGGAGTACACATTAGAGCCAGTCTCAAGAGTAGCCTCTCTTGCAGCCATGTTTGTGGACGGCCTTGCCATCGATCCAGGAGTCAGTGAATTCTTGCCAGCATTTAGCCACATATCACTCACTGTTATGAACTTACTGAGTACCGGAGAAAAAGCATCAACAGAATACATCGTCTTCTTATCTACAGGGGATAGACCCCGGAGCATGGAGTTCTATCCAGAGAGCTGTTCGAGATCCCTTCTAGACAAATCATACCACTTCCTGCCACTGGCTGACTCGTGAAAAAGATTTTCATTTTTTATGATTATGAAAAGATGTAAATTTTGAAGTTTATCAGTCAGTTTAACTTATTTTTAAAATATGGAACATGGAAAATGGCTTAGTTGATAAAGTGCTTGTCATAGAAGCATGAGAACTTGATTTCAGATCTCTGGCACCTTTATAAACAAACAATGAAAAAACCTGAGTATGGGCATGCAGAGAGAAGGATTCCTGGGACTTGCTGGCCTGCCTGCCTAGCCACATTAGTAAGCCTCAATATTATTTTAAAACCCTGTCTCAAAAATTAAGACAGAAAGCATTGAGGGAGACATCCACCATCAACTTCTGGCCAACACACATACACGCGTGCACGCGCGCGCGCGCGCGCACACACACACACACACACACACACACACACACACACACACACACACGGACATGGATACACACATAGACATATACACATTTTAGTCTATCTCTGCTTAACCGTGAGAATGATAATGTAAATGTGTACATTGCTTATAAACCCCACTCTGTGTTCTGAATCAGTTTGGATTTACATAGCAAACCAAGAGAGACATCTCTCTAATGTCTTACAGGTGGCCTTTGCTGTACTTCTCACCACCAGGCTTTTAAAGGAACCTTTCACCAGACAGGGCATTGGTTCCCTTTCAGCTTACGGAAAGGGAAAACCACTTTTTAAAATTCTATTGTATTTGTTTGTGTTTTGAGCGTACGTGTGTGTGTGTGCACGCGCGCGCGTGCGTGCGTGCGTGCGTGTGTGTGCCATATACCTGCAGTACCCACAGAGGAGAAAAGATGGCATCAGATCCTCTAGAACCTGGATGTGAATTCTGGGACCCAAACCCAGGTTCTGTCAAGAGCAGCAAATGCTCTCAATTCCTAGACATCACTCCATTTCGATAAGAGCCACCATCTTGAAAAAGAGGCTTTGACTTCTTGGCTGTTGTTGGTAGTAATGTTAATTTCAACTCCCTAAATAGTTTACCTACAAGCCCTCTGCTTCCTTTTCATAATATCCAAGAAAATCTCCCTGCACACAAATAGTTTCCAGCTCTAGGAACCTAGCTCTAAGTTGATGTGATACTCCTTACACAAACCCTTACATAACCGGGACAGATGAGTCTGGAAGTCTAAAAAGCACAGTGCGGTTGCTCTGTTCCTTACCATATGCAAGGGTTTCCTGTGGACGCTCTTCCATAGTAAAAGGATGTTCTCAGCAGACAGAATTTGACCCAGCCCTGGGCTTCCAGCCCTGTTTTAGGGAACAGCATTTGCAAACATGGACAGAGCTAATTGAACCTAGACAAGGTTGAAGAGTCTTCTCTCCCCAGTGCCTGCATTAGAGGTGCAGACACCAGCACCTGGCTTTTCACATTTGTCCTGAGGGTCAGAACTGAGGTCCTCATCCTTGCACAGCAAGTGCTTTCCTAACTGAACCCTCTTCCTAGCCACTTCACTGGGACTTTAAATTAGGATATTTAAATTAAGATATCTTTCAGGTGCTAGCTTATTTGCTTGTTTGCTTTCTTTGCAGTAGTTGCTTCCAACTTTCTTGTATTTCCTTAAAAAAACTATTCTATGTCCTTTCATTTTAATTCAGAAATTATTATTTTTGTGTTGATGTTTTGCCTGAATGTATGTCTGTTCATTACCTGCATGCTTGAGTACCTGGAAAGATCAGAAGAGGGTGTTGGATCCTCTGAAACTGGAGTTATAGGCAGTTGTGACCCACCATGTGGGTTCTGGGATTAGAACCTGGATCCTAGGAAAAAGCAGCCAGTGCTCTTAACGGCTGAGCCATCTTTCTAGCCCTGTTTCCTCTCTTATTCTCCTCTTTTTCATTCTCTTCCTTCTTTTCCCTCTTTATCATCTTTACTCTTTTCATAAAAATATTAAAGAATAACATACATATTGAGAAGTACAGTTCTACAAAAGTGAAATGAATATTGATCTACCACCACCAAACAGCTAAAGCCTTGTATACTGCACACACTCAGAGTAACCATTTTGTTTCTTATAGGGCTAGAGATTAGTTTTGCCTGTTTTTGCAACTGCTATAGAAATAATCATTCAGTGTGTACTCTTTTACAACTGGTTTCTTTTAATCCTGAGATTTGTCAGACATTGCTGAATTATCTTCAGGAGTAATGACTGCCTACTTCATGCAGCAAATTCCACAAGGATATCAATCATCATGAAGATGTCAACAATCAACCCATAGTTCTGTGGTTTGAGAGGCTTCATTAGCCAAACAGTATTGAGAGGGCCAGGGAGCAGAGGAGAGCCATGACAAGTTTCTAATGGTCCCTGAGAGGGACCAGGCCTTAGATTCATTTACTGGGGAGGTGTCTGGAGCTAAGCAAACAGTTCTCAGGTAGAACCACAACTCAGGAGCAACCAATCAACCGGTGCCCCCTTAGCCTTCTACTGGCTCAGCAGATGACCGCAGTCTCCTGATAACTAAAGACAACTTTCCTGACCCTGCTGCTGCAAAGTCCCCAACCACTAGGCCTCCCACCAAACAGCACTCAGACTAATCTTTCCTCCATCAGTTAGCCCCAGATTAATCCCTCTTCTCTGAAATTCCCCTAATGCCAAGTAAGGAACTTGTGACTTTCTTTGGGGGGGGGGGTCGCTCTATGCCACCCCAATATGTCAGAATAAAGTACTCTTGTTTATTGCATATGTGACTGCTGGCTTCTCTCAGGCCCTAACAAGTATTTTGGAGGTAACAGCATATTAACAATGCACAGCTGGACTGCACTGTAAAGATTAAATCACCAATCCCTCACTTTCCACTTATCTTTTGTACCATACTTTCAAGGGAGTGACAGCTGTTTTTAGGGATAGTTTGTCATTAGTTTTTTCTAACACAAAGCAAGCATTATAAAGGTGACCGGAGAGGTGGGGTAGGGAGGGTTTCATCATGTTTCCTGGAATCTGGGAATTCATGACATCACATTTTTGTCGCCTCATCAAATGGCATTTCTGAAGACATCTGGGCAAGGACAGAGATGAATGTCTAGGTTGGCCTGCTTCGTTGTTCCTAACTAGGAGCTGGGCTGCTGCAAGTCTAAGCTCTCCTGTGTATAATTGAGAGTGAACCAAGGGGAATTTTGATCCAACTTCTCACAGATGATAAAATTAATTGTTCCAGAAGAGAGGAAGTAGGGCATCTTGGGTAGTTAAGATTAATTCTTGTAGAGATAAAATTTGTTTGATTCTTTCCTTTTTTAAAAAAAATAAGTTCCATCCCCTTTGCACACATTTGCAGAAACTGGTTATCTTGAAATTTAGACTTTTCCATTCTGAGTGTGATGCTGTCATAACTAGTGTTATGTGTGCCAACATGGAGATGCTGGACGTTTTATGTCATCCTCTGCCACCCAGAGTTATGCAGCATCATGCTCTCTTACAGAAGAGAAACTGGCATGCAGAAAATAACACATCTTCTAGCTCATCGATTCTCAACCTTCCTAGTGCTGTGACCCTTTAATAGAGTTCCTCATGTTGTGGTGATCCCCAGCCATAAAATTATTTTCATTGCTACTTCATAACTGTAATTTTGATACTGTTAGGTATAGTAATATAAATATCTGTGCTTTCCTTTCTTAGGTGACCCCTGTTCAACCCTCCCAAAGAGGTCCAGACCCACAGGTTGAGAACCTTCTAGCTAATACAGTGTAGTAGTTGAGTTGACTGGGACTTGAATTCAAAACCAGTACTGAGAACCCTATCCCCTGCCACTCACACTAGTGTTCCAGAAAGAGTGGGTGGCTGATATGTATCTCTCTTCCCATTATGCATTTGCACAGTGCTCTGTGTCTTAGAAGTAGCTGTCAGAATTTACTTCAGTTACCTTAGCTCTGTGATGCTTGCTCATGAATATGCAAAGCAGGATGCTAACAGTCATTAGATGTAAGAGCAGCTTGCTGCTGCAAGTATGCAAACTGGAATCTCTTGCTATTGTGTCCGCAGCTCTGATGGCTTTTAGTCATATGGATGAGGAGCCACTAAATGGCTATGATGGTGTGTGCAGCATTGCTTATTTTATCTGAATACAAAAGATTGTAGCTGCTACACACAATATACATAAGACATTTAACTAAAACAACAACAACAAACAAAAACAGTGCCTCCCATACGAGAAGGGCTCTATTGCTGTTAGCTTGCACCACCACCACCGACACTGTCACCACTGCCAGCACCACGACCATAACTACCACTACTGTAGGCAACACCTGTGATACCATTACTGTCACCTACAAGAGGTAGACAGGGATGTGAAGGGGGTGAGGGCTTGCTGTGTATAGACTGAAGCCAGTCTGTGGGTCAAGATTCCTCTGTAGTTAACTGTTTTCTCTCCTAGGAAAATTCTCATTGCTAAATTTTAGATTTGCAGTACACTTAATCTATCATCCAAGCTATTTATGAAAAGGGACTCTAATACCAAGAGTATTTAAGAGGCTTGCTTCATTCTTAGAGCATTTTAGATTACAGGTTAAGTGGCTGTATCCAAAACTTTTGGGACCAAAAGTACTTCATATTTTGGATGCTTTTCTAATTTAAAAAAAAAAAACTAAATGAGGAGGGGGACTGGAGAGAGGGTCAGCAGTTAAGAGCACTGGCTGTTATTCCAAAGGACCTGGGTTCAATTCCTAGCACCCAAATGGCAGCTCACAACTGTCTGTAACTCCAGTTCCAGGGGATCTGACACCCTCACACAGACATGCATGCATGCAGACCATTGCATATACAATAAGAAATTATTTAAAAACAAAACAAAAACAAAAGCCCCTAAATGTTTCAAAAATCCAAAAACATTTCACATGTAACAGTTGATACATAAGGAAGACTCAGGTTTACAGTAAAATGTTGACCTTCATTTTGGGAAATACATGCTGCCTATCACTTTACATTAGTTGTTTACTTTTATAATAACATATTTAACTATAGGTGCCAGGGCTGTGCTCAGTCCCATCCAACCAAAACCAAATTCCAACTTATCAGTCTGCTGGTTCTCTCCAACAATGAGTCCTCTTGTTCCCCAGGGCTTGGCTAAGATCATATTCTTGGTGCATTCTTACTTGGTGACTGGTCAGTTCTCTCTAAGTCACTCTTGGCCTTGCCTGTGGCTTTGACATGAACTCCATGTGTAGAAAATGGAATCCTTATGAGCTTCACCTGAAAAGAGCCGGTCTTTTCTACTAGCTCTGTAGCACACACACACACACACACACACACACACACAGACAGACACACACACACACACACACACACACACACACACACACACACATACACACACACACACACACACACACACACACACACACACACACACGCACACTTAGTTTTCTCCCCGGAGCTTCCTTTGGTTTCTGTGATGGCTCCACTGTTTAAAATCCTGGAATGTCCAAGGTCATGACCGAGCCAGTGTAGGGGAAGGGATTGACACTTGTTACATTACTCTGCATTCATAGGTATTGACCCTGGCCTATGACTATTGGGTAAGATGTACTTTCAGTTACCTGACTAAATCTGCTCTTTCCTAGAACATATGCCCTTTGCCCATACTGTAACAGAGATGATCTGGCCTAGATTTTATGAATTGTCTTGATTTCTGTATCTTATTGTCATTCAATATACTGAAGATTAATTAAGAATATATGTGATTGCTTTCTGCCGACCGACCCAAGAACAAGGTGAGTGAGCCTCTGCCCTTACCCAACCCCAGCCCAAACCATCACTCACCCCGACACCCCCCCACACCTGTGCCTGCCTGCTTGGGGTAGACATGCACAGACAAGGAGGAGCTCCCTGAATCTGGAAACACCCCACTCTTCCATCTCTTTCCGCCAACCGATCCACAATGAGTGAGGAGACTAACAGGAGAGGCAAGACCATCCAGAGTTTTGGACATTGAATTCCTGGCCCCCACACACCACTGGGTCACAAGAGGAGATAGAGAGACCCCACCTGCACCCACTAGAAGAAGATATAGGAAGAAGACAGAATAAGATTTCACTCAACAACAGAAAGACCAATATGACACCACCAGAATCTAGGGACTCCACTCCAGCAAGACCTGAAAAGCCCAACACAGAGCATGAAGATGACATGGACTTCAAAAATTATCTCGGCAAGATGATAGAGACCTTTAAAGAGGAAACAAGAAAATCCCTTAAAGAAATAGAAGAAAAAGCAAACAAAAGATTACACAAAATGGAGGAAAAGACAAACCAAAAAATTCAAGAAATAAACAAATCTCTTAAAGAATCTAAAGAAACCCAAGAAAAAACATCCAAACAAGAGAAGGAAGTTCTTGAAACAGTTCAAAGCATGAAAGCTGAAAGAGACACAATAAAGAAAACACAGAATGAGGCGATGCTGGAAATGGAAAGGCTGGATAAACGATCAGGAACTAAAGATGTGAGTATAACCAATAGAATTCAAGAGATGGAAGAGAGAATCTCAGCTATTGAAGACTCGCTAGAGGATATACATTCATCAAACAAAGATAACCTCAAGTCCAACAAATCCCTAACACAAAATATGCAGGAAATATGGGACACAGTAAAAAGACCAAACCTAAGAATAATAGGTATAGAAGAAGGTGAAGAAACACTACTCAAAGGTACAAAAAACATATTCAACAAAATCATAGAAGAAAACTTCCCCAACCTATGGAAGAATATGCCTATGAAAGTACAAGAAGCTTACAGGACACCAAACAGACTGGAACACAAAAAGAAGTCCCCCCGTCACATAATAATCAAAACACCAAATCTACAGAATAAAGAGAAAATATTAAGAGCAGCAAAGGAAAAAGGCCAAGTAACATATAAAGGCAAACCAATCAGAATCACATCCGACTCCTCAATGGCCTGAAGGTCTTGGATAGATACCCTACAAGTACTAAGGGAGCATGGATGTCAACCCAGACTACTGTACCCAGCAAAACTTTCAATCACTATAGATGGAGAAAACAAGATATTCCATGACAAAAACAGATTTAAACAATACATATCCACAAATCCA